>NC_086451.1:236457497-237136497 GCF_028390025.1 Pseudophryne corroboree
GTCCACCTGTGGCCTTTCCCAACGGTGTACAATCATTTGTAAGACTTCTGGATGAAGTCCCCACTCTCCCGGGTGGAGGTTTCTTAGTTGTCCACTCCGGGAATGAACACTGCTGACAGTGCTAACACATGATTTTCCGCCCATCGGAGAATCCTTGTGGCTTCTGCCATCGCCATCCTGCTTCTTGTGCCGCCCTGTCGGTTTACATGAGCGACCGCCGTGATGTTGTCTGACTGGATCAGCACCGGCCGGTGTTGAAGCAGGGGTCTAGCCTGACTTAGGGCATTGTAAATGGCCCTCAGTTCCAGAATATTTATGTGTAGGGAAGTCTCCTGACTTTTCCATAGCCTTGGAAGTTCCTTCCCTGTGTGACTGCCCCCCAGCCTCGAAGGCTGGCATCCGTGGTCACCAGGACCCAGTCCTGTATGCCGAATCTGCGGCCCCCTAGAAGATGAGCACTCTGCAGCCACCACAACAGCGACACCCTGACCCTTGGAGACAGGGTTATCCGCCGATGCATCTGAAGATGCGACCCGGACCACTTGTCCAACAGATCCCACTGGAAAATCCTTGCATGGGACCTGGCGAATGGAATTTCTTCGTAAGAAGCTACCATCTTTCCCAGGGCTCACGTGCATTGATGCACCGACACCTGTATACGTATTAGGAGGTCTCTGTCTAGAGACAACAACTCCTTGGACTTCTCCTCCAGGAGAAACCCTTTTTATCCTGTTCTGTGTCCAGAACCATACCCAGCAACAGTAGACGCGTCGTAGGAACCAGCTGCGACTTTGGAATATTCAGAATCCAGCCGTGCTGTTGTAGCACTTCCCGAGATAGTGCTACTCCGACGAACAACTGCTCCCTGGACCTCGCCTTTATAAGGAGATCGTCCAAGTACGGGATAATTATTTCGGCCATTACCTTGGTAAATACCTCTGTTATGATTCCTGTACTCCAGACCGGAGGAGATCTTATGGCAGGGATCTGAGTACAGGAAAATAAGCTGGTTGTGGGAGCTGGATAGCCTAGTAACCCCTGGCGCCCTAACTCCGTTGTCTCGCCCGTGTTATCAGAAATCCCCTGCGAGACTATGGTTGCTTGAGCCCATGGCAGCCGCGTTCGAAGGGCGGATTATGTCTGCCCAACCCCGATGCCCCCGCAGGTCTTAATGGGAGACAAGGGGAAGTCCGAGACAGGGTGATAACAAGGGGCCCTCTGACTAAGCAACCAGGCCAGGGGTTACAAGCTAACTAACTAAATCAAAAGGTATGTGCGGACTAGCCGCCAGGAAAAAGGACAACCAAGGATCCACTGATCCGACACTCCTATCCGGCACCGCCGGACACCAGAGTGGATCTGTGGAAGCGGAATCCTCCGCAAAGCTCCAGAACACAATAAAACAAAATAACAAACAGAAGCGGACAAGCCGCAACACACGGCTGCGCCGCGACTCACGAACACCACCAGATGTTAAAGGTGCTCGGTCAGACTCCAGGAACAGATGGTAACTTCCGAGTACAGGATCTCTGAGGACAGGAACAACCGAAAAGACCGGGACTGGGAACTCTCTGCAGCAGACACAGGCAAACAGGAAGCTATCACCGGCGTCTGTAAGAAGTCCTGAGGGTGCCTTTATTCAGGCACCCTCCAATCAAGATCCAGACAGGACAATCAAATAGAAATGCCGTGCAGCTTGCATGCTGCACGGCCAGCACATAATCAGGGTAATGAGAATAGACCCAGCAACGGGGAACGCGGCTGAACGTGGCGTCCCCGTTGCTAAGGTCAGAGCGGCTCCGTGCGCCCGGCGTCTTAGCGTTGCCAGGGAGCCGGCGGCTGAACGCGCACGGCGTCCCTGGTTGCTAGGCACCGGGCCGCACGGCCGAGCGGACCCCGGCGCCTAACAGTACCCCCCCCTTGAGGAGGGGTCAAGGAACCCCTAAAGCCAGGTTTCCGAGGAAATTCACGAAAAAATGCCCTTTTGAGCTTTGGGGCATGAAGGTCTTCATCCAGGACCCACGACCTTTCCTCTGGCCCATAACCTCTCCAATGCACCAAAAAATAAATCCGACCCCGGGACAACTTGGAATCGAGAACCTTCTCAACTAAGAACTCTTGCTGACCCTGTACATTAACTGGTGATCTCCCCTGAGATTTTTTACGAGGAAATCTGCTGGACGAAACATATGGTTTAAGCAATGAGCAATGGAAGGTATTTCCGATCCGTAAAGTTTTTGGTAAACGTAACCGGAAAGCAACTGGATTGACTTTTTTGATAATGAGAAATGGTCCAATAAATCTAGGACCCAATCTGGCTGAGGTTTGTCGAAGTTTGATGTTGCGAGTCGACAACCACACCCTGTCTCCTACTTTAAAAGTGCACGGCCGCCGGAGCCTGTCAGAAATTTTTTTTCCCCGGAAAGCTGCTTTTCTGAGAGCCAGGTGCACTTTTTTCCAAATAAGTTTAAGATGAGAGGTCAGGGCCAGAGAGGAGACAGAGGAATGTTGAAAAAATGAATTAGCTCTGGGGTGGAAACCAAAAACTGCAAAAAATGGAGACACATTGGTGGAAGAATGACAGGCATTGTTATAAGCAAACTCCGCCAATGGAAGAAACTCAGACCAGTCATTTTGGAGTTTGGCCGAGTACAAACGCAAATATTGTTTTAGAGATTGGTTAACTCGCTCAGTCTGTCCATTGGATTGTGGATGATAGCCGGAGGTTAATGATAATTTCATCTTTAACGAAGCACAAAAAGACTTCCAAAATTGTGCAATGAATTGTGGACCCCTGTCAGAAACAATATCGGTGGGTAACCCATGGAGTCTGAAAACATGACGGAGGAACAAGACTGCCAATCCCTGGGCAGATGGCAATCGGGGGAGAGCAATAAAATGGGCCATCTTGCTAAAACGGTCCACTACCACCCATATGACTCGGCATCCGGCCGACAGAGGGAGATCCACCACAAAATCCATGGAGATATGCGACCATGGCCTAAGAGGAACCTTCAAGGGCATAAGTTGACCAATAGGCAAAGAACGGGGAACTTTATGCTGTGCACAGACCTGACACGAAAAAACAAACTCTTTAATGTCTTTGGAAAGACCAGGCCACCATACTGAGCGGGATACTAATTCCAAAGTCTTAGCGATTCCCGGATGCCCTGCAACTTTGCTATCATGAAATTCCGCCAAAACAGTTGCTCTCAAAAACTCAGGAACAAAAAGACGACCAGCAGGAGTATTTCCCGGAGCTTGATGTTGAAGCAGCTTTAATTGGGAAAAAACATCCTGTGTGAGACCTGCCTGAATGACTGAAGGCGGAAGTATGGGAGTAACAGGACTGTTGTCTTGAACCGGAAGGAAACTGCGTGACAGGGCATCTGCCTTGGTATTCTTGGAACCTGGTCTGAAGGTGATAATGAATTTGAAACGAGTAAAAAATAAAGCCCAACGAGCCTGTCGGGCATTCAGTCGTTTAGCCGATTCAATGTATTGAAGATTTTTGTGATCAGTCAAAACTGAAATGGTATGGGTTGCTCCTTCAAGCCAATGTCTCCACTCCTCGAAAGCCCATTTAATAGCCAGCAATTCCCGGTTACCAACATCGTAGTTGGATTCTGCAGATGAGAATTTCCTGGACATAAAGGCACAAGGATGTAACTCAATGGCACAATCATAAGGCCTATGGGGAGGCAAAATATCCGCATTGCCCTTGGAAAACACATCAACAAAATCTTGGTATTCCCCAGGAATATGTGCGGAACTGGCGGCAGCTACTCGGATAGGAAGCGTAATACATTCTTTATCACAGATGGTACCCCATTGTAGGATCTCCCCAGACTGCCAATCTATGATGGGATTATGAAAGGCCAGCCAAGGGTGACCCAGAACCACAGGAACTGCTGGACAATGGGTAAGGAAAAACTCAATCTTTTCAGAATGTAGAGCTCCCACCGAGAGCAAAACAGGAGGCGTACATAGAGAAATAACCCCATTGGATAAAGGACTCCCATCTAAACCATGCATGGTGATACCCCTACCCAAGGTTAGCTGAGGAATACCTAAGGCCTTGGCCCATGTTAAATCCATAAAGTTTCCTGCAGCTCCACTGTCCACAAAAGCAGAGACCGAGGAACAGAGGCTGCCATAGGAAACTTTAGCAGGAACCAACAGTGAATTATTTGAGGAGATGAGCTGCAGACCAAAGTGAACCCCCTCACAATTCACTTGGTCAGGAAGTTTCCCAACTTGTTTGGACAACTACGGGCAAAATGTCCCTTACCTCCGCAGTATAAACACAGACCATAATTTTGCCTCCTGGTTCTTTCTTCCGGAGACAATTTGGAGAGACCAATCTGCATAGGCTCCTCTATGTCTACAGGAATGGAAGGAACCCAGGGAGAGGACCCGGCAGAGGCCCCTTTTTCAGCCCTCCGCTCTCTGAGCCGACGATCTATTTTAATAGATAGCTCCATGAGGTTATCGAGGGTCTCAGGAGCGGGATACTGGAGGAGACTGTCTTTTATAGATTCAGATTAGCCGAGGCGAAACTGACTGCGCAGGGCTGGGTCATTCCAGCCACAGTCATTCGACCAACGGCGAAACTCCGTACAATAATTCTCTGCGGGATTCCTACCCTGTCTAAGAGCACGCAACTGACTTTCTGCGGACGCCTCTCTATCAGGATCGTCATACAATAGCCCTAAAGATTTTAAAAAGGCGTCTACAGACGATAAGGCCGGATCGTCTGTCTTTAAACCAAAAGCCCAGGTCTGAGGATCCCCCTGAAGTAGAGAAATAATAATCCCAACCCGCTGAGCCTCTGTACCTGAGGTAACTGGTCTTAAACGAAAATACAGTTTGCAAGATTCTTTAAAATTAAAAAACTGTTTTCTATCCCCAGAAAAACGGTCAGGCAGATGCATTTTTGGTTCAGGGATGACCCTCGGGGAAGTCCGTAACAGATCTTCCTGTGACCTCACCCGGAGGGACAGATCCTGAACCATCTGAGTAAGTTCCTGAATCTGACTAACAAGAAGCTGGCCAGGGTTTGGCCCAACACCGGTGGGATTCATAAGGCCGACAAAAATCTCCCAACTAAAAGGTGAAAAAATTTACTGTAAGTTAAATCTTTTCTTTTTGGCCGGTGATAACGTTATGATTCCTGTACTCCAGACCGGAGGAGATCTTATGGCAGGGATCTGAGTACAGGAAAATAAGCTGGTTGTGGGAGCTGGATAGCCTAGTAACCCCTGGCGCCCTAACTCCGTTGTCTCGCCCGTGTTATCAGAAATCCCCTGCGAGACTATGGTTGCTTGAGCCCATGGCAGCCACGTTCGAAGGGCGGATTATGTCTGCCCAACCCCGATGCCCCAGCAGGTCTTAATGGGAGACAAGCGGAAGTCCGAGACAGGGTGATAACAAGGGGCCCTCTGACTAAGCAACCAGGCCAGGGGTTACAAGCTAACTAACTAAATCAAAAGGTATGTGCGGACTAGCCGCCAGGAAAAAGGACAACCAAGGATCCACTGATCCGACACTCCTATCCGGCACCGCCGGACACCAGAGTGGATCTGTGGAAGCGGAATCCTCCGCAAAGCTCCAGAACACAATAAAACAAAATAACAAACAGAAGCGGACAAGCCGCAACACACGGCTGCGCCGCGACTCACGAACACCACCAGATGTTAAAGGTGCTCGGTCAGACTCCAGGAACAGATGGTAACTTCCGAGTACAGGATCTCTGAGGACAGGAACAACCGAAAAGACCGGGACTGGGAACTCTCTGCAGCAGACACAGGCAAACAGGAAGCTATCACCGGCGTCTGTAAGAAGTCCTGAGGGTGCCTTTATTCAGGCACCCTCCAATCAAGATCCAGACAGGACAATCAAATAGAAATGCCGTGCAGCTTGCATGCTGCACGGCCAGCACATAATCAGGGTAATGAGAATAGACCCAGCAACGGGGAACGCGGCTGAACGTGGCGTCCCCGTTGCTAAGGTCAGAGCGGCTCCGTGCGCCCGGCGTCTTAGCGTTGCCAGGGAGCCGGCGGCTGAACGCGCACGGCGTCCCTGGTTGCTAGGCGCCGGGCCGCACGGCCGAGCGGACCCCGGCGCCTAACACCTCGGTGCCGGGGACAGACCAACGGCAACGTCTGGAATTGGTAATGACAATCCTGTACCACAATATTGAGGTACTCCTGGTGAAGAGGGTAAATAGGGACATGCAGGTAATCATCCTTGATGTCCAGTGATACCATGAAATTCTCCAGGCTTGCAATAATCGCCCTGAGCGATTCCATTTTGAACTTGAACCTTCGTATATAAGTGTTCAAGGCTTTCAATTTTAGAATGGGTCTCACCGAACCATCTGGTTTCGGTACCACAACATTTTGGAATAGTAACTCCGGCCTTGTTGAAGGAGGGGTACCTTGCTTTCACCTGCTGGAAGTACAGCTTGTGAATTGCCGCCAGTACTACCTTTCTCCGAGGGCAGCCGGCAAGGCTGATGTGAGGTAACGGCGAGGGGGAGTCGCCTCGAACTCCAGCCTGTATCCCTGTGATACTATTTGCAGAACCTAGAGATCCACCTGTGGGCAAGCCCACTGGTCCCTGAAGTTCCCGAGACGCGCCCCTACCGCACCGGTCTCCACCTGTGGAGCCCCAGCGTCATGCGGTGGACTCAGAGGAAGCGGGGGAAGATTTTTGATCCTGGGAACTGGCTGCTGTTGCAGCTTTTTTCCTTCTTCCCTTGTCTCTGTGCAGAAAGGAAGCGCCTTGGACCCGCTTGCTTTTCTGAAGCCGAAAGGACTGTACCTGAAAATACGGTGCTTTCTTAGGCTGTGAGGAAACCTGAGGTAAAAGTTTTTCTTCCCAGCTGTTGCTGTGGATACGAGGTCCCAGAGACCATCCCCAAACAATTCCTCACCCTTATAAGGCAGAATCTCCATGTGCCTTTTACAGGCAGCATCACCTGTCCACTGCCGGGTTTCTAATACCCTCCTGGCAGAATGGACATTGCATTAATTCTGGATGCCAGCCGGCAAATATCCCTCTGTGCATCCTTTATATATAAGACAACGTCTTAAATATGCTCAATGTTAGCAAAATATTATCCCTGTCTTAGCGTATTAATATTATCTGACAGGGTATCAGACCACGCTGCAGCAGCCCTATTTATGCTGAGGCAATTGCAGGTCTCAGTATATAACCTGAGTGTGTAAATACAGACTTCAGGATCGCCTCCTGCTTTTTATCAGCAGGTTCCTTCAAGGTGGCCGTATCCTAAGACGGCAGTGCCACCTTTTGACAAACGTGTGAGCGCCTTATCCACCCTAAGGGATATCTCCCAACGTGACCTATCCTCTGGCGGGAAAGGGTACGCCATCAGTAACTTTTTAGAAATTACCAGTTTCTTATCGGGGGAAACCACGCTTCTTTACACACTTCATTCATTCATCTGATGGGGGAACAAAACACTGGCTGCTTTTTCTCCCCAAAAATAAAACCCCTTTTATGTGGTACTTGGGTTCATGTCAGAAAATGCGTAACACATTTTTCATTGCCGAGATCATGTAACGGATGTTCCTAGTGGATTGTGTATATGTCTCAACCTCATCGCCACTGGAGTCAGACTCCGTGTCGACATCTGTGTCTGCCATCTGAGGTAACGGGCGTTTTTTGAGCCCCTGATGGCCTTTGAGACGCCTGGGCAGGCGCGGGCTGAGAAGCCGGCTGTCCCACAGCTGTTACGTCATCCAGCCTTTTATGTAAGGAGTTGACACTGTCGGTTAATACCTTCCACCTATCCATCCACTCTGGTGTCGGCCCCACAGGGGGCGACATCCCATTTATCGGCCTCTGCTCCGCCTCCACGTAACCTTCCTCATCCAACATGTCGACACAGCCGTACCGACACACCGCACACACACAGGGAATGCTCTGACTGAGGACAGGACCCCACAAAGTCTTTTGGGGAGACAGAGATAGAGTATGCCAGCACACACCAGAGCGCTATATAATGCAGGGATTAACACTATAACTGAGTGATTTTCCCCAAATAGCTGCTTGTATACATATATTGCGCCTAAATTTAGTGCCCCCCCTCTCTTTTTAACCCTTTGAGCCTGAAAACTACAGGGGAGAGCCTGGGGAGCTGTCTTCCAGCTGCACTGTGAAGAGAAAATGGCGCCAGTGTGCTGAGGGAGAAGCCCCGCCCCTTTTTCAACTGACTTTCTCCCGCTTTTTCTGGAATACTGGCAGGGGTAATTTTACATCTATATAGCCTCTAGGACTATATATGATGTAGATTTGCCAGCCAAGGTGTCATATATTGCCCTCAGGGCGCCCCCCCCAGCGCCCTGCACCCTCAGTGACCGGAGTGTGAGGTGTACATGAGGAGCAATGGCGCACAGCTGCAGTGCTGTGCGCTACCTTGGTGAAGACCGAAGTCTTCTGCCGCCGATTTTCCGGAATCTTCATGCTTCTGGCTCTGTAAGGGGGACGGCGGCGCGGCTCCGGGAACGAACACCAAGGTCGGGTCCTGCGGTCGATCCCTCTGGAGCTAATGGTGTCCAGTAGCCTAAGAAGCCCAAACTACCACCTGTTAGGTAGGTTCGCTTCTTCTCCCCTTAGTCCCTCGCTGCAGTGAGTCTGTTGCCAGCAGATCTCACTGTAAAATAAAAAACCTAAATATACTTTCTTTCTAGGAGCTCAGGAGAGCCCCTAGTGTGCATCCAGCTCAGCCGGGCACAAGAATCTAACTGAGGTCTGGAGGAGGGTCTTAGTGGGAGGAGCCAGTGCACACCAGGTAGTCCTAAAGCTTTCTTTAGTTGTGCCCAGTCTCCTGCGGAGCCGCTAATCCCCATGGTCCTTACGGAGTCCCAGCATCCACTTAGGACGTCAGAGAAATAAAGGAAAATAATAATCATTGTCTATAGAAT
Source organism: Pseudophryne corroboree (assembly GCF_028390025.1). Classification (NCBI taxonomy): domain Eukaryota; kingdom Metazoa; phylum Chordata; class Amphibia; order Anura; family Myobatrachidae; genus Pseudophryne; species Pseudophryne corroboree. The sequence goes on from NC_086451.1 coordinate 236,466,449, forward strand.
TGTTAGGGTACCGGCTTGGGGGAGAAAACCACTACCTAGCAAAAGTGTTTTCACCGGGGCTCCAAGACGACTGATAAGAAGGCCCTTAAATCTGAAATATCTGTTTTCTCCCATATAGATTAAATGGAAAATGTATTTCCTGTGATAGCACAAAAGGAAACGTCAAAGTAAAGTGAATATGACTGCAACTTCATATAACATTGCTCGCATGCTAGTCACTTAAGTACTGTAAGCTGCAGCAGTCAATACACAGTCAGCCAAACAGATGTGACTAGAGAGTGCTGATGCTAGTTATCACTAACATTGCATACAGTTGCACCTACCCTCCAGCGTCCACAAGTTATGTCCTCATAAAAGGCATCCACATTTCAGTTACAGATGAGCAGGCTTAGGGCCTAATTCAGATCTGATTGCAAATTTGTTAGCTAATGAGCAAAACCATGGGGGTAATTCAGACCTGATCGTAGCAGCAAACTTGTTAGCAGATGGGCAAAACCATTGGGGTAAATTCAGAGTTGATCGCAGCAGCAAATTTGTTAGCAGTTGGGCAAAACCATGGAGGTCATTCCGAGTTGTTCGCTCGCAAGGCGATTTTAGCAGAGTTGCTCACGCTAAGCCGCCGCCTACTGGGAGTGAATCTTAGCATCTTAAAATTGCGAACGAAGTAATCGCAATATTGCGATTACACACCTCGTAGCAGTTTCTGAGTAGCTTCAGACTTACTCGGCATCTGCGATCAGTTCAGTGCTTGTCGTTCCTGGTTTGACGTCACAAACACACCCAGCGTTCGCACAGACACTCCTCCGTTTCTCCGGCCACTCCTGCGTTTTTTCCGGAAACGGTAGCGTTTTTTCCCACACGCCCATAAAACGGCCTGTTTCCGCCCAGTAACACCCATTTCCTGTCAATCACATTACGATCGCCAGAACGATGAAAAAGCCGTGAGTAAAATTACTAAGTGCATAGCAAATTTACTTGGCGCAGTCGCAGTGCGGACATTGCGCATGCGCATTAAGCGGAAAATCGCTGCGATGCGAAGATTTTTACCGAGCGAACAACTCGGAATGAGGGCCCATGTGCACATACAACATGTGCAGAGAGAGTTAGATTTGGGTGGGGTATGTTCAATCTGAAATCTAAATTGCAGTGTAAAAATAAAGCAGCCAGTATTTACCCTGCACAGAAACAATATAAACCACCCAAATCTAACTCTCTCTGCAAATGTTATACTGTATCTGCTTCACCCGTATATCAGGTTTAAAAACAGCTTTACGTAAAGACATGCCCCTCCACCCCGTTTATTTAATTTGTCTCTCCTGAACAGCGTATAACCCTCTAGATTGACTGTTCAATCATGAGATTCGTCCCACCAAGTTTCAGTAATGCCTAAAATATCATACTGTTTGCTTGCTGCAAGTATTTCTAGTTCGTCCTTTTTACCTGTAAGGCTTCTAGCGTTTACATACATACAATTAAGATAAGTATTTCCCCTTGTGCTAGGGACATCATTCACTTTATGCAGCAACGATGACCCGTAATCGTTATTAGTGTTTTGATAAAACCTTTTTTAGTACCCATGTTAATACCCTTACTGGCTGCTCTTTCCCACCCCGCTATTCCTCCCCCATTTTGTTTACTACCGCCATCCCCACTATTCTCACTGCATGACCCGTAGTTTCTAGCTAAACGCTCTCCCCAGGCTCCTAGTTTAAAATCTCCTCCAACCTTCTAATCATCCTTCCCCCCAGCACCGCTGCCCCCTCCTCATTCAGGTGCCATCCATCACAACAAAAAAGATGGCGCCTGACTGAGAAGTCCGCCCAGTGTTCCAGGAAAACAAACCCCCCTTTCCTGCACCAATCCCTAAACCACACATTTACCTCCCTAATCTCCCTCTGCCTCCCTGGACTAGTGCATGTCACGGGTAATATTTCGGAGAATATTACATTAGATGCCTTAAGTTTCTTGCCTAAGTCCCTATGCATGCTAATATGGACAATATCATCCATATTAGCATGCATTGCTATATGGGGCCAGGTGACGGGGGGAGTGAAGAAACTTCACTCCCCCTGTCACTCCCCCCCCCCCCCCCCACCGCTGCCGGGTTGCCCGTCGGCCATATCGACTCTCGGCCATATCGGCGGCATATTGCCTGATGTGTAGGGCCCTTTACTCTTTCTGCACATGTTATATCTGCCCCACCGGCAGTGCACATGGTTTTGCCCAACTGCTAACAAATTTGCTGCTACGATCAGGTCTGCATTACCCCCCATGTGCACTGCAGGGGGGGCAGATATAACATGTGCAGAGAGAGTTAGATTTGGGTGGGGTGTGTTCAAATTGAAATCTAAATTGCAGTGTAAAAATAAAGCAGCCAGTATTTACTCTGCACAGAAACAAAATAACCCACCCAAATCAAACTCTCTCTGCACGTTATATCCGCCACCCCTGCAGTGCACATGGGACCTAATTCAGACCTGATTGCTAGGCTGCGTTTTCATACAGCCTGTGATCAGGTCTGCACTGCGCATGCGTATGCACCGCAATGCGCACTCGTGACGGTCCGCAGCGACAGGGATCGACGGGCAGCGCCGGGATGTGTGAGAAAAGCGATTGCACGGGCGATCGCAAAGTGACTGACAGGAAGAGGACGTTTGTGGGTGGCAACTGACCGTTTTTAAGGAGTGTCCGAGAGAAACGCAGGAGGGACCAGGCGTTTGAAGGGAGGGTTTCTAATGTCAGCTCCGGCCCCGATCATCACACTGGAAGAGTAAGTCCTGGGCTGTGCAGAGATTGCACAAACTTCTGTTTGTGCAGCTATCCTGCACATGCGATCGCACCCCTGGACAGCGATTTCCCCCTCCCCTGTAGGCGGTGACTACCTGATCGCAGGGATGCATAAAACGTACCCTAGCGATCAGGTCTGAATTAGCCCAATGGTTTTGCCCATTAGCTAACAAATTTGCTGCTGTGATCAGATCTGAATTAGGTCCTTGGTTCTCAGAGAACTTCTGGTATCCAAGCACGGATTTGGATCTCCTGGAATGTCACCAATCCGAAAACTAGGCAAGATGTCATCTTCCCAGCGTCGGATCTTGGATCTCGCGGGTTTTGAATTCAGACACCAAGTCCAATTGAAATCAATGGGCTGACCGCTGATTGGCTCTCAGCCAATGGATCCCAGCATTCTCGTCCTCACAGGTTGCTTTCGCACTGCAGAGGTACACAAAACAGACATGGCAGGCACTGAGAAGAGAACTGTGTACATGGTCCATCATCATCCTCACAGACACCACTGGGGGCATTTAACTTCGTGGGGGGGGGGGGGGGGGCAGGGGGCCTTTCCTGCCAGCTGTCACAGAAAGTTCACTACTGCACTACTACAGCTGGCATGTCTACCCGCAATGTATCTAATCGGCACTGTGTCCAACCTGCACTGTATCTGATCCACACTGTATTCGACCTGCACTGTATCTGACCGGCACTGTATCCGGCCTGCACTGTATCCAACCCACAATGTATCTGTATATGACCCACACTGTAACCTACACTGTATCCGGCACACAATGTATTCAACCCACACTGTATCTTGCACTGTATCCGCCCAGCAGTGTATGTCCCGCACTGTATCCAACCTACACTGTAACCTGCACTGTATCTGACCTGCACTATATTCAACCCGCAGTGTGTCCCCCGCACTGTAACGGTGCTGTATCCAACTTGCACTGTAACCTGCATTGTATCCGACCTGCACTGTAATTCACCCACACTGTGTGTTCTGCACTCTAACCCACTCAATATTTAACTGTGTGTCCCAATGTATTCTGTACTGTATCCCACACTGTATACAGCAGGTTCAGTACACTGTTTTTATGATTGGTGAAATTTTGGGGAGCTGCTCAACAAAAAGGCTGATTGACTGGGGTTTTACATAGACATAGAGTGCCAGTCATCAGTGGCCCAGTGCGCCCAGGAGAGAGGTACAGATTGGGCACTGGGAATAGTCATGTGCAGGGGTTATGTGCACATATGTAGGGGGCATCCACAATTTTTTTTCTTTGCTGTTTCTTAACTAGTATTACTTTTGAGCAATGGTATTCCGTACATGATTCTTAGTAAATTCTGTGTTGTTTTGTTTCCTATTCAAAGTACTTGAGAGTTGGTTCGATTGGTTATTGCTAATACATTACTAATCTGCAAAACACTTTTCTCGGACGTCCTAGTGGATGCTGGGGACTCCGTCAGGACCATGGGGATATAGCGGCTCCGCAGGAGACAGGGCACAATAATAAAAGCTTTAGGATCAGCTGGTGTGCACTGGCTCCTCCCCCTATGACCCTCCTCCAAGCCTCAGTTAGATTTTTGTGCCCGACGAGAAGGGTGCAATCTAGGTGGCTCTACTGAGCTGCTTAGAATAAAAGTTTAAGTTAGGTTTTTTTACTTTCAGTGAGTCCTGCTGGCAACAGGCTCACTGCTACGAGGGACTTAGGGGAGAGAAGTAAACTCACCTGCGTGCAGGATGGATTTGCTTCTTAGGCTACTGGACACCATTAGCTCCAGAGGGATCGAACACAGGCCCAGCCATGGAGTCCGGTCCCGGAGCCGTGCCGCCGACCCCCCTTGCAGATGCCGAAGTTGAAGAGGTCCAGAAACAGGCGGCAAAAGACTTTCAGTCTTCATAAGGTAGCGCACAGCACTGCAGCTGTGCGCCATTGTTGTCAGCACACTTCACCAACAGTCACCAACTGTCACTGAGGGTGCAGGGCGCTGGGGGGGGCGCCCTGGGCAGCAATGTATAATACCTTTTTATGGCTAAAATACATCACATATAGCCCTTGAGGCTATATGGATGTATTTAACCCCTGCCAGATCTCACAAACTCCGGGAGAAGAGCCCGCCGAAAAGGGGGCGGGGCCTATTCTCCTCAGCACACGGCGCCATTTTCCTGCTCAGCTCTGCTGTGAGGAAGGCTCCCAGGCTCTCCCCTGCACTGCACTACAGAAACAGGGTTAAAACAGAGAGGGGGGGCACTTATTTGGCGATATGATTACATATATAAAAATGCTATAAGGGAAAACACTTGTATAAGGGGTTGTCCCTGTATAATTATAGCGTTTTTGGTGTGTGCTGGCAAACTCTCCCTCTGTCTCCCCAAAGGGCTAGTGGGGTCCTGTCCTCTGTCAGAGCATTCCCTGTGTGTGTGCTGTGTGTCGGTACGTGTGTGTCGACATGTAGGAGGACGATGTTGGTGAGGAGGCGGAGCAAATTGCCTGTATTGGTGATGTCACTCTCTAGGGAGTCGACACTGGAATGGATGGCTTATTTAGGAATTACGTGATAATGTCAACACGCTGCAAGGTCGGTTGACGACATGAGACGGCCGGCAAACAAATTAGTACCTGTCCAGGCGTCTCAGACACCGTCAGGGGCTTGTAAAAACGCCCATTTACCTCAGTGTCGACGGTGAAGAAACAAACGTATTTTCCTTTAGGGCCACACGTTTCATGTTAAGGGCAATGAAGGAGGTGTTACATATTTCTGATACTACAAGTACCACAAAGAAGGGTATTATGTAGGGTGTGAATAAACTACTTGTAGTTTTTCCTGAATCAGATAAATTAAATGAAGTGTGTGATGATACGTGGGTTTCCTCCGATAGAAAATTATTGGCGGTATACCCTTTCCCGCCAGAAGTTAGGGCGAGTTGGGAAACACACCTTAGGGTGAATAAGGCGCTCACACGCTTATAAAAACAAGTGGCGTTACCGTCTCCAGATACGGCAGCCCTCAAGGAGCCAGCTGATAGGAAGCTGAAAAATATCCTAAAAGTATATACACATATACTGGTGTTATACTACGACCAGCAATCGCCTCAGCCTGGATGTGCAGCGCTGAGGGGGCTTGGTCGGATTTCCTGACTGAAAATATTGATACCCTTGACAGGGACAAGATTTTATTGACTATAGAGCATTTTAAGGATGCATTTCTATATATGCGAGATGCGCAGAGGGATATTTGCATTCTGGCATCAAGAGTAAATGTGATGTCCATATCTGCCAGACGACAGTGGTCAGGTGATGCAGATTCCAGACGGCACATGGAAGTATTGCCGTATAAAGGGGCGGTCCATCGGACCTGGTGGCCATGGCAACAGCTGAAAAATCCACCTTTTGTTACCCCAAGTCACATCTCAGCAGAAAAGGACACAGTCTTTTCAGTCTCAGTCCTTTCGTCCCCATAAGGGCAGGCGGGCAAAAGGGCCAGTCATATCTGCCCAGGGGTAGAGGAAAGGGAAGAAGACTGCAGCAGGCAGCCCATTCCCAGGAACAGAAGCCCTCCACAGCTTCTGCCAAGTCCGCAGCATGACGCTGGGGCCGTACAAGCGGACTCAGGTGCGGTAGGGGGTCATCTCAAGAGTTTCAGCACGCAGTGGGCTCACTCACAAGTGGACTCCTGGATCCTACACGTAGTATCCCAGGTGTACATTGGAAATTCGAGACGTCCCCCTCACAAGTTCCTGAAGTCTGCTTTACCAACGTCTCCCTCCGACAGGGAGGCAGTATTGGGAACAATTCACAGGCTGTATTCCCAGCAGGTGATAATCAAAGTACCCCTTCTACAACAAGGGAAGGGGTATTATTCCACACTATATTGTGGTACTGAAGCCAGACGGCTAGGTGAGATCTGAAATATTTGAACACTTACATACAAGCGTTCAAATCAAGATGGAGTCACTCAGAGCAGTGATAGCGAACCAGGAAGAAGGGGACGATATGGTGTCACTGGATATCAGGGACGCTTACCTACATGTCCAAATTTGCCCTTCTCACCAAGGGTACCTCAGGTTCGTGGTACAGAACTGTCACTATCAGTTCAGACGCTGCCGTTTGGATTGTCCACGGCACCCCGGGTCTTTACCAAGGTAATGGCCGAAATGATGATTCTTCTTAAAAGAAATATGGACGCTTTCCTGATAAGGGCAAGGTCCAGAGAACAGTTGGAGGTCGGAGTAGCACTATCTTAAGTAGTTCTACGACAGCACGAGTGGATTCTAAATATTCCAAAATCGCAGTTTTTTCCGACGACACGTCTACTGTTCCTAGGGATTATTCTGGACACAGTCCAGAAAAGGATGTTTTCTCCCGGAGAAGAAAGCCAGGGAGTTATCCGAGCTAGTCAGGAACCTCCTAAAACCAGGAAAAGTATCAGTGCATCATTGCACAAGGATCCTGTGAAAAATGGTGGTTTCTTACAAAGCGATCCCATTCGGTAGATTTCACGCAAGAACCTTTACGTGGGATCTGCTGGAAAAATGGTCCGGATCGCATCTTCAGATGCATCAGCGGATAACCCTGTCTCCAAGGACAAGGGTGTTTCTTCTGCGGTGGCTGCAGAGTGCTCATCTATGAAAGGGCCGCAGATTCGGCATTCAGGACTGGGTCCTGGTGACCACGGATGCCAGCCTGAGTGGCTGGGGAGCAGTCACACAAGGAAAAAATTTCCAGAGAGTGTGATCGAGTCTGGAGACTTCTCTCCACATAAATATACTGGAGCTAAGGGCAATTTACAATGCTCTAAGCTTAGCAAGACCTCTGCTTCAAGGTCAGCCGGTATTGATCCAGTGGGACAACATCACGGCAGTCGCCCACGTAAACAGACAGGGCGGCACAAGAAGCAGGAGGGAAATGGCAGAAACTGCAAGGATTCTTCGCTGGGCGAAAAATCATGTGATAACACTCTCAGCAGTGTTCATTCCGGGAGTGGAAAACTGGGAAGCAGACTTCCTCAGCAGGCATGACCTCCACCCGGGAGAGTGGGGACTTCATCGGGAAGTCTTCCACATGATTGTAAACCGTTGTGAAAAACCAAAGGTGGACATGATGGCGTCCCGCCTGAACAAAAAACTAGATATTGCGCCAGGTCAAGGGACCCTCAGGCAATAGCGGTGGACGCTCTGGTAACACTGTGGATGTACCAGTCAGAGTATGTGTTCCCTCCTATGCCTCTCATACAAAAAGTACTGAGAATCATAAGAGGGAGATGAGTAAGAATGATACTCGTGGTTCCGGATTGGCCAAGAAGGACTTGGTACCCGAAACTTCAAGAGATGTTCACGGAAGACCCGTGGCCTCTACCTTTAAGAAAGGACCTGCTCCAGCAGGGGCCTTGTCTGTTCCAAGACTTACCGCGGCCGCGTTTGACGGCATGGCGGTTGAACGCCGGATCCTGAAAGGGCATTCCAGATGAAGTCATCCCTACCCTGGTCGAAGACAGGAAGGATGTAACCGCAAAACATTTTCACCGCATTTGGCGAAGATATGTTGCGTGGTGTGAGGCCAAGAAGGCCCCTACAGAGGAATTCCAACTGGGTCGTTTCCTACATTTCCTGAAAACAGGACTGTCTATGGGCCTAAAATTAGGGTCCATTAAGGTTCAAATTTCGGCCCTGTCGAATTTCTTCCAGAAAGAACTGGCTTTAGTGCCTGACGTTCAGATGTTTGTAAAAGGGGTACTGCATATACAGCCTCCTTTTGTGCCCCAGTGGCACCTTGGGATCTCAATGTTGTTTTGAGTTTCCTAAAGTCACATTGGTTTGAACCACTCACCACTGTGGACTTAAAATATCTCACATGGAAGGTGACGATGCTATTAGCCCTGGCTTCAGCCAGGCGTGTGTCAGAATTGGCGGCTTTATCATATATATAAAGCCCTTACTTAATTTTTCATTCTGACAGGGCAGAATTGAGGACTCGTCCTCAATTTCTCCTTAAGGTGTTTTCTGTTTTTCACATGAACCAACCTATTGTGGTACCTGCGGGTACTAGGGACTTGGAGGACTCCAAGTTACTTGACGTTGTCAGGGCCCTGAAAAATATGTTTCCAGGAAGGCTGGAGTCAGAAAATCTGACTCGCTGTTTAGCCTGTATGCACCCAACAAGATGGGTGCTCCTGCTTCTAAGCAGACGATTGCTCGCTGGATTTGTAATACAATTCAGTTTACACATTCTGTGGCAGGCCTGCCACAGCCAAAATCGGTAAAAGCCCATTCCAAAAGGAAGGGGGCTCATCTTGGGCGACTGCCCGAGGGGTCTCGGCTTTACAACTTTGCCGAGCAGTTACTTGGTCAGGGGCAAACACGTTTGCTAAATTCTACAAATTTGATACCCTGGCTGAGGAGGACATGGAGTTCTCTCATTCGGTGCTGCAGGGTCATCCGCACTCTCCCGCCCGTTTGGGAGCTTTGGTATAATCCCCATGGTCCTGACGGAGTCCCCAGCATCCACTAGGACGTCCGAGAAAATAAGATTTTACTTACCGATAAATCTATTTCTCGTAGTCCGTAGTGGATGCTGGGCGCCCATCCCAAGTGCGGATTGTCTGCAATACTTGTACATAGTTATTGTTACAAAAATCGGGTTATTCTTGTTGTGAGCCATCTTTTCAGAGGCTCCTTCGTTGTTATCATACTGTTAACTGGGTTCAGATCACAGGTTGTACGGTGTGATTGGTGTGGCTGGTATGAGTCTTACCCGGGATTCAATATCCTTCCTTATTATGCACGCTCGTCCGGGCACAGTATCCTAACTGAGGCTTGGAGGAGGGTCATAGGGGGAGGAGCCAGTGCACACCACCTGATCCTAAAGCTTTTATTATTGTGCCCTGTCTCCTGCGGAGCCGCTATATCCCCATGGTCCTGACGGAGTCCCCAGCATCCACTACGGACTACGAGAAATAGATTTATCGGTAAGTAAAATCTTATTTTAAACAGAAATAAGTGTTGTGTGTTTGTGCCACTGCTCTGTTGCTTAGTTTAGCGACCAGGGTTGAATACGGCTTCAACCCGGGCCGCAGTGCAGCGCGAACAAGGTTGCCGGGTTGATGCGACCCAATTCCCGTTCACAATGTATGGACCGGCGGCGCTTGAAGATCATTTGATCGTGTACAGCTTCCGGGTGTGACCCATGAAATGTGGTCTGAAAGGGGTATCAGGCTACATCATTTCCTTCCATCATACATCACATAAAGATATGCAAAAAAATCTATGGCCCTCATTCACCTTCCTACGTTATTTCATAAAACGCGGATGGCCACTTGTGGTCTGGACAATAGAGGCAAAATATGCCCGCGGTGCACCTGCATATGCAGCCAGGTCTTCCTTAATATCTCATCCTGCGATGCGATCGCATTAAATTGCAATCACATTGCTGGGCTGGACTTCGCATGCAGGTCGGTCTTGCCCTGTGCTGGGTGGCCCCCAGCATGCGAACGCAAGCAGTAACAGATTGTGCTATTTTACAAATATAATTTTCAATATACACTCAACGTTACTTGAGTGTTTATGAATATTTGATCGGGCGCACAAAAGCAAATATATCTACCTGTAAACACACGGAAAAAAGGTTTTATCTTTTGTCAATACATATAATAAATAGCTTCCAATAGCAGCTCCTATGGGACAACTGGATGTCAAGATAAGATAAATATATAAATTTCTGATAAACTAGAGACAAACATAAGGAGCGCTGGTTTAAAATTCAATTCATAAATTTAATATCAATTTAAACACACATAGTATAGTAAAAACTCAATTGAGTATCTATATAAGCTGACGCTTCAATAAGCTCATAAAAGTGCACATAACTGTATTTAAAAGTTCAAAGATAGATTCCAATCATGATCTACAGCAACAGAAATCAGCTGGTAATTGTCGGTCAAAGCTTAATTAGCAATCCAGGGTTCCTTTTATCTGCCTTTCAGTTGTAATTATGTCCTCCAAGTGCGCAGATGATTAGAGAGCATAGAATGGTTTTATGATAATTCAGATTAGAGCTCTATAGCAGTTCAATTATCCGTTTAGTATAATCACACAGACAATGCAGAAGATGGAATTACCAGACCAGGCTGTCACGGAAATTTCTCCACCAAATTGCTAGTATTTTTCAAGCTGACACTGCATGGATACTTAACGGTGTTGGACCCAGCGGTCAGGATGTCCCGGGAGGGCTTGCCGGATATGGCGGTCACGGCGTTCGGTCCTCACAACTGGTAGACGCACTGAAAGGTTTGCACACGGAGGAAACGAGTGGCAGGGAACCAGGCTGACTGTAGCATACACGGTGCACAATGGAGCGTCCTCTACACGTTTCTCCGCTCTAGTGGTAAGCGGTTTCCTCAGGAGGTTAATACAGGTGTCCATAGCAGGTATGCTTATAAAGTCCATTCAGCCAATAAGAAAGTCTCATTCGTTTGGACTACACCTGTATTTAATTGATGCACCAGCTTAATTCATTCAGAGGAAATAAACCTATCTATCTTTATAGGGAAAACTCTATCAATCGATAAAACATGCTTAAGGGAGATTACATGTATCTAAATTCTTTGTTGACACATCAATAATTGCATACAGGTATATAAATTATAGTATTCTACATAACAACATTTCCTTATTTCATTATTATTTAATTTATGGCATCACAGAGAACATAAGTATCATTTAAACAGAAAGTGCCTATAGCACTCCTAATATTACTAAGAGCTTTGGTTTAAGCATAAGTCTCAATAGCTCATCAGGTAAGTTCTAGGACTCCAGCTCCCAAGGTCACAGGATCGAGCCACAGCGAGACCCACAACAAAATCAGATCACAACCCCAATTTATATAGTTATTTACTTTAGCTTTTTTAAGTAGACAATATTTCAACATTGCCAGACCTAGACTAATAAAGTTTTTTTATATATAAAAAAAATTTTTTTTTTTTATAAAATATATATATATAACCAGACACCCACAAGAAAAAAGTAATAGTGTTCTATAGATACATAGTCATACAATATTGGGCCATAGACTAATTTGTCATATGTTGTTCATTTCAATGTTTTCGTTCAAACCCATTGGAACAAGGGTATTGAGCGAACAGATCCAATACGCCTCTCGCTTGCAGAGGCGATTGAACCTATCGCCACCTCTTGGGGTCTCTTCTATGTGCTCAATGCCCTTAATAGAGATAACCTTAATGTCCCCCTCATGTGATTGAACCACATGTCTGGGCACACTGTGCGTGAGTGACTTCTTGTTAATTAGTCTTCTATGTTCTAAGAACCGTGTGTTGAGTGACCGGGTAGTACGACCTACATACTGCAGGCCACATATGCAAGTTATTACATATATAACATATGTGGTCTGACAGGTAATAGATCCGATAATACTAAATTTATAATTCCCAGTGTCTTTCGGGGCTGAAAAGTCATGGCTCTCTGAATCAATGAATCTACAGGTGATACATCTGGGTTTAAAACATTTCTTACATTGTCCTCTCTGTGCCTGAGATATATGAGGCTTCTTAGTGCAGTAAGTAGAAATGGGTTTGAAATAACTGGGTGAAAGATGGTTTTGTAGGTTATTAGCTCTTTTGAAAACTATTCTAGGTTTATCATTCAAACACCCTGATAGCACCTTGTCCATCTTTAACACAGAGAAGTTTTTTTGTCAGGATATCTCTAATCTTATTTGATGAATTATTAAATCTTGAAATAAAGAGTGGTTCATTATTTTCTGATATATAACTGATCTTCTTTTTTTTCAGATTTATCTAGTAGAGTCTCCTGCCTACATTGTTTTGATACCTCCTCATAAGCCAAATCTAGGAGAAATTTCGGATAGCCTTGATCCAAAAGAGATTGTGTCAGTTCCCTACTTTGGATAATAAAATCATTCTCATTGGAACAGTTTCTTTTAATCCTCAGATACTGGCTTTTGGGGATATTATTGACCCAAGGTTTATAGTGGCAGCTTGTGTATCCCAAGAAAGTGTTACAGTCAACCTTTTTTCTAAATGTTTTAGTTTGAATAGGTTGATTAATTGCCCCAGCGTGTAGTGCGATATCCAGGAACGTCATATCCGTCTTATGAACTGTGCTTGTGAAAAAAAGACCAAAAGTGTTTGAATTAAGAAAATCAATAAAATGTGAAACAGATGTTGTGTCCCCTTTCCAAATAATAAACAAATCATCTATGTACCTACCATAGAGCACCAGGTTTGCTCCGAAGGGGCCCTCCCATATGTACTGATTTTCAAGGTTCCCCATATATAAGTTGGCAAAGCTCGGAGCGAACCTGGTGCCCATGGCGGTACCATGAATCTGCAGGAAAAATTCATCATTAAACAAAAAATAATTGTGTTTAAGAATATACCAGATAGAATCCAAAATAAAGTGACAGTGCTCACGTGACAGTGTGGAATCCTGAGATAAATACTTCTCTATAACTTTAAGACCCAGATCATGCGGTATGTTGGTGTAGAGTGATTCTACATCACAGGTAACTAGCAAGAAATCTTCTTGCCATTTCAGCTCCCTGATTAGGTGTAAAAAGTGGGTGGTATCTTTTATATAAGACCTTAAACTTTTGACATGTGGCTGTAAAAAGAAATCAACATATGCAGATAAACTAGAAGTGAGTGACCCTACACCCGAAATAATAGGACGTCCAGGAGGTGAAAGAAGTGATTTATGAATTTTAGGGAGGTGATAATAAGTGGGAGTGATAGGATGTGCATTAAATAAAAAATGATATTCCTCCCTGGATATCACACCACACGCCAGGGCATCAGCCAATATTTGTTTTAGATCACACAGGAACCTAATGGTAGGGTCTCCTGGTAATTTCTTATAGAATTTCACATTAGTCAGCTGGCGATCTGCTTCCTGTATATAATCAACCACATCTTGTACCACTGTCCCTCCTCCCTTGTCCGCATTTTTTTTATAATAATAGACTTATCTTTTTTCAAATTGCTAATGGCCCTTCTTTCATTAGGATGAAGGTTGTCCCTCTTGAATACATTATTCCCCTTAGACAGTCTTCTCGAGGGCATACATAGCTCTTTAAAGTCTTGTAAAGTAGTGGTATAGAAGGTCTCTATAAAACCACTTTTGTATTGAGTAGGGTAGAATTCACTCTTTTTCTTAAAGGGTCTGTTTATTTTTGCTCTGGATACATCATAGATTTGCATTGTTTGTGATGGGTCTCCCTCCTCTTGTAATTCTATCAGAATATTTAGGGCAGATTGATCGTCTCTATCTAGTATTATGGGAGACTCCATCAGGCCTCTATTTTTAATGGCCTTATTCTGAAAATATCTTTGTCTACACAAGTCACGAGTATATCTATTCAACTCAATATATAAATCAAAAAATTCCGGACCTTTATTTGGAGCAAACTTTAAACCTTTAGCTATAACAGCTTTCTCACTTTCTGTGAGTATTTTAGAAGATAAATTATATAGACCTTTATTTCTTACTTTTGTTTTATATTTTTGGTGGGATTGCTTTCTTCCTCCTCTAGTTCCTCTATATTTTGTTCTCTGCCTCTTTTGGGAGAATTGTGGTTCAACGCACTGTAGCGATTGCGATTTTTCCAAATTGGGTAGAGTTCCTTCTCTAAAAAATGGGTGGACTCAGTACTTTCTATAGGGCCTGTATTTGATGGAGTATAGTTTGAATAGCTCGGATTATAATGGGGTTTTTTTGATCTCGCCCCTCTGTTTTGATGTTCTGATCTCATAGATGACCTGTCATTAGACTCTAGTTGTCTAGACCTTGGATCAGAAATCTGTGAGTCAGTTCTAATAGGGGTCCTTCTCATGCCTTCACTTGATATTTGTCTAGGACTCTGCATATTAATTTTCTTTGAAAAGGCACGATCATTGTTTATATTGTTAGGGGATCTAAACCTATTAAATTGACCCCTTCCTCCCCTATTATAAGTACGTACTGTATTGGTTGAATAGTCTGTACGATCTCTGTCTAATTTTTTATTCTTATTTGAAATGGTTTGTTTCTCAAATTCTTCTACTCTTTGGTTCAATTGATAATCACGGTCACGAAAATCTGACCTTACATCCAATGGTTTGAGCATATCGCCAGCTGACTAATGTGAAATTCTATAAGAAATTACCAGGAGACCCTACCATTAGGTTCCTGTGTGATCTAAAACAAATATTGGCTGATGCCCTGGCGTGTGGTGTGATATCCAGGGAGGAATATCATTTTTTATTTAATGCACATCCTATCACTCCCACTTATTATCACCTCCCTAAAATTCATAAATCACTTCTTTCACCTCCTGGACGTCCTATTATTTCGGGTGTAGGGTCACTCACTTCTAATTTATCTGCATATGTTGATTTCTTTTTACAGCCACATGTCAAAAGTTTAAGGTCTTATATAAAAGATACCACCCACTTTTTACACCTAATCAGGGAGCTGAAATGGCAAGAAGATTTCTTGCTAGTTACCTGTGATGTAGAATCACTCTACACCAACATACCGCATGATCTGGGTCTTAAAGTTATAGAGAAGTATTTATCTCAGGATTCCACACTGTCACGTGAGCACTGTCACTTTATTTTGGATTCTATCTGGTATATTCTTAAACACAATTATTTTTTGTTTAATGATGAATTTTTCCTGCAGATTCATGGTACCGCCATGGGCACCAGGTTCGCTCCGAGCTTTGCCAACTTATATATGGGGAACCTTGAAAATCAGTACATATGGGGGGGCCCCTTCGGAGCGAACCTGGTGCTCTATGGTAGGTACATAGATGATTTGTTTATTATTTGGAAAGGGGACACAACATCTGTTTCACATTTTATTGATTTTCTTAATTCAAACACTTTTGGTCTTTTTTTCACAAGCACAGTTCATAAGACGGATATGACGTTCCTGGATATCGCACTACACGCTGGGGCAATTAATCAACCTATTCAAACTAAAACATTTAGAAAAAAGGTTGACTGTAACACTTTCTTGGGATACACAAGCTGCCACTATAAACCTTGGGTCAATAATATCCCCAAAAGCCAGTATCTGAGGATTAAAAGAAACTGTTCCAATGAGAATGATTTTATTATCCAAAGTAGGGAACTGACACAATCTCTTTTGGATCAAGGCTATCCGAAATTTCTCCTAGATTTGGCTTATGAGGAGGTATCAAAACAATGTAGGCAGGAGACTCTACTAGATAAATCTGAAAAAAAGAAGATCAGTTATATATCAGAAAATAATGAACCACTCTTTATTTCAAGATTTAATAATTCATCAAATAAGATTAGAGATATCCTGACAAAAAACTTCTCTGTGTTAAAGATGGACAAGGTGCTATCAGGGTGTTTGAATGATAAACCTAGAATAGTTTTCAAAAGAGCTAATAACCTACAAAACCATCTTTCACCCAGTTATTTCAAACCCATTTCTACTTACTGCACTAAGAAGCCTCATATATCTCAGGCACAGAGAGGACAATGTAAGAAATGTTTTAAACCCAGATGTATCACCTGTAGATTCATTGATTCAGAGAGCCATGACTTTTCAGCCCCGAAAGACACTGGGAATTATAAATTTAGTATTATCGGATCTATTACCTGTCAGACCACATATGTTATATATGTAATAACTTGCATATGTGGCCTGCAGTATGTAGGTCGTACTACCCGGTCACTCAACACACGGTTCTTAGAACATAGAAGACTAATTAACAAGAAGTCACTCACGCACAGTGTGCCCAGACATGTGGTTCAATCACATGAGGGGGACATTAAGGTTATCTCTATTAAGGGCATTGAGCACATAGAAGAGACCCCAAGAGGTGGCGATAGGTTCAATCGCCTCTGCAAGCGAGAGGCGTATTGGATCTGTTCGCTCAATACCCTTGTTCCAATGGGTTTGAACGAAAACATTGAAATGAACAACATATGACAAATTAGTCTATGGCCCAATATTGTATGACTATGTATCTATAGAACACTATTACTTTTTTCTTGTGGGTGTCTGGTTATATATATATATTTTATAAAAAAAATTTTTTTTTATATATAAAAAAACTTTATTAGTCTAGGTCTGGCAATGTTGAAATATTGTCTACTTAAAAAAGCTAAAGTAAATAACTATATAAATTGGGGTTGTGATCTGATTTTGTTGTGGGTCTCGCTGTGGCTCGATCCTGTGACCTTGGGAGCTGGAGTCCTAGAACTTACCTGATGAGCTATTGAGACTTATGCTTAAACCAAAGCTCTTAGTAATATTAGGAGTGCTATAGGCACTTTCTGTTTAAATGATACTTATGTTCTCTGTGATGCCATAAATTAAATAATAATGAAATAAGGAGATGTTGTTATGTAGAATACTATAATTTATATACCTGTATGCAATTATTGATGTGTCAACAAAGAATTTAGATACATGTAATCTCCCTTAAGCATGTTTTATTGATTGATAGAGTTTTCCCTATAAAGATAGATAGGTTTATTTCCTCTGAATGAATTAAGCTGGTGCATCAATTAAATACAGGTGTAGTCCAAACGAATGAGACTTTCTTATTGGCTGAATGGACTTTATAAGCATACCTGCTATGGACACCTGTATTAACCTCCTGAGGAAACCGCTTACCACTAGAGCGGAGAAACGCGTAGAGGACGCTCCATTGTGCACCGTGTATGCTACAGTCAGCCTGGTTCCCTGCCACTCGTTTCCTCCGTGTGCAAACCTTTCAGTGCGTCTACCAGTTGTGAGGACCGAACGCCGTGACCGCCATATCCGGCAAGCCCTCCCGGGACATCCTGACCGCTAGGTCCAACACCGTTAAGTATCCATGCAGTGTCAGCTTGAAAAATACTAGCAATTTGGTGGAGAAATTTCCGTGACAGCCTGGTCTGGTAATTCCATCTTCTGCATTGTCTGTGTGATTATACTAAACGGATAATTGAACTGCTATAGAGCTCTAATCTGAATTATCATAAAACCATTCTATGCTCTCTAATCATCTGCGCACTTGGAGGACATAATTACAACTGAAAGGCAGATAAAAGGAACCCTGGATTGCTAATTAAGCTTTGACCGACAATTACCAGCTGATTTCTGTTGCTGTAGATCATGATTGGAATCTATCTTTGAACTTTTAAATACAGTTATGTGCACTTTTATGAGCTTATTGAAGCGTCAGCTTATATAGATACTCAATTGAGTTTTTACTATACTATGTGTGTTTAAATTGATATTAAATTTATGAATTGAATTTTAAACCAGCGCTCCTTATGTTTGTCTCTAGTTTATCAGAGATTTATAGATTGTGCTATTTAGCAGAATATGCTACCGATACTGAATCAGTTCCTATATGCACAGTGGTGTATCTATAGTGGTTGCACACAGGTCCATGGGTCAAGGTGGGCCCTTCAACCAGAACAGACACATCAGTGATGGTGCAGGCACAAGATATAGTAAAGACTCTGGTATTGTGTCTGCTCTCTTATGTGTATACACCATCTTTCCAAATACAGCTCTGTAAAGATGGCACCATTAGCAAAAGCCCCCCTCTACTAAAATGCCTCTGCATATATGTACATATATGTATGCATTGTTATGTGCATGTGCAGTACGGAAATACAAAACTTACACCCAGTGTAGTAACAGGGCTGCACTGCACCTTGTGCTGGCCATGCCCCTGTTGTGTGACGTCATGAAGGTGGCGAGGCCACAGGTGTCGGTTAGTGCAGCACTGCTCGTAGTGTGTTTAGGACGCTCCAAAGAGCTGCATAGACTGCAGGGTGCCTGCTTGGTGCATCTAAAATACACTCAGGCGGATGTTGCAGCAGAGATCCTAGTTGCGGGGTACCATTCTAGGCACGCTAATAGCCAGATGAAGGGACCATGATACAGTAAACTCTATGGGATTAATGAAATTATCCACGAGATGCTGCATAGATGCCGATTACAATACTGTATACTGATATCTGCTCACACCTACATAGACTATGATGAGCAATCAGCTTCTGAGACATATATTGCAAAGCTAATGAAAGGCATCAAAACGTACTTGCCTTTCCCCCTGGAAGCTGCGGGGGACTCACAATTTTTGTCCGCTGCAGCTCTGGAATAATAGGCGGTTTCCCTGTGTTATGGGTGGGGCCTAATAAAGAGACAGTTTGGCCCCACCGCCCAAAGTGGCCTGCACCCTCTCCCTAAGTGAGCAGCGGCAGCTGTAGCCCTTTCATCGTCAACCATATACGGGGTGTGGGGGGGGGGGGGGCAATTAGCACATATAAGCATATATATTATGATATATGTAACATATTTGGTGGCTGGTTCCCCTGGGGATCGGAAGTGTTGTTTGTATCAGGCGACAAGCAGCACTCTGGACTCAGCATGAGGCATCACACTCCTTCTAAGCCCGCCCCCAGACTCCCATTGGCAAGTTTCACATGAGTCCGGGGGCGGACTTAGAAGGAGTGTGATGCCTTATGTTGAGTTCCAGAACTTCCGGGTGCCTTCGTAGCGCCTGATGCACACAGTGCTTCCGATTGCTGGGGGAACCAGCCAGCACATATACTACATACATTAGTACATGTTTATATGTGCTAAGTGGTTAGCCCCTGTACTATATGATCAGTGCTGCAGCCACCGCTGTTAATGAGCACCACTATCTATAGCTATTAGCGCGCCAGGTATGTTGCCTTACCTCCATAGCTATGTGTGCTGCCAGGCTGAGCAAGTCAGTAGATGAACAGTTTTCCTCCGCTAATCCTATGGAATCTGCCTGAGCGACCAACTTCCCAAAAGCTGAGACAGCATTTGTAGCTGAAATAAACAGTAAGTAGTACAGTGATGTGTTCTTATGAATTGTTCTCTCAAAGCTACTGTACCTGATCTTGCTAAATGCAGAGGTAGAAAAACACACGTTTCACCTCAGTTACAATTGGTCATCTACATGCAGCACTACTCTTAAAGAAGAACTTAAACTGCATAAAACATTTTAGGGTCTATGGGGGTCATTCCGAGTTGATCGCTTGCTAGAAGTTTTTAGCAGCCGTGCACGCGCTAAGCCGCCCTCTGGGAGTGTATTTTAGCTTAGCAGAAGAGCGAACGAAAGGAAGGCAGAGCGGCTACAAAAAAAAAAAGTTTCAGAGTAGCTTCAGACCTACTCAGAGCTTGCGATCTCTTCAGACTGTTCAGTTCCTGTTTTGACATCACAAACACGCCTGCGTTCGCCCAGCCACGCCTGTGTTTTTCCTGGCACGCCTGCGTTTTTTCCAACACTCCCTGAAAACGGTCAGTTGACACCCAGAATCGCCCACTTCATGTCAATCACCCTGCAGCCAGCAGTGCGACTGAA
The DNA here is from genome assembly GCF_028390025.1 of Pseudophryne corroboree. Classification (NCBI taxonomy): domain Eukaryota; kingdom Metazoa; phylum Chordata; class Amphibia; order Anura; family Myobatrachidae; genus Pseudophryne; species Pseudophryne corroboree. The sequence continues at coordinate 236,486,614 of NC_086451.1, forward strand.
AAGCTTCGCTAAACCTTGTGTGAAACTACTTCGGCCGTTGTGAAAGTACGTCGTGCGTGCGCATTGCGCCACATACGCATGCGCATTGCGCTGCATACGCATGCGCAGAAGTGCAGTTTTTTTGCATCATGGCTGTGCAGCGAACATTTTCAGCTAGCGATCAACTCGGAATGACCCCCTATGTACTAAGCCTTGGAGAGTGATAAAGTGGACGGAGATAAAATACCAGCCAACCAGCTCCTAACTGTCATTGGTGCAGCAGGTTACATTGGTTTCCACAGGAAACACATCGGGGTGTAGAGTGGATATTGATCCAGAGGCACCAACAGGCTAAAGCTTTAGCTGTCCCAGGATGCATTGGGGCCTCATCCAGTTACTGAGAGCTCAGTTTCGAGTTGGTGTCTGCAGCAGCAGGTCACCTAACAGGAGGGCTGCACTGGGCAGCCCTGAAAAGCTTTTCTGAAAGAAGATTTCATAATTTCTGGCTGGGCTGTCAGCACTGTATGTCATAGTGACATTTCAGCGCTGCAGCTCCATCATCTCCCAAGCAGTGTTGCATACTCCCGCTGCCTGGTTCCCGGGAACATGCGGCGGAGAAGTCACAGCTTAGGCACAGAGTCGCAGACCGCTCTCCTGGTTCGCGTGGCTGCTACGGGGAGGAGGTAAGATGGTCCCCCAGGTGGGATCCACCATTAAATCGCGTTCCGTCCGCGACCTAGGGAGACAGGTTGCGGCGCAGGTGTGGACACTGTCACTGGGTATGGGCCCCACTAGACCACCAGGGCAATAGAGCACAGGTCGGGTGTACTAATGCCCCATTTAATAAGGCTCGCTAGTACCTGGGGTGGAAGTCCAGCATTGGGGAGCCGGCGATTGACCTGTAGCCCCTCCCTTGGCCCAGGGAGCCATCTCCTTCAAGATTTCCCACCCTGGAGCTGCCTCACACTTTCCCTCACTCCCTCACAGAGACACTGGGCACTATCCTACAGTATAACAGCAGCAGCTGGTCACTGGTATTGCAGGGCAAGGTCTCCCATGTAAAGCCGCCTGTATACAGAGCTGTGACTTTACATTCGCTTGAGTATCCTACATGTCTTGATACAGACAGCGTTAGTTGAGAAAAAGTGTACCCTTACAGAATATGTTGTACAAATTTTCTGATATATCCTCCGGTCACGGACTGCGCTATATATATGTATACCCTGGGCTAGGTGTGTTTGGGACAAATGATATCAAATGATATAGTATTACACAGTATTTATTACATATGTATAGTCTACTGTGTTACAGTCACATAATACCGGATTCTATTCGCAGGTATTGTATTTTGTCTGGCTTTATCGTACTAAATAGCCCTGTTGTTGCATTTTTCTCATAATGTCTAATAGAAATGTCAGTAAATCAGTGGAAGCTCCTGCATCATGCAGAGCATGCTCTAAGGATTTACCAGAGGGGGAAGTGTTGTATGTTGATGGTTTGTGTACTATTTGTCATGCACCTCCCAGTCAGTCTGCAGCTCCTGCATCTAACAGGAGCCAACCTGGGCTGCGTTCACCAACCTGCTGGGTACTCTGGTGGAACGCCTAGCGCCCCCATATGGGACCACCTGTGTCAATACAGTCACAAACTGTCCCCATGGTTAATCTGCCTTGGGCGGAAAATCTGTCTAACCAGCTGCAGCAAAATCAGTCATTGGTGAGACAAAAATCTGCCCCAGGTCACTCCCGTGTCCCTTGGTCCTTTAAGCGCTATACTTCCTCCTCACAATCCACAAACCTCTCTGATGTTTTCATCAAAAGAGTGGGGGAAGGGCATACGGTCCTGTCAAACACTGAATCCTGTGTTACTGATGAGGACTCTCCCTTGCAGATTGATGTCCCTGCCTTAGTGGTTGCTCTTAAGCATATCCTACAAATCACTGATGATGAGGATTCCACTGCTGTGGCAAAGAAAACTGATAAGTTTAAACAGCAGAAGGTGGTTAACACTGTATTACCACATTTTGATCATTTCGTGGACATCAGGCGGGAACCCTGGTCTTATCCTGGGAAGTAATTCCCTTTGCATAAAGGGCCTTGGCTCACTATTCTGTCCCTGCAGAGTTGTGTAATAAATGGAAGATTCCACCGCCGGTGGATTCTCATGTCACCTGCCTCATGGTGTCGTCCACTCTGCCTGTCACCACTGTCACCTTACTGAAAGAACCAACAGATAAGCGTGTGAAGGTATGCCTGAAGTATATATACTCCCTTACAGGGGCTATTCATAGACCCACTATAGCTGCCTCCTGGACTGCAAAAGGGGTTCAGGCATTAGTGGAAGAGCTGCCCGAGGATATATCTGACAATGCCAGACAATTCCTGTTTCACAATACCACCACCGTGTATTACATTCAGGAGGCGTACTCTGAGGCGGGTGTAATGGCAGCCAAGGCATCGTCCACGTCTGTCCTGGCTCAGTGGTTGAGGTCATGGAAGGTGGATCTGGACTCCATAAAGACTTGGAGGTACTCCTCTACACTGGGGACATTTTGTTTGGGGAAGACCTAAATAAAATAGTGTCTTAATAGCAGCCGCTAAGATAGCTTTTCTCCCCACTACTAATCCTCTGCACAGAAGGCAAAAGATACCACATTTTGTTCCTTTCAGCCTCAAGGGAAAGCAAAAGGTCAGGCACACCCAAGACAATCTTGTACTCCCAAAACCATCAAGCCCAAGGAAAAACAATCCTGGCCAGCCCGTCAGCCTGCTTCAAAATATGGCAAGCCTGCTGCATGATGAGGCAGGCCTCCTCCTGGGAGATCCCAGGGTAGGAGGCCGACTTCTACAGTTCATCCAGATCTAGTTAAAGACCATTTCAGACACATGGGTACTGGAATTTGTCTCTGATGGCTACACTGTCTCCTTCAAGAGACGTACCCCGCGCCAGTTCTGCACTACGTTAAAAGTGCAAGCTCTACAAACAGCTGTGAGTTCTCTCCTGAGTACAGAAGTGGTTGTGCCAGTACCTCAGTCCCTGAGAGGCAGAGGTTACTACTCAACCCTGTTTCTGGTCCCGAAACCCAATGGGTCCTTCTGGCCTATGCTAAACCTCAAAATTCTGAACAAGTTTGTGAGAGTGTCCAGGTTTCATATGGAAACGCTGTGCTCCATTGTACTGGCTATGGAACCCGGAGACTATATGGTATCCCTGCATAATCCTATTGCCATGTCGCATCAGCAGTTCCTTTGGTTTGCTATTGGCAACCTTCACTATCAATTCCAGGCTCTACCATTTGGACTGGCTACGGCTCTTCGGATCTTCACCAAGGTCATGGCCGTGATAACGGCCTATCTTCATTGCCAGGGAGTTAGAATCCTGCCGTACGTAGACAATCTGCTGATTCTGGCAAATTGCCATGAAGTCCTCAGTCATCTGCAACTGGCAGTGACCTTTCTGCAAGCCCATGGGTGGCTAATCAAATGGAAGAAGTCTTTGCTGGTCCCAGCTCTGAACATGGTGCACCTCTCTTGGACACGCACAGTCAAAGACTGTTTCTGTCTCCAGACAAAGTCCTGAAGATTCAGGACAGGGTAAGATGCTTCCTTCATTGCCCCAGAGTGTCAATACACTTGGCGATGCAAGTACTTGGCCTGATAGTGTCTACCTTCAAGATGGTAGAGTACGCTCAATTTCATTCCTGCCCACTACAACGGTTAATCCTTTCCAAGTGGGACGGCCTGCCTCATCGGATCAGATCTTGAATGATCTCTTTGACTCCGGAGGTTCGTTTGTCGCTAACCTGGTGGCTCCAGGACCAGCAATGGAGCAGGGGCTTTCTCTTCTGGATCCCCGACTGGGTCCTACTGACAACAGACACCAGTCTTAAGGGGATGGGGAGCGGTGTTGGAGCAACACTCTTTTCAGGGTCGTTGAACCAAGGAAGAATCACTCCTCCCGATAAATATTCTGGAGCTGAGGGCAGTGATCAATGCACGAGCTCTTGTCCTGCTTCTGGTACAGAACAGGCCTGTTCAAGTACGGTCAGACAACGCCACCACAGTGGCATACATAAACCATCAAGGCGGCACTCGAAGCAGCATGGCAATGCTGGAAGTGTCAAAAATCCTTTGTTGAGCGGAACACCATCTGCCAGCCATATCACCAGTGATCGTCACGGGTGTCCTGAAGTCCTGGGACTTCCTCAGTCGCCAGGACATGGATGCCAGAGAGTGGATTCTTCATCCAGAAGTCATCCAGAGGTCTTCCAACTCCTAGTGGATGTCACAACTGAGGGTTTTAGCTGACAGGAGGAAGCCTCAGTTGTAGGGGCTGAGAGGAACTTAAACCGGGGAGGTTGAATCAGACCCCTGGACATGTAAGTGTTAAAAGGAAACCCGAAGGTGTGACCATGACAACCAGGTAAAAGTCAAAATAAAAGTTTATTAACAGACTCCGTGTAAACAAACAGCATTCAAGGTAAATAATGGCAATGATAAACAATACGATTCCTGGAGCACTCTGACCATGAAATGGTTACACAGGACACTGGTAGGTAAGAACAGCTGTTACAGTCCTTAGATGGAATAACCTTACCAGGACTGGCTGTAGTAGTGAAGATATCAAAGGAACATGCCAGTAGATGGAACAGATGAAGTTGGTAACTTGAATCAGCTGTTGTAATTGCTGGATGGAACCAGCCAGGTGGTAAGACACGGAGTGGATGCAGAATGGAATCAGCCAGATGATAAAGTCACTGAATGAATGCTGGGTGGAACCAGCCAGGTGATGAAACACGGAGCGAATATAGTAAGATGCTAGGGAGCGTGGAAACAGAGGAATTGAAGGATGATTACCGGTGATAATGGATACTGCTGGAAGAAGATGAAATAGCTGGAAGCTGGAAACTGGATCAGCCACGGAGGACTGCAGAGTCAGGCTGCACCGCAGGATGGTAGGCAGGTGCGGATCTCTTTGGTGGATGCTGGAGACAGGAGCTGGAACCTGGAAACACAACCACAGGAGAGAGACTGGAACAAGGTATGATGATTTCCTGGCCCAGGCACAGGATACTTATACCTGCAGCAATGCAGGCATTGGCTGGGCAATTATGCAGATTTCCAGAGGCAGTGGATTGGAGGAACTGAGACATGTGATTAGATCCAACATGGCTGCGCCCATGTTAGAACTTGGAGGGAAAACTGGCTTGGGAAACCATGTGGAAACATAACTGTAATGGCGGCGCCGGCCACAGAGGACAGGAGACGCCAGACTGACAAATGTATTCCGAGACTCATGGATGACAACGGAGGCCGCGGCAGGCATGGAACACCACACTGACAACCTGCACCTATAACACAGGAGCGGCGGCGGAGGCCGCGGAGAACGGGAGACGCCATGCAGGATTCAAACATGGCGCCGCTGTGACAGCATCTCAGCGTGACAGGAGGAATGTGCAGTATGTGGACACAGATGAGATCCGACCTTGGAACTCTGAGCGAGCCTCAGAAGACATCTGAAAGGCAGGTAATGGCGTCCAGATACCCGGATCGTGACAGCACCCCCCCTTTAGGAGTGGCCCCAGGACGCTTCTTAGGCTTTAGAGGAAACTTCGAGTGGAAATTCCGGACCAAGGCAGGAGCATGGACATCAGACGCATTGGTCCAAGAGCGTTCTTCAGGACCATAGCCCTTCCAGTCAATAAGATACTGCAACTGACCGTAACGGAAACGTGAGTCCAGAATCTTGGCCACCTCATAATCGACTCCCCATTGAGTCTGAACTTTAGGAGCTGGAGGAAGTGCAGAATGAAACCGATTCAGGATCAGCGGTTTCAACAAGGAAACATGGAATGTCCTGGGTATTTTTAAGAAGGAAGGTAAATGGAGTCTGTAAGCAACAGGATTGATGACTTGTTCAATTTTAAAAGGATTGATGTAACGAGGAGCAAATTTCATGCTGGGAACTCTCAACCTCAAATTCTTCATGGACAACCATACTCGATCACCCACCTTGAGAGCCAGAACCGCTCTACGCTTCCTATCGGCAAACTTCTTATACCTAAATGAGGCTTTAAGCAGGGCTGCGCGGACATTCTTCCAGTTGTTTGAAAACTGACGCAAGGTGATATCCACTGCTGGAACAGAAGTTGCTGGAAGCGGTTGGAATTCTGGAACCTTAGGGTGATATCCATAGTTGATGAAGAATGGTGTTGAGGAGGATGAGGAATGGTATTGATTGTTGTGGCTAAACTCGGCCCAGGGAAGGAGGTGAACCCAGTCATCTTGGGAGGAAGACACGTAAATGCGGAGGAAGGCCTCCAAGTCCTGATTCACCCTCTCGGTTTGACCATTGGTCTGAGGATGGTAAGCTGTGGAAAACTTTAACTTGACTTGGAGGGCTTGACACAAACTTCGCCAAAATTTGGCTACAAATTGTACTCCACGATCGGAGATGATTTCTTCAGGGAGACCGTGAAGTCGAAAGATCTCTTGGATAAAGGCTTGAGCCAACTTGGAAGCTGACGGAAGACCGGTGAGGGGTATGAAATGTGCCATCTTGGTGAACCGGTCAACTACCACCCAGATGGTATTAAACTTGTTGCATATAGGCAGATCTGTAACAAAGTCCATCGACAAATGGGTCCACGGTCGACTGGGAACAGATAATGGAACCAGTTGCCCCGCAGGAGACTGGCGAGGAACTTTGTGTTGGGCACACTTTGGGCAAGAGGCAATAAACTCCTTGACATCCTTCTTCAGAGTTGGCCACCAGTAGGACCTAGAGATAAACTCAAGGGTTTTCTGAATGCCTGTATGTCCGGCAAAACGGGAAGCATGGGCCCAATGCATGAGCTTCTTCCTTAACACCGGCTTCACAAAACTTTTCCCTGGTGGGGGCGTAGAGTCCATCCCTACCGTGGAGAATGCCAACGGATTAATAATAGGATGCTTGTCTGAAGACTCTGACTCGTTTTCTTGCTCCCAAGAGCGGGAAAGGGCATCGGCCTTGCGATTCTGAGAGCCCGGACAGTACTGGAGTTTAAAGTCGAACCTGGAAAAGAAAAGTGCCCATCTGTCCTGACGGGGGTTAAGACATTGTGCGCCTTTCAGGTATAAAAGATTCTTGTGGTCGGTAAGTATCGTGATTGAATGAGAAGCTCCCTCCAACAGATATCTCCACTCCTCAAGAGCGAGCTTGATGGCTAGCAACTCCTGGTCACCAATGGCATAGTTGCTCTCAGCTGGGGAGAACTTCCGGGAGAAGAAACTGCAGGGATGTAGATGGCCATCTTTAGCCCTCTGGGATAACACCGCTCCTACTCCAACGGAGAAGGCATCCACCTCTAAGATGAAAGGAGAGTCGGTGTCGGGCTGTTTCAGAACTGGTGCAGAGATGAAACGTTGTTTTAGAAGATGAAAAGCTTGCGTAGCTTCTTCAGACCACTTGGACGGGTTAGCACCCTTCTTGGTTAATGCAGTGATAGGCGCCACAATGGTGGAAAAGTCTCGTATGAACTTTCTGTAATAATTGGCGAACCCTAAGAACCTCTGGACCCCTTTGAGGGTTAAGGGTATCGGCCAATTCTGGATTGCTTGTAGTTTCTCAGGATCCATCTCTAGTCCGGAACCGGACACAATGTAACCTAGGAACGGAATGGATTTAACTTCAAAGACACATTTCTCCAATTTGCAATAGAGATGATTGACACGGAGACGGGACAGAACCTCCTTTACCCAGAAACGATGTTCCTCCAGATTATTGGCAAAGATGAGGATATCATCTAGATAAACCACGACATGGCGGTATAAGATGTCTCTGAAGATCTCATTCACGAAATGCTGGAAGACAGCTGGAGCGTTGCTCAATCCGAAGGGCATGACGAGGTACTCATAATGTCCATCACGGGTGTTAAAAGCGGTCTTCCACTCGTCGCCCTCACGGATCCGGATGAGATTGTAGGCACCCCTCAAATCCAACTTTGTAAAGATGGTTGCTCCGCTGACTCTATCGAAGAACTCAGTAATCAAAGGTAAAGGATACCGGTTCTTGACGGTAATGTCGTTCAGACCTCTGTAATCGATGCACGGTCGCAGACCACCGTCCTTCTTCTTAACGAAGAAGAAGCCTGCGCCAGCTGGAGAAGAAGAAGGTCGGATAAAACCTTTCGCCAGGTTCTCTTTGATGTACTCCTCCATGGAGTGCGTCTCAGGCAGAGACAACGGGTAAGTTCGGCCTCGAGGTGGAACCTTCCCTGGAATGAGATCAATTGGGCAGTCCCATTCTCTATGAGGAGGAAGGCTATCAGCAGAAGCCTTACTGAACACGTCCGTGTAGTCTTGATATGGAGGAGGTGGAACATCAGACGACCTGGGGAAAGAAGAACAAACAGGAAGCACTTTGGACAAACAAGTCTTAGCACAGGAGGGACCCCATGCTAGTATTTGCGTAGTCGTCCAGTCAATCGACGGATTGTGGAGACGGAGCCATGGAAGGCCCAAAACCACTGGATGTGTGGCTCTTGGAATCACTAGGAAGGAAATAAATTCTGCATGAAGAACTCCCACTCTCAGACGAACTGGTAGAGTCCTTAGAGAAATAACTGCGTCGAAAATCTTGCTGCCATCTACTGCAGTTAAGGAGATGGACGAAGGAAGTCTCTCGGAGGGTAGGGACCACCGTTTAACATAAGCTTCGGTTATGAAATTCCCAGCTGCTCCGGAATCAAGGAGGGCAATGACGTTCCTGTAACGTTGAGCAATTTGGAGCGAGACTGGGAGATTACAATCATGAGGAGATGGAGAGGAGATCATTACTCCTAGCCGGCCCTCTCCTTGGCGAGCTAGGATTTGGAGTTTCCCGGACGTTTGGGACAGGCATTGATAATGTGAGACGAAGCTGCACAATAGAGACAGAGAGACTCAGAGAGACGTCTTCGGCGCTCAGCGGGAGATAGACGGGAACGGCAAATTTGCATGGGCTCATCCTTGGATGGAGACGGTTGACGAAGAGGAGGAGCAGAAGATTTTTGAGCAGACGATCTTCCTCGCTCGGTTGCTCTCTCTCTGAAACGTAGATCAACCTTCGTGCAAAGAGAAATTAGCTCATCCAACTTAGAGGGCAAGTCTCTGGTAGGTAACTCATCCTTGATGCGTTCTGATAAGCCATGCCAGAATGCAGCATACAGGGCCTCGTCGTTCCATGCCAGTTCGGATGCCAGGATTTTTAACTGTATGAGATACTGTCCCACAGTACGTGTTCCCTGGCGTAAACGGAAAATCTCAGATGAAGCAGAGGTTACCCGGCCTGGCTCGTCGAAGATGCGCCTGAATGTTGCCACAAAGTCCGTATAGGAGGACAGCAGGGGATCAGACTTCTCCCATAAAGGTGATGCCCAGTCAAGGGCTGAGCCGCTGAGAAGGGAAATGATATAGGCAATTTTAGTACGGTCGCTGGGGAAATTGCAAGGCTGAAGCTCAAAGTGGATTTCGCATTGGTTAAGAAATCCCCTGCAGAACCTTGGAGATCCGTCAAACTTTGCTGGCGTTCTGAGATGAAGACGTGGAATGGAAATGGGTAAGGTGGGTGGGGTTACAGCTGGTGTCACTGTAGTGGACGCACCGGACGTGCCAGGTCCACGGAGGGTCGTTTGAATCCCATCCAGCCGCGTAGAGAGATCCTGGAGACAGTGGATGATGTGGCCTTGTGCAGCCTCCTGATGTTCGAGTCTGGCTGCCAGTTCTTGCATCGGCCTAGCCGCTTGATCCTGGTCTCCGGCTGGATTCATATGGTCAGTGCTTACTGTCACAACTGAGGGTTTTAGCTGACAGGAGGAAGCCTCAGTTGTAGGGGCTGAGAGGAACTTAAACCGGGGAGGTTGAATCAGACCCCTGGACATGTAAGTGTTAAAAGGAAACCCGAAGGTGTGACCATGACAACCAGGTAAAAGTCAAAATAAAAGTTTATTAACAGACTCCGTGTAAACAAACAGCATTCAAGGTAAATAATGGCAATGATAAATAATACGATTCCTGGAGCACTCTGACCATGAAATGGTTACACAGGACACTGGTAGGTAAGAACAGCTGTTACAGTCCTTAGATGGAATAACCTTACCAGGACTGGCTGTAGTAGTGAAGATATCAAAGGAACATGCCAGTAGATGGAACAGATGAAGTTGGTAACTTGAATCAGCTGTTGTAATTGCTGGATGGAACCAGCCAGGTGGTAAGACACGGAGTGGATGCAGAATGGAATCAGCCAGATGATAAAGTCACTGAATGAATGCTGGGTGGAACCAGCCAGGTGATGAAACACGGAGTGAATATAGTAAGATGCTAGGGAGCGTGGAAACAGAGGAATTGAAGGATGATTACCGGTGATAATGGATACTGCTGGAAGCAGATGAAATAGCTGGAAGCTGGAAACTGGATCAGCCACGGAGGACTGCAGAGTCAGGCTGCACCGCAGGATGGTAGGCAGGTGCGGATCTCTTTGGTGGATGCTGGAGACAGGAGCTGGAACCTGGAAACACAACCACAGGAGAGAGACTGGAACAAGGTATGACAAACAAAGCACTGACGATTTCCTGGCCCAGGCACAGGGTACTTATACCTGCAGCAATGCAGGCATTGGCTGGGCAATTATGCAGATTTCCAGAGGCAGTGGATTGGAGAAACTGAGACATGTGATTAGATCCAACATGGCTGCGCCCATGTTAGAACTTGGAGGGAAAACTGGCTTGGGAAACCATGTGGAAACATAACTGTAATGGCGGCGCCGGCCACAGAGGACAGGAGACGCCAGACTGACAAATGTATGCCGAGACTCGTGGATGACAACGGAGGCCGCGGCAGGCATGGAACACCACACTGACAACCTGCACCTATAACACAGGAGCGGCGGCGGAGGCCGCGGAGAACGGGAGACGCCATGCAGGATTCAAACATGGCGCCGCTGTGACAGCATCTCAGCGTGACAGGAGGAATGTGCAGTATGTGGACACAGATGAGATCCGACCTTGGAACGCTGAGCGAACCTCAGAAGACATCTGAAAGGCAGGTAATGGCGTCCAGATACCCGAATCGTGACAGTGGACAGGTGGGGCCTACCGGATGTAGACCTTATGGCATCTCGACACAATCGCAAGGTTCAGTCTTCAGATCTCGGACCAGGGATCATCAAGCAGCATTCTGGCATTTCCATGGAACTTTCGGCTGCCCTACGTTTTGCCTCCAGTGTCACTCCTGCCCAGGGTACTACGGAAGTTCAAACAAGAAGGAGGAATACTACTTTTAGTCGCTCCAGCATGTTCCAGATGGCATTGGTTCTCAGACCTTCAAGGTCTGTCGACAGGACGTCCCCATCTACTTCCTCAGCGACCAGACCTCCTCATACAGGGCCCTTGTCTCTACCCAGACCTGGTCAGACTGGCTTTGACGGCATGGCTCTTGAAGCATCACTCCTGAGGGCCAAAGGATTTTCCGAGGCGGTTATTCAAACTAGAAAATAATACAACAAATATCTGGGCGCTGACAATAATTACTATAATGTTAAAAATCACTGATTTGAGGCTGCTGCTTCACCAAGAGGTCACTGCCAACCTCACTAAAATTCCAAAAGATATATACACAATAATGAAGTGCTGTCCAAATCAATGTATATTTAAAACATAAAACATTTATTTAACCAATACATGACAAACATATATCACACGTCCGGTGTTTTCCTAATATATATCTCACTTAAAACATATATAATATAATATAGCCACTCCGGGGTTAATAAGCTTATTTAGTGCACTAGATGTTAGTAGCCATTATCATGCCATAGTAGAAGGCTTGAAATCATTAGGAAAGTTCAAAGCATGAAAACTCATTCAGCTAATAGAAGGTTAATAAAGTTCAAAGCACGGAACTTATTAGTGCAGGAATCCCTTTGCTTCGATAGATCCACTGCAACAGCTTTTAGTAGGATAGTTATATACTTAAAAGTACAGCGTGGCCACGCTTATTAAGCAGCAACTCTGCGTGTCTTCAGACCTGGATGGTGATTAAACGGGGTGACGTCTCACTCCGTTTAATCACCATCCAGGTCTGAAGACACGCAGAGTTGCTGCTTAATAAGCGTGGCCACGCTGTACTTTTAAGTATATAACTATCCTACTAAAAGCTGTTGCAGTGGATCTATCGAAGCAAAGGGATTCCTGCACTAATAAGTTCCGTGCTTTGAACTTTATTAACCTTCTATTAGCTGAATGAGTTTTCATGCTTTGAACTTTCCTAATGATTTCAAGCCTTCTACTATGGCATGATAATGGCTACTAACATCTAGTGCACTAAATAAGCGTATTAACCCCGGAGTGGCTATATTATATTATATATGTTTTAAGTGAGATATATATTAGAAAAACACCGGCCGTGTGATATATGTTATTCAAACTATGTTGAAGGCCTGCAAACCGGCCTCTGCCCGGATTTATTACAGGGTCTGGAATTTTTATTTCGCCTGGTGTGCTGATAAGAATTATGTTGCCTATAGATTTAGAACTTCCAGAATCTGTTTTTTTCTGCAAAGTGGCCTGGACTTAGGTCTTCGTCTGGCCTCCCTCAAGGTTCAAATATCTGCATTGTCAATATGGTTTCAGAGAAATATTGCATCTATACCCGATGTTCATACATTCACACAGGGTGTCCTGCATATTCATTCTCCCTATGTCCCTCCTGTGGCTTCATGGGATCTGTCTGTTGTACTGCATGCCCTGCAAGAGTCTCCAAATGAACCTCTTGAATCAGTGGACCTTAAATGGATCACGGTCAAGGTCCTGTTCTTGTTGGCTAATGCCTCTGCAAGACGGATGTCGGACTTAGGCGCTTTGTCCTGTCGTCCACCCTTTCTGATATTTCACCGTGACCAGGTGGTTCTATGAACTCGACCAGGTTATTTACCTATGGTGGTGTCATCTTTTCACCTTAACCAAGAGATTGTGGTTCCGGCCTTTATCTCTTCAGACTGGTCTCCCAAAGAATGTTCTTTGGATGTGGTTAGGGCTCTCCGTATCTATGTGTAGAGGACTGCCTCTATCAGGAGGTCAGGTACCGTTTTTGTCCTGTTTGGATTCCACTAACGTGGCTGGCCTGCAAATAAGCAAACCTTGGCCAGATGGATTAGAATGGTGATTGCACAAGCTTATGCGCAGGCTGGACATCCTGCTCCTGCTGCTATTAAAGTCCATTCAAATCGGTCTGTTGGACCTTCTTGGGCGGCCCGCCGTGGCGTCTCCGCAGAACAATTGTGCAAGGCGACTACGTGATCCTTTGTGAACACGTTCATTACATTGTATGCCTTTGATTCTTTCACCTCCCAGGATGCTTCCTTTGGACGCCGGGTTCTCGCATCCGCTAAGGCACGTCCCCTCCCTTAAGGAACTGCTTTAAGACATCCCCGATGTTTTCCCTGTGGAAACCAATGTAACCTGCTGCAGAAAAGGAGAGTTATTGTAGAATTACCATTGTTAACTCTCTTTTTGCGAGGTACATTGGGCTCCACGGGGCGCCCACCCTGAGGCACCTAGCTAATTTGAGTTGTATGGCATTAGCCGCTGGTACCTTCTCCTGTTGTGAGAATGTGATTCTATGTGACTAACATCTACCTCTCTCTTGCCTGCTTCTGCATTGGACTGGTTAACGAAACTGAGCTCTCAGTGCCTGGAGGAGGCCCCAATGCATCCTTGGACAGCTAAAGCTTTAGCCTGTTGGTGACTATGGATCAAGATCCACTCTACACCCCGATGTTTTCCCTGTGGAACCCAATGTACCTCGCAGAAAGAGAATTAATAATGGTTAGTCTACCATAACTCTCCTTTTTTTCAAACACAGCCTGTAAAATGGCAGTTAGGAGCTGATTGGCTTGTACTTTATCTCCATCTACTTTATCTCTCTCCAAGTCTTAGTACATAGACCCCTTTATCACTAAATCCCGTTTTTCCAACTAATGTGTCAGCAATGGTTCAAACCTGTCTAACAAGTCAGCTGCCACAACTTGTCCAATCAGCTGCGTTCAGCACAGTGTTCTTTTATAATAATTCTGTAAGTTATGTATGCCTGTAGAAGCAACCATTATAAGCATCAAAGAGCAGATAGTGCAGGTATTATTACCGCTCTGTGCTTGTCCTGCCCTGGACATGTGATATCACATGTCCGCTGGCCGGTGCTGAAAATAGGGTGGTACGGAGTACCATTAAGAAATATGGTGGTGGTACACAGTACCACCAGCCAACCGCGGGGGCATAACTTATAAGGGGATTTCTTTAAAATGGTGTCAGTGGCATAACTGTGTGTGGTATATTATGTAATAGGCATTACGGTGTGTGGCATAATGTGTAATGAGCATTACAGTGTGTGGCATAATGTGTAATGGGTGTTAAGGTGTCTGCCATAATGTACAATAAGCATTACAGTGTCTGGCACAATGTGTAATGGGTGTTACAGTGTCTGGCATAATGTGTAATGGGTGTTACGGTGTCTGGCATAATGTGTAATGGGTGTTACGGTGTCTGGCATAATGTGTAATAAGCATCACGGTGTGTGGCATAATGTGTAATGGGCATTACAGTGTTTGGCATAATGTGTAAGGGTCATTACAGTGTGTGGCATAATGTGTCCATGCCCCTATTGTCATGTGGCCACTCCAGTTTTGTGTGACCACGACCCCTCATGACATGTAACCCATTTTTACTATCAGTACCACTAAGAAAAAAATTCTACTTGCACCACTGCCGCTGGCAGGAGAAAGTAGAAAGCTGCCTTGAAGCTTCGGGCGGCTGCATGCATTTAAGGGTGTCTGCCTAGAGTGACCATTAGATGTTCTGAGCAGCATTGCAGCCCCGGGAGATGGCACAGCATGCACACCTCTCCCTATGGCACTGGATGCAGAACTAAGGTTCTTTTCTCTCCATAATTGCTCTGCATCTTCCTCCCTTCTCTGCCAGACTCCTTTTTCCGTATAGAGTTCAATTCAAACTCCTTCCAACCATCTATAAAGCCCTTACACAATCCTCTGTCCCCTACATCTCTATCCTCATCCCCCTCCACACATTTGTCCACCTCCTTCGCTCTGATATCGACTGCAAACTATTTTCCCAACTGTCACCTCTAATCAGGGACGCCAAGAGGCGGGCAGGTACTGATTACTCGGGCCAAGGCTTGTTGGAGGAGTCTGAGTCAGCTAAGGGGGGCAAATGTGCACATACCAGCAGATGACTCAAAGTATGAATATACCTGATGCTCAATGGCGTTAAAAGCCAGGTGCAGGGGTGCTGATCTTCTGCAGTGACAGGAGCCGAGTGCTACAGTGTTATATTCACCTTCAGCACTCGGCTCCTGTCACAAATGAAGAGCCAGCACTGCACTCAGTCCAGTCTTCGAGGGCAGCCAGCATCTACGGGGAAGCTGGACACTAACCTGGAGAGAAGAAACTGAGATCACCATGAGGCAATGCCCTCTTTTGTTAGGCCACACCCCTTTTCTGGCTGCCGCATCTCCGGCGCTGAGGGGATACTGATGAGTGCGCACCGGGTGTTACACCTGGTGACGCATCTGTAGTTGCTTAACCGGTTGTATTGATTTATTGAAAGATAGCAGTTACAGCCATACTCACTGGTTCCCAAGGAGCAGATCTTTAGCAGAATGAGGTTTCATACAGCTCATGAGTGTAAGCAGTGCAGGGATGATAGAGCATTCAACAGGGCATAATGGGGGTCATTCCGAGTTGATCGTAGCTGTGCTAAACTTAGCACAGCTACAATCATCTTCCCTGACATGCGGGGGGACGCCCAGCACAGGGCTAGTCCGCCCCGCATGTCAGTGCTGGCCCCCGCACAAATACAAAAGCATAGCCTTTGTATTTGAGGCATAACTCCCGGCCAGCGCAGTTCGTGTGGCTGGCTGGGAGTTAATTGTCGCTGCCGCTGGCCGCAGCGGCTGCGTGAGACGTCACGCAGCCGCCGCGGCCCGCCCCCTCCCCCCCTAACGGTCCGGCCACGCCTGCATTGGCCGGACCGCTCCCCCTAAACAGCGGCTTAACGCCGCCATTCAGCCCCCTCCAGCCCAGCGACCGTCTCTGTCTCAGAGGCGATTGCTAGGCAACGAAAGCGGCCATGCGCTGGCGCACTGCGGCACCGGTGCATGCGCAGTTCCGACCCGATCGCTGCGCTGTGACAAACTGCAGCGAGCGATCGGGTCGGAATGACCCCTATTATTCCTTCTGCATTGGCATCTCCCCACTGTACCCAGGCCCGGCTTAGCTCTCAGCGGTCCTGCCTCCAGGACTTCTCCCCACTATAGGAACGCACTCCCATACACTATGACTTTCCTCCTCCCTCTAAAGTTTTAAGCAGACTCTCAAAATCCATCTCCTTATCAAAGCCTACCAGCATTCCTCTTAACCCACAATTCTCCTTGCACACTGACACACCCCTCTGTGACAGTTACCCATGTCTGACTCCCCCTCTGTTATAGATTGTAAGCTCTCACGAGAATGTCCCTGCTCCTTTGTGTACTCTTCCTTACCATGCCAATGCCATCCTCTTCTCCTGCAACTCCTTTAAAATCAGTTGCTCTGAACCTGTTTGCTGTGCCATCAACCAAGGTAAAGGTCCTGTATAGCCAGTGCTAGTTGCATTGGTATAATAGCTTTCTGCACTGAAAATAGGATTTTGGTTACCTACCGATAAATCCTTTTCTCGTAGTCCGTAGAGGATGCTGGGGTCCATATTAGTACCATGGAGTATAGACGGGTCCACCAGGAGCCATTGGCACTTTAAGAGTTTGAGATTGTGGGCTGGCTCCTCCCTCTATGCCCCTCCTACCAGACTCAGTCTAGAAACTGTGCCCGAGGAGACGGACATCTTAGAGAGAAGGATTTAACACAGATAGTGGCGAGATTCATATCAGCTCACACATACAAGGCACATCAAGCTAACTTAGCTTGTAAACTCAGCAACTGCTGAAAACATTACTTACCAAGTAACAATGCAGTACTTAACTAAAACAAAGTTTTACTGAACCAGATAAAAATTGCAGGAAAACGAAGCGCTGGGCGGCCGCCCAGCATCATCTACAGACTACGAGAAAAGGATTTACCGGTAGGTAACCAAAATCCTATTTTCTCTTACGTCCTAGAGGATGCTAGGGTCCACATTAGTACCATGGGGATGTACCAAAGCTCCCAGAACTGGTGGGAGAGCGCGGAGGCTCCTGCAAAACTGATTGACTGGACTTCAGATCATCAGAGGCCAAAGTATCAAACTTGTAGAACTTTGCAAACGTGTTCGACCCAGACTAAGTTGCAGCTCGGCAAAGTTGTAACGCCGAGACACCCCGGGCAGCCGCCCAGGAAGTCCCCACCTTATGAGTAGAGTGGGCCTTGACAGACGTAGGACAGCGAGAGATCGTCTGCTTAGAAGTAGGACACCCAATTTTTTGGGGATCATACAGGATGAACAGAGAGTCCGATTTCCTGTGACGAGCAGTCCTCTTCACATAGATTTTCAGAGACCTTACAACGTCCAAGGACTTTGATGGAATTGAGGTGTCAGTAGCCACTGGTAACACAATAGGTTAGTTGATATGAAATGCCGACACAACCTTCGGAAGAAACTGCTGACGTGTCCGGCGCTCAGCTCTATCTTCAAGAAAGATCAAGTATGGGCTTTTACATGATAAAGCCCTCAACTCCGACACACGTCTAGCAGAAGCTAAAGCCAACAAAGTGACAGCTTTCCACGTAAGAAATTTTACTTCAACCTGCTGCAGAGGCTCAACCAGTCCGATTGGAGGAACTGCAACACCACGTTAAGGTCCCAAGGCGTCGTATAAAGGGAGGTTGGATGTGCAGAACTCCCTTCAAAAAGGTCTGAACCCCAGGGAGGGCAGCCAATTGATTTTTGGAAGAAAATGGATAGGGCCGAAATCTGAACCTTCACAGATCCCACCTTTAGGCCCATATCCACACCAGCTTGTAAGAAGAGGAGAAACCGTCCCATTTGAAACTCCAACACAGGAAACTTCTTGGACTCACACCAAGAGACATATTTTTTCCAAATTCGATGGTAATGTTAAGACGTTACTCCTTTCTTAGCCTGTATCAGGGCAGGAATAACCTTTTTCGGAATGGCCTTCTGAGCTAGTATTAGGTGTTCAACTTCCATGCTGTCCAACATAGCCGCGGTAAGTCTTGATAGGCGAACGGCCCCTGCTGCAGCAGGTCCTCCCGAAGAGGAAGAGGCCTCGGCTCTTCTTGCAGTAGATCCAGAAGATCCGCGTACCAAGTCCTTCTTGGCCAGTCCGGAGCAATGAGGATCGCCTGAACTCTTTTCCTCCTTGTGAGTTATAGAACCCTTGGAATGAGTGGAAGTGGAGGAAACACGTACACCGACTGGAACACCCATGGAGTCACTAGGGCGTCCACAGCCACAGCTTGCGGATCCTTCGACCTGGAACAATACCGCCGAAGCTTCTTGTTGAGATGAGAGGCCATTATGTCGATCTGGGGTACGCCTCAAAGATCTGTTACCTCCTTGAACACCTCCGGATGGAGACCCCACTACCCTGGATGGAGATCGTGTCTTCTGAGGAAGTCCGCTTCCCAGTTGTCTACTCCCGGAATGAAGATTGCTGACAGCGCCAACGCGTGCTTTTATGCACAGAGGATGATTCTTGTTACCTCTGCCATTATAGCTCTGCTCTTCGTTCCGAACTGTCGGTTTATGTAAGCCACTGTTGTCATATTGTCCGACTGCACTTGAATGGCCCGATTACTCAGAAGATGGGCCTCTTGGAGAAGACCGTTGTAGATGGCTCTAAGTTCCAGAATGTTTATCGGCAGGCCGGCTTCCAGACTTGACCACCTTCCTTAGAAGGTTTCCCTTTGAGTGACTGCGCCCCAGCCCCGGAGACTTGCATCCGTGGTTTGAAGGATTCAGTCCTGAATCCCGAACCTACGGCCCTCCAGAAGGTGAGATAATTGCAGCCACCAGAGGAGTGAAATCCTGGCCTTTGGCGACAGACATATTCTCTGGTGCATGTGTAGATGGGATCCTGACCACTTGTCCAGGAGATCCAGCTGGAAGGACCGAGCGTGAAACCTCCCGTACTGCAGAGCCTCGTAAGAGGCCACCATCTTCCCCAGAAGGCGAATGCACTGATGAATTGACACCCAGGCTGGCTTCAGGACATCCTGGACCATCGTTTGAATCACCAACGCCTTTTCCTCTGGGAGAAACACCCTCTGCACCTCCATGTCGAGGATCATTTCCAGAAAGGACAACCTTTTGGTTGGTTCCAAATGCGACTATGGAAGATTCAGGATCCAACCATGTTTCCTGAGAAGCTGAGTCGTGAGTGTTATGGACCGTAACAGCTTCTCCTTGGATGATGCTTTTATCAGCAGATCGTCCAGATACGGAATTATGTTCACCCCCTGTCTGCAGAGGAAAATCATAATTTCCGCAATCACCTTGGTGAAAACCCTCGGTGCTGTGGAGCAGTGGCGTGCGGTGAGGTCGATGGCTGGTGAAGCACTGCAGCCATAATGTCCGTCGAGTCCCGCCAAAGATGCCTACTGCTGCTGAGCCAATGTCCGCTACTGCCGCTGCTAATGGCCGCCGCCCCCCCCCCATTGTGGGTGGGTACTGTGTCTAGGGGGCCAGTGGGCATGGTGGGGAACGTGTGTCCCTGAGGCCAGGGAAGGGGAGGTACTGTATGTTCAGGAGGACAGGAGTAGGGTGTATTACGAGTATGTTCCAGAAGCAGGGGCGTTAGTTAGGATGGGTACTGTACTGTAAGGCATGGAGCACAAGCTCCATACATTCCGCCACTGCTTGGGGCAGAGTGGGTGTAATAGTGGGAAGCAGGGGCAGGATGGGAGCAGTAGAAGTGCAGAGCAGGGTATAGGATAAGAGTAGTCATGGTGGAGAGCGGGGGCAGGCTTAGAGTAGTAGTAGTAGTGAGGATCAGTGGGTGCAGACTAGGACTAATAGTTGTGGGGAGCAGGGGGCAGCAGTGGGGGCAGACTGGGAGTAGTAGTGTTGGGCAGCATGGAAGTAGGTGTGGTGGAGAGCAGGGGGCAGGCTGGAAGTAGTAGTGGGGAGCAGGGGCCAGACAGAATAGTAGTGGTAAGGAGCAGAGGGTAGGATGGAAAAAGTAGTGGGGAGCAGGGGCCAGACAGAATAGTAGTGGTAAGGAGCAGAGGGTAGGATGGAAGAAGTAGTGGGGAGCAGGGGCCAGACAGAATAGTAGTGGTAAGGAGCAGAGGGTAGGATGGAAGAAGTAGTGGGGAGCAGGGGCCAGACAGAATAGTAGTGGTAAGGAGCAGAGGGTAAGATGGAAGAAGTAGTGGGGAGCAGGGGCCAGACAGAATAGTAGTGGTAAGGAGCAGAGGGTAGGATGGAAGAAGTAGTGGGGAGCAGGGGCCAGACAGAATAGTAGTGGTAAGGAGCAGAGGGTAGGATGGAAAAAGTAGTGGGGAGCAGGGGCCAGACAGAATAGTAGTGGTAAGGAGCAGAGGGTAGGATGGAAGAAGTAGTGGGGAGCAGGGGCCAGACAGAATAGTAGTGGTAAGGAGCAGAGGGTAGGATGGAATAAGTAGTGGGGAGCAGGGGCCAGACAGAATAGTAGTGGTAAGGAGCAGAGGGTAGGATGGAAGAAGTAGTGGAAAGTTGGGGACAGGATTGAAGTAACAGTAGTGCAGAGTAGAGGTCAGGCAGGGAGTTATAGAAGGGGGGCAGGATGAGAGTAGTGGTGGGAAGAAATGGGCAGGATGGCAGTGGAAGGGACTCGGCGAGCATAAGTTATAAGTTGAACAATGATTTCACCTTCTTTTTGCAGTTCCTGGGTCCCAGCCATTGTTGCTCCATCCATACTGACAGCATGCTCACACAGGACTGACGGAAACTCGGACAGCCAGAGTTGACGCGATGGGTTCCGCTCCTCCGGTTGCTCACACCCGTCTCTTCCCTGCGTGGTCCTGGGACTCTCAGATTTGGGGATGAACACAGCCTGCGATCGGGTTGGGAAGGAAGGGGAGGGTGGCTCCACATCTCCGCACTAGCTTTACGTCTTCAGGGCCAGATGTACAAAGTCTTGAAAAGTGATAAAATGGACAGATACAAACTACCAACAAATCAGCACCTAACTCTCATTTTTGAAACACATACTGTAACATGGCAGTTAGGGGCTGATTGGCTGGTACTTTACCACTCTCCACTTTATCACTGTTCATGACTTAGTACATCTGGCCCAAAATCCCTACATGCCTGCCTCATCACTGGGGCCGGTCAATGTCTGTAGTAAAGGCTGCACTGGCTGCAGCCCACAGACATTTTCCTGAGCGGTGCCGTAACTAGACATTTTAGCGCTATGTGCTAGAAACAGCATTACAGAAGGCGAGTCCCCCATTTTACACATTACAGCAGGCGAGTCCACCTTTTTACACATTACAGCAGGCGAGCCCACCTTTTTACACATTACAGCAGGCGAATCCCCCTATTTTACACATTACAGCAGGCGAGTCCCCCCTATTTTACACATTACAGCAGGCGAGTCCCCCATTTTACACATTACAGCAGGCGAGTCCACCTTTTTACACATTACAGCAGGCGAGTCCACCTTTTTACACATTACAGCAGGCGAGCCCACCTTTTTACACATTACAGCAGGCGAGCCCACCTTTTTACACATTACAGCAGGCGAGCCCACCTTTTTACACATTACAGCAGGCGAATCCCCCTATTTTACACATTACAGCAGGCGAGCCCACCTTTTTACACATTACAGCAGGCGAGCCCACCTTTTTACACATTACAGCAGGCGAATCCCCCTATTTTACACATTACAGCAGGCGAGTCCACCTTTTTACACATTACAGCAGGCGAGCCCACCTTTTTACACATTACAGCAGGCGAATCCCCCTATTTTACACATTACAGCAGGCGAGCCCACCTTTTTACACATTACAGCAGGCGAGTCCCCCTATTTTACACATTACAGCAGGCGAGTCCACCTTTTTACACATTACAGCAGGCGAGTCCACCTTTTTACACATTACAGCAGGCGAGTCCCCCCTATTTTACACATTACAGCAGGCGAGTCCACCTTTTTACACATTACAGCAGGCGAGTCCACCTTTTTACACATTACAGCAGGCGAGTCCCCCCTATTTTACACATTACAGCAGGCGAGTCCACCTTTTTACACATTACAGCAGGCGAGTCCCCCCTATTTTACACATTACAGCAGGCGAGTCCACCTTTTTACACATTACAGCAGGCGAGTCCCCCCTATTTTACACATTACAGCAGGCGAGTCCCCCCTATTTTACACATTACAGCAGGCGAGTCCCCCATTTTACACATTACAGCAGGCGAGTCCACCTTTTTACACATTACAGCAGGCGAGTCCCCCCTATTTTACACATTACAGCAGGCGAGTCCCCCATTTTACACATTACAGCAGGCGAGTCCCCCATTTTACACATTACAGCAGGCGAGTCCCCCCTATTTTACACATTACAGCAGGCGAGTCCCCCATTTTACACATTACAGCAGGCGAGTCCCCCATTTTACACATTACAGCAGGCGAGTCCCCCCTATTTTACACATTACAGCAGGCGAGTCCCCCCTATTTTACACATTACAGCAGGCGAGTCCCCCCTATTTTACACATTACAGCAGGCGAGTCCCCCCTATTTTACACATTACAGCAGGCGAGTCCCCCATTTTACACATTACAGCAGGCGAGTCCCCCATTTTACACATTACAGCAGGCGAGTCCCCCCTATTTTACACATTACAGCAGGCGAGTCCCCCCTATTTTACACATTACAGCAGGCGAGTCCCCCCCATTTTACACATTACAGCAGGCGAGTCCCCCCTATTTTACACATTACAGCAGGCGAGTCCCCCCTATTTTACACATTACAGCAGGCGAGTCCACCTTTTTACACGTTTATGGTCTCCTCACCTGTCCCCGCTCCTGGCCACCGTCCAACGAATCCTCTTGTCAGCTTCTCCATCCTCATCCGTCTGGGAGACAGCTGGGGCTGGCCGAGTCCTAGAAGAGACACTGCATGGGGGGCGCAGGCAAAGCTGGCGGTGCAGGCTTCTGTGCTAGTGTGCTGCAGTTCGCGTAAATATAACGTGGGTGCGCTCAGCAGCAGAGGAGCTGAGCGCACACCACCCTACAAGGCAGCACTGCAGCGGAAGTCTCCGGGGAAAGAGAGCGGCCGTGACAGTCGGCGGTGGGCGGCCCGGGAGGGTCAGGCCCGCGGCTGCAGCCCTACTCTTCTTGATACGGCTAATGCCGCTGCCACCGCCGCCTCTGATGTACTCCAGCACGGGATGGCAGGGGGGAGGTCACGCTTGACCACCGCAAGTGTAAGCTGACGTTTGCGGTGTCCGGCATCTTCCCAGGCCAATCCGCCCTGCCGCCGAGCATCTGATGAGCAGAACGGGCAGTCCAGCACTGCCCAATCACATCTGCTCTAGTCACAGGGGTGTGCTTTCATATGAGCTGAAAGCACACCCCTGTCTAAGAGGCACTTCTAGAGGTGCCGCTTCATGTGCAGTTTTCAATGGGCTATTACTGCCCAATGCCATGGCCCCGCCCCCCGCATCCGGCACTTTCTCAGTGACAGCGGGAGGCACCGAAAGCGATGCCTCCAAAATACTTTTTAAACAGTTTTATAAACAACAAAAATAGTTAAAATAATATAAACGTTAAAGCAGATACTTATGACACAGTAGCTGTGTCATAAGTATCTTCTTTATATTATTTTAATTATTAATGGCAGGGGAGGCACTGCCTCCCCTGACTGCACGTCCCTGCTGTGGAGAGACCGTATGGGAGGGCCTGGAACTGAAAATGACAGTCCAACAGCGCAAATCACAGATAAGCTTGATGTGGTAGCCAGATCGAAATGTGGAGGTAAGCATCCTTGATATCCAGGGACACTAGGATTTCCCCTTTCTTCAGACCTGATATCACTGCCCTTAGGGACTCCATTTGGAACTTGAGCTCCTTTAGAAAGGAGTTTAGTGATTTTAAGTTCAGAATGGGCCTGACCGAACTATCTGGTACCACAAAAAGGTTCGAATAGTAACCTTTGTTCTGCATGTGAGGTGGCACTGGCACAATGACCTGTGCCTCCACCAACTTCTGGACTGCTTCTTGCAGGACAGTCCTTTCTGCCAGCAGAGCTGGCAAGCCTGATCTGAAAAATCAGTGAGGAGGAAGATTTTGAAATTCCAGCCTGTACCCCTGGGACACAATATCCCTCACCCAGGGGTCCAGGTTGGAGGATACCCAGACATGACTGAAATGTCTGAGTCTCGCTCCCACTGGCCCCACCTCCGGGGTATGCAGTCCACCGTCATGCGGAGGACTTTGGTGTACCTGAAGCAGGTTTCTGTTCTTGGGAACCTGCAGCCGCAGGTTTCTTGAACTTGGGCCGACCTCCCCGAAAGAAGGTGTTGGACAGCTTTGCCTTTCTGGGCATGTTAGACCGAAAGGACTGTGACGTAACTGAAGAAAAGGGTTTCTTCGGAGCAGGTGTAGCTGAGGGAAAGAAGGGTAACTTACCAGCCGTAGCCGTGGAGATCCAACGCATCTAACGCACCCCCAAAGAGAGCCTGACCTGTGTAGGGTAGGGTCTCCACACTTCTCCTGGATTCTACGTCGGCAGACCACTGGCGCAACCACAGCCCTCAACGAGCTGATACTGACATGGAGGAAATCCCCGCAGCCATGGAACACAGGTCCTTCATGGATTCTGCCAGAAATCCTGCCGAATCCTCAAGTAACGTGCCTGACCACTTTACTATAGCTTTGGCAATCCAAGCACTGGCAATAGCGGGACGTAGTATTGCCCCAGAAGCCGTGTACATGGATTTGAGCGTATTATCAATTTTACGATCAGCCGTCTCTTTTAAGGCGGTAGATCCTGGAACAGGTAAAACCACCTTTTTTGAGAGTCTGGATACTGACGCGTCAACAATAGGCGGGTTTTCCCATTTTTTCCTATCCTCTGCCGGGAAAGGAAACGCTACCAGAACCCTTTTAGGAATATGTACTTTTTTATCCGGGTTTTCCCAAGCATTTTCAAATATAGCATTTCATTCCTTTGACTCAAGGCAGGTTAGCGAGGCTTTCTTATTTTCAGTGAAGTAAGCCTCCTCAACCTGCTCAGGTGTTGTATCAGCAATATTCAACACATCCCTAATAGCCTCTATCATCAACTGCACCCCTTTTGCAAGAGATGCAGCTCCCCGCAACACATCCCCATCACCGTGTAGTATCAGAGTCGGTATCGGTATCATCCTGCATGATCAGAGCAAGAGTACGTTTATGTGAATATACAGCAGGGAGAACACACACACAGGGGAGGGCAGACAGAGTTTCCCCCCCAAGAATGGCAAGAGACAGGGGCGGAACTGTGGGAGGCAGTGGAGTCGGCTGCCGCCGGGCTCCTGACCTCAAGGGGGCACTTCTCCACTGTCTCCCGCTGACGATCGCTCGCTGCTACTTTTTTTTTAATGATTCTTACAGACGGAGGAGCTGTGTCCGTAACACGGAAGCTGCCTCCTGTATACAGAAAGCTGGCACTGGCAGCAGCTAGGGGGAGCTCCAGAGCGCAGCTCCTCCCGGGCCCTTCCAGTTAAGCAAGCCAGCCGAGTGAAGCTCTCTGTTCCTCCATCTGGCTGATGATAACCAAAGGTAAGCACTGGCCTCAAGCTGCACTGTGATGGGGATGGTGTATTTGGGGGTGCAGGGGTGGCTTTGATAAATGTTGGTTGCACTGTGTTTTGTGTGTGCATGTTTTAAGTGAGGTGTGTGTGTGTGTGTGTGTGTGTGTGTTTTTAAGGAAAGTTGTGTGTTCAAGTAAAAGAGGCATGTGTGTGTGTGTTAGAGGCATGTGTGAGAGGCATGTGTGTGTGTGTAAGTGAGAGGCATGTGTGTGAGAGGCATGTGTAAGTGGGAGGCATGTGTGTATGTGTGTGTAAGTGAGAGGCGTGTGTGTGTGTGAGAGGCATGTGTGTGAGAGGCATGTGTGTATAAGTGAGAGGTGTGTGTGTGTGAGAGGCGTGTGTGTATAAGTGAGAGGCATGTGTGTGAGAGGCATGCGTGTGTGTAAGTGAGGCATGTGTGTGTGTGAGGCATGTGTGTGTAAGTGAGATGCATGTGTGTGTGTGTAAGTGAGAGGCACGTGTGTGAGAGGCAAGGATTAAAGGAGGCATTTGAGCATTTCTACAGGACTATGGGGGTCATTCCGACCCATTCGCACGCAGCGGTTTCTCACTGCGGTCCGATCGGGTGTGGAATGCGCGTCAGACGCTGTGCACGTGCACGACGTTGCCAGAGAGGCGACCGCTAAGAAGATTGACAGGAAGGAGGCGTGGCAGGGCGGATCCGGACCGTTGGAGACAGTTTTCGGGGAGTGGTGAGTAAAACGCAGGAGTGTCCAGGACAACGGAGGGCGGAGGTGTAACGTCAAAGCCGGGCCCATCATCGCTGGATCCATCGCATAGGGTAAGTATGTCCAGGGCTGGTCTATTTCTGCTTGAAATTTTTTTAGCTTAGCAGGGTTGCACAAGCGATCGCAGCCCTGCTAAGCTAAAATAAGAATTTACTTACCGATAATTCTATTTCTCATAGTCCGTAGTGGATGCTGGGGACTCCGAAAGGACCATGGGGAATAGCGGCTCCGCAGGAGACTGGGCACAAAGTAAAAGCTTTAGGACTAGCTGGTGTGCACTGGCTCCTCCCCCTATGACCCTCCTCCAAGCCTCAGTTAGGATACTGTGCCCGGACGAGCGTACACAATAAGGAAGGATTTTGAATCCCGGGTAAGACTCATTACCAGCCACACCAATCACACCGTACAACTTGTGATCTGAACCCAGTTAACAGCATGATAACAGAAGGAGCCTCTGAAAAGATGGCTCACAACAACAATAACCCGATTTTTGTAACAATAACTATGTACAAGTAATGCAGACAATCCGCACTTGGGATGGGCGCCCAGCATCCACTACGGACTATGAGAAATAGAATTATCGGTAAGTAAATTCTTATTTTCTCTAACGTCCTAGTGGATGCTGGGGACTCCGAAAGGACCATGGGGATTATACCAAAGCTCCCAAACGGGCGGGAGAGTGCGGATGACTCTGCAGCACCGAATGAGAGAACTCCAGGTCCTCCTCAGCCAGGGTATCAAATTTGTAGAATTTAGCAAACGTGTTTGCCCCTGACCAAGTAGCTGCTCGGCAAAGTTGTAAAGCCGAGACCCCTCGGGCAGCCGCCCAAGATGAGCCCACTTTCCGTGTGGAATGGGCTTTTATAGATTTTGGCTGTGGCAGGCCTGCCACAGAGTGTGCAAGCTGAATTGTACTACAAATCCAACGAGCAATCGTCTGCTTAGAAGCAGGAGCACCCAGCTTGTTGGGTGCATACAGGATAAACAGCGAGTCAGATTTTCTGACTCCAGCCGTCCTGGAAACATATATTTTCAGGGCCCTGACTACGTCCAGCAACTTAGAATCCTCCAAGTCCCTAGTAGCCGCAGGCACCACGATAGGTTGGTTTAAGTGAAATGCTGAAACCACCTTAGGGAGAAATTGAGGACGAGTCCTCAATTCTGCCCTGTCCGTATGAAAAATTAGGTAAGGGCTTTTGTAGGATAAAGCCGCCAATTCTGATACACGCCTGGCTGAAGCCAGGGCTAACAGCATTACCACTTTCCAAGTGAGATACTTCAAGTCCACAGTGGTGAGTGGTTCAAACCAATGTGATTTTAGGAATCCCAACACTACATTGAGATCCCAAGGTGCCACTGGAGGCACAAAAGGAGGCTGTATATGCAGTACTCCCTTGACAAACGTCTGAACTTCAGGTACAGAAGCTAGTTCTTTTTGGAAGAATATCGACAGGGCCGAAATTTGAACCTTAATGGACCCTAATTTGAGGCCCATAGACAGTCCTGTTTGCAGGAAATGCAGGAATCGACCCAGTTGAAATTCCTCCGTAGGGGCCTTCCTGGCCTCGCACCACGCAACATATTTACGCCAAATACGGTGATAATGTTGTACGGTTACATCCTTCCTGGCTTTGATCAGGGTAGGGATGACTTCATCCGGAATGCCTTTTTCCTTCAGGATCCGGCGTTCAACCGCCATGCCGTCAAACGCAGCCGCGGTAAGTCTTGGAACAGACATGGTCCCTGCTGGAGCAGGTCCTGTCTTAGAGGTAGAGGCCACGGGTCTTCCGTGAGCATCTCTTGAATTTCCGGGTACCAAGTCCTTCTTGGCCAATCCGGAGCCACGAGTATAGTCTTTACTCCTCTCCTTCTTATGATTCTCAGTACTTTTGGTATGAGAGGAAGAGGAGGGAACACATACACTGACCGGTACACCCACGGTGTTACCAGAGCGTCCACAGCTATTGCCTGAGGGTCCCTTGACCTGGAACAATATCTGTCCAGTTTTTTGTTGAGGCGAGACGCCATCATGTCCACCTTTGGTTTTTCCCAACGGTTTACAATCATGTGGAAGACTTCCGGGTGAAGTCCCCACTCCCCCGGGTGAAGATCGTGTCTGCTGAGGAAGTCTGCTTCCCAGTTGTCCACTCCCGGAATGAACACTGCTGACAGTGCTATCACATGATTTTCCGCCCAGCGAAGAATCCTTGCCACTTCCGTCATTGCCCTCCTGCTTCTTCTGCCGCCCTGTCTGTTTACGTGGGCGACTGCCGTGATGTTGTCCGACTGGATCAATACTGGCTGACCCTGAAGCAGAGGCCTTGCCTGACTTAGGGCATTGTAAATGGCCCTTAGTTCCAGGATATTTATGTGAAGTGACGTTTCCATGCTTGACCACAAGCCCTGGAAATTTTTTCCCTGTGTGACTGCTCCCCAGCCTCTCAGGCTGGCATCCGTGGTCACCAGGACCCAATCCTGAATGCCGAATCTGCGGCCCTCTAGGAGATGAGCACTCTGTAACCACCACAGGAGAGACACCCTTGTCCTTGGAGACAGGGTTATCCGCTGATGCATTTGAAGATGCGATCCAGACCATTTGTCTAGCAGATCCAACTGAAAAGTTCTTGCGTGGAATCTGCCGAATGGAATCGCTTCGTAAGAAGCCACCATCTTTCCCAGGACCCTTGTGCACTGATGCACTGACACCTGGCCTGGTCTTAGGAGTTTCCTGACTAGGTCGGATAACTCCCTGGCTTTCTCTTCCGGGAGAAACACCTTTTTCTGTACTGTGTCCAGAATCATCCCTAGGAACAGCAGACGTGTCGTCGGAATCAGCTGCGATTTTGGAATATTTAGAATCCATCCGTGCTGTTGTAGTACTATTTGCGATAGTGCTACTCCGACCTCTAACTGTTCTCTGGACCGTGCCCTTATCAGGAGATCGTCCAAGTAAGGGATAATTAAGACGCCTTTTCTTCGAAGAAGAATCATCATTTCGGCCATTACCTTGGTAAAGACCCGGGGTGCCGTGGACAATCCAAACGGCAGCGTCTGAAACTGATAGTGACAGTTCTGTACCACAAACCTGAGGTACCCTTGGTGAGAAGGGCAAATTGGGACATGGAGGTAAGCATCCTTGATGTCCAGAGACACCATGTAGTCCCCTTCTTCCAGGTTCGCTATCACTGCTCTGAGTGACTCCATCTTGAACTTGAACCTTTTTATGTAAGTGTTCAAGGTTTTCAGATTTAAAATGGGTCTCACCGAGCCGTCCGGCTTCGGTACCACAAACAGCGTGGAGTAATACCCCTTTCCCTGTTGTAGGAGGGGTACCTTGATTATCACTTGCTGGGAATACAGCTTGTGAATGGCTTCCAATACCGCCTCCCTGTCGGGGGTAGACGTTGGTAAAGCAGACTTCAAGAACCGGCGAGGGGGAGACGTCTCGAATTCCAATTTGTACCCCCGAGATACTACCTGCAGGATCCAGGGGTCCACTTGCGAGTGAGCCCACTGCGCGCTGAAATTCTTGAGACGGGCCCCCACCGTGCCTGAGTCCGCTTGTAAGGCCCCAGCGTCATGCTGAGGACTTGGCAGAAGCGGGGGAGGGCTTCTGGTCGTGGGAAGAAGCTGTCTGTTGTAGTCTTTTTCCCCTTCCTCTGCCCCGGGGCAGATATGAGTGGCCTTTTGCCCGCTTGCCCTTATGGGGACGAAAGGACTGAGCCTGAAAAGGCGGTATCTTTTTCTGCTGCGAGGTGACTTGGGGTAAAAAGGTGGATTTCCCAGCCGTTGCCGTGGCCACCAGGTCCGATAGACCGCCCCCAAATAACTCCTCCCCTTTATACGGCAATACTTCCATATGCCGTTTGGAATCCGCATCCCCTGACCACTGTCGCGTCCATAATCCTCTTCTGGCAGAAATGGACATCGCACTTACTCTTGATGCCAGAGTGCAAATGTCTCTCTGTGCATCTCGCATATATAGGAATGCATCCTTTAAATGCTCTATAGTCAATAATATATTGTCCCTGTCCAGGGTATCAATATTTTCAGTCAGGGAATCCGACCAAGCCACCCCAGCACTGCACATCCAGGCTGAGGCGATTGCTGGTCGCAGTATAACACCAGTATGTGTGTATATACTTTTAAGGATATTTTCCAGCCTCCTATCTGCTGGCTCCTTAAGGGCGGACGTTTCTGGAGACGGTAACGCCACTTGTTTTGATAAGCGTGTGAGCGCCTTATCCACCCTAGGGGGTGTTTCCCAACGAGCCCTAACCTCTGGTGGGAAGGGATATAGTGCCAATAATTTTTTAGAAATTAGCAGTTTTCTGTCGGGGGTAACCCACGCTTCATCACACACTTCATTCAATTCATCTGATTCAGGAAAAACTACGGGTAGTTTTTTCACACCCCACATAATACCCCTTTTTGTGGTACTTGCAGTATCAGAGATGTGCAAAACCTCCTTCATTGCCGTGATCATGTAACGTGTGGCCCTACTGGAAAATACGTTTGTTTCTTCACCGTCGACACTGGAGTCAGTGTCTGTGTCTGGGTCCGTGTCGACCCACTGAGGTAACGGGCGTTTAATAGCCCCTGACGGTGTTTGAGACGCCAGGACAGGCACTAACTGAGCTGCCGGCTGTCTCATGTCGTCAACAGTTTTCTGTAACGTGCCGACACTGTCACGTAATTCCTTAATTACGGCCATCCATTCAGGTGTCGACTCCCTAGGGGGTGACATCACCATTATAGGCAATTGCTCCGCCTCCACATCATTTTCCTCCTCATACATGTCGACACACACGTACCGACACCCAGCACACACACAGGGAATGCTCTGATAGAGGACAGGACCCACTTAGCCCTTTGGGGAGACAGAGGGAGAGTTTGCCAGCACACACCAGAGCGCTATATATGTATAGGGACAACCTTACAATAAGTGTCTATCCCTTATAGCTGCTTATATCTGTTATTTTGCCAAATAAGTGCCCCCCTCTCTTTTTTACCCTGTTTCTGTAGTTGCAGGATGCAGGGGAGATTCTGGGAGCCTTCCTACCAGCGGAGCTGTGTGGGAAAAATGGCGCTGTGTGCTGAGGAGATAGGCCCCGCCCCCTTCACGGCGGGCTCTTCTCCCGCTTTTTTCTGGAAAACTGGCAGGGGTTAAATACATCCATATAGCCCAGGAGCTATATGTGATGTATTTTTCGCCAACTAAGGTAAATTCATTGCTTCCCAGGACGCCCCCCCCCCAGCGTCCTGCACCATCAGTGACCGGAGTGTGAAGTGTGCTGAGAGCAATGGCGCACAGCTGCAGTGCTGTGCGCTACCTTATGAAGACAGGAAAGTCTTCTGCCGCCGATTTATAGACCTCTTCTTGCTTCAGCATCTGTAAGGGGGCCGGCGGCGCGGCTCCGGGACCCATCCATGGCTGGGCCTGTGATCGTCCCTCTGGAGCTAATGTCCAGTAGCCTAAGAAACCCAATCCACTCTGCACGCAGGTGAGTTCGTTTCTCTCCCCTAAGTCCCTCGATGCAGTGAGCCTGTTGCCAGCAGGTCTCACTGAAAATAAAAAACCTATTTAAACTTTTACTCTAAGCAGCTCAGGAGAGCCACCTAGATTGCACCCTTCTCGTTCGGGCACAAAATCTAACTGAGGCTTGGAGGAGGGTCATAGGGGGAGGAGCCAGTGCACACCAGCTAGTCCTAAAGCTTTTACTTTGTGCCCAGTCTCCTGCGGAGCCGCTATTCCCCATGGTCCTTTCGGAGTCCCCAGCATCCACTAGGACGTTAGAGAAAATACACTCCCCCATAGGTGTGGACTATTGATCGCAGCAGCAGATAAAAGTTGCTGGCTGCGGTCAACTCGGAATGACCACCTATGTAGAGAGCACACACCTGGTCTGGGTACACGCTACCTTACAAATATATTGAGGGGTGTCCATTTCTGAATGTGTGTGTGTGTGTGTGTGTGTGTGAGGCGCATGTGTGTGTGAGAGGCGTGTGTGTGTGAGGCATGTGTGTGTGTAAGTGAGAGGCATGTGTGTGTTTAAGTGAAAGCGGCGTGTGTGTGTTTTTAAGTGAAGGAGGCAGGTGTGTGTGAGTAAAAGAGGCATGTATGAGAGGCATGTGTGTGTTTTTAAGTGAAAGAGGCATGTGCGTGTTTAAGTGAAAGGCGTTTGTGTGTTAAAGTGAAAGCGGCGTGTGTGTATGTTTAAGTGAAAGAGGCGTGTGTGTGCTTATAAGTGATTGAGGTGTTTGTGTGCTTTTTATATATATCGGCACACCGCTGCGCCAAAGCATCTCCATCGAGACCTGCTGGCGGGTGAGGGAGCACTGTAGGTGTACTATAAAGGTATGCTGGTATCTGTTTTTATTGTAATGACTGACTTGGAGTGCGTCCACTTTTTATGTGTATCTATATTACTATTGGGAAAGGTACCTGAGCACGCTACTACTGTTCACCCTGAGTGCCGGATAGTTACATATGGTATGTGTGTGTATATGTAGGGGGGCACCAACATTTATCATGCCTCCGGGCGACTGGGACGAACTTACGCCACTGGCAAGAGAGACACAGAGATTGGAGCCAACCCACACACAGCGCTTTTAATATAAAGGGAGACCCCTTATCAGCGCTGACTGTGTACCTTAATAGGGGTGGTAGTCATGTGACCGCCGGTCGGCTGACCGACAGTCACATGACCTC
Source organism: Pseudophryne corroboree (assembly GCF_028390025.1). Lineage (NCBI taxonomy): Eukaryota > Metazoa > Chordata > Amphibia > Anura > Myobatrachidae > Pseudophryne > Pseudophryne corroboree. The sequence goes on from NC_086451.1 coordinate 236,519,834, forward strand.
CTCCGTGAGCCCGACGGCTCACTATCCCGATGGTCGGCATGCCGACCAACAGGGACTATTTCCACTCGTGGGTGTCCACGACACCCATAGAGTGGGAATAGAACCCGTGGCGACCTCAGGTCGCCACCGAGCCCGCAGCGTGGCGAGCGCAGCGAGCCCGCAAGGGGCTTGCTGCACTCGCCCCTCCCCGCCGGGATCCCGGCGTCGGTAAGGTGACCGGCGGTCACCCGTACAACACCCCCTTAATAGGTTACACAGTCGTTTTGCAGCCTCCTACAACCCCGGTACCGTGATAGATAGCTGGAGCTGCTGTGGAGGGACTTGCTCTTCACTGACAGCACTGTGCAGGCAGAAAAATGGTGCTGAACGCTGCTGGGTCCGCTCTTAGGAGAAGCTCCGCCCCCAAAATGGCGCTGTCTCCCCGCTCTTCACAGGATTATACTAGCCTGAGGATTGATGCTGGATGAGAGCCGGGGACCCCGACAGGCTGTGTGACCAGTGTAGGGTGTAGGCGCTGACTCAGGGCGCCCCTCACAGCGCCGCACTATGTACCGCTGAGCCTCCTGGAGCGCAGTTAATACTGCGCTCCTACCCTGATGCCGCCATCTTCACACCGGCCCCCCGCTTGTGAGGGGGGACGGTGACTCACTCGCCACAATCTTCAGCTCTGTAAGGGGGTGGCGGGGAACGATCTATCCCCTCTGGAGCTTAGTGTCCAGTCAGCGGAGACAGTGGCTCAGACCCCGCAGGGTGGACACTGCTCCCCCTCTTAGTCCCTCGCTGCAGGGAGGCTGTTGTCCGCAGCCTCCCTGTAAAATAATAAACTCTAAAAATAACTTTAACTAAAGAAGCTCTGTAGAGCTCCCCTAGCTGTGACCGGCTCCTCCGGGCACATTTTCTAAACTGAGTCTTGTAGGAGGGGTATAGAGGGAGGAGCCAGCCCACACTCTCAAACTCTTAAAGTACCAATGGCTCCTGGTGGACCCATCTATACCCCATAGCACTAATGTGGACCCCAGCATCCTCTAGGACGTAAGAGAAATTTAGTTTTGACAGTCATGTATACATTGTATTTTTTTATTTTTTGTGTATATTTTAAACACTTCATGTTATGCTGTACTTTTCTATGCTCTTTATGCCATTGTATACAATCTGTAAGACACTGCGGATCCCTCATGACTCTGTATATATAAAGGATAATAATAATAATTCTTAGTTTTAAAACCCATTACTTGAAATAAAGTTTACATACATTATTTTAGTAACAATTCACATATAGGGGGTAATTCCAAGTTTATCGCAGCAGGATTTTTGATAGCAATTGGGCAAAACCATGTGCACTGCAGGGGAGGCAGATATAACATGTGCAGAAAGAGTTAGATTTGGGTGGGTTATTTTATTTCTGTGCAGGGTAATACTGGCTGCTTTATTTTGACACTGCAAATTAGATTGCAGATTGAACACACCCCACCCAAATCTAACTCTCTCTGCACATGTTATATCTGCCTCCCCTGCAGTGCACATGGTTTTGCCCAATTGCTAACAAAAATCCTGCTGCGATCAACTTGGAATTACCCCCATATTTAATTGAATATGAGGCCACTTACCCTCCAAGACATTATTCTCTTTAATTGCAACCTTATATAAGATGAAATGAGTGAAGATGCTGCCTGGATCACATCTCTCAGCTTCTCTAACTGCCTCCTTAGCCTGTAAACAATACAATACTGCTGTAAGAATGTCACTACTTATGATTAAAAAGATCACAAAGCTTAGTATCATTTAAATGACCTTAACTTTATGATAAGCCAAAATTAATCAGGTACATCAAAAATATGAATGAAAGAGTACAATCCAATTAAAAAATAAAATAACATAAATAAGTACTCAAAGAATTACTTTATTAATCTAATTATGATTTATATGTAATAAACATGTAAATATATATCCAACCAAACCAATTACAACAAAAAAACATAAATATACAGTATATAAATTATTGTTTTAACCCATCCTCTAAGGCACAGGTTCTCAAACTCGGTCCTCAGGACCCCACACAGTGCATGTTTTGCAGGTCTCCTCACAGAATCGCAAGTGAAATAATTAGCTCCACCTGTGGACCGTATAAAATGTGTCAGTGAGTAATTAATACACCTGTGCACTTGCTGGGTTACCTGTAAAACATGCACTTTGTGGGGTCCTGAGGACCGAGTTTGAGAACCACTGCTCTAAGATATTGAGAAGACACTTGCACACCCCTCTCTTGCAGATATTGACCCTCACTGAAGTTAGTATGCAAAAGCCAGAAAATCGCAAACAAGCGTTTTTTGGACTTCTGCACATGCGCTGCGTTCCCACAGAGCATATACAGCTAGCAAAGTGCAATCTGATACCGGAGGGATGTGATCATACTGTGATTGACGGCAGGGGGCGGCGACGTACCATTGCGGGGGAGTGGCCCGGCCAACGCAGGAGTGGCCGCACCATTTTCGGGGCAGCTGCGTGACGTCACATGCAGCCGCACCAATGGAAAAAATGGCGGTGGGCTGACTGCCTTTGCAACCATGCTGCGAAGACAGAATCTGCAATCCATCCTGAATAGGGTGCAATGTGCTCAGATATACCAATTAGGTGGAAGTTAAAATAGACCCTGCAATTTACTGGTTGTGAAAAAAGGTGTTCACCTTGTGCTTTAACGTCTGGGGCTATTCCATTAGAGACCTTTTTTTCTCATCTGTAAATTACCCTGTTACGCTGTTAACACATAGAATTTGGGATATGTTCCTAGACCTACTGTGGGGCAGATGTATTAACCTGGAGAAGGTATAAGGAAGTGATAAAGCAGTGATATACGCAAGGTGATAAACGCACCAGCCAATCAGCTCCAATATGTATATTAACAGTTAGGAGATGATAGGCTGTGCTTTAATCACCTTGCATTTATCACTGCTTTATCACTTCCTTATGCCTTCTCCAGGTTAATACATCTGCCCCAGTACTATGTGGTAACATGATTCGGGCACCTGTTAACAAGCTATTTATCAAAGATTTCTTTTTGGGTCTGCTCAGAACAGAATATAAATCTCTGTTAACTGCAGCCTGCATTCAGGGCTAATTGAATAGTCCCGGGGGATCAATGAGCGACAGTAAATTACCACAGCTAATTGAATTCCCCCTAGTATTACAAACAATTAAATGCAGATAAGCATACTGATAATGAATTTATATATATATATATATATACTAGCTGTTCTACCCATTCTTCGTATGGGAGTTTTTGATTTTCATGATTGTAAGTATAGATGAGTGTTAAAAATTTGGTAAATCTATAGAGATGTAAATTTGAGCTGTCTTAATGTAAGTAAATATTAATCCATGGTTCTTGGAGTTACCCGAAGAGCACCCGTAGCAGATAAGGTGGAAAGTGACCGAACCATTTTTGGAGTTTATGAAATTTTACCCACTGGAGGTGCAATCCAAATTTTGATCTGATTGTCCGTTTGGTCGTTATCGTTCACGCAACACAAGCCACGCATCAGTAATGATGTCATTATATAACCCTATGTGGACTCAATGTTCACACTTGCATATATATTGGAGAGTTGTGCTCTATGAAATCCTGCAGCATGGGTAACTTGGAGGATGCGCAGGTGAATAGGTGATACGCCTCCCAGCATTTTACTCACCTGACTCGCGTTTGCACTCTTCGATAACTTTCTGTCCAGGTCCTGACCGTGGTAGCGTTCATGGTCTATGATTATAGGTCATATTCTGGCTGGCCACCTGCATACGAGCTAGCGCCGCTGTGGTTGAGGTTCCTTGCTCATCAGCATGCGGAGGGTAATAGGTATCAGGTACAAATGCAGGATTTACTTGGGGGGTGGCCAATGTTGCATACCATACACATTGCACACACTTACATAGCACACCGTACACATTACATACACATACATAGTACATCACACACACTCACATCTCACCACACACACATATAGTATATCACACATACGCACACATTGCACACCACACACACATACATAGCACACCACACACACACACACACACACACACACCTCTTTCATTTAAAAAAAATTAATGCAGGCAAACAAATACAGCCCCCACACCCCCTCCCAACCAGCACCCTGACACACACAGTGACCTGCAGCTCCGTGACAGAGCGCAGCAGGGAATACTGTGAGCAGTGGTGCAAGTAGAAATTTTTCTCAGTGGTACTGATAGTAAAAATGGGCACTGGTTCTGCATCCAGTGCCATAGGGAGAGGTGTGCATGCTGTGCCATCTCCCGGGGCTGCAATGCTGCTCAGAACATCTAATGGTCACTCTAGGCAGACACCCTTAAATGCATGCAGCCGCCCGAAGCTTCAAGGCAGCTCTCTACTTTCTCCTGCCAGCGGCAGTGGTGCAAGTAGAATTTTTTTCTTAGTGGTACTGATAGTAAAAATGGGTTACATGTCATGAGGGGTCGTGGTCACACAAAACTGGAGTAGCTACATGACAATAGGGGCATGGCCACATTATGCCAAACACCATAATGCTCCTTACACGTTATGTCACACACCGTAATGCTTATTATACATTATGCCACACACCGTAATGCTTATTACACATTATTCGAGATATCGTAACACCCATTACACATTATGCCAGACACCGTAACATCCATTACACATTATGCCACACACCGTAATGCCCATTACACATTATGCCACACACCATAATGCCCATTACATATTATACCACACACAGTTATGCCACTGACACCATTTTACAAAAAAGCACCTTATAAATTATGCCCCAGCGGTGGGCTGCGTACCACCACCATATTTCTTAATGGTACTCCGTACCTCCCTACTTTCAGAACTGACTGTGAGCCACCTGGCGGCAGCTGTCACTCAATGCCCAGGAGCTGTAAACTGCTGCTGCAACTCCCCCTACACTCAGGTAGCCTCTACACAGTTCAGCTGCCTGCGATCTGCTCTGTCTCCTCCCTGCCCTGTGTGCGCGCATGAGCTCGGGACCGTCTCTGCGCGACCTCACATCCATCGCCCATTGACAAAAATAATGAAATTCATTGTATTTAATAAACTCATAGGGTCTTGTTTCCTCCAAATGAATCATCCATTGAGCTTTCTTGTGGAAAATAACTCCTGTCTATTGCCTCCTCTGCATCCCAAAACACACACACACACACACACACACACACACACACACACACACACACACACACACACACATATCTCACAATTTATAAATGACAGTATTGGTTGACACGTGACTATAATAAAATATCAGCATACATAATAATCAAGCAGGTGAAGGCTTGGAGCTCTAACTGATGTTCGTCTCTAATCTAATTTATTTGTTGTAACCCCCTAATCTGTAATATAGATATTTTAGGATTTGTGATAATTACACCATTGTGTAAATACAATTACAGAGATTAAACATAGGGCAAAAATGCATCTAATGGGTGTGATAATGATTTGCTGACCTTAGATAGCTCATTGAGATGCAGAAAACAGGAAGCCCGGTTCCTCTGTAGTTTTGCAAGGTTCAGTTCAGTCTGGCCTGAAGCATAAAAGCTCAGAGAATAGTTGTACCATTGCAAGGCTTCTATATAGTTCTTGGTCTGTGAATTAGCATGCAAATAACCAATATTAAACAAAACTCAAAGACTTTACAGTATATTTACAGTACTAAGCGTCAATTTTATTACAGTATTACCGCTGGTTTTGCAATCTGCTGAATTACTTAAATCCAAGACGATAGGAAACTGCCAAGAAACCTCACTTTAGAACAGAATAGAATAGTACATTGACTCACCATCAATGTTTTTAACATATCAAGTATAGAAACTCTTTATTTACTAAATATTGGCTGTAGAAACTGATGAAAAACCAATGGCAAACTCACCAAAATACTGTAAGTGAAGTGATTGTGGCAGATGAAGAGCTATCTGGCCAATCAGAAGGGGAGGAATCACTATTCAGTTAAGGGGCATACACACTAGACGACTGTTACTAATGGTATGCTAAATAATGACGATTTTGAATGATATATTGTTCAAGTTGTCTAGTGTGTATGCAACGAATGACGGACAATGTGCGCACCCGCGCTCGTTAAAAGCAGGTCGTAGGTCGACGATGCATGCAGCTCAATATGAGCAATCTCACTTGTGACATCGCTCATATCGGCATGTGTGTACGGAGCCGCGATGAGCAATGTGTACAATGTGGGAGATATGCCCCTCCCTGGACCCTCCCAGGCTCTATTTTACCTTAGACACAGTAGAAGCCGCACGCAGAGCCAGTTCAGCCTCCAACTTCTACTATGTAAGTTTCACCGACTGCACCACTAATGTGTGACTCTGCCCCATCAATGTATGTGCCCACAGTGGAATGATTTCCACTGTGCCACCATCTAAAATGTAATGAATGGCCTCATAATGGGATGGCACTGCGATAGATAGATAGATAGATAGATAGATAGATAGATAGATAGATAGATAGATAGATAGATAGATAAAATGTATGTCTGTGTGTGTATATCTATCTATCTATCTATCTATCTATCTATCTATCTATCTAAAACAATTGCAAATAGGCGTCTCCCTGTGTTATAACATAACAATTAGGTAACCTTCACCATCCTTAACACCCTATCAATGGGAGGTGTACAGTTAGAGGTGGGATTCCGACCACCTTTAGACAGAGTGTATACATCACAATATCACGATTCTGGTACTGGTTCTGGTGTCAGTATGGTGAAGGCTGTTTTAGGGATCTTAGCAGTCATTCATGGATTTCACCCTCCTGATCTGCAGGGATTTCTCTCAGTCCAGCAAGGTGCCATGCAGTTCTCAGCTTTCAGCCTTGACCATACTGACACTGTTACTTGGCAGGCAGGCCACTCACAGTCAATCAGTGGCCTGTTACCACAGAAGCCACTAATTTGCTGCCAGACCTACAAGTGACAGAACTCACGTAGGTTCCCCCACTATCGGGAGCCATGCCATATGTACGGCATGTATATATAGCGCGGCTGTGTCCAGAGGGATCGGGTATTTCATTTTTTTTATTTTTTAACCCCTAGGAACCTACTTTAGAAGAAGTACAACAAACGGCCAGGGATAGGTGAGTATGTATATAATTTTTTTTTTAACCATGTAGCAAATTCTACTGGAGAAGGGGACTGACTGAGGTCAGGGACAAAGTAAGTATATGTGACTGTGAGTGAGTGAGTGAGTGAGTGAGTGTATTCAAGTTTTACTATCTACGGTGCGGTGTACTGTTGTTATTTTAATATTTCTTTTACAAGGGGACTATAGGTACCAGTGGGCCCTTAATGCCTTACATGCGGGTACTTGTGGTTCTGCAAAAGGAGATTTATGGTAAGACCTTACCTTTGTTAAATCTCTTTCTGCGAGGTACACTGGATTCCACAGGGAATAACATCGGGGTGTAGAGTAGGATCTTGATCCGAGGCACCAACAGGCTAAAAGTTTTGACTGTTCCCAAGAGGCTCAGTGCCGCCTCCTCTATAACCCCGCCTCCATGCACAGGAGCTCAGTTTTGTTAACCAGTCAAATGCAGTAGCAGGTAAAAGAGACGACAACAGTTAGTAGCCACAGACACCACATTCTCACGACAGGAGAAGGTATCAGCGGCTAATGCCATACCAACCCAAAGAAGCTAAGTGCGTCAGGGTGGGCACCCTGTGGAATCCAGTGTACCTTGCAGAAAGAGATTTAACAAAGGTACTGTAAGTTCTTACCATAAATCTTCTTTTCTGCAGTGGGGTACACTGTATTTCACGAAGAAGGTCCAACAGACCGAGTAGAATGGGCTTTGATGGTAGCAGGAGCTGGAAGGCCAGCCTGTACATGAGCATGTGCAATCACCATTCTAATCCATCTGTCCAAGGTCTGCTTTTTAGCAGGCCAGCCATGTTTGTGAAAACCAAACAGTACAAAGAGAGAATCAGACTTCCTGACGGAGGCTGTCCTCTTCACGTAGATATGGAGAGCCCGTACCACATCCAAAGACCGCTCTTTGGAAGATAAATCCGGAGAGACAAAGGCCGGAACCACAATCTACTGGTTTAGGTGGAAAGAAGACACAGGGCACGTTCGAAGAACCGCCCGGTCCCGGTGAAAAATTAGATAGGGAGACCTACAGGACAAGGCACCCAAATCTGATACCCGTCTAGCAGAGGCAACAGCCAGCAGAAACAAGACCTTGAAGGAAAGCCACTTAAGGTCCGTGGATTCAAGAGGTTCAAATGGAGACTCTTGCAAAGCCTCCAGGACCACCGACAAATCCCAAGGAGCCACAGGTGGGACATAGGGAGGTTGAATCTGTAAAACACCCTGAGTGAAAGTATGGACATCAGGCAGGGTCGCAATTTTTCTCTGAAACCATACCGACAAGGCAGAAATATGAACCTTGAGGGAGGCCAACCGAAGGCCCAAGTCCAGGCCCTGTAGCAGGAAGGCCAAAAGTTTGACCGTACTAAACTTGTAAACATCTTGATTGTTAGATGCGCACCAAGCAAAGTAAGAATTCCAGACCCTATGGTAAATCCGAGCAGAGGCCGGATTACGGGCCTTGAACATAGTTTGCATGACCACCTCAGAAAACCCTTTGGACCTCACTACGGAAGCTTCAAGAGCCACGCCATCAAAGCCAGTTGGGCCAAATCCTGGTAAACACAAGGGCCCTGAACGAGGAGGTTTGTTTGTTGCGGAAGCAGAAGAGGATGCTCTAGCGAGAGACCCTGAAGGCCTGAGAACCAATGCCATCTGGGCCACGCTGGAGCTATTAGAAGAAGGATTCCTCCTTCTTGCTTAAACTTCCTCACTACTGTGGGCAGGAGTGACACCGGAGGGAACACATACGGCAGCTGAAAGTTCCATGGATTGCCAGTGCGTCCACGAACGCCGCTTGAGGATCCCTTGCTCTTGCGCCGAAGACCAGAACTTTGTGATTGTGTCGAGACGCCATCAGGTCTACATCTGGTAGGCCCCACTTGTCCACTAGATCGTCCAGATACGGCAGGATCCGGATGCACCGATGGTGGAGTGAAGCCGTCATAACTGCCATGACCTTGATAAAAATTTGCGGAGCCGTGGTCAGACCAAACGGTAAGGCCTGGAATTGGTAATGGAGATTGCCCAAAGCAAACCACAGGTTTTGCTGATGTGACATGGCAATGGGGATATGCAGGTAAGCATCCTCTATATCCAGGGATACCATATAGTCCCCTGGTTCCACAGCCAGGACAATAGAGTGAAGGGTCTCCATACGAAACTTGGAAACCCTCACAAACTTGTTCAAAGATTTGAGGTTGAGAATGGGCTGGGAGGAACCATTCGGTTTGGGGACTAGGAACAGCGTTGAATAGTACCCCTTGGCCCTCTGAGCTAGAGGTACCGGCACTACCACTCCGGTGTCCAGGAGGGATTGCACTACTAAACAGAGAGTTGTTGCCTTCACCTGATCCGAAGGGATGTCCGTCAGCGAGGAGGGGGACGTGTCTTGAAGGATATAGCATATCCTTGAGTGACGACTTCCCATACCCAAGCATCTGAAGTGGTCTGCAACCATACCTGGGTGAACTGGAGGGGAAGGCCCACTCCATCATGCCGCAGACTTGTCAGATTTGGAAGCCGGCTGACAGGCAGCCCAGGCACGTTTAGGCTTGGGCTTAGTGGTTTCGGAAGTGCGAGACTGTTTCGGATATGCCTGACCCTTTGCTTTACCCGGAGGGCGAAAGGAACGAAGAGAAGTACTCTTAGCCTTTGGGGCCGAAAGAGTAGTACTAGGTAGACATGCAGTCTTAGCAGATGCCAAGTCAGTGACAATCTTGTTGAGATCCTCACCAAAGAGGATGTTTCCTTGAACTGGAGCACCTCCAGGGTTTTCTTAGAGTCCAAGTCTACCGACCAGAACCGCAACCAGAGAATACGGCGAGCCAAAATGGATGTTGTAGCAGCCTTGGCCGGAAGAACACCTGCATCGGAAGCTGCTTCTTTAATGTAATGAGACGCTGTGACAATATAAGAGAGACATTGTCTAGCATGTTCAGAAAAATTGGACGGAAACTCAGCCTCTATTTCTTGAGCCAACGCCTCAATAGCTTCTGTAGCCCAAGTAGTCGCAATGGTGGGCTTATGCGCAGCCCGTGCAAGTGTATAGATAGCTTTTAAGCAGCCCTCCACCCGCTTATCCGTTGGTTCCTTGAGAGAAGTGACGGTAGTGACAGGCAGAGCAGATGACACCACCAGCCGAGCGATTTGCGAATCCACCGGCGGCGGTGTTTCCCAATTTTTACTCAATTCTGCCGCAAGGGGATAGCGGGATAGCATCTTTTTGTGCGTTGTGAATTTCTTTCCTGGGTTCTCCCAGGATTCCTGACGTATGCCAACCAAGTGGTCAGAATAAGGTAAAATTAATTTAGTAACCTTCTGCAGTTTGAACCTGTCCGGTTTCTTAGATGTAGTAGTAGGCTCAGGATCATCATCAATCTGAAGAATGAGCCTAACAGCTTCTAATAGATCAGGAACATCCACCTGTGAAACAGATTCCCCATCAGAAATGTCATGATCAGAGTCTGAGGGATCAGTATACACGCCATCTTCATCTGAAGAGGTATCCGGAACATACGTGGATTGAGAGGAAGTAACAGCCCACTTAGAGAACTTCTTAGGTTTAGTCTTAGGCGGGCGAGGGTCAGGAACACTTTTACCCAAAGAGTTATTCAGTTGCTGTAACTGAGTGGACAGAGCATCTGTCCATGGCAGATTAACCGCAGGGACCATATAAGGCCAATAAGGCTCAGGAGGACCCATAGGGGGCACAAGTCTAGTTACCAGCGTAGTCAGTAAATTAGAAAAAGCAGCCCAAGGCGAGCCCTGATGTGCCCCCATTGTTACAAACTGACTGGGGGGTACAGAACCCCCAAAACCTGAACCCTCCGCAGCCATGTTATCCTCCAATGCATCTGGGACATCATAACCGTGCATGGCGGAATCAGCCCCAGACCCCTGTAGCTGACATGATATGAAAGCGTAAAGCACGGGCGACACAGTACAATATTAGTAAAGATAATACCTAACACAAACCTACCCGTGTAGTGTGACAGCACAAACAGAGGATTTCTGAGGTAAAATGTGACTGAAAAACAGAGAAAAATACAAAATACGTACATCCTGTGAAATACCTATATTATCTAATAACCCTGACACACGGAGCCCCCTCAGGTTACAGAATATACGGATAGCAGTAGGAGTGAGTTACACGGAGTAGAGATCACCCAGCAGCTATATGCCCACACACACAGTTACATGTACAATGCAGGAATTATAACAAATAATAAAACTGCACTGGACTAGCAATACTATTACTGAGTAAAGCTATGTATATAATAGATATGTCAATGCACAGTAAAAACTGGATGAATATCACAGGGTACTTGTACTAAATAACCCTGAAGTATGCACTTGTTCTTAACTAACACTGTCTAAACGACATGTAGAATACTTATGCGTCCTGTAAATGCACAGCGCTCATGATGCAGGCGGCTTTACAGAGGAGGCATCACCCAGGACTCTCAGAATCAGCGCAGCTGTGTGTAATGGTGCCCAAACGCTGACAGTGAGTGAGGGAGACAGAGAGATGCAGCTCCAGGGCGGGAACATTTACTCTAAATGGCGCCCAGGGGCTGGGGGAGGGGCTACAGATCAGAGCCTTATCCCCTTGCTGGACTTCACCACCGGGTGCTGCGGGCCTTAATAAAATGGATTATAGCCTAATCCGACCTGTGCCCTTGCCCTGGTGGTCTAGTGGGGTCCCTGTACTGCCACAGTGTCCACGCCAGCGTGTGCGGCCCGCATGGGGGACCCTCTTACCTCCTCCCTGAGTGCGGCCACGCAATCCCGGAGAACTTCGGTTAGTGTGTGTGCCCTGGGTGAAGAACTGGAGCCTCCGCTGTTAGTACCCGGCAACCAGGAACGTGGGAGTATATAGCGCAGCTTAGGGAGGTGATGGAGCTGCAGCTGGAGATATCTGAATGATATCTAGCACTAGAGTGCCTCTGCTGCAGCCCTTGATTATATCTTTAAAATAACTCTTCTTAGGGCTGCTGGAGCAGCCCTGCCTGTTAGCGGCCTGCACTGCAGGCACCAACTTACAAACTGAGCTCCTGTGTACGGAGGCGGGGTTATAGAGGAGGCGGTGCTGAGCATCTTGGGAACAGTCAAAGCTTTGAGCCTGTTGGTGCCTCGGATCAAGATCCTACTCTACACCCCGATGTTATTCCCTGTGGAATACAGTGTACCCCGCTGCAGAAATATTGGTACACAAGGGGAGCTTACTGGGATTTGTAGTCCCACTTTAAAGGACAATATTAGTTTAGTCTAACTTTGACTGCTATCAACTCGGCCCCCACTGGTGTGCCAGGTATAGCCCTCGGCTTCAGCCCAGGCCTGGGGTCTACTAAGGAGGGGGTCACGTTTATTGTGGAGGTCTATATTTCTTGAGGAATCCCTGGACTGGGATGACTAGTTCATGGAGTGGATAAATGCTTTGGCCGGGGGCCCCATCAACTGTGTCCCCTCGCTGTGGCATTACGCCCCAATCCACTAGTAAGTGTCCACTGCAGGTCCTTGAAATACGGGGAACCCTACTTATTTTTTCCCCATTTTTCCAACATCAGGACCGACTCAAGAGCTCGGTGCTGGTTCATTGAAATAAACGTGACCCCCACGTCGCTTTTCTCTGTATTTTCTGAATCAGGACCAGCTCTAAAAGCCTGGTGCTGGTTATGCTTTGGGTGGGTGCGGGACCTCATTATTTACTTTTTTTTTTACACTATTTTTACACTTTATTTACAATGAAAAACACGCTTCTGGAAAACACGATTCATAGTAAATTTGCATGCTTGGTTCCGAAAAAAATTGGGACCTGCGTGTGTGCACTGGGCCTAACAAGGGCATAATGCGCGCATTAGCGTCCCTTGTTCAGTAAGACCCTAAGTGCAGTTAATGTCATCTGTAAAACGTGCCCCTAATGTGTGTAATGTATCAGAAATCTCCAGAGGTGCAATGTGATGAAAAGTATTGCACTGTCTTTTCTGCTTGGCTTTCTATATGAATTTGTAAATATTAGACAACCTATGCTGGGTGCGGTATGTAACACCGGCGGTGGGAATCCCGACTGCCAGAATGCCAGTAGCGAGCACAGCGAGTCCCCTTGTGGGCTTGCTGCGCTCTCCACGCTTCGGGACCGGTGTTGAGCGAATTGTATTCCCCCTTGGGTGGTGGCATGGACCACCACGCGAGTGGGAGCTCGGGGCTCTGGTCGAGCTTCCGACCAGCGGCATTTCTCCGGTTGTCTCTCCGGTTGTCGGCATTCCGGAAGTGGTCTCCTGACCACCGGGATCCCGACAGCTGGTAAATTAACTGCATCCCCCTATGCCTTGGGTAGTTCATATTTTTGCTGTCATATACATAATATAAAGAGAAACTATAACATAAATATATATATTCTATCCCCTTGATGAAGTCCTACTGATGACGGACGAAACGCGTTGGGACTACCTGCTGACATTTCCTCTTATGGACAGATAAGCCTTTGATAATTTTGAATTCTGTACGCATGCATTCCAGCTATTTATGGACAGATAAGCTTGATATAATAAGAATTTACTTACCGATAATTCTATTTCTCATAGTCCGTAGTGGATGCTGGGGACTCCGTCAGGACCATGGGAATAGCGGCTCCGCAGGAGACAGGGCACATCTAAAGAAAGCTTTTAGGATCACATGGTGTGTACTGGCTCCTCCCCCCATGACCCTCCTCCAAGCCTCAGTTAGGTACTGTGCCCGGACGAGCGTACACAATAAGGAAGGATCTTGAATCCCGGGTAAGACTCATACCAGCCACACCAATCACACTGTACAACTTGTGATCTGAACCCAGTTAACAGTATGATAACAAACGAAGTAGCCTCTGAAAAGATGGCTCACAACAATAATAATAATAACCCGATTTTTGTAACAATAACTATGTACAAGTATTGCAGACAATCCGCACTTGGGATGGGCGCCCAGCATCCACTACGGACTATGAGAAATAGAATTATCGGTAAGTAAATTCTTATTTTCTCTAACGTCCTAGTGGATGCTGGGGACTCCGTCAGGACCATGGGGATTATACCAAAGCTCCCAAACGGGCGGGAGAGTGCGGATGACTCTGCAGCACCGAATGAGAGAACTCCAGGTCCTCCTTAGCCAGAGTATCAAATTTGTAAAATTTTACAAACGTGTTCTCCCCTGACCACGTAGCTGCTCGGCAAAGTTGTAATGCCGAGACCCCTCGGGCAGCCGCCCAAGATGAGCCCACCTTCCTTGTGGAGTGGGCCTTTACAGATTTAGGCTGTGGCAGGCCTGCCACAGAATGTGCAAGTTGGATTGTGCTACAGATCCAACGCGCAATCGTCTGCTTAGACGCAGGAGCACCCATCTTGTTGGGTGCATACAATATAAACAACGAGTCAGATTTTCTGACTCCAGCTGTCCTTGAAATATATATTTTTAATGCTCTGACAACGTCCAGTAACTTGGAGTCCTCCAAGTCGCTAGTAGCCGCAGGCACCACAATAGGCTGGTTCAAGTGAAAAGCCGAAACCACCTTAGGGAGAAAATGAGGACGTGTCCGCAGTTCTGCCCTGTCCGAATGGAAAATCAGATATGGGCTTTTGTACGATAAAGCCGCCAACTCTGAAACTCTCCTGGCTGAAGCCAGGGCCAGTAGCATGGTTACTTTCCATGTAAGATACTTCAAATCTACAGATTTGAGAGGCTCAAACCAATGAGATTTGAGAAAATCCAAAACTACGTTTAGATCCCACGGTGCCACTGGGGGCACAATCGGGGGCTGTATATGTAGTACACCCTTGACAAAAGTTTGTACTTCAGGCACTGAAGCCAATTCCTTCTGGAAGAAGATTGATAAGGCCGAAATTTGAACTTTAATAGACCCCAATTTGAGGCCCATAGACAATCCTGCCTGCAGGAAATGTAAGAATCGACCCAATTGAAATTCTTCCGTTGGGGCCTTCTTGGCTTCACACCACGCAACATATTTTCTCCAAATGCGGTGATAATGTTGTGCGGTCACTTCCTTCCTAGCCTTAATCAAGGCAGGAATAACTTCCTCTGGAATGCCCTTTTCTTTTAGAATCCAACGTTCAACCGCCATGCCGTCAAACGCAGTCGCGGTAAGTCTTGGAACATACAAGGTCCCTGCTGAAGCAGATCCCTTCTTAGAGGTAGAGGCCACGGATCCTCCGTGAGCATCTCTTGAAGTTCCGGATACCAAGTTCTTCTTGGCCAATCCGGAGCCACTAGTATTGTTCTTACTCCCCTTTTCCGAATAATTCTCAGTACCTTTGGTATGAGAGGCAGAGGAGGAAACACATACACTGACTGGTACACCCATGGTGTTACCAGAGCGTCCACAGCTATTGCCTGAGGGTCTCTTGACCTGGCGCAATATCTGTCCAGTTTTTTGTTGAGGCGAGACGCCATCATATCCACCTTTGGTTTTTCCCAACGGTTCACAATCATGTGGAAAACTTCCGGATGAAGTCCCCACTCTCCCGGGTGAAGGTCGTGTCTGCTGAGGAAGTCTGCTTCCCAGTTGTCCACTCCCGGGATGAACACTGCTGACAGTGCTATGACATGATTTTCCGCCCAGCGAAGAATCCTTGCAGCTTCTGTCATTGCTCTTCTGCTTCTCGTGCCGCCTTGTCTGTTTACGTGGGCGACTGCCGTGATGTTGTCCGACTGGATCAACACCGGCTGACCCTGAAGCAGCGGTTTTGCCAAGCTTAGAGCATTGTATATCGCTCTTAGCTCCAGTATATTTATGTGAAGAGACGTCTCCAGGTCTGACCATACACCCTGGAAGTTTCTTCCCTGTGTGACTGCTCCCCAGCCCCGTAGGCTGGCATCCGTAGTCACCAGGACCCAGTCCTGTATGCCGAACCTGCGGCCCTCTAACAGATGGGCACTCTGCAACCACCACAGGAGAGACAACCTTGTTCTTGGTGACAGTGTTATCCGCTGATGCATGTGCAGATGCGATCCGGACCATTTGTCCAGCAGATTCCACTGAAATGTTCGTGCATGGAATCTGCCGAATGGAATTGCTTCGTAAGAAGCCACCATCTTTCCCAGGACTCTTGTGCATTGATGTACTGACACAGTTCCTGGTTTTAGGAGGTTCCTGACCAGTTCGGATAACTCCCTTGCTTTCTCCTCCGGGAGAAACACCTTTTTCTGAACCGTGTCCAGAATCATTCCCAGGAACAGCAGACGTGTTGTCGGGGTCAATTGAGATTTTGGAAGATTCAGAATCCACCCGTGTTGCTGAAGCACTACTTGGGTTAGTGCTACACCGACTTCCAGCTGTTCTCTGGACTTTGCCCTTATCAGGAGATCGTCCAAGTAAGGGATAATTAATACGCCTTTTCTTCGTAGAAGAACCATCATTTCGGTCATTACCTTGGTAAAGACCCGAGGGGCCGTGGACAAACCAAACGGCAGCGTTTGAAACTGATAATGACAGTCTTGTATCACGAACCTGAGATACCCTTGGTGTGAGGGGTAAATTGGGACATGCAGATAAGCATCTTTTATGTCCAGGGACACCATGAAGTCCCCTTCTTCCAGATTCGCTATCACTGCTCTGAGTGACTCCACCTTGAACTTGAATTTCTGTATGTACAGGTTCAAGGATTTCAGATTTAGAATAGGTCTTACCGAACCGTCCGGCTTCGGTACCACAAATAGTGTGGAATAATACCCCTTTCCCTGTTGTAGGAGGGGTACCTTGACTATCACCTGCTGAGAATACAGCTTGTGAATGGCTTCCAATACCGTCGTCCTTTCTGAGGGAGACGTTGGTAAAGCAGACTTTAGGAACCGGCGAGGGGGAGACCTTTCGAACTCCAACATATAACCCTGAGATACTATCTGCAGGATCCACGGGTCCACCTGTGAGCGAGCCCACTGATTGCTGAAAATCTTTAGTCGACCCCCCACCGCTCCTGAGTCCGCTTGTAAAGCCCCAGCGTCATGCTGATGGCTTTGTAGAACCCGGGGCGGGCTTCTGGTCCTGGGCAGGGGCTGCTTGCTGCCCTCTCTTACCCTTTCCTCTGCCTCGCGGCAGATAAGACTGTCCTTTTGCTCGCTTGTTTTTATAGGAGCGAAAGGACTGCGGCTGAAAAGACGGTGTCTTTTTCTGTTGGGAGGGGGTCTGAGGTAAAAAAGTGGATTTGCCGGCAGTTGCCGTGGCCACCAGATCCGATAGACCGACCCCAAATAATTCCTCTCCTTTATATGGCAACACTTCCATATGCCTTTTGGAATCCGCATCACCTGACCACTGTCGCGTCCATAAACTTCTTCTGGCAGATATGGACATCGCACTTACTCTTGATGCTAGAGTACAAATATCCCTCTGAGCATCTCGCATATAAAGAAACGCATCCTTTAATTGCTCTAGAGTCAATAAAATACTGTCCCTATCCAGGGTATCAATATTTTCAGTCAGGGAATCCAACCACACTACCCCAGCACTGCACATCCAGGCTGAGGCTATTGCCGGTCGCAGTATAACACCAGTATGAGTGTATATACTTTTCAGGTTAGTTTCCAGCCTCCTATCCGCTGGATCCTTGAGGGCGGCCGTATCAGGAGACGGCAACGCCACTTGCTTTGATAAACGTGTGAGCGCCTTATCCACCCTAGGGGGTGTTTCCCAGCGCGTCCTAACCTCTGGTGGGAAAGGGTATAATGCCAATAACTTCTTAGAAATTAGCAGTTTTCTATCTGGGTTAACCCACGCTTCATCACACACGTCATTCAATTCCTCTGATTCTGGAAAAGCTACAGGTAGTTTTTTCACCCCCCACATAATACCCCTTTTTGAGGTACCAGCAGTATCAGAGATCTGCAAAGCCTCCTTCATTGCCGTGATCATATAACGTGTGGCCCTGTTGGAAAATACGTTTGTTTCTTCACCGTCGACACTAGATTCATCTGTGTCGGTACCCGTGTCGACTGACTGAGGTAAGGGACGTTTTACAGCCCCTGACGGTGTCTGAGACGCCTGAGCCGGTACTGACTGGTTTTCCGGCCGTCTCATTTCGTCTACTGACTTTTGTAATGTACTAACATTATCACGTAATTCCATAACTAAAGCCATCCATTCCGGTGTCGACTCCCTAGGGGGTGACATCACCATTACCGGCAATTGCTCTGCCTCCACACCAACATCGTCCTCATACATGTCGACACACACGTACCGACACACAGCAGCCACACAGGGAATGCTCTAATCGAAGACAGGACCCCCTTAGCCCTTTGGGGAGACAGAGGGAGAGTTTGCCAGCACACACCAAAAGCGCTATAAATGTATATAAACAACCCTAAAAGGTGTTGTTTTTGTTATAAGCGCTTTTAATATATAAATATCGCCAATTTATGCCCCCCTTCTCTTTGTTACCCTGTTTCTGTAGTGCAGTGCAGGGGAGAGTCCTGGGAGCCTTCCTCACAGCGGAGCTGAGCAGGAAAATGGCGCTGAGTGCTGAGGAGAATAAGCTCCGCCCCTTTTCCGGCTGGCTTTTCTCCCGGGTTTTGAGAAATCTGGCCTGGGTTAAATACATACATATAGCCTTAATGGCTATATGTGATGTATTCTTTGCCACTAAAGGTATTTAATATTGCTGCCCAGGGCGCCCCCAGCAGCGCCCTGCACCCTCCGTGACTGGTCAGTGAGAAGTGTGTAGCAACAATGGCGCACAGCTGCCGTGCTGTGCGCTACCTTCATGAAGACTGAAGAGTCTTCTGCCGCCTGTTTCCGGACCTCCGATCTTCAGCATCTGTAAGGGGGGTCGGCGGCGCGGCTCCGGGACGAACCCCAGGATGACCTGTGTTCCGACTCCCTCTGAAGCTATGTCCAGTAGCCTAAGACTCCAATCCATCCTGCACGCAGGTGAGTTGAAAATCTCTCCCCTAAGTCCCTCGATGCAGTGAGCCTGTTGCCAGCAGGACTCACTGAGATTTAAAACCTAAAAAAACTTTTTCTAAGCAGCTCTTTAGGAGAGCCACCTAGATTGCACCCTGCTCGGACGGGCACAAAAACCTAACTGAGGCTTGGAGGAGGGTCATGGGGGGAGGAGCCAGTACACACCATGTGATCCTAAAAGCTTTCTTTAGATGTGCCCTGTCTCCTGCGGAGCCGCTATTCCCATGGTCCTGACGGAGTCCCCAGCATCCACTAGGACGTTAGAGAAAATCTGTTATCCTGTACGCATGACATACAGCTATTCATATTTTATGTATTTCAATGTATTTTTATGTCATTACGTGTATTAAATAATTTATCTTTTATATATATATACACTGCCTAGGCTATATATTGATTGCATACTTGGGAATATGCTGTTTCCCTAATTAAGCCTAAATGATTTCTGGCCAGTGATATATTTTGATATTTTACCAAAAAAACAGTACACACTTTGTTTGCTCTTCTTTTTTTCAACATGTATTAAGCGTCAAAGAAGCATCGCCTGAATTTAGCTTCTCTGGTTTTCAGATAAGTTTTTTAACTGATTGCAATATATCCACTCTTGATACCTTCATTTATATTCACCTAGTTATACCATCTACACTCTTGGGCGCTTATTTTCACCAATTCCTATAAATATATATATATATATATATATATATATATATCTTTATATGTTTTGTTACATTATATTGTCAGAAGCCTGTGTGAACAAAGTGTTCAGAAAAGAGTATATGGGTAGATTTAGTGAAACTTGTGGTTGATATGGGTAACATCACATAAATGGGTAGCATTTATATTGTACTGACTACACAATTAGGGAAAAAAACTTTTAAAACAACCCTTGACAATGCACTATTCCTAAAATCTATACTGACCTCAAAGCTTTTGGCTGCACAATCCCATAAGATGAAGTGCAAATAGTTCAAGGTCTGTGGCGACAACTGTTTTCCTGTGTAATGTCCTGAAAAGTAACACCTTAATATTAGTGCCAGTTGATGTCTAAGAAGATCTAAAACTGTAAGAGCACCAAAAATTATCCCACTGCAGTACAGATTGGTATAGTACCACGCCCACATGGAATCCTTGTTAGAGTTAAAGTTGGCCATTGATGGTTTGCCACAGATGTTCAATGATTTTGCCTTCAAGCCTAGGGAGGGACAAAGGGTGGCTGAATGTGAAGAACACCCTTTAGGAAAGTCTGTACTTCTGGGAGTACCACTAGTTGTTTCTGGAAGAATATAGAGAGAGACGAAATCTGAACTTTGATGGAGCCTAACTGTAGGCCTTTATCCACACCTGCTTGCAGGAAAAGCAGAAAATGTCCAAGTCGAACTTCCGCAGGAGGATATTTCCTACCCTCACACCACGAGACATATTTCTTCCAGATATGGTGGTAATGTTTGGACGTGACCACCTTATGGGCCTGGACCATGATGGAAATAACCTTGGATGGGAGACCTTTTCCAGCTAAGATCTCCCTCTCAACATCCAAGCCATCAAACATAGCCGTAAGTCTGGATAGATGAATGGCCCTTGTTGAGGAAGGTCCTTGAGTAGCGGCAGAGGCCAGGGTTCTTCAAGAGACATGGTTAGGAGGTCCGCGTACCAGGCCCGTTGAGGCCAATCTGTGGCAATTAGAATTGCCTGAACTCTTTCCCTTTTGAGTCTTTTTAGAACTCTTGGAATGAGAGGGATTGGAGGGAACAGGTATACATACTGGTAGTACAACGGCGCTGTCAGAGCGTCCACTGCTTTAGTCTGTGGAACCCTCGTTCTGGAACAGTAACGACGGAGCTTCTTGTTGAGATGAGAAGCCATCAGGTCTATCTGTGGACAGCCCCACCCCGGTGAACCAGTTGTTGGAACACCTGAGGGTGAAGGCCCCATTCCTCCGGATGGAGGTCGTGTCTACTGAGGAAGTTCGCTTCCCAGTTGTCCACTGCTGGAATAAATATGGCTGAGATGGACCTTGCGTTGGCTTGCACCCAGAGGAGTATGCTTGACCCCTCTTGCATTGTGGCCCTGCTTCTTGTTCCTCCGTCGGTTGATGTACGCCACCGCCGTGGCATTGTCCGACTGTACCTGGATGGCTTGATTCCAAAGGAGATAGGCGGCCAGCAGAAGAGCATTGTAAATTGCTCTGAGTTCCAGGACGTTTATGGGAAGGGCAGATTCCTGACTCAACCACTTCCCCTGGAACTGGGCCCTCTGGGTCACAGCACCCCAACCCCTGAGACTGGCATCTGTTGTCAGTAGGGACTAAGAGTGGGTGCTGAAAGACCGACCCTCCACCAGATGAGAGAGCTAAAGCCACCACAACAGGGAGATATGTGCTTTTGGCGAGAGAGTTATACTCTGGTGAGAACCTGACCACTTGTCCAGCAGATACAGCTGGAACGGACGCAAATAAATCCTGCTGTATTGTATTGCCTCGTAGCAGGCTACCATCTTTCCCAGTAATCGAATGCAAAGATGAATCGAGATTTTGCGGGGTCTGAACACTGAGCGGACCATAGCCTGGATCATCAAGGCTTTGTCCATCGGAAGGAATACCTTCTGAGATACCGTGCCCAGGATCATTCCCAGGAACTGAAGTCTCTGATACGGTTCCAGGTGAGACTTCTGGAAATTCAGGATCCATTCATGGTCCGTAAGCAGGCGAGTTGTCAAGTCGATGCTGTGTAGCAGTTGGTCCCTGGACACCACTTTTATCAGGAGATCATCCAAGTATGGGACTATGTTGACAACCATTTTTCGCAATTGCAGCATCATTTCCTCCATGACTTTTGTGAATACCCTTGGGGCTGTGGAGAGACCAAAGGGTAAGGCCTGGAACTGGAAGTATTGATCCAGTACAGCGAACCGAAGGTAAGCCTGATGGGGCGACCATATTGGGATATGAAGGTATGCATCCTTGATATCCAGAGATACCTGGAACTCCTCCTCCTCCAGACCGGAGATCACCGCCCTTAGGGATTCCATCTTGAAATTGAACACGCGGTAAAACTGCTGTATATATGCTCCCCCCTTTCTATAAGACCCCCTGGTACCAGAATAATCAGTGGTTCAGTGGCCACTGTGGAGGAGCAGTCTCAGCGTGCAGCCTGTAGTCAGCAGCAGTAGCAGGAAATGGTGCCTTTCAGCTTCTGGTCCCGCTCTCCGGGAAGCCCCACCCCTTCAATGGCGCACGGTCCTTCTAAAGATTATACTGGCATTTTAATGTCATATTGTGTAAAAATAGAGATTAGTATACCTTTTTACTCTGCGCCAGAGTGGGTCCCCAGTGGGCACCGCAGCTTGAGGCCTGGTGACTGACGCGCCCTAATGTCGCCATTGTGACTGGGGACCCACTAACTGGAACCCCGGTGTAGTACTCACCGCAACGCGTCTATTTGACATCTGTTAGGGATGGCGCCAGCGTGGGCTCACACCCTGGGGCATGAGAAACAGTGCCTCAGGAGTTCAGTGTCCTGTCAGCGGGGATACAAACCATTAACTCTATATTAAGTTGCTTCGGTCCCCCCCCCCCCCCCCAAGTCCCACGACACAGGCAGACTGGTTGCCAACCAGTGCTGCCTGAAAATAACAAACTAACATAAAGTCTGAAGAAAACTCTCTGGAGCTCCAGAGGAATGCACCCGGCTCCTTGGGCACATTTTTCTGAACTTAGTCTTTTCTAAACTAAGTCTGCAGGAGGGGCATAGAGGTGAGGAGCCAGCACACACTGACTAATTTCTTAAAGTGCCAGGCTCCAATGGACCCGATCTATAACCCATGGTACTAATGTCACCCCAGTATCCACCAGGATGTTAGAGAAAAAGGACACGTGTTTTTCGTGAAATTACCGGGTAGAGCTGCTTCACCTGGCAATTTCATTTTCTGTGTGAAAGGGCTATAATTGTGCAAAACAGGATAAACATAACAGGTACTGTACAAACAAGGTAGAATAAACATACCTCCCAACTGTCCCGATTTTCGCGGGACAGTCCCGTTTTTTGGGGACTGTCCCGCTGTCCCACCCGCGGGCCGCAGTGTCCCGCGGTGGGGGGGGGGGGGGGGGCAGTTGGGAGGCTCTGTCTGTCGCTGCCCTGTTTAGCAGAGCAGCGGTGAATAGACGCTGTGCGCATGCGCACAGCGTCTATTCACTGAAGTCAGAGGGAGAGAGGGCATGCCAGCGGCTCACAGAGCGCTGGGCATGCCCCCTCAGTGACGAAAACGGGGCGTGGCTCGCGGTCGCGGGTCCTCCCATGAAGCCACGCCCCCTTTTTTCTTAGGCCATGCCCCTTTTTCGGGATATATATATATATATATATATATACACACACATCACATTATCATGACCACATCCTACATTTGATGTCGGCAGCGCGTAGCCCATGAAGTATGCCATCTGCAAACATATAACTTGTTGCTGTCATGAGTAAATAAGAATTTACTTACCGATAATTCTATTTCTCATAGTCCGTAGTGGATGCTGGGGACTCCGTAAGGACCATGGGGAATAACGGCTCCGCAGGAGACTGGGCACATCTAAAGAAAGCTTTAGGACTAACTGGTGTGCACTGGCTCCTCCCCCTATGACCCTCCTCCAAGCCTCAGTTAGGATACTGTGCCCGGACGAGCGTACACAATAAGGAAGGATTTTGAATCCCGGGTAAGACTCATACCAGCCACACCAATCACACCGTATAACTTGTGATCTGAACCCAGTTAACAGTATGATAACAGAGGACCCTCTGAAAAGATGGCTCCCAACAATAATAACCCGATTTTTGTAACAATAACTATGTACAAGTATTGCAGACAATCCGCACTTGGGATGGGCGCCCAGCATCCACTACGGACTAAGAGAAATAGAATTATCGGTAAGTAAATTCTTATTTTCTCTAACGTCCTAAGTGGATGCTGGGGACTCCGTAAGGACCATGGGGATTATACCAAAGCTCCCAAACGGGCGGGAGAGTGCGGATGACTCTGCAGCACCGAATGAGAGAACTCCAGGTCCTCCTCAGCCAGGGTATCAAATTTGTAGAATTTAGCAAAGGTGTTTGCCCCTGACCAAGTAGCTGCTCGGCAAAGTTGTAAAGCCGAGACCCCTCGGGCAGCCGCCCAAGATGAGCCCACTTTCCTTGTGGAACGGGCTTTTACAGATTTTAGCTGTGGCAGGCCTGCCACAGAATGTGCAAGCTGAATTGTACTACAAATCCAACGAGCAATAGTCTGCTTAGAAGCAGGAGCACCCAGCTTGTTGGGTGCATTCAGGATAAATAGCGAGTCAGATTTCCTGACTCCAGCCGTCCTGGAATATTTTCAGGGCCCTGACAACATCCAGCAACTTGGATTCCTCCAAGTCCCTAGTAGCCGCAGGCACCACAATAGGTTGGTTCAGGCTGACCTTGAAGCAGAGGTCTTGCTAAGCTTAGAGCATTGTAAATGGCCCTTAGCTTCAGGATATTTATGTGAAGTGATGTATCCAGGCTTGACCCTAAGCCCTGGATATTCCTTCCCTGTGTGACTGCTCCCCAGCCTCGCAGGCTGGCATCCGTGGTCACCAGGACCCAGTCCTGAATGCCGAATCTGCGGCCCTCTAGAAGATGAGCACTCTGCAACCACCACAGGATGGATACCCTTGTCCTTGGTGACAGGGTTATCCGCTGATGCATCTGAAAATGCGACCCGGACCATTTGTCCAGTAGGTTCCACTGGAAAGTTCTTGCGTGGAATCTAACGAATGGGATTGCTTCGTAGGAAGCCACCATTTTTACCCAGAACCCTTGTGCATTGATGCACTGAGACTTGGTTCGGTTTTAGGAGGTTCCTGACTAGCTCGGATAACTCCCTGGCTTTCTCTTCCGGGAGAAACACCTTTTTTCTGGACTGTGTCCAGGAACATCCCTAGGAAAACAGAAGACAAGTCGTCGGAACCAGCTGCGATTTTGGAATATTGAGAATCCAATCGTGCTGCCGCAACACTACCTGAGATAGTGCTACACCGACTTCCAACTGTTCCCTGGATCTTACCCTTATCAGGGAATCGTCCAAGTAAGGGATAACTAAAATTCCCTTCCTTCGAAGGGATATAATTTCGGCCATTACCTTGGTAAAGACCCGGGGTGCCGTGGACCATCCCTACGGCAGCGTCTGAACTGATAGTGACAGTTCTGTACCATAACCTGAGGTACCCTTGGTGAGAAGGGTAAATTTTGACATGAAGGTAAGCATCCTTGATGTCCCGAGACATCATGTAGTCCCCTTCTTCCAGGTTCGCAATCACTGCTCTGAGTGACTCAATCTTGAATTTGAACCTCTGTATGTAAGTGTTCAAAGATTTTAGATTTTAGATTTAGAATCGGTCTCACCGAGCCGTCTGGCTTCGGTACTACAATAGTGTGGAATAATACCCCGTTCCCTGTTGCAGGAGGGGTACCTTGATTATCACCTGCTGGGAATACAGCTTGTGAATGGCTTCCAAAACTGCCTCCCTGTCAGAGGGAGACGTCGGTAAAGCCGACTTTTGGAAACGGCGAGGGGGAGACGTCTCGAATTCCAATATGTACCCTTGAGATATTACCTGAAGGATCCAGGGGTCTACTTGCGAGTGAGCCCACTGCGCACTGAAATTCATTGAGAACGGGCCCCCACCGTGCCTGAGCTTGTAAGGCCCTAGCGTCATACTGAGGGCTTGGCAGAGGCGGGAAAGGGTTTCTGTTCCTGGGAACTGGCTAATCTCTTCAGCCTTTTTCCTCTCCCTCTGTCACGAGCAGAAAAGAGGAACCTTTTGTCCGCTTGCCAACAAAGGACTGCGCCTGATAATACGGCGTCTTATTTTGAGAGGCGACCTGGGGTACAAACGTGGATTTCCCAGTTGTTGCCGTGGCCACCAGGTCTAAAAGACCGACCCCAAATGTCCCTTTTCAAAGGCAATACTTCCAAATGCCGTTTGGAATCCGCATCACCTGACCATTTTACTGGTAGAATTGGACAACGCACTTATACTTGATGCCAGTCGGCAAATATTCCGCTGTGCATCATGCATATATAGAAATGCATCTTTTAAATGCTCTATAGGCAATAATATACTATCCTTATCTAGGATATCAATATTTCCAGTCAGGGAATCCGACCATGCCAACCCAGCACTGCACCTCCAGGCTGAGGCGATTGCTGGTCGCAGTATAACACCAGTATGTGTGTGAATACATTTTTGGATACCCTCCTGCTTTCTATCAGCAGGATCCTTAAGGGCGGCCATCTCATGAGAGGGTAGAGCCCCTGTTCTTACAAGCGTGTGAGCGCCTTATCCCCCCTAGGGGGTGTTTCCCAACGCACCCTAACCTCTGGCGGGAAAGGGTATACAGCCAATACTTTTTAAGAAATTATCAATTGTTATCGGGGGGAAACCCACGCATCATCACACACCTCATTTTATTTCTCAGATTCAGGAAAACTACAGGTAGTTTTTCCCTCACCGAACATAATACCCCTTTTTGGTGGTACTCGTATTATCAGAAATGTATAAAACATTTTCCATTGTCTCAATCATGTAACGTGTGGCCCTACTGGAAATCACGGTTGTCTCTTCACCGTCGACACAGGAGTCAGTATCCGTGTCGGCGTCTGTATCTGCCATCTGAGGTAACGGGCGCTTTAGAGCCCCTGACGGCCTATGAGACGTCTGGACAGGCACAAGCTGAGTAGCCGGCTGTCTCATGTCAACCACTGTTTTTTTATACAGAGCTGACACTGTCACGTAATTTTCAACAGTACATCCACTCAGGTGTCGACCCCCTAGGTGGTGACATCACTGTTACAGACACTCTGCTCCGTCTCCACATCATTTTTCTCCTCATGCATGTCGACACAAACGTACCGACACACAGCACACACACAGGGAATGCTCTGATAGAGGACAGGACCCCATTAGCCCTTTGGGGAGACAGAGGGAGAGTATGCCAGCACACACCAGAGCGCTATATATATATACAGGGATAACCTTATATAAGTGTTTTTCCCCTTATAGCTGCTGTATGTTTTAATACTGCACCTAATTAGTGCCCCCCTCTCTTTTTTTTAACCCTTTCTGTAGTGTAGTGACTGCAGGGAAGAGCCAGGGAGCTTCCCTCCAACTGAGCTGTGAGGGAAAATGGCGCCAGTGTGCTGAGGAGATAGGCTCCGCCCCCTTTTCGGCGGCCTTATCTCCCGTTTTTCTGTATATTCTGGCAGGGGTTAAATGCATCCATATAGCCCAGGAGCTATATGTGATGTATTTTTTGCCATGTAAGGTATTTTTATCATGTTTTATTGCGTCTCAGGGCGCCCCCCCCAGCGCCCTGCACCCACAGTGACCGGAGTATGAAGTGTGCTGAGAGCAATGGCGCACAGCTGCAGTGCTGTGCGCTACCTTATTGAAGACAGGAACGTCTTCTGCCGCCGATTTTTCCGGACCTCTTCGCTCTTCTGGCTCTGTAAGGGGGCCGGCGGCGCGGCTCCGGGACCCATCCAGGCTGGGCCTGTGATCGTCCCTCTGGAGCTAATGTCCAGTAGCCAAGAAGCCCAATCCACTCTGCACGCAGGTGAGTTCGCTTCTTCTCCCCTTAGTCCCTCGATGCAGTGAGCCTGTTGCCAGCAGGTCTCACTGAAAATAACAAACCTAAACTAAAACTTTCACTAAGAAGCTCAGGAGAGCCCCTAGTGTGCACCCTTCTCGTCGGGCACAGAAATCTAACTGAGGCTTGGAGGAGGGTCATAGGGGGAGGAGCCAGTGCACACCAGTTAGTCCTAAAGCTTTCTTTAGATGTGCCCAGTCTCCTGCGGAGCCGCTATTCCCCATGGTCCTTACGGAGTCCCCAGCATCCACTTAGGACGTTAGAGAAAAAGGGACGATTTAGCAGAGTTGCAAATAGGGATGATTATTGGATTTTGGGCCAAGGGTGGTGGTATTTGTGAAACAGCGCAGTTCGGGTACTGATCGCGTGCTGCTGTGGTGATGGTGTATCGTGACTGGACAAATGGCGCCATTGCGAATAACTGATGTGGAAACTGCGGAGCACTATGTGCCATTGATGTGAAAGGTGAACACCCTATATACTGTATATATATATATACACAGAAAAGCAAAGAAATGGCAGCGGCACTCCGTTGAAGTAAATCAGAAAAAGTGTATTTTAAGTCAAAATAACATCACAATGGTTTTCTGATTTACTTCAACGGAGTGCCGCTGCCATTTCTTTGCTTTTCCGTGGATTGTTTGCTGCGGAGGGCACCCGGAGTCATTGTAATTCACTGGGAGTGCCGGGCATTACAACATTTTATATATATATACACATATATATATATATATATATTTTTTTTTTTTTTACTTATTTACTTTTTAGTGTGTGTGTATATATATATATATATATATATCACATATGACCCAGAAAATAGAATTTAAATCCAGCCAGCCTTACTGTACTTTTTGTTCTGCTGCCGGCTGCTGTGTCTGTCCTCCTAGCAGCACTGGAGCACACAACCTCCGTCCTCCGGACTCCACAAGCCGCCAGGGATCCCTCCTCCTTCTTCTCTGCAGCCTGCGCGCCCAGCCAACGACTGAGCCGCAGGCTGCTGATTCACACCATATTGGACGGACAGCTGCCCTGCCTTACTAGTATGTGGCACCACGCCCGTGTTTGACACGGCGCCAGCATATGGGAAGCCGGGAGTGCAGCACCACAGATTGGATCGGTACGAGATCCGATCTGCTGCTTGTAGCGGGAGGCCCTTTTAGAAAGGGGGGCCTGGGGAACTTACCCCCAGGGCCCCCACTTAATCCAGCTCTGGTTGGGAGGACACTGCTCAGGAAGTATTTTAATTGCATCCTAACTGGAGGAAGGCACAGAAAAAACAAGAGGAGCAGGTGTGGATTGGAGTGGAGATTGGAGGGTGTGGGGATGCGGCGTGGTCTGTGGCAGACGTGATGCAGGTTCTGGAAGCCAGGAGTATGGGGAACAAATGGACAGAGGCGCTGCTGTGTGTCTGCAGTATAGGAGGCAGCCATGTTGGAGACCAAATGAACACCTGAGAGCACTTGTGAAACACCTGTGAGTAAGTGTTAGCCAATCCCGTGCTTGTGCTGCCTTTAAGTAGGCTGGGATTATGTTACTCTGAGCCAGTGCTTTGTTGTAGCTACTCTGTACCCTAGCTCTGTGCTCACTCCGGGGACTTCCGTGTGATTCCAGTGGTCCAGATATCGCCTCCACTCCCAGAAGTCTGCCTGCAGCCTTCACTGTAAAAGATCCACCAGCTCCCTGCTGTGCTGTCAGTCAATCGCTCTCCCAGTGGCAACAAGTGGATTTCCAGAGTCTTGTGAGAGGTTACCCTGTCTGCCTGCTTCAGTCACACAGCCTTTGGAAGATTCTACTAAACTCAGGTGCTCGTTTAATCAGCTCTCAGTTTAACTCATTCTTCACCATTTTTGGTCTGCTGCAGTTTCACAGTGCTTCAAGTGTTATCTTCACAATTTGCAAGTATTCTATTCAGTATTGTATTTTCATTGTTGCTGCAATCAAGGACAATTCTTCACAGCCTTCCAGTTTAACCTTTAAGCTTTACTACAGTTATTCATTTATGTCTACAATATCCAGTTAACACTCTTTACAGTTTGGCACCAGTCATTGCTTCATATAGACAATTCTTCACAAACCTGTTTAAACTCAGTTGTATGAACATTTCTTCAATGCATCTTTAAGATTGTTCTGCTTATCATTATACCATTCATTGCAATACATCAGTATATATATGGTTACTAATAATTGTCATTTAACTCCTTACTGGAATTGTTGACTTTAATAAATATATGAATCAGAACTTTATTCGTCCTCCCTGCTTTCATCATACCCCAGCACCTACACCTTTGGTTGGTCCAGGGTTAACCGATTCACAAAAACACTCGGCCTTGACAGAGAGCAGTGGTGGTATCTGTGCCTGAATGGACTGGAGCGCCTCTGCTGTAAGTACCCGGCAAACAGGGCACGGGAGTATACAGCGCCGCTGGTGGAGGTGAGGGAGCAGCAGCATGATATGTCAGACTGACATATAGCCCTTTTAAGTAGTAATGAGCGGGTTCGGTTCCTCGGGATCTAAACCTCCCCGAACTTCACCCATTTTACATGGTTCTGAGGCAGCCTCTGATCTTTCCGCCTTGCTCGGTTAACCCGAGCGCACCCGAACGTCATCATCCCGCTGTTGGATTCTCGCGAGATTCGTATTCTCTATTAGGAGCCGTGTGTAGCCGCCATTTTCACTCGTGCTTTGGAGATGATAGCGAGAGGACGTGGCTGCGTTATCTCAGTTTCTGTGTTCAGTGTGCTGCAAATATCTGCTCAGTGTGCTGCAAATATCTGCTCAGTGTGCTGCAAATATCTGTTCTCAGTGTGCTGAAAATATCTACGTTCTCTGCCTGAAAAACGCTCCAGATCTGTGCTGCATTGTAGTATATAGTAGGAGGACAGTGCAGAATGTTGCTGAGACCACCAGTATATATATAGCAGTACGGTACAGTAGTCCACTGCTCTACCTCTGTGTTGTCAAGTATACTATGCATCCATACCTGTGCTGCATTTTAGTTGTGCGCAGTACATAGTAGGAGGGGACAGTGCAGAATGTTGCTGTGACCACCAGTATATATATAGCAGTACGGTACAGTAGTCCATTGCTCTACCTCTGTGTTGTCAAGTATACTACAAAAGTTCAGTAAAATGACCCAAAAATCAAAATTAAAAGCGTCTGATGAGAAGCGTAAACTTGCCAATTTGCCATTTACGACACGGAGTGGCAAGGAACAGCTGAGGCCCTGGCCTATGTTCATGGCTAGTGGTTCAGATTCACATGAGGATGGAGGCACTCATCCTCTCACTAGAAAACTGCAGTGCCACTCCTAGATGGGCCAGGTGTTTGTGTCGACCACTTGGGTCGCTTAGCTTAGTCATATAGCTACCTCATTGCACCTCTTTTTTTTCTTTGCATCATGTGCTGTTTGGGGACTATTTTTTAAATCTGCCATCCTGTCTGACACTGCAGTGCCACTCCTAGATGGGCCAGGTGTTTGTGTCGGCCACTTGGGTCGCTTAGCTTAGTCACACAGCTACCTCATTGCACCTCCTTTTTTTCTTTGCATCATGTGCTGTTTGGGGACTATTTTTTAAATCTGCCATCCTGACTGCCACTCCTAGATGGGCCAGGTGTTTGTGTTGGCCACTTGGGTCGCTTAGCTTAGCCATCCAGCGAAATTTTAGGACTAAAAATAATATTGTGAGGTGTGAGGTGTTCAGAATAGACTGGAAATGAGTGGAAATTATGGTTATTGAGGTTAATAATACTATGGGATCAAAATGACCCCCAAATTCTATGATTTAAGCTGTTTTAGAGGGTTTTTTGTAAAAAAAACACCCAAATCCAAAACACACCTGAATCCGACAAAAAAATTTCAGTGAGTTTTGCCAAAACGCGTCCGAATCCAAAACACGGCCGTGGAACCGAATCCAAAACCAAAACACAAAACCCGAAAAATTTCCGGTGCACATCACTACTTTTAAGTGCCTGTGCTGCGGCCCTTGAAGTCTTCTTTACATAGAAACATAGAATTTGTCGGCAGATAAGAACCACTTGGCCCATCTAGTCTGCCCTTTTTTTTTACATTATTTTTATCTCTAACCTTATTTGATCCATATTTCTTTGTAAGGATATCCTTATGTCTATCCCATGCATGTTTAAATTGCTCTACTGTCTTAGCCTCTATCACCTTTGCTGGGAGGCTATTCCACTTGTCCACTACCCTTTCTGTGAAGTCATTTTTCCGCAAATTTTCCCTGAGCCTAACCCCCTCCAGTCTCAGTGCATGTCCTCGTGTCCTATTGCTTCTCTTCATTTGGAGAATGTTTCCCTCCTGGACTTTGTTAAAACCCTTGATATATTTGAAAGTTTCTATCATGTCCCCCCTTTCCCTTTTCTGCTCCAAACAATACATATTGAGATTTATTAGTCTTTCTGGGTATGTTTTGTGATGTAGACCATGCACCATTTTAGTTGCCCTTCTTTGTACAGTTTCTAATGTATTAATATCCTTTTGAAGATATGGCCTCCAGAACTGAACACAGTATTCTAGATGAGGCCGTACCAATGACCTATACAGTGGCATTATTACTTCTTTCTTTCTGCTGCTGATTCCTCTCCCAATGCAGCCAAGAATCTGACTAGCCTTCCTCATTGCCTTGTTACATTGCTTACCTGCCCTTAAGTCATCTGAAATAGTGACTCTTGACCATTCCTCTAGTCTACCTAGATCCTCACTCATTTGTTTTAACCTACCTGGTGTGTCTACCCTGTTGCATACCTTTGTGTTGTAAATACCAAATTGCTTTCTAACAAATATTTAAAATGCCTGCTCCAATATATACTTGGGACGCCAGGCGCATCTTATTACCATATACGATAAAAGTGCGCTGTATGTCGCAAAACACTACATCCCTTAAGAGAAAACAATACACCCACACATTATCTGAGTTCCAAAGCTCATTGATGTATATATTTGTTATTAAATGGATATGTATTTAATATATCACAATGTACAGTATATATATATATATATATATATATATATATATATATAGATATAGATACATGGTTACAATTTATACAGTAAGCAGTTAATACAAACTAAATCAAATACATACAGTTACAGGCCAGCAAATACATCACCATATCTTTCTCATATAAAGTCTCCCCTCCATATCACTCTCTCTCTCTGTAAATTAATGCAGGCACCGGACTGGCAGCATCTCCACCATCGTCTGGGACAAAACAGCAACTAATTCTCTAAGTCCTAGAAACTGCCTATATCACTCAGTGGGAGTTTTCAGTCTGTTGGTTTCGGACTCCTTCTATTGGTCCAGAGGCCAGACCTCTCAAGAACTCAACGGCTCATTGGTCAGAGTGAGGGCTTTTGTCCTGTGTTGCTGGTACATGTGTCTGCCCCCAGGGCCATGCTGTGGAGCTAGTTTCAAGTCTTCAAAAGATCTTTTGTTCACTTTAGAATTTTGGCTTCATATTCCTTCATTTAACCATATCTACTTGTTGCAATGAGCTAGAACTTAATAACAGGCATCAAGTTGATATACACATTAATCTGGTTGCTTTAATACCAAATACGACATGTCCACCTTGCTTCGTTCCAATAATACACATACATGACGTTACTCCATTATATAATTTTAAATCATTATGATGTCTGGCGCTTGATATGTTATAATTATGTGCTGTATGAAATATGTGTCGAATCTATCTCTGTGGCATGTCTGTGTAAATGCGTATGTTACCATATACTGCTGTGCTCGCTGCGCATATTTGCAAGCTTAGCGACTCATAATGTGTGGAGTCTGTATGTTCTCTCTATGTAATATTTTTGACTTCGACAGTCCACCCTTTGGCAGTAAACAATAACTGCCATAAATTATTAACATAAGAAAAATATTTCAGACAATAATCGGTGACCTAGACACAAGTATGTATTCATTTCGCAAATCAGATGTTTGACCACATTTGGGGAAGACAAGGAGGAGGACGAGACATCCTCTATATGCACTCGGCGGTCACGGGACCAATGGTTGGGTGTGGGACAACATTCAACCTATAGAGTATGCTGGGACAGTGCTTTGGCCTATAATGTCTGATTTGGACGAACATTTCATACATACATGTACCTACGTCTTTGTACACTGATGTTCGGATTCGATTGAGGTTCTGCTGGGTAGATGAAGAAGACACAAACAAATCGTGAAAGTGACATATAAAATTTTCATGATTTACATATTCCTATCATTTTCTGAACATTGTTTCCATTTCTGGAACGTATGCCAAGTCTGTTTAATCATTTAACAAGGGTTATAAGTAGTGTCCTTCCTAGATAACATAAACCTTCGGAGTTCGGGGAGAGACACTCATAAACCTTTCTTCCACATATATTAATGAGCTCTTTATCTGCAATGTGTGAATAGCCATTGTCTGATTGTTCCTGATTACCTCCCAATTTCCTGAAATTGGTGAGATTTAAACATACCATGGATTTATCTATGGTACTGGTGGATCTTAAGGCTAGGGGGTCTAGTTATATTATATTCTTTGTCCACCGGTCCCCTCCCCCTTCCGTGTAATTCAAGTACCTCAGCTAACTCTAAAAAAAAAATCATCCTGCATCTTTTTGTTTTAGAGGTACCTGTGAGCACATCCAACATTCCGTTTGGTTTAAGTCCTTTACCCACTAGTGAGTGGTAATCACTCAAGGGGTGTCTGTCACCTTATTGCTAGACTGACATCTCTGGAAGCTCTCATCTTCAAATATGGTGTCACAATAACTACAAAACACAGTATAGCCTATCACGTTACCTCCGAACTCCGTAACTACTAGACCTTTGATTTTTCTTTGGCTTTAACAAACTGATCGGCTAATCCTGGGATCCTATAAGGAAATCACTCCTTCCTCCATAACCAGTTCCAGTCCCACACTCGACTCATCATAAAAAAACCTTGCAAAAATAGAATGTCCTGAAAAAAAAATGTTTGTCAGCGGGAAAGAGAGAAAAGAGAAATAGACCAAAACAACTCTTGTCCATAGCAAATCAATTACAACGACTAGTCTTTCTGTGATCCTTTAGCACGCTCAGGTAGTGTTCTACAGTGCCGCCTCTCAGTCTTCACGGAACAGACTCTCTGGTGATACTTTTGCGATCTCACTTCATTTACGAGTTCCTTCCGGACTACCGACTTTCCTGCAATGGGAATCATGGACCCAAGTCTCTCTCTCGGCTACTTTCACTGGGATAGTGCTGTCAACAAAACTTGGTACGGTCCTTCCCACCTGTCTATTAGGCAACCTGAGCGTAAGAACAATCACACAGTCTCTTGGTTCACAATCAAGACAGTTAGTATTTGGCATAACAGCAATCAACAGTTTCAAGGTCTTTTGGCAAGTTCTCAAATACTGGCTCATCTCAATAAGGTACTGTACTGTCACCTCATTGGTGTATTTCTGATCATTGTGCGGATCAATCATGACATGAGGTTGTCTTCCAAAAAAAAAAAACCACAAAAACAAATTTTGAAGATCTGGGAGTGGTTCCGATGCTACATAATACTAGTGGCAGTATTTATGATCCCAATAGTCCAATTCCAAGCTTTGCTCCTACTTCTAGGGCAGAGATTTTCAACCTTTTATAACTCGCGGCACACTGAACAAGATTTAAATATTGCCAAGGCACACTCAGATATAATGGTGATGCATGGTGCAGTTGCGTGTCCTAGGATGTCATGGCGCAGCTTCTCCATAGGTAACGCCTGAGCCACATCTCAGATAGCCAGAAGTGCCCAACACTACCCAGGCCCAAAATTAGAACTGGCTCTGCAACCACTAAACCCACCAGTATTGATCGTTCCAGGGCCTCAGTAGCGGCAAAACACTGACGGGCCTGGCTCTGCTTCTATGGCGGCACACCTGGAGACTGCTCAGGGCACACAAGTGTGCCCCGGCACAGTGGTTGAAAAACACTGTTCTAGGGGTACCATTATCTACACACACATTTCTGCACAATTTTTCTTTGCGGTAAACACAGCAGCATCCGTGGCGGCAGGAAATGCCTCTACCCAGTTTGAGAAAACATCAGTGCACACCAATACATAACAATAATTCCTAATGGGTGTTAACTGTACAAGTCGTTATGTGTTTGCAATGTAGAGTACCATGAGCATAACTCAAAAAAAAAAAACATCTCTACAGGAGAGAAAGAAGGAGAAAATGAAAAAGAAAAATGTCAGGTTTGCAATTCACCAACAGGCATATCAGTGTCTATACAAAATGTCCCTTCACCAGTATTCTCATCCTTCTTCCACCCTTTGTGCATGACAAGGCACACTGCAGTAATACTGGTGTTATCGTGCTGGTGGTTATACTGGGTTCGG
Source organism: Pseudophryne corroboree (assembly GCF_028390025.1). Taxonomy (NCBI): domain Eukaryota; kingdom Metazoa; phylum Chordata; class Amphibia; order Anura; family Myobatrachidae; genus Pseudophryne; species Pseudophryne corroboree. The sequence goes on from NC_086451.1 coordinate 236,555,979, forward strand.
GCAGAACTCTGAAGGACCAATTAGGCATGTAGTGTTTGAACTGTAATTGGGTCCATGTATTGTACCACCCTGTATGAATGCAAAAGATGAAGAGGAAACTGTGGAGAAACAGAATAGAGGATGGTGACAGATGAGTTTGTAGAGGTGAAGATTTTACTAAAATGACAACTGGATTGGGCACTACGGGGAAGTGATTCTCTACTTGGTCTACTCCCCTTAAAAAAAATTCTGTGTTTGTTGTATCGCTATTGGGACTATCCCAGCCATCAATCCAGTGTCCTGTCCATCCTTAGTTCATGGGGAACCCTGTATCTGTGAGATAATTTCCTCTACCTGTGATGGACATGAATCTAGAACAGTGAAATGTAACATAGTAACATAGTATCTGAGGTTGAAAAAAGACAATTGTCCATCGAGTTCAACCTATTTGTGGTCTCCTATGCATGATGATTTGACTAAAATTTCTGACTGATGCTGCTGTCAGCCGTTGCATTTTATCCCTATTTATAGTAACTATAATGCATGACTATGCACCATACCCCTGGATATCCTTATCCGTTAGGAATTTATCTAACCCATTCTTAAAGGTGTTGACAGATTCCGCCATTACAACTCCCTCGGGCAGGGAATTCCAAACACTTATTGTCCTTACCGTGAAAAAGCCTTTACGCCGTATTGTCCGGAATCTCCTCTCCTCTAATCTGAGCGAGTGTCCACGAGTCCTCTGTGTTGATCTAACCAAAAACAGGTCCCGCGCAAGCTCTGTGTATTGTCCCCTTATATAATTGTAGATGTTGATCATATCCCCTCTTAGTCTCCGCTTTTCCAATGTAAACATGCCTAGTCTTTCAAGCCTTTCCTTGTATTCCATCGTCTCCATGCCCTTAATTAGTTTGGTCGACCTCCTCTGTACCTTTTCAAGCTCCAGGATATCCTTTTTGTAGTACGGTGCCCATAATTGTACACAATATTCAAGGTGTGGCCTCACTAGTGATTTATATAACGGGAGTATAATACTCTCGTCCCTAGCATCAATACCCCGTTTTATGCATGCTAATATCTTATTAGCCTTCTTTGCTGCAGTCCTACTTTGGGTACTACTGCTTAGCTTGCTATCTATGAGGACACCTAAGTCCTTTTCCAGTACAGAATCCCCTAATTTTACCCCATTTAGTAGGTAGGTGTAATTTTTGTTCTTGTTACCACAGTGCATTACCTTACACTTGTCTGTGTTGAAGCACATTCTCCATTTGGCTGCCCATGCTTCTAATTTAACTAAGTCGTTCTGAAGAGACTCTGCATCCTCCTCTGTATTTATAGCCTTACACAATTTGGTATCATCTGCAAAAATTGACACCATGCTCTCTAGACCTTCTGTTAGGTCGTTAATGAAAATATTGAACAATAGCGGTCCTAATACTGAGCCTTGCGGAACACCACTTAGCACTTCAGTCCAAGTTGAAAAAGATCCATTAACCACAACGCGCTGCTCCCTATTATCTAACCAGTTTTTGACCCAAGTGCATATTGTGCTTCCTAGCCCTGATTCTTGTAGCTTGTAGATAAGTCTCATGTGTGGTACAGTATCGAACGCTTTGGCAAAGTCTAAAAAGATTACATCCACGTCTTTACCCTGATCTAGGTTTGCGCTTACTGTTTCATAAAATGTAACATTAGTCTTCGTGGGTGTCTAACATACTTTGTACTTCCTGAGCGGGAGCACATTATATGTATATCATATCTAACAAAGCTCCTGTTAAGTTAATCAGGGGCTATTTCAGCTGGGAAAAAGAAGCAAAAGTTTAGAGGCCCCATCTTAACCCCAGCAAGTTTTGTCAAAGGGTAATGTTGCATCTATTTTGTTTTGTTCTTCCCATTAGTCGAATCTGTGTTTTCTATATGGCTTGTGATTCCTTACTATATGTCCCTTGGTCCCGTCTATGGGGTATATGCAATTGCGGTCGAATTCGCGGCAATTATCGCCGTTTTTTAATTCGACCAAATTCGCCAGGTGAATCCCGGCAGGTGCCTGCCGGGATTCACCATATTCAATGAAAAACGGATTCGCCAGAATCGCGGGCGAAAATCGGCCGATTTGGCGGATTTTGCCGCGATTTTAAAAAACGGGAAAAAACGTGAAAAACCCGAAAAAAAAATGGCGTGGGGTCCCCCCTCCAAAGCATAACCAGCCTCGGGCTCTTTGAGCTGGTCCTGGTTCTAAAAATGCAGGGGAAAAATTGGCCAGGGATCCCCCGTATTTTTAAAACCAGCACCGGGCTCTGCGCCTGATGCTGGTGCCAAAAATACGGGGGACAAAAAGAGTAGGGGTCCCCCGTATTTTTAACACCAGCATCGGGCTCCACTAGCTGGACAGATAATGCCACAGCCGGGGGTCACTTTTATGCCGTGCCCTGCGGCCGTGGCATCAAATATCCAACTAGTCACCCCTGGCCGGGGTACCCTGGGGGAGTGGGGACCCCTTCAATCAAGGGGTCCCCCCCCCCCAGCCACCCAAGGGCCAGGGGTGAAGCCCGAGGCTGTCCCCCCCCATCCAATGGGCTGCGGATGGGGGGGCTGATAGCCTTTGTGATAATAAAAAGATATTGTTTTTTCCATTAGTACTACAAGTCCCAGCAAGCCTCCCCCGCAAGCTGGTACTTGGAGAACCACAAGTACCAGCATGCGGGAGAAAAACGGGCCCGCTGGTACCTGTAGTACTACTGGAAAAAAAATACCCAAATAAAAACAGGACACAGACACCGTGACTTGTACAACTTTATTACATACTGCCGACACACACATACTTACCTATGTTGACACGCCGACTGCCACGGTCGCCGACGATCCGAGGGTACCTGTGAAAAAATTATACTCACCTTCCAGCGTCCAGAGGTACATCCACGTCCAGAGGTAAATCCACGTTCTTGGCAAAAAAACAAACCGAACACCGATCCATACCGGACTAGAAAGGGGTCCAATGTTTTCACATAAGACCCCTTTCTCCCGAATGCCGGGACATCACGTGACTCCTGTCACTGACGTCCCTTCAGCCAATCAGGAAGCGCTACTTCCGTGGCGCTCACCTGATTGGCTGTCCGCTGTCTGTACTGTGACAGCGCATCGCAAAGCCGCTCCATTACTTTCAATGGTGGGAACTTTGCGGGTAGCGGTGGGGTCACCCGTCGGTCAGCCGCTGACCGGCGGGTGACCTCACCGCTAGCCGCTAAGTTCCCACCATTGAATATAATGGAGGGAGCTGTGCGATGCGCTGTCACAGTGCAGACAGCGCTCAGCCAATCAGGTGAGCGCAACGAAGTTGCGCTTCCTGATTGGCTTAGAGACCTGTCAGTGACAGCTGTCACTGACAGGTCTCATTCGTGGAAAGGTGTCCCATGTGTCAGCATGGGACCCCTTTCAGTCCGTTTTTGGTGCGGGTATTTGCGTTTTCTTATTTTGCCAAGTCCGTGGATTTATCTCTGGACCATGGTTGAGGTGAGTATTTTGAACTTTTCTTTACAGGTATCCGTGGATTCTACATGGAGAAGAGGACCGATGTCGGCGTGTGAACATAGGTAAGTATGTGTGTGTCGACGTATGAAATAAAGTTTTACTGTCGACGGTGTGTGTGTCCTGTTTTTATTTGGGTATTTTTTTCCCAGTAGTACTACAGGTACCAGCGGGCCCGTTTTTCTCCCGCATGCTGGTACTTGTGGTTCTCCAAGTACCAGCTTGCGGGGGAGGCTTGCTGGGACTTGTAGTACTATTGGAAAAACCAATATCTTTTTATTATCACAAAGGCTATCAGCCCCCCCATCCGCAGCCCATTGGATGGGGGGGGACAGCCTCGGGCTTCACCCCTGGCCCTTGGGTGGCTGGGGGGGGGGGGACCCCTTGATTGAAGGGGTCCCCACTCCCCCAGGGTACCCCGGCCAGGGGTGACTAGTTGGATATTTAATGCCACGGCCGCAGGGCACGGCATAAAAGTGACCCCCGGCTGTGGCATTATCTGTCCAGCTAGTGGAGCCCGATGCTGGTGTTAAAAATACGGGGGACCCCTACTCTTTTTGTCCCCCGTATTTTTGGCACCAGCACCAGGCGCAGAGCCCGGTGCTGGTTTTAAAAATACGGGGGATCCCCTGTCAATTTTTTCCCCGCATTTTTAGAACCAGGACCAGCTCAATGAGCCCGAGGCTGGTTATGCTTTGGAGGGGGGACCCCACGCCATTTTTTTTTATGATTTTACCCTTCCAGCATAAAAAAAAATAAAAAAAATAATAATAATATTTTAAAAAATATATAAATAATATTTGTGCCTCCCAAAAAAAAAAAAAAAGTACCTAATCCCTTCTAATATAAATAGATCTGCTATTCCCCAAAAAAAAAACACCAAAAAAAACATCCTCCAAAGTGTGGCGGATTGAAAATGACGAATTTGCTGTCTAAAAGCCCTGCTGTCGAATTTCCAAACTTGAATTGAATATGCTTTGGTCGAATTGCAGCACTTGTATCATTGCAGAAAAGTCGAATTTGCAAAAATTCGAATTTCAAAAAGTCGAATTTTGAAAGTCCGTTTTTTGGTCGGAAAGCACTGGATTGCATAGGGGAATTTTTTTTTTTGGTCGAAAATGACCCGAAATTCGACAATTTCGGGAATTCGACCACAATTGCATATACCCCTATGTGTTTAATAATGTGGCTTTTGTTTTCTGTCTAGGGGGTCTATATTGACTATGTGTCCTACTACTCCTACAATCTCTGGCAAAATGCCCTTCCTTCCTACAAGTGTAACATATTATTGACCTTGACTTACCATTAGGGATCTGGGGTTTGGACTGATGGGTCTTTCCTGTATGTGCCTGTATACTTACCGTCCTCAACCTCTCCACCTATTGTTCTCTGAGCCTAGCAATAATCTTGTGATGTTCAATAGCGCACCCTCTAAGATTAGCTACTGTGACCCCTTTCCAATTTGGCAAAGAAGTATGCACCCTGACCCTCAATGGCTTATTGAGCCCATCCATTAGCACAGAGACAGCCACCTCCAATTTGCCGAATTAGTGTTTACCAGTGATCTTATCCAGATGGAGAGTTTTCTATTACTGCAAAAGAAAAAAATGTTTTTTAACAGGCTTCTAGGTCATGCGAAGTATTCATTCAATCCTTCTCATCCCGTATTAAGGGTCTGTACATGGTCCAACAAACATTTCCGAGCTCATCTTGACTAGGGGCATTACTAGGAATGAATACTTCTTACATGGTAACTAAAAGAAATACCCGGGGGTTACCCTGTCTCTGTCCACTTTCCTACTGACAAATACTAATGTGCGGATGGGTTTTTCTCCATTTCTGACATTACTTTCTTGATTTTTATTTTTTTGGTTTGTTTTTTTTACTATATATGTACACGAATGATACCATACTTACCAGTTCCACTGGTCTCAGCCACTTCCCCCGCAGGCTACTGCTCTTCTTTTACTGGTTGGAAACTCCTTTGAGTGCATGGGAAATGGCTGAAACCAATCAGGTCGCCTTCTCCTCCTAAATAAAACTTCAACATTCATTAGTACATATATAGGTTACAGTCATATTTTTCATATTTTCTATAGTTTGTATGCTGGCCGTAACTGCTTCCACATCTACATATGGCGGTGTACTTGCTTTCTCTTTTTCTTCCTGCTTGTTTATTGTTGCTACAAGTTCAAACAGTTCTTATATTTCCATTCTTGTCTTATATGACTTTGGTTAGACATACCACCTGCAATACCTTAGGATCAAACTCACCAACCCCTCTTGCTGCCACAGGTTTAAACAATTTGTATGTCTGACCCTTTGTTTTCTGGATTTAATCAGACATATTCTAATCCTTATGTTCTGTAATACCTCTGGCTCTAAGCTGCCCATCCTTGGAAATGGGGTTTTATGTTCCGCAGTCATACGTAACCATTCATTGCAAAAAGCCTCCGTGTGTGAACCATATTTTTCACACATAATAAACCTTGCTGACCCTCTCGGCCGCACTTCTGACCTTCTCGGTCCCACTTCTTCAGCCTGAACCCTAGCTACCAAACGCCCACTGCTTGTGCAATTGGATCCCATCGCGGATTTTTTGCCAATAAACGCAATCCCCAATGCACACCGCAAATAGACGTTGAAAGACACCTAGCGCTTTCACTCGCTCCTTCTCCGCTGACGTACCACGACTCACTCCAATAGTGACCACCGCGTACCCAGTGAGGCCCTAACTGGCTTCTATTCACTGGAAGTTTTAGGAATAACTTACCTTTTCCAGTGAATATCCACCGTTGAAGATTTTCCTGAGAGAGACCAGCAAAAACTTCACGTTTGCGTATGCTCTACACAGCGCTAATGATACCGCGATTTTACGCAAAAGCTCGTAAAGGGGTATCAAGTTGCGCTATGTATCGCACCCACAAACATGCGGTCCAATCACACAGTGTATAGGTACTTGTTACCTATCCACCCTACGACCACTGGAATCGAATCACAAGCTGCGAAACCTCAGCCGGAGCGTAATACAAAACCTTTAAACTTCAATTCACAATTTCTATACTTCTGCACAATGCACAATCCTATATCACGCTCCTCTACAAATCACCTCACGATTTGCGTATTACCTTTACCTTTATTAACGTAAGTCAGCCGCCTTATGCCGCCAAGCCTCCTCTTACTTGGTGTACCCACGGGACCCGAATTTCCGGGGTTCAAATCCTCACTCCACTTTCACTCACTCAAATACACCTGGTTTTTCTGTACAGAAAATTTTTACTCCCTTAGGTCAGCAGCTTTACTCCAGAGGTGCTTACAGTTTTTAAACTAAATTTAGAGTAACCTGCTTTTGAAATCTGATAGTTATGTGCTAATGTATTAAATGTATACTATCCCGCCTTTAATTGAACAAATATTGTGTGCTTTGTACTTAGCGTCTGTATTCGTACGCAACCTTGCGTAAACATGCGACCAGCGTGCCTTTTACGCCACGAGCGCTCTCCTGTACTTTGTCCAGACCACGTGTACAAACGTGCTCCACAATAAAACAAATCACACAATCTATAAATGTGAGCAATACAAACTATAATCGCCCACAAACACAACCCACACTTGTTCTGTATAACCCTTTACGACTGGGCCAGAACTGCGTTTTGTGTTTTTATAAATACTCCCTTAAATACATTTATTTCAAATTTATCTGTATAGCAAACAAATGTATCCTATTTCACACAGATCTATAATGACTGCAATAATCTATAAATTAAATGATATGATTCAGATTGGATAGCCATCTTGCAGACCATACACTGATATAAATATACACATAATTACAATAATATATATATATATATATATATATATATATATATATCCATACAAAAAAGCACGGCACTCCCAGGACTCTTCTGCAAAAACGCCTTTATTGGCGGTGTTCTATCAACATGTTTCAGGGCATCTGCCCTTTCGTCAGGATACACCATATTGGTGTATCCTGACGAAAGGGCAGATGCCCTGAAACATGTTGATAGAACACCGCCAATAAAGGCGTTTTTGCAGAAGAGTCCTGGGAGTGCCGTGCTTTTTTGTATGGATATGTAGATTGCTGCACTAGGCACCTGGATCAGTTGTAACTGCAGCGTGGAGTGCCGGCTGAGTTGGAGCAGTATATATATATATATATATATATATATATATATATATATATATATTGTAAATGGTTGTATGGAGAGCGCTCTTATCGTGTAGTTGTCTCTTTAGCTGTTCTTTCTCTCTAGGACAGTCCTTCAATTTTAGCTTTGATCACGAGAAGATGGATATTTCTGCAAAATACCCTCTCACCAGATTCACCCAGATAACAACATCACTCGTTAGTTTAAAACTTCCATGAAATTTATTGTTGATAAAATTTTCTTATTTTTAAATGAATGACTCTTACATTAAATTTAACATTCGTGGGATAAGATCTCAATGGCACTGCTGTCTACCCCAGCCGGGGAGGAGCTCCTATGACAGCCCGTCCAACCCACAAATGTTAATTCACCCAACGCGTTTCGTCTAACAGACTTCCTCAGGGGTGTTTTTTATATGTAAGAGCGGTCTTAATGAGAGAATAAATGGGACCAATCCCATATAGTTTATCACACTTTTAAATCCTATAATCAGTAGGGACCAGTGTAGAAAATTCCAGCTTTCTATTGGCTAATTTCCAGAACCGTTTGGACTTGTTATAAACAGCTTTTATCTTTTATTAGCTGCAATACTGGAGCTTGTGTCCTCTGTGCTGTCCTCAGAGTGAGGACAGCACAGAGGACACAAGCTCCAGTATTGCAGCTAATAAAAGTTAAAAGCTGTTTATAACAAGTCCAAACGGTTCTGGAAATTAGCCAATAGAAAGCTGGAATTTTCTACACTGGTCCCTATTGATTATAGGATTTAAAAGTGTGATAAACTATATGGGATTGGTCCCATTTATTCTCTCATTAAGACATCGCTCTTACATATAAAAAACACTCCTGAGGAAGTCTGTTAGACGAAACGCGTTGGGTGAATTAACATTTGTGGGTTGGACGGGCTGTCATAGGAGCTCCTCCCCGGCTGGGGTAGACAGCAGTGCCATTGAGATCTTATCCCACGAATGTTAAATTTAATGTAAAAGTCATTCATTTTAAAATAAGAAAAATAAGAATTTACTTACCGATAATTCTATTTATCATAGTCCGTAGTGGATGCTGGGGACTCCGTAAGGACCATGCTGGGGACTCCGTAAGGACCATGGGGAATAGCGGCTCCGCAGGAGACTGGGCACATCTAAAGAAAGCTTTAGGACTAACTGGTGTGCACTGGCTCCTCCCCCTATGACCCTCCTCCAAGCCTCAGTTAGGATACTGTGCCCGGACGAGCGTACACAATAAGGAAGGATTTTGAATCCCGGGTAAGACTCATACCAGCCACACCAATCACACCGTATAATTTGTGATCTGAACCCAGTTAACAGTATGATAACAGAGGAGCCTCTGAAAAGATGGCTCCCAACAATAATAACCCGATTTTTGTAACAATAACTATGTACAAGTATTGCAGACAATCCGCACTTGGGATGGGCGCCCAGCATCCACTACGGACTATGAGAAATAGAATTATCGGTAAGTAAATTCTTATTTTCTCTAACGTCCTAAGTGGATGCTGGGGACTCCGTAAGGACCATGGGGATTATACCAAAGCTCCCAAACGGGCGGGAGAGTGCGGATGACTCTGCAGCACCGAATGAGAGAACTCCAGGTCCTCCTCAGCCAGGGTATCAAATTTGTAGAATTTAGCAAACGTGTTTGCCCCTGACCAAGTAGCTGCTCGGCAAATTTGTAAAGCCGAGACCCCTCGGGCAGCCGCCCAAGATGAGCCCACTTTCCTTGTGGAACGGGCTTTTACAGATTTTAGCTGTGGCAGGCCTGCCACAGAATGTGCAAGCTGAATTGTACTACAAATCCAACGAGCAATAGTCTGCTTAGAAGCAGGAGCACCCAGCTTGTTGGGTGCATACAGGATAAACAGCGAGTCAGATTTCCTGACTCCAGCCGTCCTGGAATATTTTCAGGGCCCTGACAACATCCAGCAACTTGGATTCCTCCAAGTCCCTAGTAGCCGCAGGCACCACAATAGGTTGGTTCAGGTGAAAACGCTGGAACCACCTTAGGGAGAAACTGAGGACGAGTCCTCAATTCCGCCCTGTCCGAATGGAAAATCAGATAAGGGCTTTTACAGGATAAAGCCGCCAATTCTGACACGCGCCTGGCCCAGGCCAGGGCCAACAGCATGACCACTTTCCATGTGAGATATTTTAACTCCACAGATTTAAGTGGTTCAAACCAATGTGACTTTTGGAACCCAAACTACATTGAGATCCCAAATTGCCACTGGAGGCACAAAAGGAGGCTGTATATGCAGTACCCCTTTTACAAACGTCTAAACTTCAGGGACTGAAGCTAGTTCTTTTTGGAAGAAAATTGACAGGGCCGAAATCTGAACCTTAATGGACCCCAATTTCAGGCCCATAAACACTCCTGTTTGCAGGAAATGTAGGAATCGACCCAGTTGAATTTCCTCCGTCGGGCCTTACTGGCCTCGCACTACGCAACATATTTACGCCAATTGCGGTGATAATGTTTTTGCTGTTACATCCTTCCTGGCTTTAGATCAGGATATGGATGACTTCATCCGGAATGCCTTTTTTCCTTCAGGATCCGGTGTTCAACCGGCATGCCGTCAAACGCAGCCGCGGTAAGTCTTGGAACAGACAGGGTCCTTGCTGGAGCAGGTCCCTTCTTAGAGGTAGAGGCCACGGATCCTCCGTGAGCATCTCTTGAAGTTCCGGTTACCAAGTCCTTCTTGACCAATCCGGAGCCACGAATATAGTGCTTTCTCCTCTCCATCTTATCAATCTCAGTACCTTGGGTATGAGAGGCAGAGGAGGGAACACATACACTGACTGGTACACCCACGGTGTTACCAGAGCGTCTACAACTATTGCCTGAGGGTCTCTTGACCTGGCGCAATACCTGTCGAGTTTTTTAATCATGTGGACGACTTCTGGGTGAAGTCCCCACTCTCCCGGGTGGAGGTCGTGCTGAGGAAGTCTGCTTCCCAGTTGTCCACTTCCGGAATGAATACTGTTGACAGTGCTATCACATGATTTTCCGCCCAGCGAAGAATCCCTGCAGCTTCTGCCATTGCCCTCCTGCTTCTTGTGCCACCCTGTCTGTTTACGTGGGTGACTGCCATGATGTTGTCCGACTGGATCAACACCGGCTGACCTTGAAGCAGAGGTCTTGCTTAGCTTAGAGCATTGTAAATGGCCCTTAGCTTCAGGATATTTATGTGAAGTGATGTATCCAGGCTTGACCCTAAGCCCTGGATATTCCTTCCCTGTGTGACTGCTCCCCAGCCTCGCAGGCTGGCATCCGTGGTCACCAGGACCCAGTCCTGAATGCCGAATCTGCGGCCCTCTAGAAGATGAGCACTCTGCAACCACCACAGGATGGATACCCTTGTCCATGGTGACAGGGTTATCCGCTGATGCATCTGAAAATGCGACCCGGACCATTTGTCCAGTAGGTTCCACTGGAAAGTTCTTGCGTGGAATCTAACGAATTGGATTGCTTCGTAGGAAGCCACCATTTTTACCCAGAACCCTTGTGCATTGATGCACTGAGACTTGGTTCGGTTTTAGGAGGTTCCTGACTAGCTCGGATAACTCCCTGGCTTTCTCTTCCGGGAGAAACACCTTTTTTCTGGACTGTGTCCAGGAACATCCCTAGGAAAACAGAAGACAAGTCGTCGGAACCAGCTGCGATTTTGGAATATTGAGAATCCAATCGTGCTGCCGCAACACTACCTGAGATAGTGCTACACCGACTTCCAACTGTTCCCTGGATCTTACCCTTATCAAGGAATCGTCCAAGTAAGGGATAACTAAAATTCCCTTCCTTCGAAGGGATATCATTTCGGCCATTACCTTGGTAAAGACCTGGGGTGCCGTGGACCATCCCTACGGCAGCGTCTGAACTGATAGTGACAGTTCTGTACCATAACCTGAGGTACCCTTGGTGAGAAGGGTAAATTTTGACATGAAGGTAAGCATCCTTGATGTCCCGAGACATCATGTAGTCCCCTTCTTCCAGGTTCGCAATCACTGCTCTGAGTGACTCAATTTTGAATTTGAACCTCTGTATGTAAGTGTTCAAAGATTTTAGATTTTAGATTTAGAATCGGTCTCACCGAGCCGTCTGGCTTCGGTACCGCAATAGTGTGGAATAATACCCCGTTCCCTGTTGCAGGAGGGGTACCTTGATTATCACCTGCTGGGAATACAGCTTGTGAATGGCTTCCAAAACTGCCTCCCTGTCAGAGGGAGACGTCGGTAAAGCCGACTTTTGGAAACGGCGAGGGGGAGACGTCTCGAATTCCAATATGTACCCTTGAGATATTACCTGAAGGATCCAGGGGTCTACTTGCGAGTGAGCCCACTGCGCACTGAAATTCATTGAGAACGGGCCCCCACCGTGCCTGAGCTTGTAAGGCCCTAGCGTCATACTGAGGGCTTGGCAGAGGCGGGAAAGGGTTTCTGTTCCTGGGAACTGGCTAATCTCTTCAGCCTTTTTCCTCTCCCTCTGTCACGAGCAGAAAAGAGGAACCTTTTGTCCGCTTGCCAACAAAGGACTGCGCCTGATAATACGGCGTCTTATTTTGAGAGGCGACCTGGGGTACAAACGTGGATTTCCCAGTTGTTGCCGTGGCCACCAGGTCTAAAAGACCGACCCCAAATGTCCCTTTTCAAAGGCAATACTTCCAAATGCCGTTTGGAATCCGCATCACCTGACCATTTTACTGGTAGAATTGGACAACGCACTTATACTTGATGCCAGTCGGCAAATATTCCGCTGTGCATCATGCATATATAGAAATGCATCTTTTAAATGCTCTATAGGCAATAATATACTATCCTTATCTAGGATATCAATATTTCCAGTCAGGGAATACGACCATGCCAACCCAGCACTGCACCTCCAGGCTGAGGCGATTGCTGGTCGCAGTATAACACCAGTATGTGTGTGAATACATTTTTGGATACCCTCCTGCTTTCTATCAGCAGGATCCTTAAGGGCGGCCATCTCATGAGAGGGTAGAGCCCCTGTTCTTACAAGCGTGTGAGCGCCTTATCCCCCCTAGGGGGTGTTTCCCAACGCACCCTAACCTCTGGCGGGAAAGGGTATACAGCCAATACTTTTAAGAAATTATCAATTGTTATCGGGGGGAAACCAACGCATCATCACACACCTCATTTTATTTCTCAGATTCAGAAAAACTACAGGTAGTTTTTCCCTCACCGAACATAATACCCCTTTTTGGTGGTACTCGTATTATCAGAAATGTATAAAACATTTTCCATTGTCTCAATCATGTAACGTGTGGCCCTACTGGAAATCACGGTTGTCTCTTCACCGTCGACACAGGAGTCAGTATCCGTGTCGGCGTCTGTATCTGCCATCTGAGGTAACGGGCGCTTTAGAGCCCCTGACGGCCTATGAGACGTCTGGACAGGCACAAGCTGAGTAGCCGGCTGTCTCATGTCAACCACTGTTTTTTTATACAGAGCTGACACTGTCACGTAATTTTCAACAGTACATCCACTCAGGTGTCGACCCCCTAGGTGGTGACATCACTGTTACAGACACTCTGCTCCGTCTCCACATCATTTTTCTCCTCATACATGTCGACACAAACGTACCGACACACAGCACACACACAGGGAATGCTCTGATAGAGGACAGGACCCCACTAGCCCTTTGGGGAGACAGAGGGAGAGTATGCCAGCACACACCAGAGCGCTATATATATATATACAGGGATAACCTTATATAAGTGTTTTTCCCCTTATAGCTGCTGTATGTTTTAATACTGCGCCTAATTAGTGCCCCCCTCTCTTTTTTTTAACCCTTTCTGTAGTGCAGGGAAGAGCCAGGGAGCTTCCCTCCAACTGAGCTGTGAGGGAAAATGGCGCCAGTGTGCTGAGGAGATAGGCTCCGCCCCCTTTTCGGCGGCCTTATCTCCCGTTTTTCTGTATATTCTGGCAGGGGTTAAATGCATCCATATAACCCAGGAGCTATATGTGATGTATTTTTTGCCATGTAAGGTATTTTTATCATGTTTTATTGCGTCTCAGGGCGCCCCCCCCAGCGCCCTGCACCCTCAGTGACCGGAGTATGAAGTGTGCTGAGAGCAATGGCGCACAGCTGCAGTGCTGTGCGCTACCTTATTGAAGACAGGAACGTCTTCTGCCGCCGATTTTTCCGGACCTCTTCGCTCTTCTGGCTCTGTAAGGGGGTCGGCGGCGCGGCTCCGGGACCCATCCAGGCTGGGCCTGTGATCGTCCCTCTGGAGCTAATGTCCAGTAGCCAAGAAGCCCAATCCACTCTGCACGCAGGTGAGTTCGCTTCTTCTCCCCTTAGTCCCTCGATGCAGTGAGCCTGTTGCCAGCAGGTCTCACTGAAAATAACAAACCTAAACTAAAACTTTCACTAAGAAGCTCAGGAGAGCCCCTAGTGTGCACCCTTCTCGTCGGGCACAGAAATCTAACTGAGGCTTGGAGGAGGGGCATAGGGGGAGGAGCCAGTGCACACCAGTTAGTCCTAAAGCTTTCTTTAGATGTGCCCAGTCTCCTGCGGAGCCGCTATTCCCCATGGTCCTTACGGAGTCCCCAGCATGGTCCTTACGGAGTCCCCAGCATCCACTTAGGACGTTAGAGAAATTTTAGCCACAATAAATTTCATGGAAGTTTTAAACTAACGAGTGATGTTGTTATCTGGGTGAATCTGGTGAGAGGGTATTTTGCAGAAATATCCATCTTCTCGTGATCAAAGCTAAAATTGAAGGACTGTCCTAGAGAGAAAGAACAGCTAAAGAGACATAACTACACGATAAGAGCGCTCTCCATACAACCATTTACAGTGTTCAACCACCTGGTTCTCGACTGGCAGGAGGACCTATTTGGAGATTAGCAGCTGATCCTCCCCAAGGACTATTAGGTCTAAGGTGGATTAATAGCGCAATTTGGTTATATATATATATATATATATATATATATATATATATATGTACCATTCACTGGCCTGTAACGAGACACCTTACCTCCAACTTGCATATCAAAGATATTTGCTTTTCACTACTAAAAAAAATAGTTACACAGGTTAATTTGCATTTCAATGGCTATATTCCACAAGTCTTGGATGAAAAGAGAGAAAAAAAACACAAAACTTTTTTTTTTTTCACAGACAAGAAGGGAAAAAAAATAACTTATCTCATCATTTACTCTCACTAGGCCTAATTGAAACTATTTGTAATTGACTATGGCATGAGTTAAATAAATTCATTGGTAACTCATAAATGGTGCTGGATGTGACAAAGGAAACTGATTGTTCTGAGAACACTGAAAATCAGCTATTTAGAAAGTGACCATCCTAAAATGGCCACTGCTCCTCCCCTTCCACATCCATGAGGTTTACACAAGATGGTGGACAGGCCATGTGGTTAGTCCAAAATGGAGGACAAACCATGCGGCTCCTTTGTCACAAAGAAATCACACCCTATACAGGCACCAAAGTTACTTTAGGCCTGAGTTTAAAAAAAATATAAAAAATTTCTCAGCATGCTAACACAGCCATATCGTGGATATGCAGCAACTTTTAAATGTACTTTTACATCTACTTAACAGATAAACAATCCAATCTGAATCAAACACAATTACTTATTTGAACTTTGTTTTGCAACAATAAAAATACGCTGTAGCATCTTAAATATTATGATAAACACATGGTACCTTGAATTTCATATCAGCGGCTTTCTGGTAACACAATACACGTGGATGTTATTCGTCAGCGTCGCGATGCGTCCATCGTTAGCCCGTTGATCACAGCCACGTTTGTAATGTACAGTGCATCATTAAGACCATGATATCACGGACGCAGCCCTCATCTGTAAATACCAAATTGCTTTCTAACAAATATTTAAAATGCCCACTCTAATATATACTGGGGACGCCAGGCGCATCTTATTACCATATATGATAAAAGTGCGCTGTACGTCACAAAACACTACATCCCTTAAGAGAAAACAATACACCCACACATTATCTGAGTTCCAAAGCTCATTGATGTATATATTTGTTATTAAATGGATATGTATTCAATATATCACAATGTACAGTATATGTATATATATATATATATATATATATATATGTGTGTGTGTGTGTGTGTGTGTATATATATATATATATATATATATATATATATATATATATATATATATAGTTACATGGTTACAATTTATACCGTAAGCAGTTAATACAAACTAAATCAAATACATACAGTTACAGGCCAGCAAATACATCACCATATCTTTCTCATATAAAGTCTCCCCTCCATATCACTCTCTCTCTGTAAAATCATGCAGGCACCGGACTGGCAGCATCTCCACCATCGTCTGGGACAAAACAGCAACTAACTCTCTAAGTCCTAGAAACTGCCTATATCACTCAGTGGGAGTTTTCAGTCTGTTGGTTTCGGTCTCCTTCTATTGGTCCAGAGGCCAGACCTCAAGAACTCAACGGCTCATTGGAAAGAGTGAGGGCTTTTGTCCTGTGTTGCTGGCACATGTGTCTGCCCCCAGGGCCATGCTGTGGAGCTAGTTTCAAGACTTCAAAAGATCTTTTGTTCACTTTAGAATTTTGGCTTCATATTCCTTCATTTAATCATATCTACTTGTTGCAATGAGCTAGAACTTAATAACAGGCATCAAATTGATATACACATTAATCTGGTTGCTTTAGTACCAAATACGACATGTCCATCTTGCTTCGTTCCAATAATACACATACATGACGTTACTACATTATATAATGTTAAATCATTATGATGTCTGGCGCTTGATATGTTATAATTATGTGCTGTATGAAATATGTGTCGAATCTGTCTCTGTGGCATATCTGTGTAAATGCGTATGTTACCATATATTGCTGTGCTTGCTGCGCGTATTTGCAAGCTTAGCAACTCATTATGTGTGGAGTCTGTATGTTCTCTCTATGTAATATTTTTGACTTTGACAGTGTCATCTGCAAAAAGGCATACTTTCCCTTTAATGCCATTTGCAATGTCACCGATAAAGATATTAAAAAGCACTGGTCCAAGTACAGATCCCTGGGGTACTCCACTGGTAACATTTCCTTCCTGTGAATGCACTCCATTTACCACAACTCTCTGTTTTCTATCCTTCAACTAAGATCTTATCCATTCAATAATCCTAATATCCAATCCCAAACGTTCAAGTTTATTTAGCAGTCTGCGATGTGGAACAGTGTCAAAAGCCTTACTAAAGTCTAGATAAGCTATATCCATGGCTCCACCTTTATCCATGACTTTAGTCACACAGTCAAAAAAAGTCAATAAGATTTGTTTGACATGATCTCCCCCCAGTGAATCCATGCTGTTTGGGATCCTGTAAATTGACAGATTTTAGATAATCTACAACTCTTTCTTTTAAGAGTGTTTCCATCAATTTCCCTACTTCTGATGTAAGACTCACTGGTCTGTAGTTGTTTGCCTCTTCCTTGCTTCCACTTTTGTGCAGTGGGACTACGTTTGCTCTTTTCCAGTCCTCTGGAATTACTTCTGTAGCTAATGACTGGTTGAATAATTCTGTCAATGGTGCTACCAGCACCTCTTTAAGTTCTTTTAGTATCCTTGGATGTATCCTATCTGTCCCCATAGATTTGTCCACTTTCAGCTTTGAGAGTTCTGTTAGGACCTTCTCCTCTGTAAATGTACTTGTTTCATTTTCCTGAATATCCCTGCAACTTAATTGTGGCCCCTTCCCCTCTCTTTCAGTAGTAAATACTGAGTAAAAATAATTATTAAGATGATCTACTATTAAATTGTCTCCCTCAACAAGAACCCCAGTGTCTGTCTTTAGTTTTATTATTCCGCCTTTTGTTTTTCTCCTTTCGCTTATATACCTAAAAAAAAGTTTTGCCTCCTTTACCCACTGACTGGGCCATTTTCTCCTCAGCTTGTGCCTTTGCACATCTGATTACCTTCTTAGTTTCCTTCTGTCTAACTGTTATGCACACCAGTGCCAGCAGGAAAGTACTGGTGTCAGAACTGTTATGCACTCCAGTGTCTGCAGGAATGTACTGGTGTTTGAACTGTTATGCAAAACAGATGGACTCACAGACAAACTGGGGGATATGACATAACGTACACAGAAGGTGATAGGGTAACAAAATACACACAAAGTGAACAGAGAAGCCCAGAGGCTAAGGAACTGGGTATCTCCCTTGTATTAGAACTGCTAAGATGGAAAAAGCAAGATGTTGTGTTTTAATACGTAGAGTACCCGAAATGCTGTTGCTAAGGGCAACAGCAAAACCCTAAAGGGTTACCAACGGGTGTGGCAGTAAACTCCTTGGTCAGAGATGGAATGATAGACACAAGGAGAATCTCCACAATCCTAATTCTCACTTGCAGTGCACAGGTTTTAGCTTACTGCCACTAAACTGACCCCTGACACCTAGCACAGTGAGACAGGATTAGACAGGCAAGTCTTAGAATACAGCCGCAAACTTGCTAAGTTCACAGAGTAGTAACAGAACCCCAGCAAGCTAAACGACTGACTCCAGTCTTACTGCTAGGTCTGGATTGGCAGAGTGTAATACCAAATTCCCAGGCCTATTTGCAGTAAGCAACAAACAAATACAAAGCTACACAGTACTGGCTAACGTTCATGAACTGACTAACCAACAAAGATTCAGCAGCATCTGCTTACCCTGAAAAGAGGCCTTATAAAGCAGGTGCTGTCCACGCCCCACTCAGACCTCACAGACTGTGAGCACAAAAACCAGCACAGGATCCCCTGCCGTGCACAGAGCCTATAACCACTGCACAGCAAAAGACCCGAACCGGAGTATCAGCTGCGCTCAGGTTACTCCACTAGCACTTGTCTCCCGGTTGCCATGACGACGTGGCAGCACAGGGCAGGAGACCCTAACAGTACCCCCCCTCTGACGAGGGGTCAAAGAACCCCTACCACCGGGTTTATCGGGGAACTGCGAGAAGAAAGAGCGTATCAGTCTGGGGGCATGAAGATCACAACTGCGCACCCACGACCGCTCCTCCGGGCCATACCCCTTCCAGTGCACCAAAAATGACAGCCGACCCCGAACCACCTTGGAGTCAAGAATCCTTTCAACAACAAACTCCCTCTGGCCACGTATCAGAAGAGGGGAAGGTCTTCCACTGGTAGAAGGATTACTAATCGCCCGTTTTAAAAGGGAACAATGAAATGTTTTATTGATACCCAAAGAACGGGGCAGATCTAACTGAAATGCCACCGGATTGATAACCCTGGTGATCTTATAAGGGCCGATGAACCGGGGCCCTAACTTATGAGATGGCTGTCTCAACTTCAAATTCTTGGTAGACAACCAGACGAAGTCTCCTAATTTGAAGCTGCAGGGTCTTTTCCGCTTATCAAAAACCCTTTTGGTCACTAATGACACAGACACAAGGGCTTTCTTCACTTTCCGCCAAATACCTCTAAGGACCGAAACCACAGAGGAACCACCAGGCGTGGAGTCCAGGGGGTCAAAAGAATTGGCCTTAGGATGATGCCCATACACACAAAGGAAGGGAGAGATCCCTGTAGCAGAGTGAGCCGCGTTGTTATAGGCAAACTCCGCCATGGACAGATGAGCAACCCAGTCAGTCTGACACTTGGAGACATAACACCTGAGGAACTGCTCCAAGGACTGGTTCACCCTTTCAGTCTGCCCATTAGACTGCGGATGGTAGCCTGACGACAAGCTGACAGAAATCTGGAGATCGGAACAAAATGCCCTCCAGAATTTGGCCACAAACTGGGATCCGCGGTCAGAGACCACATCAAGTGGCAACCCGTGGAGACGCACAACATGCAGCATAAATAATTCAGACAGGCGTCTGGCTGATGGCAGCCCAACCAGTGGAACGAAGTGCGCCATCTTCGAAAACCTGTCAACGACAACCCAGATGGCTGTCATCCCCGAGGATTTGGGCAAGTCCACCACAAAATCCATTGAAATGTGGGTCCATGGCTTAGATGGGATAGAGAGTGGATGTAATGGGCCAACAGGAACCCCTCTAGGAGTCTTATTTCGGGCACAGATGTCACATGCCCGAACCCACTGATCCACATCCTTAGCCACCGAGGGCCACCACACCGCCCTAGATAGCAACTCCCGAGTTCTGGCAATACCCGGGTGACCTGCCGACTTCTTGGCATGGAATTCCAGGAACACTCGCTGTCTTAACCTAGGAGGCACAAACAAAAGACCTACCGGAAGGTCTGGAGGAGCCTGCTCCTGTGCTCTAAGGACTAATGATAAGAGGTCCTGGGTAATGCCCACTTTAATACATGATGGGGAAACAATGGGCAACGGCTCCTCGGTGGTCTCCTGGATTGGAGCAAAACTCAGCGAGAGCGCATCAGCCTTGATGTTTTTTGACCCAGGGCGATATGTTATCAAAAAATTAAAGCGAGCAAAAAACAAAGCCCATCGTGCCTGCCTGGCATTGAGACGCTTCGCTGACTCTAAATATGCCAGATTCTTATGGTCAGTGAGAATTGAGACCACAAACTTAGCCCCCTCAAGCCAGTGTCTCCACTCCTCGAGTGCATCCTTAATAGCCAACAATTCCCGGTTACCCACGTCATAATTCATCTCGGCAGGCGAAAATTTACGGGAAAAGTAAGCACAGGGATGAAGGCGATTATCAGACACTCCCATCTGAGAAAGCACTGCCCCAATACCCATCTCAGAGGCATCCACCTCCACCACAAAAGGACGCTCTGGATCTGGGTGTCGCAGCACCTTGGCCGAAACAAATGCCCTTTTGAGACGGGCAAAAGCCGCTTTAGCCTCACAAGACCAGTGAGCAACATCCGCCCCTTTCTTAGTGAGTGCCACCAAGGGCGCCACTATAGACGAAAATCCAGCGATAAATCGTCTATAAAAATTCGCAAAGCCCAGGAAACGCTGAAGCGCCTTCAAACTAGTGGGCTGCACCCAATCCAGGACAGCCTGTACCTTGGAACCCTCCATTTGGAAACCTTCTGGGGAGATAATATATCCTAGAAATGCGATTTGCTGAACTTCAAATTCGCACTTCTCCAGCTTCGCCCCAAGCCGGTGGTCTCTGAGTTTCTGGAGGACTAAGCGTACATGCTTCCGATGTTCCTCCAGGGAATGGGAGAAGATTAGGATGTCATCTAAGTATACAACTAAGAATCTATCCAAATATTCCCTGAGCACATCATTCATGAAATCCTGGAAGACTGCCGGGGCATTACAGAGCCCAAAAGGCATCACCAAATATTCATAATGCCCTGAGTGGGTATTAAAGGCAGTCTTCCATTCATCCCCCTCTCTTATTCGGATTAGATTGTACGCACCGCGTAGGTCAATCTTAGAAAAAATGGTGGCAGTACGAAGCTGGTCAAACAAGACCGAAATGAGAGGCAGTGGGTATGAGTTTTTAATCGTGATACGGTTCAATTCCCTGAAGTCGATGCAGGGTCGCAACGAACCGTCCTTTTTACCCACGAAGAAGAACCCCGACCCAACTGGAGACTGTGAAGGTCTGATAAATCCCTTAGCCAAGTTCTCCTGAATGTACTCTGCCATAGCCTGAGTCTCAGGACGTGACAGGGAGTACAACCTGCTCTTGGGAAGCTTAGCATTTGGCAACAAATCAATGGCACAGTCATAGGGGCGATGGGGAGGTAGTACCTCTGCAACTTTTTTGGAGAACACGTCCGCAAAATCTGCATAACATCCTGGCAAACTTAGCTGCGAGAGCCTGACTGGAAGGCTCAAGCAACTCCTGAAACAATCAGTACCCCAACTAAGAATCTCCCCAGAGACCCAGTCAAATTGAGGATTGTGGGCCCTTAACCAGGGTAACCCCAACACCAATGGGGCAAAAGTACAGACAGTCACATAAAAGGACAATTTTTCAGAGTGTGTGGCTCCAATAAACAAAGAAATCTGGCTAGTGCAAGAGGTAATTTTACCTTGGGATAATGGTTCCCCGTTTAACCCACAAATCTCAATTTCCGATGCCAAGGGTACTAAGGGAACAGAGTGTTTCAGGGCGAATTGGCGGTCCATAAAAACCCCGTCGGCCCCACTGTCCACAAAGGCCTCAGTCTTGACAGTTTGACCGAGGATCTTCAAGGTCACCGGAATGATAAAAGTCTTCTTGGGAAATTCTGACTTCTGGCCTGACAGGATATTTCCCATCACCCTCAGGCCCTGAAGTTTTCCGGCTTTTCTGGGCATGATACTACCACATGACCTTTATTCCAACAGTACAAACACAACCCCTGCTTTCTCCTCCGCGTCTTCTCACGCGAGGAGAGGCGGGTAGCCCCAATCTGCATAGGCTCCTCAGAAAATTCCTCAGAGTCTGAGGTTCCCTTGGGAAGGAAGGAAATCTCAGTCTCCCTTTCAAGCCTACGCTCTCTCAGCCGTCTATCCACCCGGATGGATAACTGCATGAGCTGATCCAAGCTATCAGGCAAGGGATATTGTACCAGTTGGTCCTTTATCTGGTTAGAAAGACCTCTTCGGTACTGGTGTCTCAGGGCTGGGTCATTCCACTGGGTATCATGGGCCAACCTCCGAAACTCCGTACAGTAAACCTCAACTGGCCTTCGCCCTTGCTTAAGGATCGAAATCTGAGCCTCGGCTGAGGCCGTCTTGTCAGGGTCATCATACAACATGCCCAGTGCCGTAAAAAAAGCATCAACACTTTTAAGCGACGGACAGTCAGGCTGCAACCCATATGCCCAGACCTGTGGGTCTCCTTGTAGCAAGGAAATCACTATGCCCACCCGCTGAATCTCCGACCCAGAAGACTGAGGCCTAAGCCGGAAGTATAGCTTGCAGCTCTCCTTGAAACAAAAGAACTGCGAGCGATCTCCAGAAAAACGATCCGGGAGATTTACTTTCGGCTCCTTAACCCCTGCAGGTGCTGCTGCTGCGGGAGCTCCGCCAGCAGCCTGGGAGGTGTGCATTTTAATAGACAAATCATTAAATTGTCGAGTCAGGACCTGCACCTGATCGACCACCTGTTGCAACATATTTTGAGGGGTATGCTCCATATTCCCACAAAATTTCAACAGGAGTATTAGGCTGCTGAATATGTTATGCACACCAGTGCCAGCAGGAAAGTACTGGTGTCAGAACTGTTATGCACTCCAGTGTCTGCAGGAATGTACTGGTGTTTGAACTGTTATGCAAAACAGATGGACTCACAGACAAACTGGGGGATATGACATAACGTACACAGAAGGTGATAGGGTAACAAAATACACACAAAGTGAACAGAGAAGCCCAGAGGCTAAGGAACTGGGTATCTCCCTTGTATTAGAACTGCTAAGATGGAAAAAGCAAGATGTTGTGTTTTAATACGTAGAGTACCCGAAATGCTGTTGCTAAGGGCAACAGCAAAACCCTAAAGGGTTACCAACGGGTGTGGCAGTAAACTCCTTGGTCAGAGATGGAATGATAGACACAAGGAGAATCTCCACAATCCTAATTCTCACTTGCAGTGCACAGGTTTTAGCTTACTGCCACTAAACTGACCCCTGACACCTAGCACAGTGAGACAGGATTAGACAGGCAAGTCTTAGAATACAGCTGCAAACTTGCTAAGTTCACAGAGTAGTAACAGAACCCCAGCAAGCTAAACGACTGACTCCAGTCTTACTGCTAGGTCTGGATTGGCAGAGTGTAATACCAAATTCCCAGGCCTATTTGCAGTAAGCAACAAACAAATACAAAGCTACACAGTACTGGCTAACGTTCATGAACTGACTAACCAACAAAGATTCAGCAGCATCTGCTTACCCTGAAAAGAGGCCTTATAAAGCAGGTGCTGTCCACGCCCCACTCAGACCTCACAGACTGTGAGCACAAAAACCAGCACCGGATCCCCTGCCGTGCACAGAGCCTATAACCACTGCACAGCAAAAGACCCGAACCGGAGTATCAGCTGCGCTCAGGTTACTCCACTAGCACTTGTCTCCCGGTTGCCATGACGACGTGGCAGCACAGGGCAGGAGACCCTAACACTAACAAGATATAAATCTTTGTCTTCATTATTTTGTGTCTGCTTATATTTCCTAAAAGCCATCTTTTTTGCTTTCACAATATTTGCTACTTCTTTTGCAAACCACACTGGCTTCCTTTTTCCTTGTGTTTTTCCTAAGACTTTTGATACAAAGGTCTGTTGCCTTTAATATTGCACATTTTAATGTTTCCCACCTCTCCTGCACTGCTTCCCAGTTCGTCCACTCTGCCAAAGAATCGCTTACACATTTTCCCATCCCTACAAAAACAGCCTTCCTAAAATCGAACACCTTTCTTCACAAAAGCTCTTTTCAGAGCTGCCTAGCACAGACCTCCCTGCTAGCTGCCTGCACTGCTGGCACCAACTTACAAACTGAGCTCCAGTGCCTGGAGGCGGGACTATAGAGGAGGCAGTGCAAGGCATCCTGGGAACAGTCAAAGCTTTAGCCTGTTGGTGCCTCGTATCAAGATCCAACTCTACACCCCAATGTTATTCCCTGTGGAATACAGTGTACCCCGCTGCATAAAGATTCCTTATTGCAACCAATTGCGGCAAAAACAGATTTTTATTTTCGGGTGCTAGCAGATATGATTATAAACAGAGGCCTACAAGTTTTATTTTAACAATTATAGCACTTCCTTAAGCAACTTCTCTCCTTTCTTTCATCATTTGGGCAGTACGGATGGTGTAATGGTTAGCAATACCGCCTCACAGCACTGAGGTCATGGGTTCGATTCCCACCATGGCTCTACCTGTGCGGAGTTTGTATATTCTCCCCGTACTTGCGTGGGTTTCCTCCGGGTACTCCGATTTCCTCCCACAATCCAAAAATATACTGGTAGGTCAATTTGATCCCAACAAAAAAATTAACCCTAGTATGAATGTGTGCGCATGTACATGTGGTAGGGAATAAAGATTGTAAGCTTCACTGGGTCAGGGGCCGATGTGAATGGGCAAATATTCTCTGTAAAGTGCTGCATAATATGTGTGCGCTATATAAATAACTGGTAGTAATAATAATAATAATAACAATCATATAAAACAAAACAGTAGGACTGTAGCTCACTATATACATGCTTTGATGTGCCCACTCTACTGCTGCTATTACACATTACAAGACTCTTCAGCTCAAGAACTGAAATAAGCTAAAACTGGAATCATGAACTTAGAACTGCGGCCGGGAACGAGGAACTCAGGACTGCATGCTGGTGTCAGGCGCACAGACCTGGTACCTACACACTGATACAAAAAATCCTACTGACCGTGAAATCAGACTTCATTCACTCCTCCCTTGCTAGCGGGTTATGGTCCGAGTTTGGTACATATGACCCCACAATGGTCAGCTTGGGAGGATCAGCCTTCATGATCTAACACTGTAAAAATCGGCCCGTGATATTACTAGCAGCTAGTGGAGGACAAATCATCCTCCCATAATCTTGTTAACAATGTAATTTTGTTATGTTTAGTTTGCAATTGCATTTCTCGGTTTTCCAACTGCCAAAAGAAAATAAAAAAATTTAGAAATGGAAATTATTTTGCATTAGGAGGGAGGAAGGGAAAGATTCTTACACAGAGAAAGCACAATTCTTTTGTCACTGCCTTTTGTTCTCCTGAGTCGTCACCTCCCACGTCTCCTCCTCTCTTGTCTCTGGACCTTCCCTTTCTTCATACCCACTTTTAACTCATCCTTGTCTGAGCTAAGCCCCATATACTTCATGAGGCAAAATGTACCCATCAGGCTAACCTTTAATTTTTAGCCCCAATACTACATTGCTTAACTTAATCGCGCCTAGATTGCAGGCCCTGCTTCCACCTAAGCCAATTACATATGGAGGGCTTCACTTGGGCCTGCGCTCTGTTTAAACATTTTATATTCTTTCAGATGAACTCCTCAGACGCCGATTGAATAAGACACAACACACCATAGCTGGCAGAAGTCCAAATTTTATTGATCACTTCCACAAAGTTGGTGGCCCAGGAAGAGCAATTGCAAACATACTATTCAAATTTGCTAATTGGGGTGGGTACTCCAGCCCACCCCCTTCACAGGTGCCCACCCACTTTGTGGACTGGGTTCTACAATCCTTCTAACCAGAGCCGTCCCTAACCAATATGATGCCCTAGGCAAGATTTTGGCTGGTGCCCCCTAGCACCACCGCTGGTTCTGCCTCTGACCTTGCACCTCTTCCCAGCACCATCACCCCTCACCCATAGCAGTCCTTGTACCGCCTACATTTTAAATAGGAACAGTTTGCACATTTGACGCACAGCCCAAAAAGGGGCATCTTCTTGCTGGGAAGGGACATGGCCACACAATAGTAACCCCAATTCCAATTACGCCACACAGTACTGCAACTTTATTCACATTTTTTCTTGCGATAGTGTCCATAATTCATATTACATCCCACAGTAGTATCACTTTACCTTATAAACATTACTCCTCACAGTAGAGCCCCTTATTCACATTACATCACACTGAATTGCTCCTTATTCACATTACACCACACCTTATTGCTCTTTATTCACCTTAGATGACACAGTAGTGCCCTTTCTATTTGCAACGCCACATAGTAGAGCACCTTATACACATAATGCCACACATTAGTAATGCATTTATACACAATTCCATACAGTAATGCCCCTTACACATATGAGACACATTAAAGTCCTTATAAACATAATGCACCTTACACATTATGACAACCTTTATTAATGCCCTTTTACACATAATGTCCCTTACACATATGCCGCACATTATTAATGCCCTTATACACATAATGACACACATAGTGCCCCCTACACATTTGCTGCACATTATTAGTGCCCCTATACACATGACACATATACAGTAGTACCCTGTTACACACATATGCCGCACATTATTAATGCCCTTATACACATAATGACACACATAGTGGCCCTTTACACATATGTTGCACATTATTTATTTAGACATGACACACATAATGCTCCTTACACATATTCTGAACACTACTGCACAACCAACCCACTCACATGCACACAGCACTCACACTTCCACTAACACTGTGACCTCTGCCTCTGCTTGGATACAGATGTGTCCTCACAAATCTTGCATCAATGCTAACGTCGGGCACCTTTTTTTATGAAAATGCATCTTATTTGCATTGCTATGTGGCTAGGATGCACAAGCAGCTTCGGCTGATTAAACTGATATGCAGCATGCCAATATACTGTGTGAGACTGTGGCTGTATCTGCATATGTAATGCTACATACAGAATATAGGCATGTCACATATCATTTTAATCAGCAGAAGCTGATGATGCCCCTAGGCATATCAAGCGCCCTAGGCAATTGCCTAGTTTGCCTATGCCTATGGCCGGCTCTGCTTCTAACCATGAAATCAGACCCCATTTACTCCTCCCTTGCTAGCGGTTGATGGTCCCAGTTTGGTAGCGATGGCCCTGCAATGGTCAGCTTGGGAGAATCAGAGTTCACGATTTAACATCGGACAATGGGGCCGTGATATTACTACCAGTACCGCTGCCCACACCTGGCACAGGTGTTAAACACCAACACAGGTGTCTTCTGCCCGGCATGAGGCATGCCATTCAGTGAAGTGTGCCAAATCCCTACACTGACTCAGAGGACATATCATCCTCCTATAAGCTTGTTAGCAATGGCATATCTAATGTTTGCATTTTATTACCATAGTTGAAATCATAGAAACAGTTGCATAAAGAATATAGAATTTAACATAAGATTGTCTAGTTGTTCCTTTTATCCAGGTGGGAAGTGATGTTAGATAATGCAAATTTATTAAACAATGCAATATACAATACATGCATTTCCCATACTCTACATGACATTGACAGTTTCCAGTCCATACCTGTGATTAAGTCCTCTACCTTCTGTCGTGCAATCAAATCCTTCCCTCGCTTCAGTAAAAGTTCAATTTGCAGAAGGAGTGCTTTACCAATGTCAGGAGAGGCCTCAAAGTCATTACAAATCATTCTGAGGAAATCAAATCCCACACAATCCCTGTAAAAGGATATACAGTAATATAAAGCAAAAATCTAGTACACTGTCATTGTCATCAATGCAATACCCGCTAAAGGGTATGACTTTTCGTTTTTGGGTATATGTCTGTACCTGAAATTCTCCTTGAATATTCAATGTATATCTGAAATTTTACATTTCAACATCTATTAATTATAATAATAATAGATACATATATATATATATATATATATATATATATCATGTTTCTTCTAATAGGACTGAAAGTGCTTTACATTTGCCTCTATAGCACAAACAGCTAAAACACAAAACTGCTACTGATAAAATCACATGCTGGGGACCGCCCAGCATGTGTAACGCCGACCTTCGATGCAAACGTAATTCAATTGCGATCGCATCACAGAAATTGTGAAATAGAGGTAGACAGTGCATGTGCAGCCGGGCTGCATATGCAGGCGCACCGCCACTGAAAGAGATGTATTGAGCTTAAGCAGCTATCAGCCATTTTGTTAAGTAGCAGCCATGATGTAGTGAATAAGAAGTATGCTCTGTTAATAAATCATAAGAATGCAGACATTTCACAGTTAGTACGTTCTGTGAGAAGCAAGGTCATAGCTATAGTCTTGAAAATAGGTTATAGCCAGTTTCTCTTGTGTTTAGACTTCTTGTGAAGGACATGAAGGAGGGGGTCAGCTAGAGAGGAGTTCTGGAGATGCATTATTGTTTTAATATGTGACGTGTATCAAGTGTACATGCAAGTACCTTTTTGCTATATAATGGCCTGCTGATTAAACGAGCTTCAGTCTCATTTTGCCGACACAACAGTGTGTGTTGTCTGCTTCCTGGGATTCCCAATCGATTGGTAAACAAATGGTATCGGACAGACAATTGAAGGGACTCGATAGGAGGAGGCTTATCTCCGACAGTACATGGGGGCTATTGTTCCGGGATCGATGACAGCTACCGACATCAGATGATGACACGACTGCTGGACATATGCAACTACTGACATACCCGGGTGAGTAATCTAAAGATTGATCATTATATATCAACTTGGTTACTCTGTCAATACTTGTATACAGTCCTTTGGTCTGTTCATCTGATTAGGTAAGCAATACACGATCATTTAGACCCAACTGTCTGTTTGAAAAACATTCATTATTTTTCTGTGTGCCCTGATAGTGTTATAAGTTTTAGTTTCACTGTTGCAAGGGAAAATGTGGTTTTATTTTAAAGTCATAAGTTTCAGTTTCACTCTTGCAAGGGAAAAAAATGTGTGGTTTTATTTTTAAATGACTTGTCAGATTTTTTGTGGTATAATCCTGCTATTGAGTCTTAATATTGTAAAGTCAAAGGTATATTGCAAAACAGTGATTTTAGTTTTTAGGGAACCTTAAGACAGGTTTTGCAACAGTTGTGGGATGTCATGTTGATAAAGTGGTAATAGAAAAATTTATTGGTGATAAAGTTCCATATTGTCTTGATAAATTACCTGTTAATTATATACCAGAAACCTATCAAGTGGTGTGTTCTAAGTCTCTGTCATCCTTACCCTTTGGTCCCAGAGGTATAGTTAGTGATGGAAACTACTGATTATATAACATTTAACCAGATGGCATGGAATTAGGTTAAGACACTGAACACTCGCATACTCAGCCTTTTCAAATCCAGTACAGCCAGGGACTGTGTCTCCCTTTTAATATAAGGTGGCTGTAGTTGGCACTGAACATACAAGGTTTGGTAATAGTGATATCAGTTTTCTCATAGAAAAGTATACTAGCTGATACAGTATTGCAGTTTGTTGGTGGGGCTTATCCCTATTGTCTACGATTGTCCACCTATTAATCATTTGTCACCAGAATTTATTCCTGTCTGTCCAAAGAGTTTAACATTATTAGAAGAAGACGTTAAATCTATTATTGCCAAAGGTAATTAATTCGCATTTGAAAAGACATATGACTCAGTGTAAAGTCAAGTCAGTAAAAACAGAATTTTGGTTTGTGTCAGAGGATTAAGATCCAAGTGGTTTGCTTCATTTGGTCCTTTTTGTTGATGAATACAGAAAACACTTAAATAATATTAGTGTGACGTTTAAAAGAAGATATATCTTTTAAACTGAGGTATTTTATGTTTGCAAGACTAGGTCTTTTAAACTGAGAGTTCCCTAGTAAACATTTATTACTATAAGTGTGATGCTTTAAGGAGTTAGTCTTTCAAGCTGAGGTATATACTGACTTTTGTTTTGGATACTGTGCAGTATAAGTAAAGGTGCAGCCCCGAGGGATTTCGCAAAGTGAATTGATCAATAACGCGAAGGGACAGCACAGTGAGCCCCTGGAAATTGTCAGTGCTAGGGAAGGAAAACAGGCACTTATTGGTGCAATTTGTGTAAGGGGCAAACTTCCTAGAGGAAGGGAAGTGTTGACTAATGAGGAAGAATTGAAGCAAACAACAAACACTGGATCGATTAACAAGGTATTACTGACACTATTAAGAATTTGACAAACTGTTTAAGGGGCATAAGGTTTAATACATCACCTGTATGAATAAGAAGTTAAAAGCGTATATACATGTCGACAGAAGATGTATGCTCAGAGTGTTTGTGTGTGGCATTTATAGAAAATAAGGGGCAGGGCCCTTTTAGATTGAGAGCTATTTCATTTTGTGCTGAACCAGGAGTGTGGAAAAACACTACGGACTCAGTAAAAAGTTTTTATATATTGATGGGGTGTCACTTTATTCCAAAACCAAGTGATATCGCAAAAGAGTGGTTGAGTTTCCTTGCTAGTTCAGGAAATCGAGCACATAGCTGCATATCCCACAATCCTTTAGATTCAGGATATTGATTGATAGTTGGAAAAATAAGAATTTACTCACCGGTAATTCTATTTCTCGTAGTCCGTAGTGGATGCTGGGAACTCCGAAAGGACCATGGGGAATAGCTGCTCCGCAGGAGTCTGGGCACAACTAAAAGAAAGCTTTTAGACTACCTGGTGTGCACTGGCTCCTCCCACTATGACCCTCCTCCAAGCCTCAGTTAGGATACTGTGCCCGGAAGAGCTGACACAATAAGGAAGGATTTTGAATCCCGGGTAAGACTCATACCAGCCACACCAATCACACCGTATAACTCGTGATACCATATCCAGTTAACAGTATGAAATTTAACTGAGCCTCTCAACAGATGGCTCATAACAATAACCCTTTTGTGAACAACAACTATGTACAAGTATTGCAGACAATCCGCACTTGGGACGGGCGCCCAGCATCCACTACGGACTACGAGAAATAGAATTACCGGTGAGTAAATTCTTATTTTCTCTGACGTCCTAGTGGATGCTGGGAACTCCGAAAGGACCATGGGGATTATACCAAAGTTCCCAAACGGGCGGGAGAGTGCGGATGACTCTGCAGCACCGAATGAGAGAACTCAAGGTCCTCCTCAGCCAGGGTATCAAATTTGTAGAATTTTGCAAACGTGTTTGCCCCTGACCAAGTAGCAGCTCGGCAAAGTTGTAAAGCCGAGACCCCTCGGGCAGCCGCCCAAGATGAGCCCACCTTCCTTGTAGAATGGGCTTTTACTGATTTAGGATGCGGCAGTCCAGCCGCAGAATGCTCCAGCTGAATTGTGCTACAAATCCAGCGAGCAATAGTCTGCTTAGAAGCAGGAGCACCCAGTTTGTTGGGTGCATACAGGATAAATAGCGAGTCAGTTTTCCTGACTCCAGCAGTCCTGGAAACATACATTTTCAAGGCCCTGACTACGTCCAGTAACTTGGAATCCTCCAAGTCGCTAGTAGCCGCAGGCACTACAATAGGTTGGTTCAAGTGAAAAGCAGATACCACCTTAGGGAGAAACTGGGGACGAGTCCTAAATTCTGCCCTATCCATATGGAAAATCAGATAAGGACTTTTAAATGACAAAGCCGCCAATTCTGATACACACTTGGCCGAAGCCAAGGCCAATAACATGACCACTTTCCACGTGAGATATTTTAGATCCACGGTCTTTAGTGGCTCAAACCAATGTGTCTGAACTTCAGGTAGTGAAGCTAGTTCTTTTTGGAAAAAAATCGACAGAGCCGATATCTGTACCTTAATGGAGCCTAATTTTAGGCCCATAGTCACTCCTGCCTGTAGGAAGTGCAGAAATCGACCCAGCTGAAATTCCTCTGTTGGGGCCTTATTGGCCTCACACCAAGCAACATATTTCCACCATATGCGGTGATAATGTTTTACCGTTACATCTTTCCTGGCTTTAATCAGCGTAGGAATGACATCCTCCGGAATGCCCTTTTCCTTTAGGATCCGGCGTTCAACCGCCATGCCGTCAAACGCAGCCGCGGTAAGTCTTGGAACAGACAGGGCCCGTGCTGCAACAGGTCCTGTCTGAGCGGCAGAGGCCATGGGTCCTCTGAGATCATCTCTTGAAGTTCCGGGTACCAAGCTCTTCTTGGCCAATCCGGAACCACGAGTATTGTCCTTACTCCTCGTTTTCTTATTATTCTCAGTACCTTTGGTATGAGAGGCAGAGGAGGGAACACATAAACTGACTGGTACACCCACGGTGTCACTAGAGCGTCCACCGCTATCGCCTGAGGGTCCCTTGACCTGGCGCAATATCTCTCCAGTTTTTTGTTTAGGCGGGACGCCATCATGTCCACCTGTGGCCGTTCCCAACGATTTACAATCAGTGTGAAGACTTCTGGATGAAGTCCCCACTCTCCCGGGTGGAGGTCGTGCCTGCTGAGGAAGTCTGCTTCCCAGTTGTCCACTCCCGGAATGAACACCGCTGACAGTGCTAGCACGTGATTTTCCGCCCATCGGAGAATCCTTGTGGCTTCTGCCATTGCCGTCCTGCTTCTTGTGCCGCCCTGTCGGTTTACATGGGCGACCGCCGTGATGTTGTCTGACTGGATCAGTACCGGCTGGTGTAGAAGCAGGGGTTTTGCCTGACTTAGGGCATTGTAAATGGCCCTTAGTTCTAGAATATTTATGTGCCAGGAAGTCTCCTGACTCGACCATAGTCCTTGGAAGTTTCTTCCCTGTGTGACTGCCCCCCAGCCTCGAAGGCTGACATCCGTGGTCACCAGGACCCAGTCCTGTATGCCGAATCTGTGGCCCTCTAGGAGATGAGCACTCTGCAGCCACCACATCCTGGTTCTTGGAGACAGGGTTATTAGCCGATGCATCTGAAGATGCGATCCGGACCATTGGTCCAACAGGTCCCACTGAAAGATTCTGGCATGGAACCTGCCGAAAGGAATTGCTTCGTAAGAAGCCACCATCTTTCCCAGGACTCGTGTGCAGTGATGCACCGACACCTGTTTTGGTTTCAGGAGGTCTCTGACTAGAGATGACAGCTCCTGGGCTTTCTCCTCCGGGAGAAACACTTTTTTCTGGACTGTGTCCAAAATCATTCCCAGGAACAGTAGACGTGTCGTCGGAACCAGCTGTGACTTTGGAATATTCAGAATCCAACCGTGCTGGTGTAGCACCTCCTGAGATAGTGCTACTCCTACCAACAACTGCTCCCTGGATCTCGCCTTTATTAGGAGATCGTCCAAGTACGGGATAATTAAAACTCCCTTTTTTCGAAGGAGTATCATCATTTCCGCCATTACCTTGGTAAACACCCTCGGTGCCGTGGACAGTCCAAACGGCAGCGTCTGGAATTGGTAATGGCAATTTTGTACCGCAAATCTGAGGTACTCCTGGTGAGGATGATAAATGGGGACATGCAGGTAAGCATCCTTGATGTCCAGGGATACCATGTAATCCCCCTCGTCCAGGCTTGCAATAACCGCCCTGAGCGATTCCATCTTGAACTTGAATCTTTTTATGTATGTGTTCAAGGATTTCAAATTTAAAATGGGTCTCACCGAACCGTCCGGTTTCGGTACCACAAACAGTGTGGAACAGTAACCCCGTCCTTGTTGAAGTAGGGGCACCTTGACTATCACCTGCTGGGAATACAGCTTGTGAATTGCCTCTAGCACAGCCTCCCTGCCTGAGGGAGTCGTTGGCAAGGCAGATTTGAGGAAACGGCGGGGGGGAGACGCCTCGAATTCCAGTTTGTACCCCTGAGATACTACTTGCAAGATCCAGGGATCCACCTGTGAGCGAACCCACTGATCGCTGAAATTTTTGAGGCGGCCCCCCACTGTACCTGGCTCCGCCTGTGGAGCCCCACCGTCATCCGGCGGACTTGGAAGAAGCGGGGGAGGACTTTTGCTCCTGGGAACCTGCTGTTTGTTGCAGCCTTTTTCCCCTACCTCTGCCTCTGGACAGAAAGGACCCGCCTTTTCCTCGCCTGTTTCTCTGGGTCCGAAAGGACTGTACTTGATAAAACTGCGCTTTTTTAGGCTGTGAGGGAACCTGGGGCAAAAATGCTGATTTCCCAGCTGTCGCTGTGGAAACTAGGTCTGAGAGACCATCCCCGAATAACTCCTCACCCTTATAAGGCAAAACTTCCATGTGCCTTTTGGAATCTGCATCCCCTGTCCACTGCCGAGTCCATAAGCCTCTCCTAGCAGAAATGGACAATGCACTTATTTTAGATGCCAGCCGGCAGATCTCCCTCTGTGCATCTCTCATGTAAAAGACTGAGTCTTTTATATGCTCTATGGTTAGGAGAATAGTGTCCCTGTCTAGGGTGTCAATATTTTCTGACAGGGAATCTGACCATGCAGCGGCAGCACTGCACATCCATGCTGACGCAATAGCTGGTCTAAGTATAATGCCTGAGTGTGTATATACAGACTTCAGGATCGCCTCCTGCTTTCTATCCGCAGGCTCCTTTAGGGCGGCCGTATCCGGAGACGGAAGTGCCACCTTTTTAGACAAACGTGTGAGCGCTTTATCCACCCTAGGAGGTGTTTCCCAACGTGCCCTATCCTCTGGCGGGAAAGGGAACGCCATTAGTAATTTTTTAGGGATTACCAATCTTTTATCGGGGAAAGCCCACGCTTCTTCACACACTTCATTTAATTCTTCAGATGGGGAAAAAACTACAGGTAGTTTTTTCTCCCCAAACATAATACCCTTTTTAGTGGTACCTGGGTTTATATCCGAAATGTGTAATACCTCCTTCATTGCCTCAATCATGCAACGAATGGCCCTAGTGGACATTAGATTTGACTCATCGTCGTCGACACTGGTATCAGTATCCGTGTCGACATCTGCATCTGCCATCTGAGGTAGCGGGCGTTTTAGAGCCCCTGATGGCCTTTGAGACACCTGGGCAGGCACGAGCTGAGAAGCCGGCTGTCCCGCATTTGGCATGTCGTCAAATTTTTTGTGTAAGGAGTCGACACTTGCACGTAATTCCTTCCATAAAACCATCCACTCAGGTGTCTGCCCCGCAGGGGGTGACATCACTTCTATGGGCATCTGCTCCGCCTCCACATAATTTTCCTCATCAAACATGTCGACACAGCCGTACCGACACACCGCACACACACCGGGAATGCTCTAATAGAGGACAGGACCCCACAGAAGCCCTTTGGGGAGACAGAGAGAGAGTATGCCAGCACACACCAGAGCGCTATATAATGCAGGGACTAACTGAATTATGTCCCCTATAGCTGCTATAATATTTACTGCGCCTAAATTTAGTGCCCCCCCTCTCTTTTTTACCCTTTTCTGTAGTGTAGACTGCAGGGGAGAGCGAGGGAGCTTCCTTCCAGCGGAACTGTGAGGGAGAAATGGCGCCAGTGTGCTGAGAGAGATAGCTCCGCCCCATTTTCGCGGACTTTTCTCCCGCTTTTTTAAGGATTCTGGCAGGGGTAATTATCACATATATAGCCTCTGGGGCTATATATTGTGATTGTTTTGCCAGCCAAGGTGTTTTTATTGCTGCTCAGGGCGCCCCCCCCCCAGCGCCCTGCACCCTCAGTGACCGGAGTGTGAAGTGTGTATGAGGAGCAATGGCGCACAGCTGCAGTGCTGTGCGCTACCTTGGTGAAGACAGAAGTCTTCATGCCGCCGATTTTCCGGACTTCTTCTTGCTTCTGGCTCTGTAAGGGGGACGGCGGCGCGGCTCCGGGACCGAACACCAAGGCCAGTTCCATGCGGTCGATCCCTCTGGAGCTAATGGTGTCCAGTAGCCTAAGAAGCCCAAGCTAGCTGCAAGCAGGTAGGTTCGCTTCTTCTCCCCTTAGTCCCTCGTTGCAGTGAGCCTGTTGCCAGCAGGTCTCACTGTAAAATAAAAAACCTAAATTATTCTTTCTAAGAGCTCAGGAGAGCCCCTAGTGTGCATCCAGCTCGGCCGGGCACAAAAATCTAACTGGGGCTTGGAGGAGGGTCATAGTGGGAGGAGCCAGTGCACACCAGGTAGTCTAAAAGTTTTCTTTTAGTTGTGCCCAGACTCCTGCGGAGCCGCTATTCCCCATGGTCCTTTCGGAGTTCCCAGCATCCACTAGGACGTCAGAGAAAATACCTAAGTGTTAAAAGATACCTAAGTTTAATATACTTGAAGTGTTAAAAATACTTAATGGTTTAGTTGTACCCAACCTCCGGAATAGTTTTAAATATGTTATCCACAAAAACAGTGAATCCAAATTGTTCCCTGGTTTATACAAAAGTATCAGGATGGAAATGTACAAATAAAGATTGTCTAAATTGTAATGATCCTAGTTCTGAAAAATGCAGAACTGATAAGTCTGGGGTACTGCCCACAGCACGTATTACTAGAAGCGGTAACAAGAGAAAGTTAAGGGTTACTCCCTATAAGCAAGGTTCATGGAAATGTAAATGTGACAGCAAAGGGAAAGGAACCGACAAGCAAAGTAATCAGCCACAGCCCGTTTATGTTATAAATGCCACAGGGAAGCCACAAAAGCTGATTCCATATGGCCAAATTACCAGTGTGTAAATCCAAAATATTACAAAATCTGAACAATAGATAATTGATATATCAAAGTTTATAGTAATAGTAACATTATCAATTATAATCTGTTGTTCTATGTGCTCTGCATATATATATGGGCTAGGGATGGGAAGTAAGGTAACAATTCACCTGTTAGTTCTATTGTAACTAATGACATGCGGATGTAAAATGTTTATGACTACGGAATATTGATAATATAACAGTAAGAAAAAATAAGATTTTACTCACCGGTAAATCTATTTCTCGTAGTCCGTAGTGGATGCTGGACACTCCGAAAGGACCATGGGGAATAGCGGCTCCGCAGGAGACTGGGCACAACTAAAAGAAAGCTTTTAGACTACCTGGTGTGCACTGGCTCCTCCCACTATGACCCTCCTCCAAGCCTTAGTTAGGATACTGTGCCCGGAAGAGCTGACACAATAAGGAAGGATTTTGAATCCCGGGTAAGACTCATACCAGCCACACCAATCACACCGTATAACTCGTGATACCATATCCAGTTAACAGTATGAAACATAACTGAGCCTCTCAACAGATGGCTCATAACAATAACCCTTTAGTTAACAATAACTATATACAAGTATTGCAGACAATCCGCACTTGGGATGGGCTCCCAGCATCCACTACGGACTATGAGAAATAGATTTACCGGTGAGTAAAATCTTATTTTCTCTAACGTCCTAGTGGATGCTGGGAACTCCGAAAGGACCATGGGGATTATACCAAAGCTCCCAAACGGGCGGGAGAGTGCGGATGACTCTGCAGCACCGAATGAGAGAACCCAAGGTCCTCCTCAGCCAGGGTATCAAATTTGTAGAATTTTGCAAACGTGTTTGCCCCTGACCAAGTAGCAGCTCGGCAAAGTTGTAAAGCCGAGACCCCTCGGGCAGCCGCCCAAGATGAGCCCACCTTCCTTGTAGAATGGGCTTTTACTGATTTAGGATGCGGCAGTCCAGCCGCAGAATGCTCCAGCTGAATTGTGCTACAAATTCAGCGAGCAATAGTCTGCTTAGAAGCAGGAGCACCTATTTTGTTGGGTGCCTACAGGATAGAAAGCGAGTCGGTTTTCCTGACTCCAGCCGTCCTGGAAATATAATTTTTTAAGGCCCTGACTACGTCCAGTAACTTGGAATCTTCCAAGTCCCTAGTAGCCGCAGGCACTACAATAGGTTGGTTCAAGTGAAAAGCTGATACCACCTTAGGGAGAAACTGGGGACGAGTCCTCAATTCTGCCCTATCCATATGGAAAATCAGATAAGGGCTTTTACCTGACAAAGCCGCCCATTCTGACACACGCCTGGCCGAAGCCAAGGCCAATAACATGACCACTTTCCACGTGAGATATTTCAAATCCACAGTTTTGAGTGTCTCAAACCAATGTGATTTTAGGAAACTCAACACCACGTTGAGATCCCAAGGTGCCACAGGAGGCACAAAAGGGGGCTGAATATGTAGCACTCCCTTTACAAATGTCTGAACTCCAGGCAGTGAAGCCAGTTCTTTCTGGAAGAAAATCGACAGAGCCGAAATCTGGACCTTAATGGAACCCAAGTTTAGGCCCATAGTCACTCCTGACTGTAGGAAGTGCAGAAAACGACCCAGCTGAAATTCCTCTGTTGGGGCCTTCCTGGCCTCACACCACGCAACATATTTTCGCCAAATACGGTGATAATGGTTTGCGGTTACTTCTTTCCTGGCTTTTATCAGCGTAGGAATGACTTCCTCCGGAATGCCCTTTTCCTTTAGGATCCGGAATTCAACCGCCATGCCGTCAAACGCAGCCGCGGTAAGTCTTGGAACAGACAAGGCCCCTGCTGTAGCAGATCCTGTCTGAGCGGTAGAGGCCATGGGTCCTCTGATATCATTTCTTGAAGTTCTGGGTACCAAGCTCTTCTTGGCCCATCCGGAACCACGAGTATCGTTCTTACTCCTCGTTTTCTTATTATTCTCAGTACCTTTGGTATGAGAGGCAGAGGAGGGAATACATAAACCGACTGGTACACCCACGGTGTCACTAGAGCGTCCACAGCTATTGCCTGAGGGTCCCTTGACCTGGCGCAATATCTAGTTTTTTGTTTAGGCGGGACGCCATCATGTCCACCTGTGGCCTTTCCCGACGGTTTACCAACAGTTGGCAGACTTCTGGATCTGCTGAGGAAGTCTGCTTCCCAGTTGTCTAAAATAAACTTTCTTTCTAGGAGCTCAGGAGAGCCCCTAGTGTGCATCCAGCTCGGCCGGGCACAGAAATCTAACTGAGGCTTGGAGGAGGGTCATAGTGGGAGGAGCCAGTGCACACCAGGTAGTCTAAAAGCTTTCTTTTAGTTGTGCCCAGTCTCCTGCGGAGCCGCTATTCCCCATGGTCCTTTCGGAGTTCCCAGCATCCACTAGGACGTTAGAGAAATTGCATTAGAAAAATATTGGTCATTTTATTCCTGAATGCCTTACAAGACTTTAAAGATAATTAGTAAGCAGTAAGTTTTATAGAACATGCTACTGCAAATTATATTAATGGGTGACTACGCATTCTTATGCAGATTTATATACTTCCATAAAGTAATTTTACATCTATGCAATGTGTATTTTAGTTTTGGTTTAGGAAAATTCTCAGCTTTTAGGTAGCTGAAGATAGTAGCGTAGTGCTCGTTATTACAGTACTTTACTATTATTTAAAATACTAAAGATTCTGGTAATGCAGTATTGATACAGGGGAAAATTAGTTTGATATTGCAGCCCCAAACATATTGAATTGAGAACATTACATACCATGGTTTCAGTCTAATATGTTGGGAATTGTAAATGAGTTACCAGATATGAGGAAAAAGAATCCTGCTGCATTCTTTTAGCAAATATAGCGAGGGTGTATGTATATGTATATATGTGTGTGTGTGTGTGTGTGTGTGTGTGTGTGTGTGTGTGTGTGTATATATATATATATATATATATATATATAT
Source organism: Pseudophryne corroboree (assembly GCF_028390025.1). Classification (NCBI taxonomy): domain Eukaryota; kingdom Metazoa; phylum Chordata; class Amphibia; order Anura; family Myobatrachidae; genus Pseudophryne; species Pseudophryne corroboree. The sequence goes on from NC_086451.1 coordinate 236,595,549, forward strand.
ATATATATATATATATATATATATATATATAAAATGTGTGTGTATATATAGACCCTGTTAAGTAGATATAGAACAGGCTTTAAAAGCACAGCAACAAGCTTTTTGATCAGCCATATGTGAAACAGAACACACGAGATGACAGAGTATGAGGGTGTGCAGCCTGTGTCAGCAGCAAGTGACTAAACCCACAGGAGACACAGGGGTTTCAAGAACTGTTTTTATGCACAACCAGATTCCTCCATGTTTACTTACAGATCAGGCCATCGAAGCAACTGAATTGGGAAGTCAAGCCCTACCCCTGCAAGAAAATAAGATGTACCTACAACATTCCAGCAAGGATGTAACCTGAAATAAAGGCAGCTATACAACAAGTCTACCTCTCACAGGAAAAGTAAGACAAAGAGAAACAACAACTCCCAGCATGGACATCATTATTTTAAACCCCAGCATGGGTGGACTTGGACTAAGAAAATTACATGCCAGCAGCAGAAGGAAAAATATGCAAGTGAAGAAAGGACAAAGTATGTAGGATAATGGATGTTTCATCAAGAAAGGTGATTGGAAAAAATTGAATTTTAATACCTACCGGTAAATCCTTTTCTCTTAGTCCGTAGAGGATGCTGGGGACTCCGTAAGGACCATGGGGTATAGACGGGATCCGCAGGAGACATGGGCACACTATAAGACTTTGAATGGGTGTGAACTGGCTCCTCCCTCTATGCCCCTCCTCCAGACCTCAGTTAGAAAACTGTGCCCAGGGAGACGGACATTTCGAGGAAAGAATTTATTGTTTAAACACGGTGTGTGTCGTACCAGCTCACACCACAAACATACCGCAGAACGCGGCATTCAATAGAATACCAGCCAACGGTATGAACAATACACAGCCACATGCTGAGAGAATATGTAACACAACCTGTGTGTCAACACAACCAATAATAAGACACCGCATGCCATGGCCTGAAACAACGTCAGCAACAGCCTGACAGAAAAGAAACACCACAAGAGTGTAACCATAAACAATAACTGCAGCCATAGTACGCACTGGGATGGGCGCCCAGCATCCTCTATGGACTAAGAGAAAAGGATTTACTGGTAGGTATTAAAATCCTATTTTCTCATATGTCCTAGAGGATGCTGGGGACTCCGTAAGGACCATGGGGTTTATACCAAAGCTCCAGACCGGGCGGGAGAGTGCGGACGACTCAGCAGCACCGATTGAGCAAACATGAGGTCCCCAGCAGCCAGGGTAACAAAATTGTAGAGCTTAGCAAAAGTGTTTGAACCCGACCCAGTAACCGCTCGGCAAAGTTGAACCGCCGAGACTCCTCGGGCATCCGCCCCAAAAGAGCCCATCTTCCTAGTAGAATGGGTCTCCACCGACTTCGGCAACGGCAATCCAGCCGTAGAACAAGAGCACCGAATCGTATCACAGATCAGCGTGTAACAGACTGCATAGACGCAGGCGCCCCAATCATGCTGGGAGCATACCAGACAACAGAGCCTCTGTTTCCCCAATCTGAGCCAAATTGGCGACCTAAATATTCAAAGCCCCGTCTACATCGAGAGACTTTGAGTCAGTTCTGCGAACCCCAAAAACCACTTTTAGCAGAACTATTATCCGAGTTCTCAATTCCTCTCTATCCACATGGAAGATCTTGTGAGACTAAGCCACTACCTCCGACACCCGCCTTGCGGACGCCAAAGCCAATAGCATGACCACTTTCCAAGAGAGAAATTTTAACACAACCTTTCACAAAGGTTCCAATCAGTGTGACACAAGAAAAAGCAACACCACGCCAAGGTCCCACAGTGCCAACGGGGCACAAGTGGAGGTAGGATGTGCAGTACTCCTTTCATGAAGGTCCGAACTTCCGGAAAGGTTGCCAATTCTTTCTTGAAAGAAAATTATAAGTCCAGAAGCGCACTTAATGGAACCTAACTTTAGGCCTGCAACCGAAAGACTTCCGTAGTAGCCTTCTTGGATTCACACCAAGACACCTATTGTCTCCAAACACAGTGGTAAGGCTTTGCCGTTACTACTTTTCTAGCCTGAAGAAGTGTGGAAATTATTTCACTGGAAATACCCTTTCCGGCAAGTACATGGCATTCAACCGCCACGCCGTCAAACGCAGCCGCAGTAAGTCTTGATACACGCCCGGATCTTGCTGTAACAGTTCCCCACGTAGCAGAAGAGGCCATGGATCTTCTATGAGTAAATCTTGAGGAACTGGATACCAAGCCATCCTTGGTTAGACCGGAACAATGAGGATCGCCTGAACCTTTGTTCTTCTTACGTTTAACACCTACCGAAGAGTGAAAACAGAGGAGACACATAGACCAACTGAAAACACCCAAGGTGTCCCGAGGACGTCTACTGCTATAGCTTGAGTGTCCCCTGACCCGGAACAATATCCCTGCGAACTCTCGTTGAGGCGAGACGCCAGCATGCCCACCTGAGGCACCCCTCAAAGACTTGTCACTACAGTGAAAACTTCTCGACGACGACTGTATTTCTCCCGGATGGAGAACGCATCTGCAGAGGAATCTAGTTCTCCGTCGTTCACATCCGGAACGAAGACTGCTCATATAGCGTTTACCAGTCTTTTCACCTAGCGGAAAACCTGTTTCAGCTTCCGTCATTGCTGCTTTGCTCCTTGTTCCGCCCTAGCGGCTTACGTACACCACTGCTGTCAAGTCGTCCGACAGAATTAACACGGCAGATCACGAAGCATGTGTTCATTGAAAATGGCTCTTAATTCAATAAAGCTTATTGCAGACAAGCTTCCCAGCTGGACCCTTTCCTCTGGAAATACTTCCCTTGCAAGGACTGATCCCTAGTCTCGGAAATCTGCATGCATGGACACCAGGATCTCATCCTGGATTCGAACCTTCGTCCCTCTAGGAGGTGAGAATTGAGCAGACGCCACAGGAGCGATATCCTGGCCATTAGGATTATATTCCGGTGGATGCGCAGGTGAGACCCGGACCACATTTCCAACTGGCCCCGTGAAAAACCACTCTGGCATTTGACAAGCTCACCGAAAAAGGCCTTTTAAGCCGCACCCATCTTCTTCATCAACGGAACATATTGATGGATTGTCACAGCAAATCTGATCCGACTCGGGATCCTCAGACCTCTTTCCACAGGAACACACAGAACTTCAACCGTTCCGTATCTATTCTGATAGCCTCCTCTGACGTTTGCGACGCTGGGAATAACAGCCTTCCCCTGTTTTGAAGAACAGTCAGAGAGAAACCAACGATTCGCACCACTTGTGTCTTGATCTTGCCTTACTCAGAGTGTCCCAGTACAGAAAAAACAATGGCTCTTACTCTTGAAAGAATACCATCCTACTGCTATCACTCCGGTGAAATGGGAAGGACAAAGCTGGATATCCACCCAGGTAAGCTGAATGCGGAGAACAACGCATTTAAACCCTTTTCTACCTTTACGAGCTGGAGCTCTCTGGTCTGAAAGCATCTATACTGTAGTCCAACCACGTAAAGAGATTTTTTTTTATTTTTTTATTTTACACAGAGACAGCAGGACAACGTCCTGAACCTGACGCAACTCTGGTATGGCGTCGCGTACTACCTCCCCTTCCAGAGGGGAAACGGCAAGATCTATTTGAAAAATCAGTGATGGGAAACATCTGTAAACGCCAAAATGTCCCCCTTTGGATTCTATACTTAACTCACAGGTCCTAGTCCATTCCCGGACCGACTGAAGAGTAGTAGACGAGTTCCCACCGGAGTGGGCTCCAGCCAGATAGACCCAGCGACATACGGTGGATGTGGTAGAAACAGAAAACGACATCCACTTCTGCGAACCTAACAAGGCTGCAGAATTCTTACCTGTTCACCGTCCACTATCTGACCCAAAAGGGAAAAAAACAAAACGGTATCGAACCGGTTAAAATGATTGTAGCCCACAACAGAATGTGTCACCAACCGTTGTGAAGGAGTCTAAACTCACGAAGTTAGATTTACCAGTAGTATCCACCGAGATTGACTGAACTGAGGCATATCTCTCGGAGTCAGCCTCAGCATTCCCCCGGCGACACCTCCTGCATTCGCACGGTAGCCTGCCGCAATGTTATAGAGAAGAATCAACATAAGAAAACATCCCCTCTCTCTTTAGGGTAATACTATCGGATGTCTTTCCGAATATAAACACTCCCCCATGTGCATATAATGCAAATAAGTCTAAAGCATAGAAATAAATTATCACTTAGCTTCCTGTGTACGATCCTTCGTGACAAGGCCCCGTGTCGACCAGGAGTTGACTTTCACAGTATTCTATCCACGGTGGGAAAAGAATAAACATTCGGACTCCTTGTGAGGATCTGAGACCAACTCATCACGGTCGACCTAGAGCTTTATCAACAGAGAGCGACCAGCACATGAGAAAGAATACTTTTACTTCAGCATTCATTATAAATCATAATATGAATATACATAATGTAATACACACATATCCTATATATATATATATATATATATATATATATATATATATATATATATATATAGGATATCACTCTCAAAGCAGGTGGCACTCACGGGTCTTCTTAATGAATGGAATGAACAGATCAGGTAGATCAACGTTTCGATTTTATTGCAAAATCGTCATCAGGATCAGATAAATACAACAGCAAAATCAACAGTTTTATAACTCACCCAAAGTGATATCCACGCCTTCTCGCCATGCCGCCGGGCTCCGGATGCCTAGCGTCTTCCGGTGACGTTCGCCGCCGCCGGCGTCCACACGCACGTCATCACGTCAGCCCGGCTTCTCGTTACCCGGCAACACAGGAAGGCGGGTAAGCGTCCGTGCACCCAACCACCAATGAGGGTTCTCCGCCACTCCTCCTAGACCTGGTTACGGACCCGGAACACTAGGCGCCATGTGACCCTCACCCCGCCTCTGTGTGATCAGTGCGACCCGGCGTCCCGTAGCCCAGCAACCAGGGGGGAGGCAGAAAATGCGGAAGCCCATACATAATAAAAACAATATAACCACAGGGACAATTGGCACAGAGCAATATAGTAGATCATGTCTAATCAAGACAATATCTAAAACTTAGGACACCGAGTGGACTGATTGGTAAATGGTATAAAAAGCAACATTACACTAAAACAGCAGATATATACATACCCAGAATTCAAAAAAACACTATAACAAAATATTTCAAAGGAAGCAATTAAGGCCTAATGATTCATTCAGGCCACGAGGGGCCACAGTATCTAGTCGATGTATCCATTTCACTTCCCTCTGTAACAGAGCACGATCTCTGTCACCTCCTCTAATATTTTTTGGGGCCTGATCAATAATTTTGTAGCGTAATGTAGTCAACCCATGTTTAAAGATCCTAAAATGGCGTGCCACTGGTTGTTCTTGTGGCACCACCAGGCCTTCCACTGCTTTACGTATCGATGACCTATGCATATTCATGCGTTCTTTAAACTGTCTCGTGGTCTTCCCTATATAGAGAAGACCACATGGGCAGCGAATGAAGTATATGACATGCGTACTAGAGCATGTCAAAACCTGACGAATATAAAACCGTTTCCCTGAATGTGGGTGTGAAAACAAATCCCCACTTTCCAGGAAACTACAAGTGGTGCAACCCGTGCATCGGTAGCACCCAGGACGACGGCTCAAAAAGTGCATAGAAGCAGGAACTCTGGAAAACCCTGAGATGTCATTTTTTATAAGCCAATCTTTTAAGTTCTTGTTCCGTGAAAAACTAGGCATGACCTCGGTCTCATGAAAGACCTTCAGGTCAGGGTCACTTTTCACTAGAGGCCACAACCTTTTTGTGTGTCTTACAGTATCGGCACTTTGGTTGTGAAATTTCTGTACAAATGGGATTTTATTATTTAGTTTAGAATTTTTGGTAGTGGGTACCAGGGCCTGTTCTCTGGGGATAGCCAATACTTTCTGTTTGATGCGTATTAATTCATCAAACTTGTATCCTCTGGCCACAAACTGACGAATCATGGCATCTATGTCCCTTTCGGTTGTCATCAAATTATCCGAAATTCTATGCACTCTGAGAAACTGTGAGTATGGGAGACCTTTTTTGGTACTAATGGGATGTTGACTGGAAACATGTAAAACATTATTTCTATCGGTGGGTTTTTTGTATAATGAGGTATGGAGACCATCTGGATCTAACTGGATGAACACATCCAGATAATTCACCTGTTTATTACTAATAGTATAGGTGAATTTGATGAAGTTGTTATTATTATTGGCCATAAGCATAAGATCATGAAACTCAACCTCACTACCAGACCATATGATCAACAGGTCATCAATGTACCTCAGAAATAACAAAATTTTAGAAGAAATACTTTGATCTGTAAAGAAAATTTCACGTTCGACATCAAACATGTAACAATTAGCGAATGCCGGGGCCACACAGGACCCCATGGCACAGCCTTGCAATTGTATATACCAACGGTTATCAAATAAAAAGTAATTCCTCTTAAGAGTCAACCCTAACAATTGTACAAAAAATGCAACATCTGGGCCCTGATATACTGAACTCTGAGAAAGCAATCTTTCTGCTGCCTGTAGACCACCATCATGTGGAATACTTGTGTACAAATTCACAACGTCTACAGTACAAAGGAAACAACTCGGTAACGGATTCGGCAAGGTTTGTAACCTATGAAGTAAAGCAGTAGTGTCTTTCAAATATGTGTTCTGAACTTGGATGACAGGTTGAAAAAACGTGTCCAGATACTTAGATACTTTATAGTAGATGGAATCCCTGGCGGCAATAATCGGCCGACCAGGGGGCCGTACAGCATCCTTATGGATTTTGGGCAGGGTGTATAGTACAGGCGCCACAGGAAATTCCTGTATTAGCGCATTTTTTACTTGAGCAGTAATTATACTCTCACTAACCGCCTGTGACAACACCCTGTCCAATTCCTTATTAAACAACAAAGTAGGATCATTTTCCAATTCCCTATATACCAATGCATCACCTAGCTGCCTGTATATCTCATCACGGTATTGACCAATGTCCTGAACAACAATCCCGCCCCCCTTGTCTGCCGGGCGGATGATAATACTACGGTCCTTGCTCAAATTCACGAGTGTCTCATATTCTTCTTTGGACATATTGGGTACTGTGGGCACATCAGGTCTGGCAGTAGGTAGATCCAAATTTCTCTGAAAACATTTCAGAGAAGCATTGGTTGTATAGGGATCAAATTTGGATCGAGGTTTGATCGATAGTGGTACGGGATCTGGATCAGAAGTCATCTGAGACTTTCCTTGGAAAAATTCTTTCAATCTCAGATTCCTATTAAACTTATATGCATCAATTTTCCATTGTAAAATGTCCATATCACAAGAGGGGACAAAAGAAAGTCCTTTATTCAGGATCTCTAATTCACATGGTGTCAATTCTCGACTCGAGAGGTTAAATACTAAGTTTTGTTGCTCTTTTTTGACTTCAAGTCAGCTTTGAAGTCAAAAAAGAGCAACAAAACTTAGTATTTAACCTCTCGAGTCGAGAATTGACACCATGTGAATTAGAGATCCTGAATAAAGGACTTTCTTTTGTCCCCTCTTGTGATATGGACATTTTACAATGGAAAATTGATGCATATAAGTTTAATAGGAATCTGAGATTGAAAGAATTTTTCCAAGGAAAGTCTCAGATGACTTCTGATCCAGATCCCGTACCACTATCGATCAAACCTCGATCCAAATTTGATCCCTATACAACCAATGCTTCTCTGAAATGTTTTCAGAGAAATTTGGATCTACCTACTGCCAGACCTGATGTGCCCACAGTACCCAATATGTCCAAAGAAGAATATGAGACACTCGTGAATTTGAGCAAGGACCGTAGTATTATCATCCGCCCGGCAGACAAGGGGGGCGGGATTGTTGTTCAGGACATTGGTCAATACCGTGATGAGATATACAGGCAGCTAGGTGATGCATTGGTATATAGGGAATTGGAAAATGATCCTACTTTGTTGTTTAATAAGGAATTGGACAGGGTGTTGTCACAGGCGGTTAGTGAGAGTATAATTACTGCTCAAGTAAAAAATGCGCTAATACAGGAATTTCCTGTGGCGCCTGTACTATACACCCTGCCCAAAATCCATAAGGATGCTGTACGGCCCCCTGGTCGGCCGATTATTGCCGCCAGGGATTCCATCTACTATAAAGTATCTAAGTATCTGGACACGTTTTTTCAACCTGTCATCCAAGTTCAGAACACATATTTGAAAGACACTACTGCTTTACTTCATAGGTTACAAACCTTGCCGAATCCGTTACCGAGTTGTTTCCTTTGTACTGTAGACGTTGTGAATTTGTACACAAGTATTCCACATGATGGTGGTCTACAGGCAGCAGAAAGATTGCTTTCTCAGAGTTCAGTATATCAGGGCCCAGATGTTGCATTTTTTGTACAATTGTTAGGGTTGACTCTTAAGAGGAATTACTTTTTATTTGATAACCGTTGGTATATACAATTGCAAGGCTGTGCCATGGGGTCCTGTGTGGCCCCGGCATTCGCTAATTGTCACATGTTTGATGTCGAACGTGAAATTTTCTTTACAGATCAAAGTATTTCTTCTAAAATTTTGTTATTTCTGAGGTACATTGATGACCTGTTGATCATATGGTCTGGTAGTGAGGTTGAGTTTCATGATCTTATGCTTATGGCCAATAATAATAACAACTTCATCAAATTCACCTATACTATTAGTAATAAACAGGTGAATTATCTGGATGTGTTCATCCAGTTAGATCCAGATGGTCTCCATACCTCATTATACAAAAAACCCACCGATAGAAATAATGTTTTACATTTTTCCAGTCAACATCCCATTAGTACCAAAAAAGGTCTCCCATACTCAGTTTCTCAGAGTGCATAGAATTTCGGATAATTTGATGACAACCGAAAGGGACATAGATGCCATGATTCGTCAGTTTGTGGCCAGAGGATACAAGTTTGATGAATTAATACGCATCAAACAGAAAGTATTGGCTATCCCCAGAGAACAGGCCCTGGTACCCACTACCAAAAATTCTAAACTAAATAATAAAATCCCATTTGTACAGAAATTTCACAACCAAAGTGCCGATACTGTAAGACACACAAAAAGGTTGTGGCCTCTAGTGAAAAGTGACCCTGACCTGAAGGTCTTTCATGAGACCGAGGTCATGCCTAGTTTTTCACGGAACAAGAACTTAAAAGATTGGCTTATAAAAAATGACATCTCAGGGTTTTCCAGAGTTCCTGCTTCTATGCACTTTTTGAGCCGTCGTCCTGGGTGCTACCGATGCACGGGTTGCACCACTTGTAGTTTCCTGGAAAGTGGGGATTCGTTTTCACACCCACATTCAGGGAAACGGTTTTATATTCGTCAGGTTTTGACATGCTCTAGTACGCATGTCATATACTTCATTCGCTGCCCATGTGGTCTTCTCTATATAGGGAAGACCACGAGACAGTTTAAAGAACGCATGAATATGCATAGGTCATCGATACGTAAAGCAGTGGAAGGCCTGGTGGTGCCACAAGAACAACCAGTGGCACGCCATTTTAGGATCTTTAAACATGGGTTGACTACATTACGCTACAAAATTATTGATCAGGCCCCAAAAAATATTAGAGGAGGTGACAGAGATCGTGCTCTGTTACAGAGGGAAGTGAAATGGATACATCGACTAGATACTGTGGCCCCTCGTGGCCTGAATGAATCATTAGGCCTTAATTGCTTCCTTTGAAATATTTTGTTATAGTGTTTTTTTGAATTCTGGGTATGTATATATCTGCTGTTTTAGTGTAATGTTGCTTTTTATACCATTTACCAATCAGTCCACTCGGTGTCCTAAGTTTTAGATATTGTCTTGATTAGACATGATCTACTATATTGCTCTGTGCCAATTGTCCCTGTGGTTATATTGTTTTTATTATGTATGGGCTTCCGCATTTTCTGCCTCCCCCCTGGTTGCTGGGCTACGGGACGCCGGGTCGCACTGATCACACAGAGGCGGGGTGAGGGTCACATGGCGCCTAGTGTTCCGGGTCCGTAACCAGGTCTAGGAGGAGTGGCGGAGAACCCTCATTGGTGGTTGGGTGCACGGACGCTTACCCGCCTTCCTGTGTTGCCGGGTAACGAGAAGCCGGGCTGACGTGATGACGTGCGTGTGGACGCCGGCGGCGGCGAACGTCACCGGAAGACGCTGGGCATCCGGAGCCCGGCGGCATGGCGAGAAGGCGTGGATATCACTTTGGGTGAGTTATAAAACTGTTGATTTTGCTGTTGTATTTATCTGATCCTGATGACGATTTTGCAATAAAATCGAAACGTTGATCTACCTGATCTGTTCATTCCATTCATTAAGAAGACCCGTGAGTGCCACCTGCTTTGAGAGTGATATGCTAGGTTTTTACCTGGGAGAGCACCTGGGCATTATTGCTTAAAAGCGTGAGTGCCGGTTGTTGGACTGTGTGTGTATGTATATATATATATATATATATATATATACTTGCAAAGCAGTCGGCACTCCCAGGCTCTTAAAACAACTTGTTCCATGCCAGTTCAGAAAATCATCATGTAAGTCCAGAAAAGAACGGCACTGGAGACAATCACATGCAGTGAGAAAATTTATTAAACAGGCTACAGCTGTTTCAGGGCTTCTGCCCTTTCCTCAGGCCAAATACATAAAGAGACAAACAAACATAGAACACTTACCCAGCTAAATACCCCCGGAGCACACCCGCCGCCGCGTCTCCTCCACGCCGTCCTGCTTCCGGGTACAGAGCCGCCAGGTCATTTCCGCCCAGCACGTAGCTTGTCGCCATGGTAACCCAGAGCTTGCTAGTCACTCAGGCGCAGCCGCTATGTCTCGGAAAGCCACAGACCGCTCCCTCTCGTGATCAGGTGCTGGATGGGTACGGACTCCAAGGGTGCTCCCTATAATAAAAATACATACACAAACATTGAACCAAAGTGCATAGTAAAAAAGCATTGAAAATGCATACATTATATACGTGGCACTTTCTAAGATATAAAAATCCATTTATGTTAGAACCACACCGGTGCTGGCTGATACAAATCTACATAGTACAAAGGAACACCGACTAACTGTAACAGTACCACAACCTTCACCCAGAGAAACCTCTAGGTAGTGTTGTGGAGTAATACGATGACCCAGGGACACTATTGGGTCAAAGAAGAATTAATGAATCAAAAAGGATGTAGGTGAAAACTAAAACAACCCCCAGTCACGTGTTTCTAAATGAACACGTTCCAATTAACTTTTTCATTGAGGCCCCGTGGCCAAAAGGTATCCAACCTCATGATCCACCGGGTATCTTTCTCCAACAGGATCCTAGCCCTATCTCCACCTCTCAGAGTCGATGGAACATGTTCTATGCCAAAATATTTTAAAGAGCTGATGGTATGCTGAGCTGATAAAAAATGTCGGGCCACCGGCTGGTCTACCGGTTTGCCCTCCAATATCAACTTGATGGCTGAACGATGAGCCGCCATGCGTTCACTGAATTTTCTTATAGTCTGCCCAATGTAGAACAAGCCACATGGGCAGACTATGGCATAGACAACATACGATGTGCTACATGTAATTACCTGTCTGATGTTAAATGTTACGTTACGTGTTGGGTGTCTAAATTCTTTACAGGCAATCATGTGTTTACATGTAGCACATTTAGGACACCGATAGCAACCAGGGTTTTTTTTATGGATGACTACTTCATCCGACCTCTTCATTCTTGAAATGTCTGTTCTTACAACAAGATTACGGAGATTGGCCCCCCTCCTAAAAGCTGTAATAGGTTTTAACCCTTTAAAGGATGGCAAATCCGGGTCTGACGCCACAATTGGCCAGAGGGCATGCGTAGCCCTGCGAACAATAGGGCTGGCAGTTGAGAAATCACTCGGCCACGGCAACAGATTTCTAGATGCTTTCGGTTTTGGATGTAATAAATAATTCCTGGACATTTGGAGTACCCTATCCTTCTGCTTCTGTAACAAAGACCCATTGTATCCCCTGGCAAGAAATTTCAAAATCATGTTATTTAATAATTCAGGGACTTTATCCCTGTCACTTGTGATGCGTGCCACCCGCATCATTTGTGACAGTGGAAGCCCCTTCTTCAGGGATTCGGGGTGATGACTGGAGGCCATCAGCAATGTGTTCCGGTCCGTGGGTTTGGAAAAGATCTCCGTGGAAATCACCCCATCATTCACCATGATTTTCACATCGAGGAACGTAACTTCCTTTTCGTTGCATGTCTAGGTGAATTTGATCGGTGATGGCAAGGCGTTAATCTCCGCCATCAAATCCAAGAAGGCTTCTCTCCCACCATCCCACAGCAGGAAGACATCGTCGATGTACCTAGTATACATTAGGATATTTGTGGATACCCCCTGGTCCAGGAAGAACATTTTGTGTTCTTCCGCGAACATAAACACATTAGCATACGAGGGTGCGACCGATGATCCCATCGCGCACCCTCGTAGCTGTAAATAGAACTCACCGTCGAACAGGAAATAATTCCTGTACAACGTGAGCTCCAGGAGAGTCAAAAACAACCTATGGTCAAATGCAGTTGTGGCTAAGTGTTTCTCAAGAAAACCCTGCATGGCCCTCATCCCCTCAGCATGGGGTATGGATGTGTAAAGGCTACGGACATCTAGACAGCACATAAGGGTGCCTGGGGCCAAGTTCCGTATTTCATGCAGTTTAAGGATAAACGAGTTGGTGTCCTTAAGAAATGTTCTCTGTGCAGGTAACAACGGCTGAAGAATACTGTCCAAAAGTTGTGACACTGGCTGATACAATGAGTCTCTAGCCGATATAATCGGCCTCCCCGGGGGGCTGGTTTTATTTTTGTGGAGCTTAGGTATTGTGTATAACAACGGGCTTTTTGGATGCATCCCACAAAGGGCCTTGTGGACTTTAGCTGGGAACTGTCCCTCGTCTCTCGCTTTGTCTAGAATGGAAAAAAGTTCCTGTTGATATTCCAAAACAGGATTACCCCGTAGTTTGCAATAGACTCCTTCCTCCCCCAGTTGTGTCAGAGCCTCTTGACGATAGTATTCGATATCAAGGATAACAATGGCCCCGCCCTTGTCGGCGGGCCGGATCACAATGTCATCGTACGATCATAACTGAGAGAGAGCTTGTCTCTCCACCAAGGACAAGTTCCTTTTAATTTTAGCCGGAGCCGCCACATATTTATTAATGGAATCATCCATCAACCTGCCAAAGGTTTTGATGGACGAATTCAGTGACACCGGGTCAAAGTTCGACCTGGATTTCTTCTGTAAAAAAGAATCAAAGATGGAAATAGTGCTGTGTTCCTGTGGAGTATTCTGAAAAAACTCCTTCAATCGGAGTTTCCTTGTAAATCTGTGGAGATCCCTGGACCAGGCAAACGAGTCATGCAAGTTGGTAGGCACGAAACTCAGTCCTTTGCTAAGGACACCAATTTCTTCAGATGCGAGCACTCTTTTAGACAAATTGAAGACTAGTTGTAAGTCTTCCCTTGGGCCGCCCTTCTGACCCCTTTTGTTCTGGCCACCCCGGCGGGTGGCAGTGCGTCGGTCTGAGCCCCACCATCTCGTGGGCCCCGTCCTAAAGGGGCACCTCCAGACGCTTCATCAGTATCAGAAAAAATAAAGTCGCTATCACTTCTAGACTTTGTGTTTTTATTGCTCTGTTTCTGTCTCTGCCAGGGGCGACGTCTTTGAGGCGGCCTAGTTTTGTCTTGAGTATCCATGCCAGCCAGCCACCGGTAGACCTTGTTATCCTCATAATCTTGGTCCACCGTCATCTTTTTGTTGCGTTTAAACTTTAATAGCTCACGGCGATACTGGTCACATTGGGTTTTAAGTTTCCCCATCCAATCCTGTGATTCATCTTGTTGTAGGATTCTCAAATTGTCCTTTTCAAATGCGGTGATCTTGTGTCTAGTGATCTCAAGTTCTCTGTTGGTTTCCTCTATCACAAGAACCTTGAGGTCAAAGGCACAGCGATTCAGTATGCCTATCCATTTCCTTACAAAGTCGGGGTTGTGCCGCCCTATTGTGGGCACATTCCGGACATGGAACCCACGTGGAATCTTGTGTTCTTTATAGTACTCCGTAAGTGATATTCCATGTAATAGGAAATCTATTTCCCGACGTTTGTACTTCATCAACTGGAACAGGCAATCATCTGCTCTCATCACTGAATCTGTTGCTGGAATGCTTTCTTTAGACAGAATTCTGTCAACTTGTTCCTGTGTGAAACCAAAAATTTCACCCGGGGCCATAGTACCCATAATATGGCACCCTGGGATATCAGGCTGAGAAGACATGTTGTCAGCCTAGCACCTGTGTGATAGTGAAAGTGATGTTTTTCTCACACGTATAAATAACAGTGTATAAAGCTTTCGGGTGCAGATTAAATTTAAGCAGGTGGTGCCATACAACAGGTGTCCATGGAACACTGTGATATACTTGCAAAGCAGTCGGCACTCCCAGGCTCTTAAAACAACTTGTTCCATGCCAGTTCAGAAAATCATCATGTAAGTCCAGAAAAGAACGGCACTGGAGACAATCACATGCAGTGAGAAAATTTATTAAACAGGCTACAGCTGTTTCAGGGCTTCTGCCCTTTCCTCAGGCCAAATACATAAAGAGACAAACAAACATAGAACACTTACCCAGCTAAATACCCCCGGAGCACACCCGCCGCCGCGTCTCCTCCACGCCGTCCTGCTTCCGGGTACAGAGCCGCCAGGTCATTTCCGCCCAGCACGTAGCTTGTCGCCATGGTAACCCAGAGCTTGCTAGTCACTCAGGCGCAGCCACTCTGTCTCGGAAGCAGGACGGCGTGGAGGAGACGCGGCGGCGGGTGTGCTCCGGGCGTATTTAGCTGGGTAAGTGTTCTATGTTTGTTTGTCTCTTTATGTATTTGGCCTGAGGAAAGGGCAGAAGCCCTGAAACAGCTGTAGCCTGTTTAATACATTTTCTCACTGCATGTGATTGTCTCCAGTGCCGTCATTTTCTGGACTTACATGATGATTTTCTGAACTGGCATGGAGCAAGTTGTTTTAAGAGCCTGGGAGTGCCGACTGCTTTGCAAGTATATCACAGTGTTCCATGGACACCTGTTGTATGGCACCACCTGTTTAAATTGAATCTGCACCCGAAAGCTTTATACACTGTTATTTATACGTGTGAGAAAAACATCACTTTCACTATCACACAGGTGCTAGGCTGACAACATGTCTTCTCAGCCTGATATCCCAGGATGCCATATTATGGGTACTATGGCCCCGGGTGAAATTTTTGGTTTCACACAGGAACAAGTTGACAGAATTCTGTCTAAAGAAAGCATTCCAGCAACAGATTCAGTGATGAGAGCAAATGATTGCCTGTTCCAGTTGATGAAGTACAAACGTCGGGAAATAGATTTCCTATTACATGGAATATCACTTACGGAGTACTATAAAGAACACAAGATTCCACGTGGGTTCTGTGTCCGGAATGTGCCCACAATAGGGCGGCACAACCCCGACTTTGTAAGGAAATGGATAGGCATACTGAATCGCTGTGCCTTTGACCTCATGGTTCTTGTGATAGAGGAAACCAACAGAGAACTTGAGATCACTAGACACAAGATCACCACATTTGAAAAGGACAATTTGAGAATCCTACAACAAGATGAATCACAGGATTGGATGGGGAAACTTAAAACCCAATGTGACCAGTATCGCCGTGAGCTATTAAAGTTTAAACGCAACAAAAAGATGACGGTGGACCAAGATTATGAGGATAACAAGGTCTACCGGTGGCTGGCTGGCATGGATACTCAAGACAAAACTAGGCCGCCTCAAAGACGTCGCCCCTGGCAGAGACAGAAACAGAGCAATAAAAACACAAAGTCTAGTAGTGATAGCGACTTTATTTTTTCTGATACTGATGAAGCGTCAGGAGGTGCCCCTTTAGGACGGGGCCCACGAGATGGTGGGGCTCAGACCGACGCACTGCCACCCGCCGGGGTGGCCAGAACAAAAGGGGTCAGAAGGGCGGCCCAAGGGAAGACTTACAACAAGTCTTCAATTTGTCTAAATAGTGCTCACATCTGAAGAAATTGGTGTCCTTAGCAAAGGACTGAGTTTCGTGCCTACCAACTTGCATGACTCGTTTGCCTGGTCCAGGGATCTCCACAGATTTACAAGGAAACTCCGATTGAAGGAGTTTTTTCAGAATACTCCACAGGAACACAGCACTATTTCCATCTTTGATTCTTTTTTACAGAAGAAATCCAGGTCGAACTTTGACCCGGTGTCACTGAATTCGTCCATCAAAACCTTTGGCAGGTTGATGGATGATTCCATTAATAAATATGTGGCGGCTCCGGCTAAAATTAAAAGGAACTTGTCCTTGGTGGAGAGACAAGCTCTCTCTCAGTTACGATTGTACGATGACATTGTGATCCGGCCCAGGGCGTAACTACGTGTGTGCCAGGTGTACCTGGCACACAGCGCAGTTGCCCTGAGGGCGCAACAACCCGCATCCCCATTCAAGAGTGCGGCATTGTAATGAGTCAGCCTGACTCACTACAAGCCGCCCGTGATGTGTGCTGTGGCTGCTGCCGCCAGAGAAAGGGGATGAGGAGGGGGGAAGTGAACTCTGGAGTCCCAGCAACGCCCCTCACAATTGCCTGCTGCTGAAGTCTCCGAGACAGCAATGCAGAGACTCCGCCCAGCAACACCTGTTGGTGACGCCCCTATGCCGGCCCAGCTTGAGAGGAGCACCTGACCTAAACTTATGTGCTACAGTGCTGGGCATTGCAGGTGCTTGCCTGCGTTACCGGATCTCCTCTCCCAGGTAGCCAGGTCAGCTGGAGGTGCCTGCTCTATGGGTCGAAAATGGTTTCAAAAAGGGGGCGTGGTCACGGAGATCCGCGATTAGGCCACGCACCCGACTTGGCCTGGGGTCTGGGCAGATTGTGTGCAGCCCTAGCTGCTCGGTGTGCTCTCACCTTTTGACAATTCCTGCTGCCATTCACCCTGGAGGTAAAGTGTGCAGTGACTGGAGGGGACAGACAGTATGTGTGTATATAGGGACTGTGGGGGGTGGGGGGGATGTGACAGGGTGTGTGTGTGTATGTATATAGGGGCTAGTGGGGGCAGGCTGTGTGTGTATAAAGACTGGAGGGGGAACAGTGTGTGTGCGCGTGTGTGTGTGTGTGTGTGGGGGGTGGAGGTTTACAGGCTGTGTGTGTAAAAAAGGGGGACGCTGTCTTGCGTAATGTGTAAAAAGGGGGACTGGCTGCCGTAATGTGTAAAAAGTGGGACGCTGTCTGCTGTAATGTGTAAAAAAAGGGAAGCTGTCTGCCGTAATGTGTAAAAAGGGGACGCTGTCTGCCGTAATGTGTAAAAAGGGGGACGCTGTCTGCCGTAATGTGTAAAAAGGGGACGCTGTCTGCCGTAATGTGTAAAAAGGGGACTCTGGCTGCCGTAATGTGTAAAACGGGGGAAGCTGTCTGCCGTAATGTGTAAAAAGGGGACGCTGTCTGCCGTAATGTGTAAAAAGGAGGACTGTCTGCCGTAATGTGTAAAAAGAGGGACACTGTCTGCCGTAATGTGTAAAAAGAGGGACACTGTCTGCCGTAATGTGTAAAAAGTGGGACGCTGTCTGCCGTAATGTGTAGAAAGGGGACGCTGTCTGCCGTAATGTATTATGCCGTAATGTATAATGTATTATTATGTATTGGTATTATTTTGTGGCCATGCCCCTTCCCCATGAAGCCACACCCCTATATATTTTTTGCGCGCCTACGCCACGCACTGCCCCTATCTTGCATGGGGGGGCGCCAATGCCGTTTCTTGCACACATCGCTAAAATGCCTAGTTACGGCACTGATCCGGCCCGCCGACAAGGGCGGGGCCATTGTTATCCTAGATATTGAATACTATCGTCAAGAGGCTCTGACACAACTGGGGGAGAAAGGAGTCGATTGCAAACTACGGGGTAATCCTGTTTTGGAATATCAACAGGAACTTTTTTCCATTCTAGACAAAGCGAGAGATGAGGGACAGTTACCAGCTAAAGTCCACAAGGCCCTTTGTGTGATGCATGCAAAAAGCCCGTTGTTATACACAATACCTAAGCTCCACAAAAATCAAACCAGGTCCCCGGGGAGGCCGATTATATCGGCTAGAGACTCATTGTATCAGCCAGTGTCACAACGTTTGGACAGTATTCTTCAGCCGTTGTTACCTGCACAGAGAACATTTCTTAAGGACACCAACTCGTTTATCCTTAAACTGCATGAAATACGGAACTTGGCCCCAGGCACCCTTATGTGCTGTCTAGATGTCCGTAGCCTTTACACATCCATACCCCATGCTGAGGGGATGAGGGCCATGCAGGGTTCTCTTGAGAAACACTTAGCCACAACTGCATTTGACCATAGGTTGTTTTTGACTCTCCTGGAGCTCACGTTGTACAGGAATTATTTCCTGTTCGACAGTGAGTTCTATTTACAGCTACGAGGGTGCGCGATGGGATCATCGGTCGCACCCTCGTATGCTGTGTTTATGTTCGCGGAAGAACACAAAATGTTCCTCCTGGACCAGGGGGTATCCACAAATATCCTAATGTATACTAGGTACATCGACGATGTCTTCCTGCTGTGGGATGGTGGGAGAGAAGCCTTCGTGGATTTGATGGCGGAGATTAACGCCTTGCCATCACCGATCAAATTCACCTACACATGCAACGAAAAGGAAGTTACGTTCCTCGATGTGAAAATCATGGTGAATGATGGGGTGATTTCCACGGAGATCTTTTCCAAACCCACGGACCGGAACACATTGCTGATGGCCTCCAGTCATCACCCCGAATCCCTGAAGAAGGGGCTTCCACTGTCACAAATGATGCGGGTGGCACGCATCACAAGTGACAGGGATAAAGTCCCTGAATTATTAAATAACATGATTTTGAAATTTCTTGCCAGGGGATACAATGGGTCTTTGCTACAGAAGCAGAAGGATAGGGTACTCCAAATGTCCAGGAATTATTTATTACATCCAAAACCGAAAGCATCTAGAAATCTGTTGCCGTGGCCGAGTGATTTCTCAACTGCCAGCCCTATTGTTCGCAGGGCTACGCATGCCCTCTGGCCAATTGTGGCGTCAGACCCGGATTTGCCATCCTTTAAAGGGTTAAAACCTATTACAGCTTTTAGGAGGGGGGCCAATCTCCGTAATCTTGTTGTAAGAACAGACATTTCAAGAATGAAGAGGTCGGATGAAGTAGTCATCCATAAAAAAAACCCTGGTTGCTATCGGTGTCCTAAATGTGCTACGTGTAAACACATGATTGCCTGTAAAGAATTTAGACACCCAACACGTAACGTAACATTTAACATCAGACAGGTGATTACATGTAGCACATCGTATGTTGTCTATGCCATAGTCTGCCCATGTGGCTTGTTCTACATTGGGCAGACTATAAAAAAATTCAGTGAACGCATGGCGGCTCATCGTTCAGCCATCAAATTGATATTGGAGGGCAAACCGGTAGACCAGCCGGTGGCCCGACATTTTTTATCAGCTCAGCATACCATCACCTCTTTAAAATATTTTGGCATAGAACATGTTCCATCGACTCTGAGAGGTGGAGATAGGGCTAGGATCCTGTTGGAGAAAGAGACCCGGTGGATCATGAGGTTGGATACCTTTTGCCACGGGGCCTCAATGAAAAAGTTAATTGGAACGTGTTCATTTAGAAACACGTGACTGGGGGTTGTTTTAGTTTTCACCTACATCCTTTTTGATTCATTAATTCTTCTTTGACCCGATAGTGTGTTAGGGTCTCCTGCCCTGTGCTGCCACGTCGTCATGGCAACCGGGAGACAAGTGCTAGTGGAGTAACCTGAGCGCAGCTGATACTCCGGTTCGGGTCTTTTGCTGTGCAGTGGTTATAGGCTCTGTGCACGGCAGGGGATCCGGTGCTGGTTTTTGTGCTCACAGTCTGTGAGGTCTGAGTGGGGCGTGGACAGCACCTGCTTTATAAGGCCTCTTTTCAGGGTAAGCAGATGCTGCTGAATCTTTGTTGGTTAGTCAGTTCATGAAAGTTAGCCAGTACTGTGTAGCTTTGTATTTGTTTGTTGCTTACTGCAAATAGGCCTGGGGATTTGGTATTACACTCTGCCAATCCAGACCTAGCAGTAAGACTGGAGTCAGTCGTTTAGCTTGCTGGGGTTCTGTTACTACTCTGTGAACTTAGCAAGTTTGCGGCTGTATTCTAAGACTTGCCTGTCTAATCCTGTCTCACTGTGCTAGGTGTCAGGGGTCAGTTTAGTGGCAGTAAGCTAAAACCTGTGCACTGCAAGTGAGAATCAGGATTGTGGAGGCTCTCCTTGTGTCTATCATTCCATCTCTGACCAAGGAGTTTACTGCCACACCCGTTGGTAACCCTTTAGGGTTTTGCTGTTGCCCTTAGCAACAGCATTTCGGGTTCTCTACGTATTAAAACACAACATCTTGCTTTTTCCATCTGAGCAGTTCTAATACAAGGGAGATACCCAGTTCCTTAGCCTCTGGGCTTCTCTGTTCACTTTGTGTGTATTTTGTTACCCTATCACCTTCTGTGTACGTTATGTCATATTCCCCAGTTTGTCTGTGAGTCCATTTGTTTTGCATAACAGTTCAAACACCAGTACATTCCTGCAGGCACTGGTGTGCATAACATATTCAGCAGCCTAATACTCCTGTTGAAATTTTGTGGGAATATGGAGCATACCCCTCAAAATACGTTGCAACAGGTGGTCGATCAGGTGCAGGTCCTGACTCGACAATTTAATGATTTGTCCATTAAAATGCACACCTCCCAGGCTGCTGGCGGAGCTCCCGCAGCAGCAGCACCTGCAGGGGTTAAGGAGCCGAAAGTAAATCTCCCGGATCGTTTTTCTGGAGATCGCTCGCAGTTCTTTTGTTTCAAGGAGAGCTGCAAGCTATACTTCCGGCTTAGGCCTCAGTCTTCTGGGTCGGAGATTCAGCGGGTGGGCATAGTGATTTCCTTGCTACAAGGAGACCCACAGGTCTGGGCATATGGGTTGCAGCCTGACTGTCCGTCGCTTAAAAGTGTTGATGCTTTTTTTACGGCACTGGGCATGTTGTATGATGACCCTGACCAGACTTCGATCCTTAAGCAAGGGCGAAGGCCAGTTGAGGTTTACTGTACGGAGTTTCGGAGGTTGGCCCATGATACCCAGTGGAATGACCCAGCCCTGAGACACCAGTACCGAAGAGGTCTTTCTAACCAGATAAAGGACCAACTGGTACAATATCCCTTGCCTGATAGCTTGGATCAGCTCATGCAGTTATCCATCCGGGTGGATAGACGGCTGAGAGAGCGTAGGCTTGAAAGGGAGACTGAGATTTCCTTCCCAAGGGAACCTCAGACTCTGAGGAATTTTCTGAGGAGCCTATGCAGATTGGGGCTACCCGCCTCTCCTCGCGTGAGAAGACGCGGAGGAGACAGCAGGGGTTGTGTTTGTACTGTGGGAATAAAGGTCATGTGGTAGTATCATGCCCAGAAAAGCCGGAAAACTTCAGGGCCTGAGGGTGATGGGAAATATCCTGTCAGGCCAGAAGTCAGAATTTCCCAAGAAGACTTTTATCATTCCGGTGACCTTGAAGATCCTCGGTCAAACTGTCAAGACTGAGGCCTTTGTGGACAGTGGGGCCGACGGGGTTTTTATGGACCGCCAATTCGCCCTGAAACACTCTGTTCCCTTAGTACCCTTGGCATCGGAAATTGAGATTTGTGGGTTAAACGGGGAACCATTATCCCAAGGTAAAATTACCTCTTGCACTAGCCAGATTTCTTTGTTTATTGGAGCCACACACTCTGAAAAATTGTCCTTTTATGTGACTGTCTGTACTTTTGCCCCATTGGTGTTGGGGTTACCCTGGTTAAGGGCCCACAATCCTCAATTTGACTGGGTCTCTGGGGAGATTCTTAGTTGGGGTACTGATTGTTTCAGGAGTTGCTTGAGCCTTCCAGTCAGGCTCTCGCAGCTAAGTTTGCCAGGATTGCCAGGGTGTTATGCAGATTTTGCGGACGTGTTCTCCAAAAAAGTTGCAGAGGTACTACCTCCCCATCGCCCCTATGACTGTGCCATTGATTTGTTGCCAAATGCTAAGCTTCCCAAGAGCAGGTTGTACTCCCTGTCACGTCCTGAGACTCAGGCTATGGCAGAGTACATTCAGGAGAACTTGGCTAAGGGATTTATCAGACCTTCACAGTCTCCAGTTGGGTCGGGGTTCTTCTTCGTGGGTAAAAAGGACGGTTCGTTGCGACCCTGCATCGACTTCAGGGAATTGAACCGTATCACGATTAAAAACTCATACCCACTGCCTCTCATTTCGGTCTTGTTTGACCAGCTTCGTACTGCCACCATTTTTTCTAAGATTGACCTACGCGGTGCGTACAATCTAATCCGAATAAGAGAGGGGGATGAATGGAAGACTGCCTTTAATACCCACTCAGGGCATTATGAATATTTGGTGATGCCTTTTGGGCTCTGTAATGCCCCGGCAGTCTTCCAGGATTTCATGAATGATGTGCTCAGGGAATATTTGGATAGATTCTTAGTTGTATACTTAGATGACATCCTAATCTTCTCCCATTCCCTGGAGGAACATCGGAAGCATGTACGCTTAGTCCTCCAGAAACTCAGAGACCACCGGCTTGGGGCGAAGCTGGAGAAGTGCGAATTTGAAGTTCAGCAAATCGCATTTCTAGGATATATTATCTCCCCAGAAGGTTTCCAAATGGAGGGTTCCAAGGTACAGGCAGTCCTGGATTGGGTGCAGCCCACTAGTTTGAAGGCGCTTCAGCGTTTCCTGGGCTTTGCGAATTTTTATAGACGATTTATCGCTGGATTTTCGTCTATAGTGGCGCCCTTGGTGGCACTCACTAAGAAAGGGGCGGATGTTGCTCACTGGTCTTGTGAGGCTAAAGTGGCTTTTGCCCGTCTCAAAAGGGCATTTGTTTCGGCCAAGGTGCTGCGACACCCAGATCCAGAGCGTCCTTTTGTGGTGGAGGTGGATGCCTCTGAGATGGGTATTGGGGCAGTGCTTTCTCAGATGGGAGTGTCTGATAATCGCCTTCATCCCTGTGCTTACTTTTCCCGTAAATTTTCGCCTGCCGAGATGAATTATGACGTGGGTAACCGGGAATTGTTGGCTATTAAGGATGCACTCGAGGAGTGGAGACACTGGCTTGAGGGGGCTAAGTTTGTGGTCTCAATTCTCACTGACCATAAGAATCTGGCATATTTAGAGTCAGCGAAGCGTCTCAATGCCAGGCAGGCATGATGGGCTTTGTTTTTTGCTCGCTTTAATTTTTTGATAATACATCGCCCTGGGTCAAAAAACATCAAGGCTGATGCGCTCTCGCAGAGTTTTGCTCCAATCCAGGAGACCACCGAGGAGCCGTTGCCCATTGTTTCCCCATCATGTATTAAAGTGGGCATTACCCAGGACCTCTTATCATTAGTCCTTAGAGCACAGGAGCAGGCTCCTCCAGACCTTCCGGTAGGTCTTTTGTTTGTGCCTCCTAGGTTAAGACAGCGAGTGTTCCTGGAATTCCATGCCAAGAAGTCGGCAGGTCACCCGGGTATTGCCAGAACTCGGGAGTTGCTATCTAGGGCGGTGTGGTGGCCCTCGGTGGCTAAGGATGTGGATCAGTGGGTTCGGGCATGTGACATCTGTGCCCGAAATAAGACTCCTAGAGGGGTTCCTGTTGGCCCATTACATCCACTCTCTATCCCATCTAAGCCATGGACCCACATTTCAATGGATTTTGTGGTGGACTTGCCCAAATCCTCGGGGATGACAGCCATCTGGGTTGTCGTTGACAGGTTTTCGAAGATGGCGCACTTCGTTCCACTGGTTGGGCTGCCATCAGCCAGACGCCTGTCTGAATTATTTATGCTGCATGTTGTGCGTCTCCACGGGTTGCCACTTGATGTGGTCTCTGACCGCGGATCCCAGTTTGTGGCCAAATTCTGGAGGGCATTTTGTTCCGATCTCCAGATTTCTGTCAGCTTGTCGTCAGGCTACCATCCGCAGTCTAATGGGCAGACTGAAAGGGTGAACCAGTCCTTGGAGCAGTTCCTCAGGTGTTATGTCTCCAAGTGTCAGACTGACTGGGTTGCTCATCTGTCCATGGCGGAGTTTGCCTATAACAATGCGGCTCACTTTGCTACAGGGATCTCTCCCTTCCTTTGTGTGTATGGGCATCATCCTAAGGCCAATTCTTTTGACCCCCTGGACTCCACGCCTGGTGGTTCCTCTGTGGTTTCGGTCCTTAGAGGTACTTGGCGGAAAGTGAAGAAAGCCCTTGTGTCTGTGTCATTAGTGACCAAAAGGGTTTTTGATAAGCGGAAAAGACCCTGCAGCTTCAAATTAGGAGACTTCGTCTGGTTGTCTACCAAGAATTTGAAGTTGAGACAGCCATCTCATAAGTTAGGCCCCCGGTTCATCGGCCCTTATAAGATCACCAGGGTTATCAATCCGGTGGCATTTCAGTTAGATCTGCCCCGTTCTTTGGGTATCAATAAAACATTTCATTGTTCCCTTTTAAAACGGGCGATTAGTAATCCTTCTTCCAGTGGAAGACCTTCCCCTCTTCTGATACGTGGCCAGAGGGAGTTTGTTGTTGAAAGGATTCTTGACTCCAAGGTGGTTCGGGGTCGGCTGTCATTTTTGGTGCACTGGAAGGGGTATGGCCCGGAGGAGCGGTCGTGGGTGCGCAGTTGTGATCTTCATGCCCCCAGACTGATACGCTCTTTCTTCTCGCAGTTCCCCGATAAACCCGGTGGTATGGGTTCTTTGACCCCTCGTCAGAGGGGGGGTACTGTTAGGGTCTCCTTCCCTGTGCTGCCACGTCGTCATGGCAACCGGGAGACAAGTGCTAGTGGAGTAACCTGAGCGCAGCTGATACTCCGGTTCGGGTCTTTTGCTGTGCAGTGGTTATAGGCTCTGTGCACGGCAGGGGATCCGGTGCTGGTTTTTGTGCTCACAGTCTGTGAGGTCTGAGTGGGGCGTGGACAGCACCTGCTTTATAAGGCCTCTTTTCAGGGTAAGCAGATGCTGCTGAATCTTTGTTGGTTAGTCAGTTCATGAAAGTTAGCCAGTACTGTGTAGCTTTGTATTTGTTTGTTGCTTACTGCAAATAGGCCTGGGGATTTGGTATTACACTCTGCCAATCCAGACCTAGCAGTAAGACTGGAGTCAGTCGTTTAGCTTGCTGGGGTTCTGTTACTACTCTGTGAACTTAGCAAGTTTGCGGCTGTATTCTAAGACTTGCCTGTCTAATCCTGTCTCACTGTGCTAGGTGTCAGGGGTCAGTTTAGTGGCAGTAAGCTAAAACCTGTGCACTGCAAGTGAGAATCAGGATTGTGGAGGCTCTCCTTGTGTCTATCATTCCATCTCTGACCAAGGAGTTTACTGCCACACCCGTTGGTAACCCTTTAGGGTTTTGCTGTTGCCCTTAGCAACAGCATTTCGGGTTCTCTACGTATTAAAACACAACATCTTGCTTTTTCCATCTGAGCAGTTCTAATACAAGGGAGATACCCAGTTCCTTAGCCTCTGGGCTTCTCTGTTCACTTTGTGTGTATTTTGTTACCCTATCACCTTCTGTGTACGTTATGTCATATTCCCCAGTTTGTCTGTGAGTCCATTTGTTTTGCATAACAGTTCAAACACCAGTACATTCCTGCAGACACTGGAGTGCATAACAGTTCTGACACCAGTACTTTCCTGCAGGCACTGGTGTGCATAACATAGTGTCCCTGCGTCATCGTATTACTCCACAACACTACCTAGAGGTTTCTCTAGGTGAAGGTTGTGGTACTGTTACAGTTAGTCGGTGTTCCTTTGTACTATGTAGATTTGTATCGGCCAGCACCGGTGTGGTTCTAACATAAATGGATTTTTATATCTTAGAAAGTGCCACGTATATAATGTATGCATTTTCAATGCTTTTTTACTATGCACTTTGGTTCAATGTTTGTGTATGTATTTTTATTATAGGGAGCGCCCTTGGAGTCCGTACCCATCCAGCACCTGATCACGAGGGGGAGCGGTCTGTGGCTTTCCGAGACAGAGTGGCTGCGCCTGAGTGACTAGCAAGCTCTGGGTTACCATGGCGACAAGCTACGTGCTGGGCGGAAATGACCTGGCGGCTCTGTACCCGGAAGCAGGACGGCGTGGAGGAGACGCGGCGGCGGGTGTGCTCCGGGGGTATTTAGCTGGGTAAGTGTTCTATGTTTGTTTGTCTCTTTATGTATTTGGCCTGAGGAAAGGGCAGAAGCCCTGAAACAGCTGTAGCCTGTTTAATACATTTTCTCACTGCATGTGATTGTCTCCAGTGCCGTTCTTTTCTGGACTTATATATATATATATATATATATATAAAACATACATATAAGCGGATTGTCCAGAACCGTCGGGTCCCTAGCGACAATGTGTTCTGAATGTGTATGACCTTGTAGTGAATGCCCCAGTTGTGGATCTAACAGGAAACCTTATAGTCGACAGAAAACCTAGTATTCGTCGACAGCAGGGAGTAGTAACCAGGCAAACTAACATTCTTGCGACCCCGAGGGGTCTGAGGGAAGTATACATATATAATCTTAATAACACTCCCCCGCACATACTACCATGTCTGTGCTCGAGCTACAGGCCCATTGAACCGTACCATACATATACATATATATATATAGCAGTGATCGCGCTGAGCCCCAAAAAAAGTGGGTCCCAGGGACCCCTCACTTTTAAAAATTGGGGTCCTACCGGTCCTTTTCTGGGTCCCATCGGAATTAAGGTTTTTATTCATCTTAATCTTGTTTGGACACTACAAAAGTGTTGGGCTGTGTAACATGCAGGACACCCTGCACCAGAGCTGTGTAACTAGACATTTTGGTGCCCTTTGACAGAAAGTGAATTGGAGCTCCACCTCCCAGACTCGAAAAAACAGGCGGTGCGCGCCGAAGGTGCGCTGCAAAAATTTAGGGGCATGGCTTCATGGGGAAGGGGCGTGGCCACATAATAGTGGCAATTCATATTACACCACACAGTAGTGTCGCTTATACACATTGCACCAGGTAGAACCTCCTATACACACTGTGCCAGGTAGAGCACATTATACACATTGCACCAGGTACAGCGCATTATACACATTGTACCAGGTAGAGCATGTTATACACAATGCGCCAGGTAGAGCGCATTATACACATTGCACCAGGTAGAGAACGTTATACACAATGCGCCAGGTAGAGCGCATTATACACATTGCACCAGGTAGAGCACGTTATACACAATGCGCCAGGTAGAGCGCATTAGGGGCAGTACGGATGGTGTAATGGTTAGCATTACTGCCTCACAGCAATGAGGTCATGGGTTCGATTCCCACCATGGTCCTAACTGTGTGGAGTTTGTATATTTTCCCCGTACTTGCGTGGGTTTCCTCCGGGTACTCCGGTTTCCTCCCACATTCCAAAAATATACTGGTAGGTTAATTGGCTTCCAACAAATTAACCCTAGCGTGAATGTGTGTGTACATATGGTAGGGAATATAGATTGTAAGCTCCGCTGGGACAGGGACTGATGTGAATGGCCAAATATTCTCTGTAAAGCGCTGCGGAATATGTGTGCGCTATATAAATAACTGGTAATAAATAAATAAATAAATTATACACATTGCACCAGGTAGAGCACGTTATACACAATGCGCCAGGTAGAGCGCGTTATACACATTGCACCAGGTAGAGGACGTTATACACAATGCGCCTGGTAGAGCGCGTTATACACAATGTGCTCGGTAGAGCGCGTTATACACAGTGCGCCCGGCAGAGCACGTTATACACATTGCGCCAGGCAGAGCGCGGTATACACATTGCGCCAGGCAGAGCATGTTATACACATTGCTCCAGGTAGAGTGCGTTATACACATTGCGCCAGGTAGAGCGCATTATACACATGGCAGCCACCACCTCAGATCCCCCCAGACACAGTGATCGCGGGTGTCAGCGGGGGAAGGGGGTGCCCATAGTCATCGCAGGTGTCAGTAGAGGGGGTGCCATGTGTTACACTGCATGGAGCTGAAAATTGTCCCTCTTGAACAGACTTCTGTGGCTCTGTTGTGGAACTACATGTCACACAACACCCTGACACCCTGAGGCGTGTAATTCTAGAATATCTAGAAAACCACAGAGCAGTGATAGAACAGAGATCACTGTGGTTGGAGTTGGTATCTTTACATTGTACATCTCACTAGGGGTGTACTACACAGTGGCTGCACTACTGTAATCGCAGGCGTGCGCAGACGCTGACATACGGGTGCTGCTCCGGACTTCCCCCCCTCCGCTAGGTAACTGACTACGTCCTCCACCCCTTCCACTGGGACATAAGACTGCTCACCTGGGCCGCCCAGGTAAGCAGTCTATATCCAGGACAGGGGAGGTGAGAGTAAACTATAATGCCACGGAGGGGGAGAAGTCCGGAGCTGCACCTGTATGTCGGCGTCTGTGCACGCCTATTACTGTAATGTTTCTGGATGCCAGATGGCAAGTATGAGCTTTGGGGGTGATATTGGATCTGACGCATCCAGACACCTCACCCACAGGAAAACTATGCACACAGACTCCCCACCCCCTGACACAGCGCTGAGCATCCAGACAGGGACGGATCAAGCCCTCGGGGGGCCCAGGGCATCAAAAACAGGAGAGCCCCCCCCCCCCCCCACCGACTATCAGTCCGTCCCCCCTCCCAGTCCCCCCGCTGCATGCGCTGCTCATCTCCCGCAATCACAGGCAATGGGAGCCGCGCTGCAGAAGGGGGAGAAGATTAGACACCAGGCTGCCGAGGCAGGAGGGATCCGCGCTGCCGGGGTAGGAGTTCGGCTGTGCATGCGGCTTCCTCCCCCCTCCTCTCGGGCAGCACGGCCGGGGACTGAGTCAAGCAATCTCCAGCGTCTGCCGCCAGCAGCATCTCTCCTGGCAGCAGCGAAGGCTGGAGATTGCTTGACCGTGCTGCCCGAGAGGAGGGGGGAGGAAGCCGCCATGCACAGCCGAACTCCTACCCCGGCAGCGCAGATCCCTCCTGCCCCGGCGTTGCAGAGTCTGGCCGGGGTGCCCAATAACACAGGGGGGCCCGGGGTACTGACCCCCTGGATGCAGACTCCCCCCCCCCCCCCCCCCCTTCAAGCCACAGGGACGCCGACCATACGGATTACCCCCTTCCACCCGCAGGAAAACTATTTACACAGCCCCCCCTCCCACCCCCCGGAGCACTGAGATCTGGACTCCTCCCAGTCACAGTAACACGGACCACACATAGACTCCTGCCGCTGAGTAAGCTCCCTGCTGCGGGAGGATTTGGTCCCCGCCACCGCCACACAAAGTTCTGCCGGCGCTCCATTAACAGTCAGCGCACACACTCACCCCTGCTGCCACGCCAGGACATAACCAGAGAGCATCCGATTGGCTGTAGCAGAGCGCGTCCTCAGGGACCCGCCCACTTTTAAAATGTGAGTCCCTGATCATCAAAAGAGGGTAAAATACGCGCTATAGCGCGTTTTTGTGAACACTATATAGGTATAAGGCAGTTACCGCATGTTAATTTACACCCAGTAATAACAGTTGGTGCCGACAGGGTCACCCACATACTACTGTGTCTCCCCTACAGTGTTTACTTTTGACAAGTATACAACTACCGACCTGCTGACACTGCATCTACTGAATTAAGTACCAACAGGCGTCGGGGATGCTGTTTTACATTGCTTTGACGGGGACATGGAGAAAATGGCGCTGAAGCCTGATGTGAGGGCTAAGCCCCGCCCCTTCTCGACGCGCTTCAGCCCGCTATTAATATAGCTTTTTTATGCTAGCGGGGGTCCCTATACAGTGTCTACATACTGTATACATGTGTTGCCACCCTCAAAAGAGGTATATATTGCTGCCCAGGGCGCCCCCCCCCCAGCGCCCTGCACCCTTGTAAAACCGTTGGCTTGTGGGAGCGATGGCGTGCAGCGTCACCGCTGCTTTATACTGGTGGGGGTATCGTACACAGTGCCCGGGCACCGAATATGTAACTTATGCCAGCGGTAAAACTCTCAGTAACTTGCTGCCCAGGGCGCTCCCTCCCCCGGCGCCCTGCACCCTGTGAGTGCCGTTGGTGTGTGGGAGCATGGAGCGCAGCACGACCGCTGCGCTGTACCTCCGTTACTGAAGTCTTCTGCCGTCACTGAAGTCTTCTTTTCTTCCAATACTCACCCGGCTTCTTTCTTCTGGCTTCTGTGAGGGGGTTGACAGCGCGGCTCTGGGAACAAGCAGCTAGGCGCACCAAGTGATCGAACCCTCTGGAGCTAATGGTGTCCAGTAGCCTAAGAAGTAGAGATGTGCACTTGAAATTTTTCGGGTTTTGTGTTTTAATTTTGGGTTCGGTTCCGCGGCCGTGTTTTGGGTTCGACCGCGTTTTGGCAAAACCTCACCGAATTTTTTTTGTCGGATTCGGGTGTGTTTTGGATTCGGGTGTTTTTTTCAAAAAACACTAAAAAACAGCTTAAATCATAGAATTTGGGGGTCATTTTGATCCCAAAGTATTATTAACCTCAAAAAATAAGAATTTACTTACCGATAATTCTATTTCTCGGAGTCCGTAGTGGATGCTGGGGTTCCTGAAAGGACCATGGGGAATAGCGGCTCCGCAGGAGACAGGGCACAAAAAGTAAAGCTTTAGGATCAGGTGGTGTGCACTGGCTCCTCCCCCTATGACCCTCCTCCAAGCCTCAGTTAGGTACTGTGCCCGGACGAGCGTACACAATAAGGAAGGATTTATGAATCCCGGGTAAGACTCATACCAGCCACACCAATCACACTGTACAACCTGTGATCTGAACCCAGTTAACAGTATGATAACAGCGGAGCCTCTGAAAAGATGGCTCACAACAATAATAACCCGATTTTTGTAACTATGTACAAGTAATGCAGATAATCCGCACTTGGGATGGGCGCCCAGCATCCACTACGGACTCCGAGAAATAGAATTATCGGTAAGTAAATTCTTATTTTCTCTATCGTCCTAGTGGATGCTGGGGTTCCTGAAAGGACCATGGGGATTATACCAAAGCTCCCAAACGGGCGGGAGAGTGCGGATGACTCTGCAGCACCGAATGAGAGAACTCCAGGTCCTCCTTAGCCAGGGTATCAAATTTGTAGGATTTTACAAACGTGTTTGCCCCTGACTAAATAGCCGCTCGGCAAAGTTGTAAAGCCGAGACCCCTCGGGCAGCCGCCCAAGATGAGCCCACCTTCCTTGTGGAATGGGCATTTACATATTTTGGCTGTGGCAGGCCTGCCACAGAATGTGCAAGCTGAATTGTATTACACATCCAACTAGCAAAAGTCTGCTTAAAAGCAAGAGCACCCAGTTTGTTGGGTGCATACAGGATAACAGCAAGTCAGTTTTCCTGACTCCAGCCGTCCTGGAACCTATATTTTCAGGGCCCTGACCACATCTAGCAACTTGGAGTCCTCCAAGTCCCTAGTAGGCGCAAGACACCACAATAAGCTGGTTCAGGTGAAACACTGACACCACCTTAGGGAGAGAACTGGGGACGAGTCCGCAGCTCTGCCCTGTCCGAATGGACAAACAGATATGGGCTTTTTTGAGAAAAAAACCACCAATTTGACACTCGCCTGGTCCAGGCCAGGTCCAAGAGCATGTTCACTTTTCATGTGAGATGCTTCAAATCCACAGATTTGACTGGTTTTAAACCAATGTGTTTTGAGGAATCCCAGAACTACGTTGAGATCCCACAGTGCCACTGGAGGCACAAAAGGGGGTTGTATATGCAATACTCCCTTGACAAACTTCTGGACTTCAGGAACTGAAGCCAATTCTTTCTGGAAGAAAAATCGACAGGGCCGAAATTTGAACCTTAATGGACCCCAATTTGAGGCCCATAGACACTCCTGTTTGCAAGAAATGCAGGAATCGACCGAGTTGAAATTTCTTCGTGGGGCCTTCCTGGCCTCACACCACGCAACATATTTTCGCCACATGTGGTGATAATGTTGTGCGGTCACCTCCTTTCTGGCTTTGACCAGGGTAGGAATGACCTCTTCCTGAATGCCTTTTCCCTTAGGATCCGGCGTTCCACCGCCATGCCGTCAAACGCAGCTGCGGTAAGTCTTGGAACAGACATGGTACTTGCTGAAACAAGTCCCTTCTTAGCGGCAGAGGCCATAAGTCCTCTGTGAGCATCTCTTGAAGTTCCGGGTACCAAGTCCTTCTTGGCCAATCCGGAGCCATGAGTATAGTTCTTACTCCTCTACGTCTTATAATTCTCAGTACCTTAGGTATGAAAAGCAGAGGATGGAACACATACACCGACTGGTACACCCACGGTGTTACCAGAACGTCCACAGCTATTGCCTGAGGGTCTCTTAACCTGGCGCAATACCTGTCCCGTTTTTTGTTCAGACGGGACGCCATCATGTCCACCTTTGGTAATTCCCAACGGTTTACAATTATGTGGAAAACTTCCCCATGAAGTTCCCACTCTGCCGGGTGGAGGTCGTGCCTACTGAGGAAGTTTGCTTCCCAGTTTCCATTCCCGGAATGAAACACTGCTGACAGTGCTATCACATGATTTTCCGCCCAGCGAAAAGTCCTTGCAGTTTTTGCCACTGCCCTCCTGCTTCTTGTGCCGCCCTGTCTATTTACGTGGGCGACTGCCGTGATGTTTTATCCCACTGGATCAATACCGGCTGACCTTGAAGCAGAGGTCTTGCTAAGCTTAGAGCATTATAAATTTACCCTTAGCTATATTTATGTGGAGAAAAATCTCCAGACTTGATCACACTCCCTGGAAATTTTTTCCTTGTGTGACTGCTCCCCAGCCTCTCGGGCTGGCCTCCGTGGTCACCAACATCCAAAACTGAATGCCGAATCTGCGGCCCTCTAGAAGATGAGCACTCTGTAACCACCACAGGAGAGACACCCTTGTCCTTGGATATAGGGTTATCCGCTGATGCATCTGAAGATGCGATCCGGACCATTTGTCCAGCAGATCCCACTGAAAAGTTCTTGCATGAAATCTGCCGACTGGAATTGCTTCGAAGGAAGTCACCATTTTTTTACCATGGCCCTTGTGCAATGATGCACTGATTTTAGGAGGTTCCTGACTAGCTCGGATAACTCCCTGGCTTTCTCTTCCGGGAGAAACACGTTTTTCTGGACTGTGTCCAGAATCATCCCTAAGCACAGGAGACTTGTTGTCGGGATCAGCTGCGATTTTGGAATATTTAGAATCCACCCCTGCTGTTGTAACAGTATCCGAGATAGTGCTACTCCGACCTCCAACTGTTCCCTGGACTTTGCCCTTATCAGGAGATCGTCCAAGTAAGGGATAATTAAGACGCCTTTTCTTCGAAGAAGAACCATCATTTCGGCCATTACCTTGGTAAAGACCCGGGGTGCCGTAGACAATCCAAACGGCAGCGTCTGAAACTGATAGTGACAGTTCTGTACCACGAACCTGAGGTACCCTTAGTGATAAGGGCAAATTTGGGACATGGAGGTAAGCATCCCTGATGTCTCGGGACACCAGATAGTCCCCTTCTTCCCGGTTCGTTATCACTGCTCTGAGTGACTCCATCTTGATTTGAACCTTTGTAAGTGTTCAAATTTTTTTAGATTTAGAATAGGTCTCACCTAGCCTTCTGGCTTCAGTACCACAATATAGTGTGGAATAATACCCCCTTTTCTTGTTGTAGGAGGGGTAATTTAATTATCACCTGCTGGGAATACAGCTCGTGAATTTTTTTCCCATACTGCCTCCTTGTCGGAGGGAGACCTTGGTAAAGCAGACTTCAGGAGCCTGCGCAGGGGAAACGTCTCGACATTCCAAACTGTACCCCTGGGATACTACTTGTAGGATCCAGGGGTCCTGTACGGTCTCAGCGTCATGCTGAGAGCTTGTCAGAAGCGGTGGAACGCTTCTGTTCCTGGGAATGGGCTGCCTGCTGCAGTCTTCTTCCCTTTCCTCTATCCCTGGGCAGATATGACTCTTATAGGGACGAAAGGACTGAAGCTGAAAAGACGGTGTCTTTTTCTGCAGAGATGTGACTTAGGGTAAAAACGGTGGATTTTCCAGCAGTTGCCGTGGCCACCAGGTCCGATGGACCGACCCCAAATAACTCCTCTTCCTTTATACGGCAATACACCTTTGTGCCGTTTGGAATCTGCATCACCTGACCACTGTCGTGTCCATAAACATCTTCTGGCAGATATGGACATCGCACTTACTCTTGATGCCAGAGTGAAAATATCCCTCTGTGCATCTCGCATATATAGAAATACATCCTTTAAATGCTCTATAGTCAATAAAATACTGTCCCTGTCAAGGGTATCAATATTTTTAGTCAGGGAATCCGACCAAGCCACCCCAGCTCTGCACATCCAGGCTGAGGCGATCGCTGGTCGCAGTATAACACCAGTATGTGTGTATATACTTTTTATGATATTTTTCCAGCCTCCTGTCAGCTGGCTCCTTGAGGACGGCCCTATCTATAGACGGTACCGCCACTTGTTCTGATAAGCGTGTGAGCGCCTTATCCACCCTAAGGGGTGTTTCCCAACGCGCCCTAACTTCTGGCGGGAAAGGGTATACCGCCCATATTTTCTATCGGGGGGAACCCACGCATCATCACACACTTCATTTAATTTATCTGATTCAGGAAAAACTACGGTAGTTTTTTCACATCCCACATAATACCCTCTTTTGTGGTACTTGTAGTATCAGAAATATGTAACACCTCCTTCATTGCCCTTAACGTGTGGCCCTAATAAGGAATACGTTTGTTTATTCACCGTCGACACTGGATTCAGTGTCCCTGTCTGTGTCTGTGTCGACCGACTAAAGTAAACGGGCGTTTTAAAACCCCTGACGGTGTTTTTGAGACGTCTGGACCGGTACTAATTGTTTGTCGGCCGTCTCATGTCGTCAACCGACCTTGGCGTGTGTTGACATTATCACGTAATTCCCTAAATAAGCCATCCATTCCGGTGTCGACTCCCTAGAGAGTGACATCACCATTACAGGCAATTGCTCCGCCTCCTCACCAACATCGTCCTCATACATGTCGACACACACGTACCGACACACAGCACACACACAGGGAATGCTCTGATAGAGGACAGGACCTACTAGCCCTTTGGAGAGACAGAGGGAGAGTTTGCCAGCACACACCAAAAACGCTATAATTATATAGGGACAACCTTATATAAGTGTTTTCCCTTATAGCATCTTTTTTATATATTTCTAACGCCAAATTAGTGCCCCCCCTCTCTGTTTTAACCCTGTTTCTGTAGTGCAGTGCAGGGGAGAGCCTGGGAGCCTTCCCTCCAGCCTTTCTGTGAGGGAAAATGGCGCTGTGTGCTGAGGAGATAGGCCCCGCCCCTTTTTCGGCGGCCTCGTCTCCCGCTCTTAACGGATTCTGGCAGGGGTTAAATATCTCCATATAGCCCCCGGAGGCTATATGTGAGGTATTTTTAGCCAAAAAGGGTTTTCATTTGCCTCCCAGGGCGCCCCCCTCCCAGCGCCCTGCACCCTCAGTGACTGCCGTGTGAAGTGTGCTGAGAGGAAAATGGCGCACAGCTGCAGTGCTGTGCGCTACCTTAAGAAGACTGAGGAGTCTTCTGCCGCCGATTCTGGACCTCTTCTCGTTTCAGCATCTGCAAGGGGGCCGGCGGCGAGGCTCCGGTGACCATCCAGGCTGTACCTGTGATCGTCCCTCTGGAGCTAATGTCCAGTAGCCAAGAAGCCAATCCATCCTGCACGCAGGTGAGTTCACTTCTTCTCCCCTAAGTCCCTCGTTGCAGTGATCCTGTTGCCAGCAGGACTCACTGTAAAATAAAAAACCTAAGCTAAACTTTTCTAAGCAGCTCTTTAGGAGAGCCACCTAGATTGCACCCTTCTCGGCCGGGCACAAAAATCTAACTGAGGCTTGGAGGAGGGTCATAGGGGGAGGAGCCAGTGCACACCACCTGATCCTAAAGCTTTACTTTTTGTGCCCTGTCTCCTGCGGAGCCGCTATTCCCCATGGTCCTTTCAGGAACCCCAGCATCCACTAGGACGATAGAGAAACCATAATTTCCACTCATTTTCAGTCTATTCTGAATACCTCACACCTCACAATATTATTTTTAGTCCTAAAATTTGCACCGAGGTCGCTGGATGACTAAGCTAAGCGACCCTAGTGGCCGACACAAACACCGGGCCCATCTAGGAGTGGCACTGCAGTGTCACGCAGGATGGCCCTTCCAAAAAACACTCCCCAAACAGCACATGACGCAAAGAAAAAAAGAGGCGCAATGAGGTAGCTGTGTGAGTAAGATAAGCGACCCTAGTGGCCGACACAAACACCGGGCCCATCTAGGAGTGGCACTGCAGTGTCACGCAGGATGGCCCTTCCAAAAAACACTCCCCAAACAGCACATGACGCAAAGAAAAAAAGAGGCGCAATGAGGTAGCTGTGTGAGTAAGCTAAGCGACCCTAGTGGCCGACACAAACACCTGGCCCATCTAGGAGTGTCACGCAGGATGGCCCTTCCAAAAAACACTCCCCAAACAGCACATGACGCAAAGAAAAAAAGAGGCGCAATGAGGTAGCTGTGTGAGTAAGATAAGCGACCCTAGTGGCCGACACAAACACCGGGCCCATCTAGGAGTGGCACTGCAGTGTCACGCAGGATGGCCCTTCCAAAAAACACTCCCCAAACAGCACATGACGCAAAGAAAAAAAGAGGCGCAATGAGGTAGCTGTGTGAGTAAGATAAGCGACCCTAGTGGCCGACACAAACACCGGGCCCATCTAGGAGTGGCACTGCAGTGTCACGCAGGATGGCCCTTCCAAAAAACACTCCCCAAACAGCACATGACGCAAAGAAAAAAAGAGGCGCAATGAGGTAGCTGTGTGAGTAAGATAAGCTACCCTAGTGGCCGACACAAACACCGGGCCCATCTAGGAGTGGCACTGCAGTGTCACGCAGGATGGCCCTTCCAAAAAACACTCCCCAAACAGCACATGACGCAAAGAAAAAAAGAGGCGCAATGAGGTAGCTGTGTGAGTAAGATAAGCGACCCTAGTGGCCGACACAAACACCTGGCCCATCTAGGAGTGGCACTGCAGTGTCACGCAGGATGGCCCTTCCAAAAAACACTCCCCAAACAGCACATGACGCAAAGAAAAAAAGAGGCGCAATGAGGTAGCTGTGTGAGTAAGATAAACGACCCTAGTGGCCGACACAAACACCGGGCCCATCTAGGAGTGGCACTGCAGTGTCACGCAGGATGGCCCTTCCAAAAAACACTCCCCAAACAGCACATGACGCAAAGAAAAAAAGAGGCGCAATGAGGTAGCTGTGTGAGTAAGATAAGCGACCCTAGTGGCCGACACAAACACCTGGCCCATCTAGGAGTGGCACTGCAGTGTCACGCAGGATGGCCCTTCCAAAAAACACTCCCCAAACAGCACATGACGCAAAGAAAAATTAAAGAAAAAAGAGGTGCAAGATGGAATTGTCCTTGGGCCCTCCCACCCACCCTTATGTTGTATAAACAGGACATGCACACTTTAACCAACCCATCATTTCAGTGACAGGGTCTGCCACACGACTGTGACTGAAATGACGGGTTGGTTTGGACCCCACCAAAAAAGAAGCAATTAATCTATCCTTGCACAAACTGGCTCTACAGAGGCAAGATGTCCACCTCATCATCATCCTCCGATATATCACCGTGTACATCCCCCTCCTCACAGATTATCAATTCGTCCCCACTGGAATCCACCATCTCAGCTCCCTGTGTACTTTGTGGAGGCAATTGCTGCTGGTCAATGTCTCCACGGAGGAATTGATTATAATTCATTTTAATGAACATCATCTTCTCCACATTTTCTGGATGTAACCTCGTACGCCGATTGCTGACAAGGTGAGCGGCGGCACTAAACACTCTTTCGGAGTACACACTTGTGGGAGGGCAACTTAGGTAGAATAAAGCCAGTTTGTGCAAGGGCCTCCAAATTGCCTCTTTTTCCTGCCAGTATAAGTACGGACTGTGTGACGTGCCTACTTGGATGCGGTCACTCATATAATCCTCCACCATTCTTTCAATGGGGAGAGAATCATATGCAGTGACAGTAGACGACATGTCCGTAATCGTTGACAGGTCCTTCAGTCCGGACCAGATGTCAGCATCAGCAGTCGCTCCAGACTGCCCTGCATCACCGCCAGCGGGTGGGCTCGGAATTCTGAGCCTTTTCCTCGCACCCCCAGTTGCGGGAGAATGTGAAGGAGGAGATGTTGACAGGTCGCGTTCCGCTTGACTTGACAATTTTCTCACCAGCAGGTCTTTGAACCCCAGCAGACTTGTGTCTGCCGGAAAGAGAGATCCAAGGTAGGTTTTAAATCTAGGATCGAGCACGGTGGCCAAATGTAGTGCTCTGATTTCAACAGATTGACCACCTGTGAATCCTTGTTAAGCGAATTAAGGGCTCCATCCACAAGTCCCACATGCCTAGCGGAATCGCTCCGTGTTAGCTCCTCCTTCAATGTCTCCAGCTTCTTCTGCAAAAGCCTGATGAGGGGAATGACCTGACTCAGGCTGGCAGTGTCTGAACTGACTTCACGTGTGGCAAGTTCAAAGGGCAGCAGAACCTTGCACAATGTTGAAATCATTCTCCACTGCGCTTGAGACAGGTGCATTCCACCTCCTATATCGTGCTGAATTGTATAGGCTTGAATGGCCTTTTGCTGCTCCTCCAACCTCTGAAGCATATATAGGGTTGAATTCCACCTCGTTACCACTTCTTGCTTCAGATGATGGCAGGGCAGGTTCAGGCGTTTTTGGTGTTGCTCCAGTCTTCTGTACGTGGTGCCTGTACGCCGAAAGTGTCCCGCAATTCTTCTGGCCACCGACAGCATCTCTTGCACGCCCCTGTCGTTTTTTAAAAAATTCTGCACCACCAAATTCAAGGTATGTGCAAAACATGGGACGTGCTGGAATTTGCCCAGATTTAATGCGCACACAATATTGCTGGCGTTGTCCGATGCCACAAATCCACAGGAGAGTCCAATTGGGGTAAGCCATTCCGCGATGATCTTCCTCAGTTGCCGTAAGAGGTTTTCAGCTGTGTGCGTATTCTGGAAACCGGTGATACAAAGCGTAGCCTGCCTAGGAAAGAGTTGGCGTTTGCGAGATGCTGCTACTGGTGCCGCCGCTGCTGTTCTTGCGGCGGGAGTCCATACATCTACCCAGTGGGCTGTCACAGTCATATAGTCCTGACCCTGCCCTGCTCCACTTGTCCACATGTCCGTGGTTAAGTGGACATTGGGTACAGCTGCATTTTTTAGGACACTGGTGACTCTTTTTCTGAGGTCTGTGTACATTTTCGGTATCGCCTGCCTAGAGAAATGGAACCTAGATGGTATTTGGTACCGGGGACACAGTACCTCCAACAAGTCTCTAGTTGGCTCTGCAGTAATGATGGATACCGGAACCACGTTTCTCACCACCCAGGATGCCAAGGCCTCAGTTATCCGCTTTGCAGCAGGATGACTGCTGTGATATTTCATCTTCCTCGCAAAGGACTGTTGGACAGTCAATTGCTTGGTGGAAGTAGTAAAAGTGGGCTTACGAGTACGACTTCCCCTCTGGGATGACCATCGACTCCCAGCAGCAACAACAGCAGCGCCAGCAGCAGTAGGCGTTACACGCAAGGATGCATCGGAGGAATCCCAGGCAGGAGAGGACTCGTCAGAATTGCCAGTGACATGGCCTGCAGGACTATTGGCATTCCTGGGGAAGGAGGAAATTGACACTGAGGGAGTTGGTGGGGTGGTTTGCGTGAGCTTGGTTACAAGAGGAAGGGATTTACTGGTCAGTGGACTGCTTCCGCTGTCACCCAAAGTTTTTGAACTTGTCACTGACTTATTATGAATGCGCTGCAGGTGACGTATAAGGGAGGATGTTCCGAGGTGGTTAACGTCCTTACCCCTACTTATTACAGCTTGACAAAGGCAACACACGGCTTGACAAATGTTGTCCGCATTTCTGTTGAAATACTTCCACACCGAAGAGCTGATTTTTTTGGTATTTTCACCAGGCATGTCAACGGCCATATTCCTCCCACGGACAACAGGTGTCTCCCCGGGTGCCTGACTTAAACAAACCACCTCACCATCAGAATCCTCCTTGTCAATTTCCTCCCCAGCGCCAGCAACACCCATATCCTCCTCATCCTGGTGTACTTCAACACTGACATCTTCAATCTGACTATCAGGAACTGGACTGCGGGTGCTCCTTCCAGCACTTGCAGGGGGCGTGCAAATGGTGGAAGGCGCATGCTCTTCACGTCCAGTGTTGGGAAGGTCAGGCATCGCAACCGACACAATTGGACTCTCCTTGTGGATTTGGGATTTCGAAGAACGCACAGTTCTTTGCGGTGCTTTTGCCAGCTTGAGTCTTTTCATTTTTCTAGCGAGAGGCTGAGTGCTTCCATCCTCATGTGAAGCTGAACCACTAGCCATGAACATAGGCCAGGGCCTCAGCCGTTCCTTGCCACTCCGTGTGGTAAATGGCATATTGGCAAGTTTACGCTTCTCCTCCGACAATTTTATTTTAGATTTTGGAGTCCTTTTTTTACTGATATTTGGTGTTTTGGATTTTACATGCTCTGTACTATGACATTGGGCATCGGCCTTGGCAGACGACGTTGCTGGCATTTCATCGTCTCGGCCATGACTAGTGGCAGCAGCTTCAGCACGAGGTGGAAGTGGATCTTGATCTTTCCCTAATTTTGGAACCTCAACATTTTTGTTCTCCATATTTTAATAGGCACAACTAAAAGGCACCTCAGGTAAACAATGGAGATGGATGGATACTAGTATACTTATGGATGGACGAGCGACTGCCGACACAGAGGTAGCTACAGCCGTGGACTACCGTACTGTGTCTGCTGCTAATATAGACTGGATGATAATGAGATGAAATCAATATATATATATATAATATCACACTAGTACTGCAGCCGGACAGGTAGATATATTTATTATGTAATGACTGATGACGGACCTGCTGGACACTGTCAGCTCAGCAGCACCGCAGACTGCTACAGTAAGCTACTATAGTAGTATGTATAAAGAAGAAAGAAAAGAAAAAAAAACCACGGGTAGGTGGTATACAATTATGGATGGACGAGCGACTGCCGACACAGAGGTAGCTACAGCCGTGGACTACCGTACTGTGTCTGCTGCTAATATAGACTGGATGATAATGAGATGAAATCAATATATATATATATAATATCACACTAGTACTGCAGCCGGACAGGTAGATATATTTATTATGTAATGACTGATGACGGACCTGCTGGACACTGTCAGCTCAGCAGCACCGCAGACTGCTACAGTAAGCTACTATAGTAGTATGTATAAAGAAGAAAGAAAAGAAAAAAACCACGGGTAGGTGGTATACAATTATGGATGGTCGAGCGACTGCCGACACAGAGGTAGCTACAGCCGTGGACTACCGTACTGTGTCTGCTGCTAATATAGACTGGATGATAATGAGATGAAATCAATATATATATATATATAATATCACACTAGTACTGCAGCCGGACAGGTAGATATATTTATTATGTAATGACTGATGACGGACCTGCTGGACACTGTCAGCTCAGCAGCACCGCAGACTGCTACAGTAAGCTACTATAGTAGTATGTATAAAGAAGAAAGAAAAAAAAAACCACGGGTAGGTGGTATACAATTATGGATGGACGAGCGACTGCCGACACAGAGGTAGCTACAGCCGTGGACTACCGTACTGTGTCTGCTGCTAATATAGACTGGATGATAATGAGATGAAATCAATATATATATATATATATATAATATCACACTAGTACTGCAGCCGGACAGGTAGATATATTTATTATGTAATGACTGATGACGGACCTGCTGGACACTGTCGGCTCAGCAGCACCGCAGACTGCTACAGTAAGCTACTATAGTAGTATGTATAAAGAAGAAAGAAAAAGAAAAAAACCACGGGTAGGTGG
Source organism: Pseudophryne corroboree (assembly GCF_028390025.1). Lineage (NCBI taxonomy): Eukaryota > Metazoa > Chordata > Amphibia > Anura > Myobatrachidae > Pseudophryne > Pseudophryne corroboree. Next base: position 236,637,772 of record NC_086451.1, read on the forward strand.
TATACAATTATGGATGGACGAGCGACTGCCGACAGAGGTAGCTACAGCCGTGGACTACCGTACTGTGTCTGCTGCTAATATAGACTGGATGATAATGAGATGAAATCAATATATATATATATATATATATATATATAATATCACACTAGTACTGCAGCCGGACAGGTAGATATATTTATTATGTAATGACTGATGACGGACCTGCTGGACACTGTCAGCTCAGCAGCACCGCAGACTGCTACAGTAAGCTACTATAGTAGTATGTATAAAGAAGAAAGAAAAGAAAAAAAAAACCACGGGTAGGTGGTATACAATTATGGATGGACGAGCGACTGCCGACACAGAGGTAGCTACAGCCGTGGACTACCGTACTGTGTCTGCTGCTAATATAGACTGGATGATAATGAGATGAAATCAATATATATATATATATAATATCACACTAGTACTGCAGCCGGACAGGTAGATATATTTATTATGTAATGACTGATGACGGACCTGCTGGACACTGTCAGCTCAGCAGCACCGCAGAGTGCTACAGTAAGCTACTATAGTAGTATGTATAAAGAAGAAAGAAAAAAAAAAAAACCACGGGTAGGTGGTATACAATTATGGATGGACGAGCGACTGCCGGCACAGAGGTAGCTACAGCCGTGGACTACCGTACTGTCTGCTGCTAATATAGACTGGATGATAATGAGATGAAATCAATATATATATATATATATATATATATATAATATCACTAGTACTGCAGCCGGACAGGTATATATATTTATTATGTAATGACTGATGACGGACCTGCTGGACACTGTCAGCTCAGCAGCACCGCAGACTGCTACAGTAAGCTACTATAGTAGTATGTATAAAGAAGAAGAAAGAAAAAAAAAAACGGGTAGGTGGTATACAATATTATATATATATTATATACAATTATATATATATATTATATATATTAAACTGGTGGTGATTATTAAACTGGTGGTCAGGTCACTGGTCACACTATCAGCAACTTGCAAGTAGTACTCCTAAGCAGACAATCACAATATATATTATACTGGTGGTCAGTGTGGTCACAATGGCAGTGTGGAACTCTGGCAGCAAAAGTGTGCACTGTACGTTATATGTACTCCTGAGTCCTGCTCTCAGACTCTAACTGCTCCCCACTGTCAGTGTCTCCCCCACAAGTCAGATATACATTATACAGTCACACTATCTATCACTTCAGCAAATAGTAGTACTCCTCCTAAAGTACTCCTCCTAATGCTCCCCAAAATTACTACTGTGTCTCTCTCTACTCTAGTCTCACTCTCTTCTCTATAAACGGAGAGGACGCCAGCCACGTCCTCTCCCTATGAATCTCAATGCACGTGTGAAAATGGCGGCGACGCGCGGCTCCTTATATAGAATCCGAGTCTCGCGATAGAATCCGAGCCTCGCGAGAATCCGACAGCGGGATGATGACGTTCGGGTGCGCTCGGGTTAACCGAGCAAGGCGGGAAGATCCGAGTCGCTCGGCCCCGTGTAAAAAAAAATTAAGTTCGGATTCCGAGGAACCGAACCCGCTCATCTCTACTAAGAAGCAGAGCCTTTGAACTAAGAAGAAGTAGGTCTGACTTCTCTCCCCTCAGTCCCACGATGCAGGGACCCTGTAGCCATCAGGTCTCTCTGAAAATAAAAAAACTAACAATAAAGTATTTTAGAGAAACTCAGTAGAGCTCCCCTAGTGTGTGTCCAGTCACTCCTTGGCACAGGATCTAACTGAGGTCTGGAGGAGGGGCATAGAGGGAGGAGCCAGTTCACACCCATTCAAAGTCTTACAGTGTGCCCATGTCTCCTGCGGATCCCGTCTATACCCCATGGTCCTTACGGAGTCCCCAGCATCCTCTAGGACGTATGAGAAAGAAAAGTTGAGAAGCAATCTGAAGGTCGCATGAAAGTTTGAAGACTAAAGAAAGTGTGTTTTAAGAAAGACAAAGAAAGACATCTGACAGTGGTCAGTATTACATGGCAAGATTACAGAGGTAATCCATGAAAAGAAGATTTGAAGCACCAGCAGCTCCAAAGTTAAAGCAAATCCTAAGGAACAAGACAGAAGTACCAGAAGACAAATTAATGATGCCTCTTCTGCCAATATGAAGTACAAGCTTCTTCAGGTACTCCCCAGTGAACATAATGTCTCCAGAAGAAACAACAGAAGGTATGATTACAGTCACCTTGCCCACTGAAGAAGGACGTTTGTGTCCAATGAATACTGGAGCCAGCAGATGCAGAAGACAGCAGCAGGAGGTATCACAAGAACTGATGTTATCAGAAACTCTTAAAGGGACAGGAGATGCAAGAACTACAGTCACCAATACCAGTCCATTTCGTGACCTCAGAGTACATGTCCAGTGACTTTGCTGAGGCACAGTGTACTGAAGCTTATCCAAGCAAGAATACAGTACACTCCAGCAGAAATTGAGTTTTCCAGCAACTTATCAAAGGAAATACAGAACCATTTTAGAAGCAAGTTGGAACAGAAGTTCAGTTGTGGAAGAAAGTAAGCAATACTACTGGACCTGAGTACTCCAGGGAGGGGCTACATCACCAAGTGATTTATCCAGAAGACACACAGCTAATACAGTCTGTGAATGACCTGCTGATTGCCACCACCACTGAAAGAAGTACCAAGTAGATAGTGTCCTTATTGAAGTCTCTGGAAGAACAAGCCTGCATAGCCTCGAAGGGAGAAATTGCAGCTAGCAAAGTAAAAGGTAATCTTCCTATGATACTCAAGGTACCCGACATCTAATAAGAGAGAGAAAGAAACTCATACTGCAAGCTAAGATGCCAACTAGTGTCAAGCAAGTCAGATGATCATTCCTGGGCCTAGTAGGATACTGCAGAAAATGGATAGCTCTAGCATCAGTCTACATGCAAGCATTGTATGACAACACTGAAAGGGAGGGACAGTCCACGTCCTACACACAGCAACAGACAAATAAAGCAATTGAACAATTGAAAGCAGCAGTTTCCTCATCTCAAGCCCTAGAGCTACCTGACTATAGAAGGAGGACATACATAGAAGTCCTTACGCATAAATATGGACTAAAGGTGAAGACTAGTGGCCTACCACTCAAGCAAGCTTGACAACATTACTCAAGGAGCACCTACCGCCATCAGAGCAGTGGCAGCAGCAACAGTCCTAGAAGAGGACACGAGCACAGACACAGTGCTAAATTAACAGTCCTAGAAAAAGGACAAGAGCACATAGTGCTGAAGCATGAGCTTATCATCCAGTTACCACAAGCAGGTACACAAAAGCTTCAGCAAGCAAGAACCAAAACACATGTCAGCAGCAAAGCTGACCATGTATGAAGTAGCACTGCTAAGTCCAACAACGTAACCATCAGAAGATGTACTACCCTCAACCCAGCAACCCTTTTTTCAGCATTAATAAAGGAGTTGAATCTCAAGATTCAAAGGGAGGGAGAAACAGATTATCTTCATTATCTACTGATGGATCAGCAAGAAAGAAGATAATGATAAGGACCAGGAAGGTGGTCCAGAGAAGGAGGATACAGACAGATCATCATGGACGCAGAGGGGTGGTCCAGAGCAAGATGATAGTTCTACTAGGCAAAATACAGAGCAAGATGATAGTTCTACTAAGGGCAAAATTTTTCTTTTTCCTATGACTGTGTGGTTATACTGGAACAAGAACTACCTCATGCTCAGCATGAGCTATATGTGGATGGATTAAGGTACTATGGGGATTCCTTATATAGGATATGTAGTAACCACTGAACATGAAGTTGTGGATTCAGGATCCTTACCATCCCAGTACAAGAGTGTGGGCCAGATATGGAAAAGCGGAGGCTTCAAGAAGACAAGTGGCAAAGACATACAACATGCTTCACTGATCAGACACCAGTTCAGAGCTCTGCAAGGGCCACAGAAAAGGTTCAGCAATGAAGATCCAGGCACACGCAAGAAATGGCACTCCTGAAACAAGAGGCAACAATCTGGCAAGATGCTGAAGCCAAGAGGGCAGGCAGCAAGATGCCCCCAGCAGGAAAGGCAAGTAGCCATTCCAGTGCCAGACCAAATACCTGATTATGCTATGCTGATTGAACTTCAGAACCAAGCAGGAGAGAGTGAGAAAGTAGCCTGTGGATAAAGAAAGCAACAAAATAATCAGTAAAGGTAGCCGTCTACACCACACATACAAAGTAACAGAAAGAAGCAAAGCCTCAAATGCCTGATCTATAGGATTTGAACAAGCAGGTTCTGAAGGAAAAGCAGCATGGCAAAGAAGAGGAGCCAGACAAGAAGAAGAAACTGACCTATGGAAATCAGAAAAGAAGTTATGCTTACCCAGAAGCTTATATCCACTTATGTGTCAAGTCAACCATAGACTCACATACATGGGAAAGGATCAAATGGGACATTCAGTTAATAAAAGATGGATAGCTCCAGGATGTTATCCAGCCGCAACCAAGTTTGTACAAGCCTACTGGATATGTGGAAATGTCCAATACAGGACAGAAGGTCAAGACAGCAATCCCCCAAAAGTTATTTTCCATTTCAAAGACTGCAAATTGACTATATCTAAACTGCCAAAGATGTATTGGTAGCCACAGACATTTTCAGTTATTTGCCAATGGAAAAGCCACAGCAAAATCAATAGCTAGAAAATTAGTTTCAGAAGTTATTTGCAGATATGGAGTACCAGGAGTTATAGTAGCACATAGCGGTATTTATTTAATTGAAGAAATAATGTAGTACATAATGTATGATTTGGGAATACAACAGGCATTCCATGTATCACCCACAGGTTAGTGAGTGGGTCACAGAAACCAGAAAGGGATGCTAAAGTGTTTATTTATAGTACCAGTTAATAGTAGAACCATATTCAGTAAAACTATAGGTTATTCACCTTATGAAATATTGTTTGGCAGCATACCTAAGATAGGATGTTATTAACCACAAGAGTTACAGCATAAATATGGTAATTTGACTGCATATGTTAAAAAAGTCTTACTGAAGAAACTGACACCTCAGTATTTTCTAGTTTTTTGCCTCTCTCCCAGATTCAGGAGCAGATCTGAATCCCCACAAGCTTTAACCAGGAGATCAAGTGTATCTGGAAATACACGTGAGAGAGTCACTTGAGCTCAGATTTGATGGTCCATATCGAGTGTTGCTGACCACACCCACTTCTGTGTCAATTAAGGAAAGAGAAACTTGGGTTCCACTGCAACTTTGCTCAAGTTAAGTTTGAACAATGTAATACATAAACGTGCAGAGGCCAGTTGGGCCTAAACTAGACAGACCACTATGGGTCATTATATTGGAAACTTCAGTACTTATGGTAATCATAATATACTCTATATCCCTCACAGGAGAGGGCAGGGAAACTGGCATGCCCGCCAATCCAAAGTTACATACCAGTGTTTAGCATATAATAAGTGTGGTATCAGAGCCACTAGATCTTGTGTTAGTCAAGTTAAAGTAAAGATCATGAAATCTCTAGAATTTCAAAGAGACCAGTTAATTAAGAAATGCTGGGCTCACGTGGGCCCACATTTGAAAAAAGAGGGGAATGGACATCTGTCCCCACTACATATAAGCGTATATGGGTTTTAATTTTCTTTGAAGCGAATACATACTACTGAATAGAGTGTGACATTTTTTGAAATATGTATGAAAAGAACTCCAAAAATGGGTTGTATGTTTATTACTAATGAAACAGATAGTGTGCAAGAAGTGGTTCAGAGAAATGTCTTGCTTCAACCCAGCTAATTGGTTTAGCGGGATCAAAGAATAGATTGTTAAAATAGTGATGTTTTTATTAAAAATTGTTGGCTTAGCAATTTTCATATATCTGTGTTTTTAAGATGGTATTTTGTTTCCTTTTCCTTTCAGCTTGAAAGAAATCTGTATACTCAAAGATGTGAAACTTCCAAGTTTAAGAAGCTACCTTGGCAAGAAGGAGCCGTGAGCAGTCTACCTTAATGGATATGATGTGAACGGTTATTTACCTTCTGTGGGATAGACTGACAAGCACGATACTATGGGAATATAGCCTTTAGCACCATTATAGCTAGACTATTTACCTAGACTCTTGTAGGTAGAGTTTGTGTAATGCCTTGTAGCTCAACTGTAATGTCATAGTACTATGAAAGGAGGGACTGAGAGAGATGTATTGAGCTTAAGCAGCTATCAGCCATTTTGTTAAGTAGCAGCCATGATGTGGTGAATAAGATGTACTGTATGCTCTGTTAAGAAATCATAAGAATGCTGACATTTCACAGTTAGTACGTTCTGTGAGAAGCAAGGTTGTAGCTATAGTCTTGAAAATATGTTATAGTCAGTTTTTCTCTTGTGTTTAGATTTCTTGTGAAGGACACGAAGGAGGGGGTCAGCCAGAGAGGAGTTCTGGAGAGAGATGCATTATTGTTTTAATATGTGACATGTATCAAGTGTACATGCAAGTACCTTTTTGCTATATAATGGCCTGCTGATTAAACGAGCTTCAGTCTCATTTGCCGACATTGTCTGCTTCCTGGGATTCCCAATCGATTGGTAAACAAACGGTATCGGACAGACAATTGAAGGGACTTGATAGGAGGAGGCTTATTTCCAACACCGCCATGTTTCTCGTCGCAGGAAACACAGGCGATGTCATCCAGTCACCTCAAAAATGGCCATGACACACCTGCATTTCCTGCACCACTCCCCACTAACGCTGCGTCGCCACCCCCGCCCGCCGCCTGTCATTTACATTGCAATCACATTCTTGTGAACATCCGCACATGCACAATGTGATCGCAGGTCATGCACAGATGGACAAAAATCAGCTGTTTGTGATTTCGCTAATTACTGACTGAAGCTGTACTACCCCCAAAATACAAAAAAGCTTAGCAAGGGACATTAGTGAAATCTTGGGTGAACAGGTGAGTTTTGGGTGGAGGAATCTCAAACTGTGCGGGGAAGTAAATTCCATAGAGTCGTAGCCACAAAGCTTATACAGGTATATTTGTTTACAAATCATTGTCTCTGCAGGAATAATACATTTATTGATGGCATATGGTAACAAAACAAACCTGTAATGCAAAGTATCATTCTTTCTGATATGCTTGTAAGCTTATAGTGTTAAAGTTGGCTCAATATCTCACTGCAAGAACTGTCGTCATTAGATTACACTGTATAATAATAATAATAATAATAATAATAATAATAATAATGTAATGTATCGCTGCAGTATGTGTGACCTCCAGTAGTCCTTCAAACAATGTTAAATGCATTATAAGGTGCTTTTTAGCATATTACAGCAATGCTTCAATTTTATTTGTATATAACTACTGCCAATGTGTCACACCTACATTATATTTTGTTGATTGTTACCAGTGGATTAAAATTATAGTGTTTTTTGCATGATACAGATTTTTGTATTACTGGGTTTGTCTTTACACAGACCTTGGGCCAAATGCAATAGGGTCTGGAGTGTGGGACAAACTGTCACCATCTCAGACATTTGAATGTGCGAGTTTGTCCCACAACTCAGCCAATGTAATAGTGTACAGTTTTCAGGCACAAATGTAATTTGCATGAGAGTTATCACAAGAATTCACACCAGGAAGCAGCCGAGTTAATGACCAATTAGAAAAGAATTTGAGTACCAAATAGGTATGAGACTAAATAAGCGTCCTGGCTTTTTATGGAAAGAAACCTGGTGCTGTGCCAGAGGAATGGGGAAGGGGGAGAGTGGGGAGAGTAGAAGGAGAGGTAACACCAGTGACGTGCGGTGAGGTAAATGGCTGGGGAGGCACTGGCTTGCATCAGAGCCAGATTTACACACACATATATGAACCCAATAGAGGTGTTTGTCAGGGAGGACTTTGCTGTGTTGCACACTGTGCGCACTTCACCCAGATTACATTTTGTTAGCTTTTCATTGTACAGAAGCTCCAAACAAAACTACTAACATTACAGTATTTACTAAGCCTTAGATGGAGATAAAGTCGACGGAGATAAAGTAACAGCCAATCAGCTCCTAACTGTCATTTTTCAAACCCAACCTGTGAAATTTCAGTTAGGAGCGGATTGGCTGGTACTTTATCTCTGTTGACTTTATCTCCATCCAAGGCTTAGTAAATAAACCCCTTAGGGGGACATGTACTAAGCAGTGATAAAAATGGAGAAGTGAGCCAGTGGAGAAGTTGCCCATGGCAACCAATCAGCATTGGCGTAACATTTATAATTTGCATACTATAAAACCATACAGAGTATCTGATTGGTTGCCATGGGCCACTTCTCCACTGTTATCACTGCTTAGTACATGTCCCCCTAAGTCACTTAACTAACAAGCTGGTGCCGCTGTATGGTCAGAACCAGGGCCGGTTCTGGAGCTTTGCGCGACCCGGGCGGCAATGGGGGGCGTGGCTTCGTACAGGGGGCGTGGTCATTTAGCCCCCTGTACAGACTACTGTAGCGCTTTGAAATGTGCTCCCCGCTGCCGCTGGCCGCTGTGAAGCCCTTCGTGGAGAGGTCCTTTAATGTGTGGTGCGCGATGACGCCATCGCGCACCGCACAGCAAAGGTCCTCTCCACGAAGGGAAACTAGACACGCACCGCACAGTAAAGGACCTCATCATGAAGGGAAACTCTAGTTTCCCTTCACAGCGGCAGCGGGGGGCACAGCAGCAGCGGATCTTGCCCTGGTGCGGCGCCCTCCGGATGGCGCTGGCACCCTCCGGAAGGCGGCGCCCCGGGCAAAAGTCCTGCTTGCCCGTGGCAAGATCCGCTACTGGTCAGAACTAAAACCTCAGGATGATTTACAGAATTTAAAAGTCTGGCTAACAATAAATATGTAAGGCTTAACCTGCCTCTGAAGTTTACTATAAATCATTACTGTATTTATCAGGTTACCAGTCTGATGGTGTCTACACGATTTAGGCTTATGGACGATATCGGCTAGAAACTGCCCAGAGGCATGACCCTCCAATCTAGCCAATATCAGCCCTTCCTGCACAGTCTATTTGTCTTACGATGTTGATCCCCGGGAGCACGCATGGGCATCGCAAGAGCATACACATGGTGCGATATGCACTAACGTTTCTTATGATTTTGACTATATAGTCAAAATCATAAGGACAAATCACACCATGTGTACAGGGGTTAACACACATACAACTGTTTCACATAAAACAACTGCAGCTTACCCAAATTACCAGACAACACTAGATGTGACCTTTTTGCAGGCACTGTAAGAGAAGAGTATAGAGGCACCTATACATACCTTGAAATCTGGAGTAGTGACCTTTAGACAGCAATATTAATAACCCCTGAAACACCCAGTGAGTGTACAGCCCAGCAGCAGCTGATCATCTCAGGCAGCAAGCAGTGTGATACCTACTCTAGTATAATGCACCCTACACACTGGGCGATGGAAGCAATTTTGATGATGATCGATCTCGATATCGTCCAAATTGACTTACATTGCAAAACGACGGAAAGCAACGATGAATTACCGCAGGGACGCGCATTGTTCATCTTTGGTGCAAACACACTCAGCGATATGAATGATTTCTTGTTCATTACTGAACGAGAACGTTCATATAACCCTGCAACATCGCCCAGTGTGTAGGGCGCATATGAGATGAAGAGGGAGCATACAAAGTAAAATGACAGTACTTTTTATTCCAGTTATGCTACGTAGATAAAAAGAAAAAAAAACATATTGGAAAATAAGATTTTACTCACCAGTAAATCTATTTCTCGTAGTCCGTAGTGGATGCTGGGAACTCCGAAAGGACCATGGGGAATAGCGGCTCCGCAGGAGACTGGGCACAACTAAAAGAAAGCTTTTAGACTACCTGGTGTGCACTGGCTCCTCCCACTAAGACCCTCCTCCAAGCCTCAGTTAGGATACTGTGCCCGGAAGAGCTGACACAATAAGGAAGGATTTTGAATCCCGGGTAAGACTCATTCCAGCCACACTGTCAGACTTGGTTTTGTCTGTGTCCCCGGAGGGGGCGCTAGTGGGTCAGTGGAGGTGGATGGGAGAAAACGAGGAGGCTGGATTATGTTTCTGCGCATGAGCGCAATGATATTTATTAAACAGATGGTTCACAAAACGGCAGCAGAAAATAACAGTAGGAAATGCAAATGTCAATTGTACAGCGTGGCAGCTGAAAGTCTATGGTAACAGAATGAATGGTGACTGATGAAATGATAACCGGTAGTGATGATAACAGATGAGTTATAACTTGGCAGAGAATATTCTGGTATGGGAACCAGAGCAGATTAAAACATGGAACCAGCAGAGATGGTGTTGTATGGCAAACCTGGTAGCAGAGGCAGGAGTCTGTCTCACAGTGCAGGTGATGAGGCACTGGCAGCAAGCAAGCTGTATCACAGGTGGAGAGATGGAACACACCTGGAGTCAGTCTCTACTGCTAGGCTGAAGCACACAGAGATGGTGGTGAGTGTGAAGCCTGTAGATGGAAGCAGGTATTGCTGGGGCTTGTAGTTCCACGGAGCTGTGAGAAGTAACCAGGAGTACAGAGTCTCAGGTAGAAAGCCAGGAACACGGAACAGCAGGTAGGTATCCAGGTACACGGAGGAAACAGGAACCAGATCCTTACACATGAGTCGCAGGAGTGACACAAAGTTCAGGATGCCTGCAGACTGATCCTGCAGCTTCATATATACCCCTTGTTAAACAGTCATTGGTGGAGTGAGGAAAAGTGGGTGCGGCCAAGCACCGGATTGGCCGCCGTATGCTGACTGCTGGAGGCTGTCATGGCGGCGCCCATGCCGCGGCCTAGCGGGAACGCGGCGTGCTACACGCCCGCTATCACAGGAGCGCTCCCAGGCCCAGGATGGCGTCTGATGGCAGAGACGCGGATGACAGATGAACGCAGGGACCCAGGACGGAGTCCGCAGCGGCGGACAGATGTCAGCTTGGTGAGTCGATTCCTGACAGTACCCCCCCCTTTAAGGGTGGGCACCGAACACCCACGTGGCTTGGAAGGATGAGTGTTATGGAAGACACGGACCAACCTTGGAGCATGGACATCCAACGAATTTACCCAACTTCTCTCCTCTGGGCCATAACCGGACCAATCGACAAGGTATTGAAGACGTCCATACCGGCAACGGGAATCCAGAATCTTGCCAATCTCGAACTCCACGCCCCGCTGAGTTCGAACTTTGGGGCCAACTGGAAGAGCTCTTTGGAAATGATTCAGGACTAAAGGTCTGAGGAGAGAAACATGAAAAGCATTAGGTATTCGCAGAGAAGGTGGTAACTTCAGCTTGTAGGCCACAGGGTTGATGACTCTTTCGACAGGGAAGGGGCCAATGAAACGTGGTGCAAATTTCATAGACGGGACCCTAAGACGGAGGTTCCGGGTAGACAGCCAAACCTTGTCCCCAGGTTTCAGGCTAGGAACTGCGCGTCTTTTGCGATCAGCAAAGTATTTATACCGGCTGGAGGCCTTTTTGAGAGAAATGTGAATCTTCCTCCAGATTGAAGAAAACTGACTCAGGGCAGTAGTGGCGGCAGGGACATCCATGTGAGGGAGTTCTTGGAAGTCTGGAACACGAGGATGTTGCCCATATACTGCAAAGAATGGAGTTGTCTCAGTAGCAGTGTGGTAGCGGAAGTTGTGGGCAAACTCGGCCCATGGGAGCAGATCAAACCAGTCATCCTGAGAAGATGAAATATACAATCTTAAAAATGTCTCTAGTTCTTGATTTACCCTCTCTGTCTGCCCATTCATCTGAGGGTGGTAAGATGACGAGAACTTCAGTTTAACCTGCATGGCAGAACAGAGAGCCCTCCAAAACCTCGCTACAAACTGTACACCTCGGTCGGATATTATTTCTGAGGGTAGACCATGTAAGCGGAAAATCTCCCGTAGGAAGATTTGGGCGAGTTTTGGGGCAGAAGGGAGACCCTGGAGAGGAACAAAATGGGCCATCTTGGTAAATCTGTCCACTACAACCCAGACGGTATTGTATCCTTGAGAAGGAGGAAGGTCGGAGATAAAGTCCATGGACAGGTGTGACCAAGGGCGACTAGGAATAGACAATGGTTGTAACTGACCTGCTGGAGACTGACGAGGAGTCTTGTGCTGCACACACTTAGGACAGGATGCTACGAAATCCTTGATGTCAGCTTTCATCTTTGGCCACCAGTATGTCTCAGAGAGGAACTTGAAGGTTTTCAGGACACCGGGATGACCAGTGAACTTGGATTGATGGGCCCAAGACAGCAACTTGGGACGGAGTTCTGGGGAAACAAAAGTCTTACCAGGAGGAGGAGCTGGGGAGACTTGAGATGCAGCAAATACCACTGGACTCAGGATGGAATGTGGAACTGAGTCAGGCGTTTCCTCTTCGGATTCCATAGATCGGGATAAGGCGTCAGCTTTAACATTCTGCGAACCTGGGCGGAAATGAAGCTTAAAGTTAAAACGTGAGAAAAACATAGCCCACCTGGACTGGCGAGGATTAAGGCACTGGGCTGCCTTTAAATATAGCAGATTTTTATGATCCGTGTAGATGTTGAACGGATGTTTGGCCCCTTCCAGGAGATACCTCCATTCCTCGAGGGCCAGCTTAATCGCCAGTAGTTCTTGATCTCCAACGGAGTAGTTAGCTTCTGCAGGGAGGAATTTACGAGAGTAAAATCCACAGGGGTGGATTTTCCCATCGGTTCCCTTCTGGGAGAGAACAGCTCCAACTCCAACTGTAGAGGCATCCACCTCCAACTCGAACGGTCTGTTTACATCTGGCTGGGACAGAACTGGAGCAGACATAAAGGCCAGCTTGATCTTCTGGAAGGCCGCTAAAGCCTCTTCTGACCAGTTGGAATGGTCTGCCCCTTTCCGAGTTAAGTTGGTAATAGGAGCGATGAGAGTGGAGAATCCCCGAATAAATTTCCTATAGTAGTTGGCAAATCCCAGGAACCGCTGAATAGACTTGAGAGAATTTGGAATGGACCAATTGGCAATGGCTTCCAACTTTGTCGGGTCCATCTGGAGATCCGATCCGGAAATTATATAACCCAGGAAGGGTATAGAGGAAACTTCAAAGGTACACTTGGATAGTTTACCGTAGAGCCGGTTCTCACGAAGACGTCGGAGGACTTCACGGACTTGTAGACGATGAGAGGGAAGATCTTGAGAGAAGATGAGGATATCATCCAGATAAACAACGAGGTATTTATACAGAACGTCACGGAAGATTTCGTTCACAAAGTGTTGGAACACTGCTGGGGCATTGCTCAACCCGAATGGCATTACCAGGTACTCGTAATGACCATCACGAGTGTTAAAAGCTGTCTTCCATTCGTCACCACTCCGGATTCTGATGAGGTTGTAGGCACCGCGGAGATCTAGCTTGGTGAAGATGCGGGCTCCTTTAACTCTGTCAAATAATTCGGTAATGAGTGGTAATGGATAACTATTTTTAATGGTAATGTCATTGAGACCCCGGTAGTCAATGCATGGACGCAGTCCTCCATCCTTCTTTTTAACAAAGAAGAAGCCTGCACCAGCGGGTGATGATGAAGGACGGATGAATCCCTTCTGTAAATTCTCCCGGATGTAGTTGCTCATCGCTTCAGTTTCGGGAACAGATAACGGGTAGGTACGCCCCCTAGGTGGCTTCTTGCCAGGAAGGAGATCGATGGGACAATCCCATTCTCTATGGGGCGGCAGGACATCCGCGGCCTTTTCACTGAAGACATCAGAGAAATCTTGATAAGCCGCAGGAAGACTTGACTGGGTTTTTACTTCAGTAGACTTAATTGGACAAACTTGGGCTAAACAGGACTGATGGCAATGTGACCCCCATGAAGTAAGTTGTAACGTTGACCAGTCAAACTGTGGATTGTGTAGCTGGAGCCAGGGCATGCCCAAAACGATCTCCTGGGTGGCTTGAGGAATGACTAAGAACTTTATTAATTCTGAGTGTAGGAACCCAACTCCCAAAACCACTGGTGCAGTTTGGTGAGAAATATTCCCCTTGGAGATTCGGCTACCATCCACGGCGGTAATGTAGACTGGGTAAGAAAGTTCACATACAGGCAAGCAAAATTTATTTACCGCAGCTTGGGTGATGAAATTTCCTGCGGCTCCACAGTCCACTAATGCTGATGCAGACTGAAGCCCAACTGAAGTCTCTAAAGTCACAGGAAGGATAAGGTCTTGATTAGAAGGAGCTTGTCTAGAAGATCCCAACTTGACTCCTCCTTTACAAGTCAGGATCTGGCGTTTCCCGAACGCACTGTGCAGGAATTAATCTGGTGACCTGCAGCCGCACAATAAAGACAAAGTCTCTCACGAAGTCTTCTTGACCGCTCCTCAGGAGTTAGGCGGGACCTATTTATTTGCATAGGCTCATCAGAAGGTGGAGACTGGAACTGTACGGAAGGTATCATCCTTGATCTGCGTGGCTCACTCCGAGCACGTTCATTGTTGCGTTCGCGGATGCGAGAGTCCAACTTGATGCACAGGGAGATTAAATCAGACAATTGTACAGGAAGATCGCGGGTTGCCAGTTCGTCCTTGATCCGATCAGAGAGTCCATGCCAGAAAGCTGCTACCAGGGCTTGATTGTTCCACTGAATCTCTGCGGCCAACGTCTGGAACTGGATGACATATTGTCCCATACTACGGGTACCTTGACGAAGTTGGATTAGGTCTGCAGAAGCTGATGTTGCACGACCAGGCTCGTCAAAGATCCGTCTGAAGGTTGACACGAATTCTGTATAGTTGTTAATTAGAGGGTCGGCACGTTCCCACAGAGGAGACACCCAACTCAAAGCAGATCCAGAAAGTAGAGAGATGATGTAGGCAACCTTGGATCTTGACGTGGGGAAATTATGTGACAACAATTCAAACTGGATTTCACATTGGTTGAGAAACCCGCGACATAACTTTGGGCTGCCATCATACTTGCTTGGCACGGGCAGGTGCAGACGTGACACTGGAGCTGATGCAGCCGGCATAGAGGAACTCACAGTACTGGCAGGTGCTGGAGTAACAGGAACTGTAGAAGTGTGTACACTAGGCAGGGATTGCTGTAGTGTATCTATCCGGGAGGACATCCCTTGCAGGAACTGGAACATCTGCTGCTGCGCAGCCTCTTGACCATCCAGACGGGAGACCAGATTTTGCAAGGCCTCTGACCCCACACTCCGTCCACCATCCGAGTCCATCGATCCTGAACTTACTGTCAGACTTGGTTTTGTCTGTGTCCCCGGAGGGGGCGCTAGTGGGTCAGTGGAGGTGGATGGGAGAAAACGAGGAGGCTGGATTATGTTTCTGCGCATGAGCGCAATGATATTTATTAAACAGATGGTTCACAAAACGGCAGCAGAAAATAACAGTAGGAAATGCAAATGTCAATTGTACAGCGTGGCAGCTGAAAGTCTATGGTAACAGAATGAATGGTGACTGATGAAATGATAACCGGTAGTGATGATAACAGATGAGTTATAACTTGGCAGAGAATATTCTGGTATGGGAACCAGAGCAGATTAAAACATGGAACCAGCAGAGATGGTGTTGTATGGCAAACCTGGTAGCAGAGGCAGGAGTCTGTCTCACAGTGCAGGTGATGAGGCACTGGCAGCAAGCAAGCTGTATCACAGGTGGAGAGATGGAACACACCTGGAGTCAGTCTCTACTGCTAGGCTGAAGCACACAGAGATGGTGGTGAGTGTGAAGCCTGTAGATGGAAGCAGGTATTGCTGGGGCTTGTAGTTCCACGGAGCTGTGAGAAGTAACCAGGAGTACAGAGTCTCAGGTAGAAAGCCAGGAACACGGAACAGCAGGTAGGTATCCAGGTACACGGAGGAAACAGGAACCAGATCCTTACACATGAGTCGCAGGAGTGACACAAAGTTCAGGATGCCTGCAGACTGATCCTGCAGCTTCATATATACCCCTTGTTAAACAGTCATTGGTGGAGTGAGGAAAAGTGGGTGCGGCCAAGCACCGGATTGGCCGCCGTATGCTGACTGCTGGAGGCTGTCATGGCGGCGCCCATGCCGCGGCCTAGCGGGAACGCGGCGCGCTACACGCCCGCTATCACAGGAGCGCTCCCAGGCCCAGGATGGCGTCTGATGGCAGAGACGCGGATGACAGATGAACGCAGGGACCCAGGACGGAGTCCGCAGCGGCGGACAGATGTCAGCTTGGTGAGTCGATTCCTGACACACACCAATCACACCGTATAACTCGTGATACCATATCCAGTTAACAGTATGAAATATAACTGAGCCTCTCAACAGATGGCTCAACAATAACCCTTTAGTTAGGCAATAACTATATACAAGTGTTGCAGACAATCCGCACTTGGGATGGGCGCCCAGCATCCACTACGGACTACGAGAAATAGATTTACCGGTGAGTAAAATCTTATTTTCTCTAACGTCCTAGTGGATGCTGGGGACTCCGAAAGGACCATGGGGATTATACCAAAGCTCCCAAACGGGCGGGAGACTGCGGATGACTCTGCAGCACCGAATGAGAGAACTCAAGGTCCTCCTCAGCCAGGGTATCAAATTTGTAGAATTTAGCAAACGTGTTTGCCCCTGACCAAGTTGCAGCTCGGCAAAGTTGTAAAGCCGAGACCCCTCGGGCAGCCGCCCAAGATGAGCCCACTTTCCTCGTGGAATGGGCTTTTACTGATTTAGGATGCGGCAATCCAGCCGCAGAATGCTCCAGCTGAATTGTGCTACAAATTCAGCGAGCAATAGTCTGCTTAGAAGCAGGAGCACCTATTTTGTTGGGTGCCTACAGGATAAAAAGCGAGTCAGTTTTCCTGACTCCAGCCGTCCTGGAAATATAAATTTTTAAGGCCCTGACTACGTCCAGTAACTTGGAATCTTCCAAGTCCCTAGTAGCCGCAGGCACTACAATAGGTTGGTTCAAGTGAAAAGCTGATACCACCTTAGGGAGAAACTGGGGACGAGTCCTCAATTCTGCCCTATCCATATGGAAAATCAGACAAGGGCTTTTACATGACAAAGCCGCCCATTCTGACACACGCCTGGCCGAAGCCAAGGCAAATAACATGACCACTTTCCACGTGAGATATTTCAAATCCACAGTTTTAAGTGGCTCAAACCAATGTGATTTTAGGAAACTCAACACCACGTTGAGATCCCAAGGTGCCACAGGAGGCACAAAAGGGGGCTGAATATGTAGCACTCCCTTTACAAATGTCTGAACTCCAGGCAGTGAAGCCAGTTCTTTCTGGAAGAAAATCGACAGAGCCGAAATCTGGACCTTAATGGAACCCAAGTTTAGGCCCATAGTCACTCCTGACTGTAGGAAGTGCAGAAAACGACCCAGCTGAAATTCCTCTGTTGGGGCCTTCCTGGCCTCACACCACGCAACATATTTTCGCCAAATACGGTGATAATGGTTTGCGGTTACTTCTTTCCTGACTTTTATCAGCGTAGGAATGACTTCCTCCGGAATGCCCTTTTCCTTTAGGATCTGGAATTCAACCGCCATGCCGTCAAACGCAGCCGCGGTAAGTCTTGGAACAGACAGGGCCCCTGCTGTAGCAGATCCTGTCTGAGCGGTAGAGGCCATGGGTCCTCTGATATCATTTCTTGAAGTTCTGGGTACCAAGCTCTTCTTGGCCAATCCGGAACCACGAGTATCGCTCTTACTCCTCGTTTTCTTATTATTCTCAGTACCTTTGGTATGAGAGGCAGAGGAGGGAATACATAAACCGACTATTACACCCACGGTGTCACTAGAGCGTCCACAGCTATTGCCTGAGGGTCCCTTGACCTGGCGCAATATCTAGTTTTTTGTTTAGGCGGGACGCCATCATGTCCACCTGTGGCCTTTCCCAACGGTTTACCAACAGTTGGAAGACTTCTGGATGAAGTCCCCACTCTCCCGGGTGTAGGTCGTGTCTGCTGAGGAAGTCTGCTTCCCAGTTGTCCACTCCCGGAATGAACACTGCTGACAGTGCTAAGACGTGATTTTCCGCCCATCGGAGAATCCTTGTGGCTTCTGCCATCGCCATCCTGCTTCTTGTGCCGCCCTGTCGGTTTACATGGGCGACTGCCGTGATGTTGTCTGATTGGATCAGTACCGGCTGGTTTTGAAGCAGAGGCCTTGCCAGACTTAGGGCATTGTAAATGGCCCTCAGTTCCAGAATATTTATGTGTAGGGACGACTCCTGACTTGACCAAAGTCCTTGGAAATTTCTTCCCTGTGTGACTGCCCCCCAGCCTCGAAGGCTGGCATCCGTGGTTACCAGGACCCAGTCCTGTATGCCGAATATGCGGCCCTCTTGAAGATGAGCACTTTGCAGCCACCACAGTAGAGATACCCTGGTCCTTGGAGACAGGGTTATCAGCCGATGCATCTGAAGATGCGATCCCGACCACTTGTCCAAGAGGTCCCACTGAAAGGTTCTTGCATGGAACCTGCCGAATGGAATTTTGCTTCGTAAGAAGCTACCATTTTTCCCAGGACTCGTGTGCAGTGATGCACCGATACCTGTTTTGGTTTCAGGAGGTCTCTGACTAGAGATGACAGCTCCTTGGCTTTCTCCTGCGGGAGAAACACTTTTTTCTGTTCTGTGTCCAGAACCATCCCCAGGAACAGTAGGCGTGTGGTAGGAACCAGCTGTGACTTTGGAATGTATAGAATCCATCCGTGCTGTTGTAGCACTTCCCGAGATAGTGCTACTCCGACCAACAACTGCTCCTTGGACCTCGCCTTTATAAGGAGATCGTCCAAGTACGGGATAATTAAAACTCCCTTTTTTCGAAGGAGTATCATCATTTCTGCCATTACCTTGGTAAAGACCCTCGGTGCCGTGGACAGTCCAAACGGCAGTGTTTGGAAATGGTAATGGCAATCCTGTACCACAAATCTGAGGTACTCCTGGTGAGGATGGTATTATTATTATTATTATCATTTATTTATATGGCGCCACAAGGGTTCCGCAGCGCCCAATTACAGAGTACATATGCACATAATCAAAACAGTGACTTACAGTTGAAATCAATTTTGGACAAGTACAGGGTAACTAAGCATAACTACACCAGTAAATGACAGAGATAAGTTCCAGGTGGCCCAAAAACTGTGATTTGGGCAGTTGAGAATTATTAAAGAAGAAAAGGGTGAGCACATGAGGGAAGAGGGCCCTACTCGTGAGAGCTTACATTCTAGGGGTAGGGGTAGACAGACAGGGGTGACACAGATGGGGTACATAGAGAGCATGGAACAGGGGGTTAGGATGAGATTTGGCTGGGTTTGGTAAAGAAATGGGTCTTGAGAGCCCGTTTGAAGTTTTGTAGAGAGGTGGAGAGTCTGAGGGGGAGAGGTAAAGAATTCCAAAGGAAGGGAGCAGCACGTGAAAAATCTTGGAGATAGGAGTGGGAGGAAGTAATCAGGAGACAGGAGAAGCGGCGTGCATTAGCAGAGCGAAGAGGACGGGTGGGAGAGTAAAGGGAGATAAGGTCAGAGATGTAAATGGGAGAGGATTGGGTGAGAGCTTTGTAAGTGAGAGTGAGAAGTTTGAATTGGATTCTGAAGGGGAAGGGAAGCCAGTGAAGGGCTAGTAGGAGAGGGGAGGTGGATGTAGTGCGTTTGGTGAGAAAGATGAGCCGAGCAGCAGCATTGAGGATAGACTGGAGTGGAGAGAGGTAATTGTCAGGGAGGCCAGTTAGGAGGAGATTACAGTAGTCCAGTCTGGAAATAATCAGTGAGTGAATAATGATCTTAGTGGCATCCTGGGTGAGAAAAGGTCTGATCCTGGAAATGTTTTTGAGATGAAAATGACAGGTTTGTGAGAGGTGCTGAATGTGTGGTTTGAAGGAGAGGGAGGAGTCAAGGATTACACCAAGACAGCGTACTTGGGGGCTAGAGGAGATAGTCGTGCCATCAATGGATAATGAGATTGTGGGAGGTGAGGTTGTGCGGGAGGGTGGGAAGATGATCAGCTCAGTCTTAGACATGTTGAGTTTAAGAAAGCGCTGGGACATCCAGGAAGAGATAGCAGAAAGACAGTTAGAGGCACGAGTGAGGAGAGCCGTGGAGAGATCAGGGGAGGAGAGGTAGATTTGAGTGTCATCAGCATAGAGGTGATACTGGAAATTAAAAGAACTAATGAGTACACCTAAAGAGGACGTATAGAGAGAGAAAAGGAGAGGCCCAAGAACAGAACCTTGGGGGACACCAACAGTTAGTGGAAGTGGGGGCGAGGTAGCATCATGAGAGGAGACAGAGAAGGAACGATCGGAGAGGTAGGAGGACAGCCAGGAGAGGGCAGTATCACGTAGACCAAGAGAGTGAAGGATTTGCAGAAGAAGAGGGTGGTCCACAGTGTCAAAAGCAGCAGAGAGGTCAAGAAGAATAAGCAGAGAGTAGTGGCCCTTAGATTTGGCGGCATGGAGGTCATTGCAGACTTTTGTGAGGGCAGTTTCAGTGGAGTGGAGAGAGCGGAAACCAGACTGGTATGGGTCAAGCAGTGAGTGAGAGGAAAGAAAGGCAGTAAGGCGATTATAGACAATACGCTCAAGAAGTTTGGAGGCAAAGGGGAGGAGAGAGATCGGTCGATAGTTGGAGAGAGTGTTAGGATCAAGGGTAGGTTTTTTAAGAATAGGGGAGACAAGAGCATGCTTGAAGGCAGAGGGGACAGTGCCTGATGAGAGGGAGAGATTGAGAAGGTGGGCAAGATGGGAACAGGCAGAAGGGGAGAGGTAGCGAAGGAGGTGGGAGGGGATAGGGTCGAGTGGGGAGGTTGTGGGGGGGGAGGAGTGTATGAGGGCCATGACTTCCTCACCAGATACTAGGGAGAAAGATGTCAGAGTTGGTAAGAGGGTAGGGGAGGGGTGGCAAAGGATGGGTGGTGGCTGGTTGCTGGACTGGTGGGATGTGATGTCCTGACGTATGGAGTCGATCTTGGATGTGAAGTAAGTGGCAAAGTCAAGAGCAGACAATGAGGAAGGGAGAGGAGGTGGTGGTGGGCAGAGGAGGGAGTTAACAGTGGCAAAGAGGCGCCGGGGGTTGGAAGAGTGGGTAGAGATGAGGATTTTGAAGTATGATTGTTTAGCAAGGGAAAGGGCAGCACTGAAGGATGAAAGCATGAATTTGAAATGGAGGAAGTCTGCTTGAGAGCGTGATTTCCTCCAGTGTCGCTCGGCAGTACGTGAGCATTTTTGTAGATATCTGGTGCATTTGGTGTGCCAGGGTTGAGGTGTTGATCTGCGAGGGTGAATAGTGGTTGGCGGAGCAACAGAGTCAAGGGCTGAAGTAAGAGATGCATTGTATAGAGATGTGGCTTGTTCAGGGCATGTGAGAGAGAGAAGAGGAGAGAGAAGCGAGTCAAACAGGGAGGATAGGGATGAGGTGTCAATAGCCTCAATATTACGCTTAGTGATGGTAGCCATGGTAAATGGGGACATGTAGGTACGCATCCTTGATGTCCAGGGATACCATGTAATCCCCCTCCTCCAGGCTTGCAATAACCGCCCTGAGCGATTCCATCTTGAACTTGAATTTTTTTATGTATGTGTTCAAGGATTTCAAATTTAAAATGGGTCTCACCGAACCGTCCAGTTTCGGTACCACAAACAGTGTGGAATAGTAACCCCGTCCTTGTTGAAGTAGGGGCACCTTGACTATCACCTGCTGGGAATACAGCTTGTGAATTGCCTCTAGCACAGCCTCCCTGCCTGAGGGAGTTGTCGGCAAGGCAGATTTGAGGAAACGGCGGGGGGGGGGGAGACGCCTCAAATTCCAGCTTGTACCCCTGAGATACTACTTGAAGGATCCAGGGATCCACCTGTGAGCGAGCCCACTGATCGCTGAAATTTTTGAGGCGGCCCCCCACTGTACCTGGCTACGCCTGTGGAGCCCCAGCGTCATGCGGTGGACTCAGAGGAAGCGGGGGAAGAATTTTGATTCTGGGAACTGGCTGACTGGTGCAGCTTTTTTCCTCTTCCCTCGTCTCTGTGCAGAAAGGAAGCGCCTTTGACCCGCTTGCTTTTCTGAAGCCGAAAGGACTGTACCTGATAATACAGTGCTTTCTTAGGCTGTGAGGAAACCTGAGGTAAAAAATTTTCTTCCCAGCTGTTGCTGTGGATACGAGGTCCCAGAGACCATCCCCAAACAATTCCTCACCCTTATAAGGCTCTATGTGCCTTTTAAAGTCAGCATCACCTGTCCAGTGTCGGGGGTTCTAATACCCTCCTGACAGAATGGACATTGCATTAATTCTGGATGCCAGCCGGCAAAATATCCCTCTGTGCATCCCTCATATATAAGACGACGTCTTTAATATGTTCGCAAAATAGTATCCCTGTTTGACAGGGTTACAGACCACGCTGCAGCAGCACTATCTGCAGGTCTCAGTCTAGTACCTGAGTGTGTAAATACAGACTTCAGGATAGCCTCCTGCTTTTTATCAGCAGGTACCTTCAAAGTGGCCGTATCCTAAGACGGCAGTGCCACCTTTTTTGACAAACGTGTGAGCGCCTTATCCACCCTAGGGGATATCTCCCAGCGTAACTTATCCTCTGGCGGGAAAGGGTACGCCATCAGTAACTTTTTAGAAATTACCAGTTTCTTATCGGGGGAACCCATGCTTTTTCACACTTCATTCACTCATTTGATGGGGGAACCAAACACTGCCTGCTTTTTCTCCCCAAACATAAAACCCTTTTTTAGTAGTACTTGGGTTAATGTCAGAAATGTGTAACACATTTTTTATTGCCGGGATCATGTAACGGATGTTCCTAGTGGATTGTGTATATGTCTCAACCTCGTCGACACTGGAGTCAGACTCCGTGTCAACATCTGTGTCTGCCATCTGAGGGAGCGGGCGTTTTTGAGCCCCTGATGGCCTTTGAGACGCCTGGGCAGGTGCGGGCTGAGAAGCCGGCTGTCCCACAGCTGTTACGTCATCCAGCCTTTTATGTAAGGAGTCGACACTGTCGGTTTATACCTTCCACCTATCCATCCACTCTGGTGTCGGCCCCACAGGGGGCGACATCACATTTATCGGCATCTGCTCTGCCACCACATAAGCCTCCTCATCAAACGTGTCGACACAGCCGTACCGACACACCGCACACACACAGGGAATGCTCTGACTGAGGACAGGACCCCACACAGCCCTTTGGGGAGACAGAGAGAGAGTATGCCAGCACACACCAGAGCGCTATATAATTTAGGGATTAACACTATATTGAGTGAATTTTTCCCAATAGCTGCTTGTATATACAATATTGCGCCTAAATTTAGTGCCCCCCCTCTCTTTTTAACCCTTTGAGCCTGCAAACTACAGGGGAGAGCCTGGGGAGCTGTCTTCCAGCTGCACTGTGAAGAGAAAATGGCGCCAGTGTGCTGAGGGAGATAGCTCCGCCCCTTTTTCGCGGACTTTTCTCCCGCTTTTTTATGGATTCTGGCAGGGGTATTTATCACATATATAGCCTCTGGGGCTATATATTGTGATATATTTGCCAGCCAAGGTGTTTTTATTGCTGCTCAGGACGCCCCCCCCCCCCCAGCGCCCTGCACCCTCAGTGACCGGAGTGTGAAGTGTGTATGAGGAGCAATGGCGCACAGCTGCAGTGCTGTGCGCTACCTTGGTGAAGACTGATGTCTTCTGCCGCCGATTTTCCGGACCTCTTCTTGCTTCTGGCTCTGTAAGGGGGACGGCGGCGCGGCTCCGGGAACGAACACCAAGGCCAGTTCCATGCAGTCGATCCCTCTGGAGCTAATGGTGTCCAGTAGCCTAAGAAGCCCAAGCTAGCTGCAAGCAGGTAGGTTCGCTTCTTCTCCCCTTAGTCCCTCGATGCAGTGAGCCTGTTGCCAGCAGGTCTCACTGTAAAATAAAAAACCTAAAATAAACTTTCTTTCTAGGAGCTCAGGAGAGCCCCTAGTGTGCATCCAGCTCGGCCGGGCACAAAAATCTAACTGAGGCTTGGAGGATGGTCATAGTGGGAGGAGCCAGTGCACACCAGGTAGTCTAAAAGCTCTCTTTTAGTTGTGCCCAGTCTCCTG
Organism: Pseudophryne corroboree; assembly: GCF_028390025.1. Lineage (NCBI taxonomy): Eukaryota > Metazoa > Chordata > Amphibia > Anura > Myobatrachidae > Pseudophryne > Pseudophryne corroboree. The sequence continues at coordinate 236,661,821 of NC_086451.1, forward strand.
CGGAGCCGCTATTCCCCATGGTCCTTTCGGAGTTCCCAGCATCCACTAGGACGTTAGAGAAATTATGTGATAAAATCACACACAAAACTAAAAAATAAGATTTTAAACCTACCGGTAAATCTTTTTCTCGTAGTCCGTAGAGGATGCTGGGGACTCCGTAAGGACCATGGGGATAGACGGGCTCCGCAGGAGACATGGGCACTTTAAGAAAGACTTTAGGAATGGGTGTGCACTGGCTCCTCCCTCTATGCCCCTCCTCCAGACCTCAGTTAGAGAAACTGTGCCCAGAGGAGACGGACAGTACGAGGAAAGGATTTTTGTTAATCCAAGGGCAAGATTCATACCAGCCACACCAATCACACCGTATAACTTGAGATATACTAACCAGTTAACAGTATGAAAACAACATAGCATCAGTCCAAGACCGATGAAAACTATAACCCTTATGTAAGCAAAACTATATACAAGTCTTGCAGAAGTAGTCCGCTGGACGGGCGCCCAGCATCCTTTACGGACTACGAGAAAAAGATTTACCGGTAGGTTTAAAATCTTATTTTCTCTTACGTCCTAGAGGATGCTGGGGACTCTGTAAGGACCATGGGGATTATACCAAAGCTTCCAAACGAGCAGGAGAGTGCGGATGACTCTGCAGCACCAATTGAGCAAACAGGAGGTCCTCCTCAGCCAGGGTAGTAAACTTATAGAATTTTGCAAAGGTGTTTGAACCTGACCAAGTAGCAGCTCGGCACAGCTGTAGTGCCGAGACCCCCCGGGCAGCCGACCAAGAAGAGCCCACCTTCCTAGTGGAATGGGCCTTAACCGATTTTGGTAATGGCAATCCAGCCGTAGAATGAGTCTGCTGAATCGTGTTACAGATCCAGCGAACAATAGTCTGTTTTGAAGCAGGAGCGCCAACCTTGTTGGCCGCATATAGGACAAACAGTGCTTCTGTTTTTCTGACTCTAGCCGTTCTGGCCACGTACATTTTCAAAGCCCTGACTACATCAAGGGACTCGGAATCCTCCAAGTCGCGCGTAGCCACAGGCACCACAATAGGTTGGTTCATATGAAAAGATGACACCACCTTAGGCAAGAATTGAGGGCGGGTCCACAATTCCGCTCTATCCATATGGAAAACTAGATAGGGGCTTTTATGAGACAAAGCCGCCAATTCCGACACTCGCCTAGCCGAAGCCAAGGCTAACAACATGACCACTTTCCAAGTGAGATATTTCAACTCCACCGTTTGAAGTGGTTCAAACCAGTGCGACTTAAGGAAACTCAACACCACGACAAGGTCCCAAGGCACCACCGGAGGTACAAAAGGAGGCTGAATATGCAGCACTCCCTTTACAAAAGTCTGTACTTCTGAGAGAGAAGCCAATTCTTTTTGAAAGAAAATGGATAAGGCCGAAATCTGAACCTTAATGGAGTCTAATTTTAGGCCCAAATTCACTCCAGTTTGTAGGAAGTGAAGGAAACGGCCCAGATGGAATTCTTCCGGAGGAGCATTCCTGGCCTCACACCAAGCAACATATTTTCGCCATATACGGTGATAATGTTTAGCTGTCACGTCCTTCCTAGCCTTTATCAGAGTAGGAATGACCTCATCCGGAATGCCCTTTTCCGCTAGGATCCGGCGTTCAACCGCCATGCCGTCAAACGCAGCCGCGGTAAGTCTTGGAACAGACAGGGCCCCTGTTGCAACAGGTCCTGTCGTAGAGGAAGAGGCCACGGATCTTCTGTGAGCATTTCCAGTAGATATGGATACCAGGTCCTTCGTGGCCAATCTGGAACAATGAGAATTGTCTGTACTCCTCTTTTCCTTATTATTCTCAACACCTTTGGGATGAGAGGAAGGTTGGGACTCCAGATGTGGCTGAAAACTCAAAGACGTGCCCCCACTGGGGCGGACTCCTGTAGCGGAGCCCCAGCGTCATGCGGTGGATTTTGTAGAGGCCGGGGAGGACTTCTGTTCCTGGGAACTAGCTGTGTTGTGCAGCTTTTTTTCTCTGCCCTTACCTCTGGCAAGAAAGGGCGCACCTCGTACTTTCTTGTTTCTTTGTGATCGAAAGGACTGCATTTGATAATGTGGCGCTTTCTTAGGCTGTGAGGGAATATAAGGTAGAAAATTTGATTTACCAGCTGTAGCTGTGGAGACCAGGTCCGAGAGACCTTCCCCAAACAATTCCTCACCCTTGTAAGGTAAAACGTCCATATGCCTCTTTGAGTCGGCATCACCTGTCCATTGCCGGGTCCATAGGACTCGTCTAGCCGAAATGGACATCGCGTTGATTCTAGAACCCAGTAGACTAATGTCTCTTTGAGCATCTCTCATATATAAGACTGCATCTTTTATATGCCCTAGGGTCAATAAAATGGTATCCTTATCTAGGGTCTCAATATCCGCTGATAAGGTATCTGTCCATGCTGCTACCGCACTACAAACCCAGGCCGACGCAATCGCTGGTCTGAGTAAGGTACCAGAATGTGTGTAAATGGACTTCAAGATAACCTCCTGCTTGCGGTCAGCAGGATCCCTGAGGGTAGCCGTATCTTGGGATGGCAGCGCTACCTTTTTGGATAAGCGTGTTAATGCTTTGTCCACCTTAGGGGAGGATTCCCACCGTATCCTGTCAGTAGGCGGGAAAGGATACGCCATAAGAATCCTTTTGGGAATCTGCAGTTTTTTGTCTGGAGATTCCCAAGCTTTTTCACATAATTCGTTCAACTCATGTGAGGGGGGAAAGGTTACCTCAGGTTACTTTCCCTTATACATGTGTACCCTCGTGTCAGGGACAGGGGGTTCCTCTGTGATATGCAAAACATCTTTTATTGCAATGATCATATATCGAATACATTTAGCCACTTTTGGCTGTAACTTTGCATCATCGTAGTCGACACTGGAGTCAGAATCCGTGTCGGTATCTGTGTCTACAATTTGGGATAGTGGGCGCTTTTGAGACCCCGAAGGTCCCTGCGACATAGGGACAGACATGGGTTGACTCCCTGGCTGCTCCCTAGCTTCAGCTTTGTCTAATCTTTTGTGCAATAAATTTACATTAGCACTTAAAACCTTCCACATATCCATCCAGTCAGGTGTCGGCGCTGTCGACGGAGACACCACACTCATTCTCTCCTCCTCCCCCCCCCCTGAAAGCCTTCTACCTCAGACATGTCGACACACGCGTACCGACACACCACACACTCAGGGAATCCTCTTATCTGAAGACAGTTCTCCCACAAGGCCCTTTGGAGAGACAGAGAGAGAGTATGCCAGCACACACCCAGCGCTATATGACCCAGGAAAAAACACTATATAAATAATAAGAATTTACTCACCGGTAATTCTATTTCTCGTAGTCCGTAGTGGATGCTGGGGACTCCGTAAGGACCATGGGGAATAGACGGGCTCCGCAGGAGACTGGGCACACTATAAGAAAGATTTGGTACTACCTGGTGTGCACTGGCTCCTCCCTCTATGCCCCTCCTCCAGACCTCAGTTAGGATACTGTGCCCGGAAGAGCTGACACAATAAGGAAGGATTTTGAATCCCGGGTAAGACTCATACCAGCCACACCAATCACACCGTATAACTCGTGATATTAAACCCAGTTAACAGTATGAAATATAACTGAGCCTCTCAACAGATGGCTCAACAATAACCCTTTAGTTAGGCAATAACTATATACAAGTATTGCAGACAATCCGCACTTGGGATGGGCGCCCAGCATCCACTACGGACTACGAGAAATAGAATTATCGGTGAGTAAATTCTTATTTTCTCTGACGTCCTAGTGGATGCTGGGGACTCCGTAAGGACCATGGGGATTATACCAAAGCTCCCAAACGGGCGGGAGAGTGCAGATGACTCTGCAGCACCGAATGAGAGAACTCAAGGTCCTCCTCAGCCAGGGTATCAAATTTGTAGAATTTAGCAAACGTGTTTGCCCCTGACCAAGTTGCAGCTCGGCAAAGTTGTAAAGCCGAGACCCCTCGGGCAGCCGCCCAAGATGAGCCCACCTTCCTCGTGGAATGGGCTTTCACTGATTTAGGATGCAGCAATCCAGCCGCAGAATGCGCCAGCTGAATTGTGCTACAATCCAGCGAGCAATAGTCTGCTTAGAAGCAGGAGCACCTATTTTGTTGGGTGCATACAGGATAAAAAGCGAGTCAGTTTTCCTGACTCCAGCCGTCCTGGAAACATAAATTTTCAAGGCCCTGACTACGTCCAGTAACTTGGAATCCTCCAAGTCCCTAGTAGCCGCAGGCACCACAATAGGTTGGTTCAAGTGAAAAGCTGATACCACCTTAGGGAGAAACTGGGGACGAGTCCTCAATTCTGCCCTATCCATATGGAAAATCAGATAAGGGCTTTTACATGACAAAGCCGCCAATTCTGACACACGCCTGGCCGAAGCCAAGGCCAATAACATGACCACTTTCCACGTGAGATATTTCAGATCCACGGTTTTAAGTGGTTCAAACCAATGTGATTTTAGGAAACTCAACACCACATTGAGATCCCAAGGTGCCACAGGAGGCACAAAAGGGGGCTGAATATGAAGCACTCCCTTTACAAAAGTCTGAACTTCAGGCAGTGAAGTCAGTTCTTTCTGGAAGAAAATCGACTGAGCCGAAATCTGGACCTTAATGGAACCCAATTTTAGGCCCATAGTCACTCCTGACTGTAGGAAGTGCAGAAAACGACCCAGCTGAAATTCCTCTGTAGGGGCCTTCCTGGCCTCACACCACGCAACATATTTTCGCCAAATGCGGTGATAATGATTTGCGGTTACTTCTTTCCTGGCTTTTATCAGCGTAGGAATGACTTCCTCCGGAATGCCCTTTTCCTTTAGGATCCGGAATTCAACCGCCATGCCGTCAAACGCAGCCGCGGTAAGTCTTGGTACAGACAGGGCCCCTGCTGTAGCAGATCCTGTCTGAGCGGCAGAGGCCATGGGTCTTCTGATAACATTTCTTGAAGTTCCGGGTACCAAGCTCTTCTTGGCCAATCCGGAACCACGAGTATCGTTCTTACTCCTCGCCTTCTTATTATTCTCAGAACCCTTGGTATGAGAGGCAGAGGAGGGAACACATAAACCGACTGGTACACCCACGGTGTCACTAGAGCGTCCACAGCTATCGCCTGAGGGTCCCTTGACCTGGCGCAATATCTCTTTCGCTTTTTGTTGAGGCGGGACGCCATCATGTCCACCTGTGGCCTTTCCCAACGGTTTACCAACAGTAGGAAGACTTCTGGATGAAGTCCCCACTCTCCCGGGTGTAGGTCGTGTCTGCTGAGGAAGTCTGCTTCCCAGTTGTCCACTCCCGGAATGAACACTGCTGACAGTGCTAGTACGTGATTTTCCGCCCATCGGAGAATCCTTGTGGCTTCTGCCATCGCCACCCTGCTTCTTGTGCCGCCCTGTCTGTTTACATGGGCGACTGCCGTGATGTTGTCTGATTGGATCAGAACCGGTTGGTTTTGAAGCAGGGGCCTTGCCTGACTTAGGGCATTGTAAATGGCCCTCAGTTCCAGAATGTTTATGTGTAGGGACGACTCCTGACTTGACCAAAGTCCCTGGAAATTTCTTCCCTGTGTGACTGCGCCCCAGCCCCGAAGGCTGGCATCCGTGGTCACCAGGACCCAGTCCTGTATGCCGAATCTGCGGCCCTCTAGAAGATGAGCACTCTGCAGCCACCACAGTAGAGACACCCTGGTCCTTGGAGACAGGGTTATCAGTTGATGCATCTGAAGATGCGATCCCGACCACTTGTCCAAGAGGTCCCACTGGAAGGTCCTTGCATGGAACCTGCCGAACGGAATTGCTTCGTATGAAGCCACCATTTTTCCCAGGACTCGTGTGCAGTGATGCACCGATACCCGTTTTGGTTTTAGGAGGTCTCTGACTAGAGATGACAGCTCCTTGGCTTTCTCCTGCGGGAGAAACACTTTTTTCTGTTCTGTGTCCAGAATCATCCCCAGGAACAGTAAGCGTGTAGAAGGAACCAGTTGTGACTTTGGAATGTTTAGAATCCAGCCATGCTGTTGTAGCACTTCCCGAGATAGTGCTACTCCGACCAGTAACTGCTCCCTGGACCTCGCCTTTATTAGGAGATCCTCCAAGTACGGGATAATTAAAACTCCCTTTTTTCGAAGGAGTATCATCATTTCTGCCATTACCTTGGTAAACACCCTCGGTGTCGTGGACAGTCCAAACGGTAGTGTCTGGAATTGGTAATGGCAATCCTGTACCACAAATCTGAGGTACTCCTGGTGAGGAAGGTAAATTGGGACATGCAGGTAAGCATCCTTGATGTCCAGGGATACCATGTAATCCCCCTCGTCCAGGCTTGCAATAACCGCCCTGAGCGATTCCATCTTGAACTTGAATCTTTTTATGTATGTGTTCAAGGATTTCAAATTTAAAATGGGTCTCACCGAACCGTCCGGTTTCGGTACCACAAACAGTGTGGAATAGTAACCCCGTCCTTGTTGAAGTAGGGGTACTTTGACTATCACCTGCTGGGAATACAGCTTGTGAATTGCCTCTAGTACAGCCTCCCTGCCCGAGGGAGTTGTCGGTAAGGCCGATTTGAGGAAACGGCGGGGGGGAGGCGCCTCGAATTCCAGCTTGTACCCCTGAGATACTACTTGAAGGATCCAGGGATCCACCCGTGAGCGAACCCACTGATCGCTGAAATTTTTGAGGCGGCCCCCCACCGTACCTGGCTCCGCCTGTGGAGCCCCACCGTCATGCGGCGGATTTGGAAGAAGCGGGGGAGGACTTTAGTTCCTGGGAACCTGCTGCGTGGTGCAGCTTTTTTCCCCTTCCTCTGCCTCTAGACAGAAAGGACCCGCCTTTTCCCCGCCTGTTTTTCTGGGGTCGAAAGGACTGTACCTGATAATACGGCGCTTTCTTAGGCTGTGAGGGGACATGGGGCAAAAATGCTGACTTCCCAGCTGTTGCTGTGGAAACAAGGTCTGAGAGACCATCCCCGAATAACTCCTCACCCTTATAAGGCAAAACTTCCATGTGCCTTTTAGAATCTGCATCTCCTGTCCACTGCCGAGTCCATAAGCCTCTCCTAGCAGAAATGGACAATGCGCTTATTCTAGATGCCAGCCGGCAGATCTCCCTCTGTGCATCTCTCATGTACAAGACTGAGTCTTTTATATGCTCTACGGTTAGCAATATCGTGTCCCTGTCTAGGGTGTCAATATTTCCCGACAGGGAATCTGACCAAGCAGCAGCAGCAGCACTGCACATCCACGCTGAAGCAATAGCTGGTCTCAGTATCACACCAGTGTGTGTATATATAGACTTTAGGATAGCCTCCTGCTTTCTATCAGCAGGTTCCTTTAGGGCGGCCGTATCCGGAGACGGTAGTGCCACCTTTTTAGACAAACGTGTGAGCGCTTTATCCACCCTAGGGGGAGTTTCCCAACGTGACCTATCCTCTGGCGAGAAAGGGAACGCCATTAGTAATTTTTTTGAAATCACCAATTTTTTATCAGGGAAAGCCCACGCTTCTTCACACACTTCATTTAATTCTTCAGATGGGGGAAAAACTATTGGTAGTTTTTTCTCCCCAAACATAATACCCTTTTTTGAGGTACCTGGGTTCATATCAGAAATGTGTAAAACCTCTTTCATTGCCTCAATCATGCAACGAATGGCCCTAGTGGACATTAAATTTGACTCATCGTCGTCGACACTGGTATCAGTATCCGTGTCGACATCTGTGTCTGCCATCTGAGGTAGTGGGCGTTTTAGAGCCCCTGATGGCCTTTGAATTGCCTGGGCAGGCACGAGCTGAGAAGCCGGCTGTCCCGCATTTGGCATGTCGTCAAATTTTTTATGTAAGGAGTCGACACTTGCACGTAATTCCTTCCATAAGTCCATCCACTCAGGTGTCTGCCCCGCAGGGGGTGACATCACATTTATAGGCATCTGCTCCGCCTCCACATAAGTCTCCTCATCAAACATGTCGACAGCCATACCGACACACCGCACACACACACAGGGAATGCTCTTAAAGGAGACAGGAACCCACAAAAGCCCTTTGGGGAGACAGAGAGAGAGTATGCCAGCACACACCAGAGCGCTATATAATGCAGGGACTAACTGAATTATGTCCCCTATAGCTGCTATAATATTTACTGCGCCTCAATTTTGTGCCCCCCCTCTCTTTTTTACCCTTTTCTGTAGTGTAGACTGCAGGGGAGAGTCAGGGAGCTTCCTTTTAGCGGAACTGTGAGGGAGAAATGGCGCCAGTGTGCTGAGGGAGATGGCTCCGCCCCTTTTTTGCAGACTTTTCTCCCGCTTTTTTCTGTATTCTGGCAGGGGTAATTACCACATATATAGCCTCTGGGGCTATATATTGTGGTTATTTTGCCAGCCAAGGTGATTTTATTGCTGCTCAGGGCGCCCCCCCCCAGTGCCCTGCACCCTCAGTGACCGGAGTGTGAAGTGTGTATGAGGAGCAATGGCGCACAGCTGCAGTGCTGTGCGCTACCTTGGTGAAGACTGAAGTCTTCTGCCGCCGATTTTCCGGACCATCTTCTTGCTTCTGGCTCTGTAAGGGGGACGGCGGCGCGGCTCTGGGAACGAACACCAAGGACGGGTCCTGCGGTCGATCCCTCTGGAGCTAATGGTGTCCAGTAGCCTAAGAAGCCCAAGCTAGCTGCAAGCAGGTAGGTTCGCTTCTTCTCCCCTTAGTCCCTCGTTGCAGTGAGCCTGTTGCCAGCAGGTCTCACTGTAAAATAAAAAACCTAACATATACTTTCTTTCTAGGAGCTCAGGAGAGCCCCTAGTGTGCATCCAGCTTGGCCGGGCACAGAAATCTAACTGAGGTCTGGAGGAGGGGCATAGAGGGAGGAGCCAGTGCACACCAGGTAGTACCAAATCTTTCTTATAGTGTGCCCAGTCTCCTGCGGAGCCCGTCTATTCCCCATGGTCCTTACGGAGTCCCCAGCATCCACTAGGACGTCAGAGAAATGTTTACCCAGTAGCGCTGTTTGTACATACATAAATGCGCCAAATTATGTGCCCCCCCTTCTTCAAAACCCTCTTTCACCGTGGTTAAGCAGGGGAGCTTCCTCTCAGCCTAGTGCTGTGGAGAAAATGGCGCTGGTGAGTGCTGAGGAAGAAGCCCCACCCCCTCGGCGGCAGGCTTCTGTCCCGCTCAAATATACTGAAACTGGCGGGGGCTCTTTATATATACAGTGCCCAACTGTATATATATGTTTTTGCCAGAAAGAGGTTTATATGCTGCCCAGGGCGCCCCCCCTGCCGTGTGTGAGGTGTATGGGAGCAATGGCGCACAGCTTCACCGCTGTGCGTTACCTCAGTGAAGATCAAGAAGTCTTCTGCCGCCTCTGAAGTCTTCTTTTCTTCTTATACTCACCCGGCTTCTATCTTCCGGCTCTGTGAGGAGGACGGCGGCGCGGCTCTGGGACGGACGGCGAGGGTGAGACCTGCGTACCGATCCCTCTGGAGCTAATGGTGTCCAGTAGCCTAAGAAGCAGAGCCTTGAAACTCACAGAAGTAGGTCTGCTTCTCTCCCCTCAGTCCCTCGATGCAGGGAGTCTGTTGCCAGCAGGCTCCCTGAAAATAAAAAACCTAACAAAATACTTTCTGACAGGAAACTCAGGAGAGCTCCCTGTAATGCACCCAATCTTCTCTGGGCACAGTAGTAAACTGAGGTCTGGAGGAGGGGCATAGAGGGAGGAGCCAGTGCACACCCATTCCTAAAGTCTTTCTTAAAGTGCCCATGTCTCCTGCGGAGCCCGTCTATCCCCATGGTCCTTACGGAGTCCCCAGCATCCTCTAGGACGTAAGAGAAATAATAACAAAAATTGCAGTTAATGTTATTTCAGTTTTAGAGGCCAACAATACAAAACATCACTAACTAGAGGAGACACCTTAAAGTGTTCTACAGTATACACACACTAACTGTATTTTATATAACAGACACATAATGTACCTAAAGGTCCCAACTAGGCAATTCAGATTGGTCACTCCCACTAATCACATACAGTAGAAATGTGCAGAGTATGCTACAAAATAAGTATGCTACAGTAATACACATACCAGATTACAGTCAGTACAGCTCCTGATTTGCAAGTGGCTACTCGAGGGTATTGATTTATCACCTTGTCCAACACTTTTGTACAGTAATCCATATAAGAAATTCCTATGGGAGGGTCCCACACATTTGTAGATTAGTAATGTGCAACATTAATAGACTTAGAGAGCAGCATGAATGGTGCACTGCAGTGCAGAGCCAAAGTCCTGCGGTTACCCTGTGCCGAGGTCCCAGCCAGCAGCATCACACAGAGACTGCTGCATGCTGAGCATAGGGGTGGGCTGCCAGTGCTGATGAGCCTTGACCTCTGCACCAGTGTAGGGCAGAAGGCAGGCTCATGTCACATAGAAGGATTAATGAATCAGCTGTGTGATAACAGTGCAGATCATACTGTATAGATAATCACTGACTATGCAGATCATCACTGTGTTATAGTATAGAGTATACAGAGCTGAGGCACAGAAAATGTATATTACAGGACCTTACCTAGCTAGAGCACAGGAGGATTAGGAGCATGAAGGCAGCGCCAGTGCTGAGTGCTCTAGCTGTCTGAACTTCCTGGTTGGGTCCTGGATAGGTCACCTGATCATCATTGAGGCAGATGTAGTAGCTGCCTCTAGTGGTCCGTTTTCTCTGTGATATTATTGGCAACGGCAGAGCCCCGCCCTCCTGCACTAGGCAGTTCATACTATCACAGGAGAGGCAGAGCTGGATGCTGCCTCACGACTCTCGGTGTCTTCCTGGAGCATTGCAAGTTTGCAACACGTGTGAGTTTAGACAAAAATTTATTTGAAGAATACAAAGTTTATACTTATAAGTTGGAAATATTTACTTTATACTGTCCAGACCATTTTTATAATATAAACTCTGTATCTGTAGTATGACAGGTGAGGCACTGCCTCCCCTGACTGCACGTCCCTGGGTAACACAGGGCAGCAACCTTTAGGAAAGGGGAGAGGAGAAATACCTGGGGGGATACAAAAGGTTAAGGAAGTGCAGCCAACTTTCTCTTTGTGGCCAGGAGTCCAAGAAGATACACAGAATCCAGGAAGGCTACGAGTGCTAAGTATCAATTTATATATCCTATATTTACCCCTCCTGGCTCCCTCAGCAGGCTTGTAACCCCTGCAGCAGCACCTTAGCTTCCACCTCCACAGCGGCCTGCTGAGCTATCATAGCCCCTGAGTCCCACCGCACGCTTTGCTGTCGCTGCGCAACACCCCTCCTTCCCATCGGTCCGTCAGCTACTTTCCACAGCGACAGCATTACCAGGAGAAATTGTCTCCCGCCCGGTGCCTTTAGGAGGCCACTCACCACCCCTTCTCCCCCACATGGGTGCCTCATAGCTGGAGGATCCCCACGCACCCCCCCACACACACACACACACACTCCTGCCCTCCGCAAGGCCAGTGAGGGTAACCTAGCAGGTGACCACCAGGCTTGGCCCGGGATCCCCCCTTGTCTCCAGTTTAGCACGAGTTGGGGAAAAGACGGGACACATCAACCAGGAAGCCGCCCCCCCCCCCCCTCCCTCCATAGTCACAGGTTTTGTCATGGCCAATTCCGACGTCACCCACAGCATCGGCCCGCTGCACCCCTGCCCAGGCACAGCACAGGCCACGGGACTCACCTTAAGTCAGCCCTTTCACACCCAGCTCAGATGCAGCAGTGAAAGACTGGCCCTGCAGGCGTCCCGCACCACAGCACAGACGCAAACCAAGCATAATGCCCCCCCCACCACCACCACCGGCAGAACAATGGCCCGCAGGATAGAGACAACCCATCACCACCCAGAAACCCCTGCAATTACTGGCCCCCTCTGCACATCCTCCCTGGTATCAGAATACCCTCCCACATCTTGCCCAGGGCTAAGCCAGTACCCCGCAGTCAACAACCCCCCCTTTTTTTATTTATTCATTTATTTTCCTTTCTTTTTTATTTATTTTTTCACCTATTCATTTTTGTTCCCTTTGAAAAATGTTCTGTCATGTTACTTTATAATACTGTACTTTTCCCCTTCACTTACTGTACTTACTTACAGATGATCAGACTACATGTCACGTTCTACTTCCGGCTTAGCTTTAGAGGGGCCCAGGTGAAACTTTGTAAACTAATGATTCCCTAGGAAGCACACAGAGTGGCCTCCCAAGATAAGTATCATGTATTTACATTCTATGTATCTTGCCTCTGCGATCATTCATCTTTCTATCATTGCTCGTTTCCTATTTTCCTTTCACTCTATCCTTTGCTTCACTTTCCCCATAAGGACTAAGGGACAGATCATACACCTCCTTCAGTGTTTTCTTATAATGAGCACAATGAGTAAAAAGTCCAGCACTGTCCACTGGTATAGTCGTGACATTATTGCAAGAACTTTACTATACGCTCTCCAGTAACCCGCAAATAAAATATATGTGGAAGCTTAAGATAATCACTCCAGCCTTGGATTTTGTATTAAAAGACAAGCACATGTGAAGCAGGTCATATAATAGAACAGGACAGGACATTCAGCTGCTGTAAAGAGGGCAAACCCCACATCTACGCAGCCCTTACCTTACCTGTTGCTTCCCTCATAAAATCTTTGCTCTCGCAGTATCACACTAATACCACTTTCACATCGCTAAACCGGTAAGGAACCAGCTTTTGAACATGCTTCCGACCTGGGTCTGAACAAGTTATACCCCTTTCACATCGCATTTCAGAGCCGTGTTATTACCGGGTAATTCCCGTTGGTGCCTTTCACACTGAACCTGGTTCACCCATTTAAACCAGTGTGATGTCATTTTAAATGGACTTTTCTGTCTCGCATTAATGAGGTTTCAAAGGTATTAAAAGGAGGGGCTGGGGAGTGCTCTGAGTAGTGCAGCAATCATGGCCGACACAGCACATGTCTCTATAGACTTAGGGGTATATGCAATTCCGGGCGAATTGCGGCACTTTTTCGCCCGTTTTTAAATTCGACACAATTCGATCGTCGAATTCCGGCCGGCGGGTACCGGAATTCGACATATTCAATAAAAAACGGATTCGACAGTCCCGCTGTCGAAAAACGGACTAATTGACGGATTTTGAATCGACTTTTCAGACAGTACAAAAAACGGTAAAAAACCCGGAAAAAAATTGCGTGGGGTCCCCCCTCCTAAGCATAACCAGCCTTGGGCTCTTTGAGCCGGTCCTGGTTGCAAAAATACGGGGAAAAAATGACAGGGGATCCCCCGTATTTTAACAACCAGCACCGGGCTCTGCGTCTGGGCCTGGTGCCAAAAATACGGGGGACAAAAAGAGTAGGGGTCCCCCGTATTTTTTGTACCAGCACCGGGCTCCACTAGCTGGACAGATAATGCCACAGCCGGGGGACACTTTTATACCGCTCCCTGCGGCCGTGGCATTAAATACCCAACTAAGCACCCCTGGCCGGGGTACCCTGGAGGAGTGGGGACCCCTTCAATCAAGGGGTCCCCCCCCAGCCACCCAAGGGCCAGGGGTGAAGCCCGAGGGTGTCCCCCCCATCCAAGGGCTGCGGATGGGGGGCTGATAGCCATGTGTAAAAATGAAAGAATATTGTTTTTTGCAGAAAAACTACAAGTCCCAGCAAGCCTCCCCCGCAAGCTGGTACTTGGAGAACCACAAGTACCAGCATGCGGGGGTGGGGGAAACGGGCCCGCTGGTACCTGTAGTTCTTCTGCAAAAAAATACCCAAATAAAAACAGGACACGCACACCTTGACAAGTACAACTTTATTACATACATGCCGACACATACATACTTACCTATGTTGACACGATGTTCGGTCCACTTCTCCAAGTAGAATCCATGGGGTGCCTGAAAAGAAAAGATAATTATACTCACCTAAATCCAGTGTCCAGTGATATTTGTAATCCACGTACTTGGCTAAAAAAAAAAAAACACATACCCGATCCACACGGACTGAAAGGGGTCCCATGTTTACACATGGGACCCCTTTCCCCGAATGCAGAGACCCCCCGTGACTGCTGTCACAGAGGGTCCCTTCAGCCAATCAGGGAGCGCCTCCTTCACTTTCTCCTGCAACTGGGGCTGCGAGGAAAAGGATAACATTTCCGAGACCACCTGCTGGCGGTGAAGCAGGGCAGTCAGGAGCGAGTGCTGACATCTGGTCCAGACTGAAGGACCTGCCAACGATTACTGACATTTCTACTGTCACTGCATATGATTCTGTCACCATTGAAAGAATGGTGGAGGATTATATGAGTGACAGCATCCAAGTAGGCATGACAGACAGTCTGTACGTATACTGGCAGGAAAAAGAGGCAGTTCGGATACCCTTGCACAAACTGGCTTTATTTTACCAAAGTTGCCCCCCCCCCCCCCCCCTCCAGTGTGTACTCTGAAAGAGTGTCTAGTGCAGCCGGTAACTTTGTCAGCGATCGGCGTAGGAGGTTACTTCCACAAAATGGGGAGAAGATGATGTTCATCAAAATGAATTATAAATTCCTCCGGGAAGACCTTTACCAGCAATTGCCTCCAGAAAGTACACAGGGACCTGTGTTGGTGTATTCCAGTGGGAACAAATTAATTCTCTGTGAAGAAGAGGATGTACACAGTGAAAGGGGTGAGGAATCGGAGGATGAGGATGAGGTCGACATCTTGCATCTGTAGAGCCAATTTGTGCAAGGAGAGATTGACTGCTTCTTTTTTGGTGGGGGCCCAAACAAACCAGTAATTTCAGCCAAAGTCATGTGGCAGACCCTGTCACTGAAATGATTGGTTTGTTAAAGTGTGCATGTCCTGTTTATGCAACATAATTGTGGTTGAGAGGGCCCCAAGACAATTCCATCTTGCACATCTTTTCCTTCTTTGCATCATGTGCTGTTTGGGGACTAATTTTTTAAAGTGCCATCCTTCCTGACACTGCCGTACAACTCCAGGGGTACTGCCGTATACGTCCAGTCCAGTGGTGCTGTTGTCAAAGTTGAAAATATTATAGGCACACTCATCACGTACAAACACCACACAGATGGCCTCCGTGCGGGTGCTTGTTCTGCCGTGCGTACTCATACTTGCAAGCTACGTATAATCGCTCATACACAGTCTGTACATCCTTCAATAGCAAGTCTCTGTGCACACACAAACTAATCAAACCACTCATACGCATAGAAAGGCGATTCACAAACAGTGTCTTGAATGTATCAGACTGTCTTGTTTACACAAAGCTTTGTAATCATGGAACATGGACCCTGACTCTATGGGAAAGGTAAATACCATTGTTTGCCCCCCAATGTTCTAGAGTTGTCCAATATCTGTTGAAAACAGCAGATACTGAACTGTCATTGTTTTACTAGAAGCCAGGACAAACAAGAAGACAATATCCTACACAAAACACAAGCCAGAAACCTTGCTTGCACAATAACTTGAAAAAACTCGACTAACAACTTACAGAAGCATATACCAGACATATATATATATATATATATATATATATATATATATCAGAGGTATAACATTTATAGTCTAAACTCATGGTAATTTATGTATACTTCATAACTAATTGTAATAGCAGGAATGTGTGTGTGTGTGTGTGTGTGTGTGTGTGTGTGTGTGTGTGTATATATGTGTGTGTGTGTGTGTGTGTGTGTGTGTGTGTGTGTGTGTGTGTATATATATATATATATATATATTTCTCTGACGTCCTAGTGGATGCTGGGGACTCCGTAAGGACCATGGGGAATAGCGGCTCCGCAGGAGACTGGGCACAGCTAAGAAAGATTTAGGACTACCTGGTGTGCACTGGCTCCTCCCACTATGACCCTCCTCTAGACTTCAGTTAGAATCCTGTGCCCGGCCGAGCTGGATGCACACTAGGGGCTCTCCTGAGCGCCTAGAGAGAAAGTATATTTTAGGTTTTTTATTTTACAGTGAGGTCTGCTGGCAACAGACTCACTGCAGCGAGGGACTAAGGGGAGAAGAAGCGAACCTACCTAACTGGTGGTAGCTTGGGCTTCTTAGGCTACTGGACACCATTAGCTCCAGAGGGATCGACCGCATGGAACCGGCCATTGGTGTTCAGTCCCGGAGCCGCGCCGCCAGCCCCCTTACAGAGCCAGAAGCAAGAAGAATCCGGAAAATCGGCGGCAGAAGTCATCAGTCTTCACCAAGGTAGCGCACAGCACTGCAGCTGTGCGCCATTGCTCCTCATACACACTTCACACTCCGGTCACTGAGGGTGCAGGGCGCTGGGGGGGGGGGCGCCCTGAGAAGCAATAAATACACCTTGGCTGGCAAATATATCACAATATATAGCCCCAGAGGCTATATATGTGATAAATACCCCTGCCAGAATCCATAAAAAAGCGGGAGAAAAGTCCGCCGGAAAAGGGGCGGAGCTATCTCCCTCAGCACACTGGCGCCATTTCTCCCTCACAGCTCCGCTGGAAGGAAGCTCCCTGGCTCTCCCCTGCAAACTACACTACAGAAAAGGGTAAAAAAGAGAGGGGGGGCACTAAATTTAGGCGCAATATACATATAGCAGCTATAAGGGGATATAATTTAGTTAATCCCTGATTTATATAGCGCTCTGGTGTGTGCTGGCATACTCTCTCTCTGTCTCCCCGAAGGGCTTTGTGGGGTCCTGTCTTCTGTCAGAGCATTCCCTGTGTGTGTGCGGTGTGTCGGTACGGCTGTGTCGACATGTTTGATGAGGAGACTTATGTGGAGGAGAAGCAGGTGCCTATAAATGTGTTGTCACCCCCTGCGGGGCAGACACCGGAGTGGATGGACTTGTGGAAGGAATTACGCGAAAGTGTCGACTCCTTACATAAAAAATTTGATGACATGCCAAATGCGGGGCAGCCGGCTTCTCAGCCCGTGCCTGCCCAAACGTCTCAAAAGTCATCAGGGGCTCTAAAACGCCCGCTACCTCAGATGGCAGACACAGATGTCGACACGGATACTGATACCAGTGTCGACGACGAAGAGACTAATGTAATGTCCAATAGGGCCACTCGTTATATGATTGAGGCAATGAAAAATGTTTTACACATTTCTGAGGTGACCCCAGGTACCACAAAAAAGGGTATTATGTTTGGGGAGAAAAAACTACCAGTAGTTTTTCCCCCTTCTGAAGAATTGAATGAAGTGTGTGAACTAGCGTGGGCTTACCCCGATAAAAAATTGGTAATTTCAAAAAAATTACTAATGGCGTACCCTTTCCCGCCAGAGGATAGGTCACGTTGGGAAACACCCCCTAGGGTGGATAAAGCACTTACGCGCTTATCAAAAAAGGTGGCACTGCCGTCCCAAGATACGGCCGCCCTAAAGGAACCTGCTGACAGAAAGCAGGAGGCTCTCCAGAAAGCTATATATACACACACTGGTATTATACTGAGACCAGCTATTGCCTCTGCATGGATGTGCAGTGCTGCTGCTGCATGGTCAGACTCCCTGTCAGAAAACATTGACACCCTAGACAGGGACACTATATTGCTAAACGTAGAGCATATTAAAGACGCTGTCTTTTACATAAGAGATGCACAGAGGAATATTTGCCGGCTGGCATCAAAAATAAGTGCACTGTCCATTTGTGCCAGGAGAGGGTTATGGACCCGGCAGTGGACAGGTGATGCAGATTCTAAAAGGCACATGGAAGTTTTGCCTTATAAGGGTGAGGAGTTGTTCGGGGATGGTCTTTCAGACTTAGTGTCCACAGCAACAGCTGGGAAGTCAGCATTTTTGCCACATGTCCCCTCACAACCAAAGAGAGCACCGTATTATCAGGTGCAGTCCTTTCGCCCCCAAAAGAGCAGACGGGGTAGAGGCGCGTCCTTTCTGCCCAGAGGCAGAGGTAGGGGAAAAAAGCTGCAGCATACAGCCACTTCCCAGGAACAAAAGTCCTCCCCCGCTTCTTCTGCTAAGTCCGCCGCATGACGCTGGGGCTCAGCAGGCGGAGCCAGGTACGGTGGGGGGCCGTCTCAAAAACTTCAGCAATCAGTGGGCTCGCTCACAGGTAGATCCCTGGATCCTTCAAGTGGTATCTCAGGGGTACAGGCTGGAATTCGAGACACCCCCCCCCCCCCCGCCGTTTCCTCAAATCTGCCTTACCAACGACTCCTTCAGAAAGGGAGGCTGTGTTAGAGGCAATTCACAAGCTGTATTCCCAGCAGGTGATAGTCAAGGTGCCCCTACTTCAACAAGGACGGAGTTACTATTCCACAATGTTTGTGGTACCGAAACCGTACGGTTCGGTGAGACCCATTTTAAATTTGAAATCCTTGAACACATATTTAAGAAAATTCAAGTTCAAGATGGAATCGCTCAGGGCGGTTATCGCAAGCCTGGAAGAGGGAGATTACATGGTATCTCTGGACATCAAGGATGCTTACCTGCATGTCTCCATTTACCATCCTCACCAGGAGTACCTCAGATTTGTGGTACAGGATTGTCATTACCAATTCCAGACGTTGCCGTTCGGCCTGTCCACGGCACCGAGGGTATTTACCAAGGTAATGGCCGAAATGATGATACTCCTTCGAAAAAAGGGAGTTTTAATTATCCCATACTTGGACGATCTCCTGATAAGGGCGAGGTCCAGAGAGCAGTTGTTGGTCGGCGTAGCATTATCTCAGGAGGTGCTACACCAGCACGGTTGGATTCTGAATATTCCAAAGTCTCAGCTGGTTCCGGCGACACGTCTACTGTTCCTGGGGATGATTCTGGACACAGTCCAGAAAAAAGTGTTTCTCCCAGAGGAGAAAGCCAAGGAGCTGTCATCTCTAGTGAGAGGCCTCCTGAAACCAAAACAGGTGTCGGTGCATCATTGCACGCGAGTCCTGGGAAAGATGGTTGCTTCCTACGAAGCGATTCCATTCGGCAGGTTCCATGCCAGGACCTTTCAGTGGGACCTGTTGGACCAATGGTCCGGATCGCATCTTCAAATGCATCGGTTGATAACCCTGGCTCCAAGGACCAGGGTGTCTCTGCTGTGGTGGCTGCAGAGTGCTCATCTCAGAGAGGGCCGCAGATTCGGCATACAGGACTGGGTCCTGGTGACCACGGATGCCAGCCTTCGGGGCTGGGGTGCAGTCACACGGGGAAGGAACTTCCAAGGACTTTGGTCAAGTCAGGAGACTTCCCTACACATAAATGTTCTGGAACTGAGGGCCATTTACAATGCCCTAAGTCAAGCAAAGCTCCTGCTTCAAAACCAGCCGGTTCTGATCCAGTCAGACAACATCACGGCAGTCGCCCATGTAAATCGACAGGGCGGCACAAGAAGCAGGACGGCGATGGCAGAAGCCACAAGGATTCTCCGATGGGCGGAAAATCACGTGTTAGCACTGTCAGCAGTGTTCATTCCGGGAGTGGACAACTGGGAAGCAGACTTCCTCAGCAGGCACGACCTCCACCCGGGAGAGTGGGGACTTCATCCAGAAGTCTTCCAACTGATTGTAAACCGTTGGGAAAAGCCACAGGTGGACATGATGGCGTCCCGCTTAAACAAAAAGCTAGAAAAATATTGCGCCAGATCAAGAGACCCTCAGGCGATAGCTGTGGACGCTCTAGTGACACCGTGTGTGTACCGGTCGGTTTATGTGTTCCCTCCTTTTCCTCTCATACCCAAGGTACTGAGGATAATAAAGAAAAGAGGAGTAAGAACTATTCTCATTGTTCCAGATTGGCCAAGAAGGTCTTGGTACCCGGAACTTCAAAAATTAATCTCAGAGGACCCATGGCCTCTGCCGCTCAGACAGGACCTGCTGCTGCAGGGGCCCTGTCTGTTCCAAGACTTACCGCGGCTGCGTTTGACGGTATGGCGGTTGAACACCGGATCCTAAAAGAAAAGGGTATTCCGGAGGAAGTCATTCCTACGCTTATTAAAGCTAGGAAAGATGTAACCGTACAACATTATCACCGCATATGGCGAAAATATGTTGCGTGGTGTGAGGCCAGGAAGGCCCCAACGGAGGAATTCCAGCTAGGTCGATTTCTGCACTTCCTACAGTCAGGGGTGACTAGGGGCCTAAAACTGGGTTCCATTAAGGTCCAGATTTCGGCTCTGTCGATTTTCTTCCAAAAAGAACTGGCTTCACTGCCTGAAGTTCAGACATTTGTCAAGGGAGTGCTGCATACTCAGCCTCCTTTTGTGCCTCCAGTGGCACCGTGGGATCTCAACGTGGTGTTGGGTTTCCTAAAGTCACATTGGTTTGAGCCACTCAAAACCGTGGATTTAAAATATCTCACGTGGAAAGTGGTCATGCTTTTGGCCTTGGCTTCGGCAAGGCGTGTGTCAGAATTGGCGGCTTTGTCATGTAAAAGCCCCTATTTGATTTTCCATATGGATAGGGCAGAATTGAGGACTCGTCCCCAGTTTCTTCCTAAGGTGGTATCAGCTTTTCACTTGAACCAACCTATCGTGGTGCCTGCGGCTACTAGGGACTTGGAGGACTCCAAGTTACTGGACGTAGTCAGGGCCTTGAAAATTTATGTTTCTAGGACGGCTGGAGTCAGGAAGACTGACTCGCTATTTATCCTGTATGCACCAAACAAGATGGGTGCTCCTGCTTCAAAGCAGACTATTGCTCGCTGGATTTGTAGCACAATTCAGCTTGCGCATTCTGTGGCTGGCCTGCCGCAGCCTAAATCTGTAAAAGCCCATTCCACGAGGAAAGTGGGCTCTTCTTGGGCGGCTGCCCGAGGGGTCTCGGCTTTACAACTTTGCCGAGCTGCTACTTGGTCAGGGGCAAACACGTTTGCAAAATTCTACAAATTTGATACCCTGGCTGAGGAGGACCTTGAGTTCTCTCATTCGGTGCTGCAGAGTTATCCGCACTCTCCCGCCCGTTTGGGAGCTTTGGTATAATCCCCATGGTCCTTACGGAGTCCCCAGCATCCACTAGGACGTCAGAGAAAATAAGATTTTACTCACCGGTAAATCTATTTCTCGTAGTCAGTAGTGGATGCTGGGCGCCCGTCCCAAGTGCGGACTGTCTGCAATACTTGTATATAGTTATTGTTACCTACAAGGGTTATTGTTGAGCCATCTTTTGAGAGGCTCTGTTGTGTTCATACTGTTAACTGGGTATATTATCACGAGTTATACGGTGTGATTGGTGTGGCTGGTATGAGTCTTACCCGGGATTCAAAATCCTTCCTTATTGTGTCAGCTCTTCCGGGCACAGTATCCTTACTGAAGTCTGGAGGAGGGTCATAGTGGGAGGAGCCAGTGCACACCAGGTAGTCCTAAATCTTTCTTAGCTGTGCCCAGTCTCCTGCGGAGCCGCTATTCCCCATGGTCCTTACGGAGTCCCCAGCATCCACTACGGACTACGAGAAATAGATTTACCGGTGAGTAAAATCTTATTATCTTGAGGATGGAAATGGATAATCATATTATGTGTGGGATCATATTGTTCAGGGTCACATAAGCAGTAATCCGGTGGGTATGAGGATAGTGTCACATATTGCAGCAATAAGTTATTAGTAATACCAGATTTATGTATGATCAATGTGGTGGGTTTAACTGGTCATGGGGCGGGAACACAGATGTAAACAACAGTAATCACATCTCAAAACTTAGCCATCGCCCACCGCTTGAGCTGACCAATGATCCCCAGTACACAGGATATGTCCCACCCCCGAACCAATGGAAGAAGAGCATACAGTTTCTATTGTTTCATGCTTTGGAATATTGTATAAAAGCCAAGCCTCCTGGCCGGTCAGTCACATTCTCTGAAGGTCATATATCTTGATTGACTGAGGACCGGGACCGGGTGGCGCTGCGAAACAAACGTATGTATCATTGATTGTAGCCTGTATCTCTTATGTAATTGTATTATTGTTGTAACCCCCTGTTTAGTAAATAACTGTTGGTGGGTCAGATCCCAACATTTTTAATACAATTGGTGTCGTGTTCCTTTCCTGCTAGGGGTTATAAAGTGTATTCCGCCTCACATGTAGCTACTCCATGCTTACAGCACGACGGCGTGCTTACGTAATGTGTACGCATCTGTTAGGGGTTACACACACACGCTTAGCGGTCGCAGCGGCCTGCACAAATATAAGTTAAAGGTATTGCTTTTTCTTCCTGTAAGTTAATCAGCATTAACACTGTCTTGTGCTGCATCAGTCCAGTGGTGGTGTCTTGTGCTGCCATAAGTCCAGTGGTGGTGTCCTGTGCTGTATATTATGTACTCCAAATAAAAGGGTTATATACATTACTTATATTACCCAAATCATTTTTACAAGGTTTGCCCTGTGTGGTGTAGGGGTACGCTCGCCTGTGCTGCATATTATTATAATAGCTTCAAATAAAAGGGTTATTATTATCCAAATTAATTTGACAGGCTTTGCCATGTGTGTGTTTGGTTTAGGGGTACGCTATCCTGTGCCACCAATATTATGCGTGTATTACATCTGGGCAAATTCCAGCACATCCCAAGTTGTCTGTGCTGCACACAGGGGCGTTTCTACAGAGGAGGGGGCCCGTGAGCACCTCCGGATGGGCCCCCTCCTCTGAACAGCGTTGTAGACTCTGGCAATGTGCCGGAGTCTACTGCGCATGCGCAGGTCTCCGGAAACTTCGCGCCCGCCATGACCCGGTGACCAATTTGGCTACTGCACATGTGCAGTGGCCATTTAGGCGGCGATTTCCACCGTGAACGCTGCGCCCGCTGCTGGACTCCGGTAAGGTAAGTCTTTAAATGGGTGCAATGTGTGCAGTGTGGGCCCTCCCTGGACCCAGGGGCCCGTGTGCACCCATTATAGAAACGTCATTGGCCACACACTTGTGTCGCTTAGCTTAGTAATACAGTTACCTCATTCATACCTCCCAACTGTCCCGATTTTCGCGGGACAGTCCCGTTTTTTGGGGACTGTCCCGCTGTCCCACCCGCGGGCCGCAGTGTCCCCCGGTGTGTTGGGGGCAGTTGGGAGTCTCTGTCTGTCGCTGCCCTGCTTAGCAGGGCAGCGGTGAATAGACGCTGTGCGCATGCGCACAGCGTCTATTCACTGGAGTCCGAGGAAGAGGGGGCATGCCAGCGGCTCACAGAGCGCTGGGCATGCCCCCTTAGTGACAAAAATGGGGGCGTGGCTCGCGATCGCGGGTCTTCTCATGAAGCCACGCCCCTTTCCCTAGACCGCGCCCCCTTTTCGGGAGCGTGCGCGGCTTTGCCGCGCGTGTGTCCCGCTTGGTCCAAGTTCAAAGTTGGGAGGTATGCTCATTGCACCTCTTTTTCTTCTTTGCATCATGTGCTGTTTGGGGCCTAGTTTCTTAAAGTTCCATCCTGTCTGACACTGCAGTGCCACTCCTAGATGGGCTAGGTGTTTTTACCGCACACTTGTGTCGCTTAGCTTAGCCATACAGCTACCTCATTGCACCTCTTTTACTTCTTTGCATGATGTCCTGTTTGGGGCCTAGTTTTTTTAAGTGCCATCCTGTCTGCAACTGCAGTGCCACTCCTAGATGGGCCAGGTGTTTGTGCCGCACACTTGTGTCGCTTAGCTTAGTCATACAGCTACCTTGGTGCAACTTTTAGGCCTAAAAACAATATTGTGAGGTGCAGGGGCGGACTGGGACTAAAAATAGGCCCTGGCATTTTCGAAGCACACAGGCCCACCTCTGTGACCCCTCCCCTTACTATTCCTGACTCCTCCCACTTATTAGTCTATGCTCTTACAAATATAAATAATATTCTAACAACATACAAGCGTACATCATTCTCTATTAAAATACACACAACCAGTGGTTGAAGAGGAAATTTTTAAGTGGGGGTATGTAAATGTGAAGTTAGTAATTATGTGCGCGCCGAAGGCGCGCGCGCTCCAGAAAAGGGGGCGTGGCCACTCAAAAGGGGCGTGGCCTTCAGTGTAGTTTACCACACCATACACCCCTTATATGCATTATGCATCACAATAGTAGGACCGCTTATACTATCTAGTACTGGTGCCACTTTCACATTATACCACACAGTATGAGCCAAAATTCACATTATAGCACCCGGTATGAGCCGAAATTTACATTATATGCCCCCAATAGTGCAGTGCCAGATCCACAATTGCCCCCACAGTGCCAGGTATACAAATGCCCCACAGTGCCAGGTATACAAATACCCCCACAGTGCCAGGTATACAAATGCCCCCACAGTGCCAGATCCACAAATGCCCCCACAGTGCCAGATCCACAAATGCCCCCACAGTGCCAGATCCACAAATGCCCCCACAGTGCCAGGTATACAAATGCCCCCACAGTGCCAGGTAAACAATTGCCCCCACAATGCCAGGTATACAAATGGCCCCACAGTGCCAGGTAAACAATTGCCCCCACAGTACCAGGTATACAAATGCCCCACAGTGCCAGCCAGGTATACAATTGCCCCCACAGCAGCCAGTGCTGCAGCTGCTTACCGCTGCTGCACTGCTGCTGCTGCTGCTCCTCCTCCGGGCTCCGGCTGTGAGGGACGGGTGAGTCAGGAGAGGTAGCGCCCGCCAGCGCGGCTGTGTCTGGCGTGGCAGCGTATAGCGGACTTCGTTCAAACCAGCCGCCAGTTCGTGAGCCAATCAGAGCTCGCAGACCGGCGGCTTCTGATTGGCTGCCGGTCCGCGAGCTCTGATTGGCTCGCGAACCGGCGGCTGGTTTGAAGTCCGCTATACGCTGCCGCGCCAGACACAGCCGCGCTGGCGGGCGCTCTCCTCTCCTGACAGCTGAGACATGCTGCCGCCGGACTGAGCTGCAGCGTGTCTCAGTCAGCGCTGGACCGGCCCACGTGGCCATCGGCCCTTCTGGCATTTGCCAGAAGTGCCAGATGGCCAGTCCGGCCCTGGTGAGGTGTGAGGTGTTCAGAATAGACTGGAAATGAGTGGAAATTAATGTTATTGAGGTTAATAATACCGTAGGAGCAAAATTACCCCCAAATTATGTGACTTTAGCTGTTTTTATGTTTTTTGAAAAAAAACATCCAGATCCAAAACCAAAACACGAAAGGGTGGTTTTGGCAAAACCAAGCCAAAACCAAAACACGAGCGGGGAATTAGAACCAAAACACAAAACACGAAAAGTGCCCGCCGCACATCTCCAGCTATAATACAGTGCATAACATACAATTATCAAATCAGTAATGTCACTAATGTCAGTGCCGCAGGTGTGTATTACACGTGGGCTCACAGTGTATGAGGCGTAATACTGTGATAGGGAGATACAAGAGAATGCCAGTGATATCCAGTGTGTGTATAAGAGATGTACTATTGATATAAGATACAAGATAATACAAATCATTGATGTCACTGTGGCACGCGTTATTACAGTGTATAAAGTGATATAATATACAATATAATACAAATCAGGATGTCGTTTTGGCATGTATACAGTATATTGCAGGGTATAAGATGTACTAGTAATATAATATCCAATATAATACAAATCAGTGATGTCATTGCCGCATGTGTATATTACGATGTATAGGACATACTAGTGATATAATATACAGCATAATGATTAGTGGGGACATTGCTGCGTGAGCATCTTTTAGCATTCTAGGTATACTAGTGGGCTAATATAAAGTATAATACCAGATCGAATGGCCGTGGGTATATTGCAGATTATAGAGGATAATAGCGATAAATGATACAGTATAAGGCCGAACAGTCATCACATTGCAGTGACCATGTATTATTACATTGTAGGAGGTATATAACGAACAGTTTAATACAGATCAGTGTTTACAGTGCTGGCCAAAAATAGGCTGCAGTCTAGGAGGTATAATAGCAAGGGTGGTCATTCCGAGTTGTTCGCTAGCTGTTTTCGGTCGCTACGCAGCGATCAGGCAAAAAAACGGCATTTCTGCGTATGCGGCGCAATGCGCACGCGCGACGTACTTTCACAACAGCCGATGCAGTTTCACACAAGGTCTAGCGACGCTTATCAATCGCACTACTGGCCACAGCAGAGCCGGCCCTAACCAATATGATGCCCTAGGCAAGATTTGGGCTGGTGCCCCCTAGCGCCACCGCTGGTTCCGCCTCTGACCTTGCACCTCTTTCCCAGCACCATCACCCCTCACCCATAGCAGTCATTATTTTGGTGTTTGAAGCCCCTATATTTTAAATAGGAACATTTCGCACATTTGGTGCTCAGCCCAAAAAGGGGTGTGTTTTTGCTGGCAAGGGGCATGGCCACACAATAGTAACCCCAATTACACCACACAGTACTGCAACTTTATTCACATTTGATCATGTGATAGTGTCCATAATTCATATTACATCCCACAGTAGTATCACTTTACCTTATAAACGTTACTCCTCACAGTAGAGCCCCTTATTCACATTACATCACCCTGAATTGCTCCTTATTCACATTACACCACACCCTATTGCTCTTTATTCACATTAGATGACACAATAGTGCCCTTTCTATACGCAACACCACATGGTAGAGCACCTTATACACATAATGCCACAGAGTAATGCCCCTTACACATATGAGACACATTATTAATGTCCTTATAAACATAATGCGCCTTACACATTATGACAACCTTTATTAATGCCCTTTTACACATAATGTCCCTTACACATATGCCGCACATTATTAATGCCCTTATACACATAATGACACACATAGTGCCCCCTACACATTTGCTGCACATTATTAGTGCCCTTATACACATAATGACACACATACAGTAGTACCCTGTCACACATATGCTGCACATTATTAATGCCCTTATACACATAATAACACACATAGTGCCCCTTACACATATGTTGCACATTATTAATGCATTTTTACATGACACACATAATGCTCCTTACACATATTCCGAACACTACTGCACAACCAACCTACTCACATGCACACAGCACTCACACTGCCACTAACACTGTGACCTCTGCCTCTGCTTGGATATTTATGTGTCCTCATAAATCTTGCCTCAATGCTGACATTGGGCACATTTTTTTTATGAAAATGCAGCTTAGTTGCATTGCTATGTGGCTAGGATGCACAAGCAGCTTCTGCTGATTAAGATTATATGTAGCATGCCTATATACTGTGTGAGACTGTGGCTGTATCTGCATATGAAATGCTACACACAGAATATAGGCATGATGCATATCATTTTAATCAGCAGAAGCTGCTGATGCCCCTAGGCATATCAAATGCCCTAGGCAATTGCCTAGTTTGCCTATGCCTATGGTCGGCTCTGGGCCACAGAGTGATTGACAGGAAGTGGGTGTTTCTGGCAGGTAACTGACCGTTTTCGGGAAGTATGTGGAAAAACGCAGGCGTGTCAGATACAAACGCAGGCGTGCCTGGGGAAACGCAGGTGTGGCTGGCCGAACGCAGCGCGTGTTTATGACGTCAAAACAGGAACTAAACAGTCTGAAGTGTTCGCAAGTTAGGAGTAGGTCTCGAGCTGCTCAGAAACTGCACAATCTTTTTCTCTGACGTCCTAGTGGATGCTGGGGACTCCGTAAGGACCATGGGGAATAGACGGGCTCCGCAGGAGACTGGGCACACTATAAGAAAGATTTGGTACTACCTGGTGTGCACTGGCTCCTCCCTCTATGCCCCTCCTCCAGACCTCAGTTAGATTTCTGTGCCCGGCCGAGCTGGATGCACACTAGGGGCTCTCCTGAGCTCCTAGAAAGAAAGTATATGTTAGGTTTTTTATTTTACAGTGAGACCTGCTGGCAACAGGCTCACTGCAACGAGGGACTAAGGGGAGAAGAAGCGAACCTACCTGCTTGCAGCTAGCTTGGGCTTCTTAGGCTACTGGACACCATTAGCTCCAGAGGGATCGACCGCAGGACCCGTCCTTGGTGTTCGTTCCCAGAGCCGCGCCGCCGTCCCCCTTACTGAGCCAGAAGCAAGAAGATGGTCTGGAAAATCGGCGGCAGAAGACTTCAGTCTTCACCAAGGTAGCGCACAGCACTGCAGCTGTGCGCCATTGCTCCTCATACACACTTCACACTCCGGTCACTGAGGGTGCAGGGCGCTGGGGGGGGCGCCCTGAGCAGCAATAAAATCACCTTGGCTGGCAAAATAACCACAATATATAGCCCCAGAGGCTATATATGTGGTAATTACCCCTGCCAGAATACAGAAAAAAGCGGGAGAAAAGTCAGCCGAAAAAGGGGCGGAGCCATCTCCCTCAGCACACTGGCGCCATTTCTCCCTCACAGTTCCGCTGGAAGGAAGCTCCCTGACTCTCCCCTGCAGTCTACACTACAGAAAAGGGTAAAAAAGAGAGGGGGGGGCACAAATTTGAGGCGCAGTAAATATTATAGCAGCTATAGGGGACATAATTCAGTTAGTCCCTGCATTATATAGCGCTCTAGTGTGTGCTGGCATACTCTCTCTCTGTCTCCCCAAAGGGCTTTTGTGGGGTCCTGTCTCCTTTAAGAGCATTCCCTGTGTGTGTGTGCGGTGTGTCGGTACGGCTGTGTCGACATGTTTGATGAGGAGACTTATGTGGAGGCGGAGCAGATGCCTATAAATGTGATGTCACCCCCTGCGGGGCAGACACCTGAGTGGATGGACTTATGGAAGGAATTACGTGCAAGTGTCGACTCCTTACATAAAAAATTTGACGACATGCCAAATGCGGGACAGCCGGCATCTCAGCTCGTGCCTGCCCGGGCAATTCAAAGGCCATCAGGGGCTCTAAAACGCCCACTACCTCAGATGGCAGACACAGATGTCGACACGGATACTGATACCAGTGTCGACGACGATGAGTCAAATTTAATGTCCACTAGGGCCATTCGTTGCATGATTGAGGCAATGAAAGAGGTTTTACACATTTCTGATATAAACCCAGGTACCTCAAAAAAGGGTATTATGTTTGGGGAGAAAAAACTACCAATAGTTTTTCCCCCATCTGAAGAATTAAATGAAGTGTGTGAAGAAGCGTGGGCTTTCCCTGATAAAAAATTGGTGATTTCAAAAAAATTACTAATGGCGTTCCCTTTCTCGCCAGAGGATAGGTCACGTTGGGAAACTCCCCCTAGGGTGGATAAAGCGCTCACACGTTTGTCTAAAAAGGTGGCACTACCGTCTCCGGATACGGCCGCCCTAAAGGAACCTGCTGATAGAAAGCAGGAGGAAGTCCTAAAGTCTATATATACACACACTGGTGTTATACTGAGACCAGCTATTGCTTCAGCGTGGATGTGCAGTGCTGCTGCTGCTTGGTCAGATTCCCTGTCAGAAAATATTGACACCCTGGACAGGGACACTATATTGCTAACCGTAGAGCATATAAAAGACTCAGTCTTGTACATGAGAGATGCACAGAGGGAGATCTGCCGGCTGGCATCTAGAATAAGTGCATTGTCCATTTCTGCTAGGAGAGGCTTATGGACTCGGCAGTGGACAGGGGATGCAGATTCTAAAAGGCACATGGAAGTTTTGCCTTATAAGGGTGAGGAGTTATTCGGGGATGGTCTCTCAGACCTTGTTTCCACAGCAACAGCTGGGAAGTCAGCATTTTTGCCCCATGTCCCCTCACAGCCTAAGAAAGCGCCGTATTAACAGGTACAGTCCTTTCGACCCCAGAAAAACAGGCGGGGAAAAGGCGGGTCCTTTCTGTCTAGAGGCAGAGGAAGGGGAAAAAAGCTGCACCACGCAGCAGGTTCCCAGGAACAAAAGTCCTCCCCCGCTTCTTCCAAATCCGCCGCATGACGGTGGGGCTCCACAGGCGGAGCCAGGTACGGTGGGGGGCCGCCTCAAAAATTTCAGCGATCAGTGGGTTCGCTCACGGGTGGATCCCTGGATCCTTCAAGTAGTATCTCAGGGGTACAAACTGGAATTCGAGACGCCTCCCCCCCGCCGTTTCCTCAAATCGGCCTTACCGACAACTCCCTCGGGCAGGGAGGCTGTACTAGAGGTAATTCACAAGCTGTATTCCCAGCAGGTGATAGTCAAAGTACCCCTACTTCAACAAGGACGGGGTAGCTATTCCACACTGTTTGTGGTACCGAAACCGGACGGTTCGGTGAGACCCATTTTAAATTTGTAATCCTTGAACACATACATAAAAAGATTCAAGATCAAGATGGAATCGCTCAGGGCGGTTATTGCAAGCCTGGACGAGGGGGATTACATGGTATCCCTGGACATCAAGGATGCTTACCTGCATGTCCCAATTTACCTTCCTCACCAGGAGTACCTCAGATTTGTGGTACAGGATTGCCATTACCAATTCCAGACACTACCGTTTGGACTGTCCACGGCACCGAGGGTGTTTACCAAGGTAATGGCAGAAATGATGATACTCCTTCGAAAAAAGGGAGTTTTAATTACCCCGTACTTGGACGATCTCCTAATAAAGGCGAGGCCCAGGGAGCAGTTACTGGTCGGAGTAGCACTATCTCGGGAAGTGCTACAACAGCATGGCTGGATTCTAAACATTCCAAAGTCACAACTGGTTCCTTCCACACGCTTACTGTTCCTGGGGATGATTCTGGACACAGAACAGAAAAAAGTGTTTCTCCCGCAGGAGAAAGCCAAGGAGCTGTCATCTCTAGTCAGAGACCTCCTAAAACCAAAACGGGTATCGGTGCATCACTGCACACGAGTCCTGGGAAAAATGGTGGCTTCGTACGAAGCAATTCCATTCGGCAGGTTCCATGCAAGGACCTTCCAGTGGGACCTCTTGGACAAGTGGTCGGGATCGCATCTTCAGATGCATCAACTGATAACCCTGTCTCCAAGGACCAGGGTGTCTCTACTGTGGTGGCTGCAGAGTGCTCATCTTCTAGAGGGCCGCAGATTCGGCATACAGGACTGGGTCCTGGTGACCACGGATGCCAGCCTTCGGGGCTGGGGCGCAGTCACACAGGGAAGAAATTTCCAGGGACTTTGGTCAAGTCAGGAGTCGTCCCTACACATAAACATTCTGGAACTGAGGGCCATTTACAATGCCCTAAGTCAGGCAAGGCCCCTGCTTCAAAACCAGCCGGTTCTGATCCAATCAGACAACATCACGGCAGTCGCCCATGTAAACCGACAGGGCGGCACAAGAAGCAGGGTGGCGATGGCAGAAGCCACAAGGATTCTCCGATGGGCGGAAAATCACGTAATAGCACTGTCAGCAGTGTTCATTCCGGGAGTGGACAACTGGGAAGCAGACTTCCTCAGCAGACACGACCTACACCCGGGAGAGTGGGGACTTCATCCAGAAGTCTTCCTACTGTTGGTAAACCGTTGGGAAAGGCCACAGGTGGACATGATGGCGTCCCGCCTCAACAAAAAGCTAAAGAGATATTGCGCCAGGTCAAGGGACCCTCAGGCGATAGCTGTGGACGCTCTAGTGACACCGTGGGTGTACCAGTCGGTTTATGTGTTCCCTCCTCTGCCTCTCATACCAAAGGTACTGAGAATAATAAGAAGGCGAGGAGTAAGAACGATACTCGTGGTTCCGGATTGGCCAAGAAGAGCTTGGTACCCGGAACTTCAAGAAATGTTATCAGAGGACCCATGGCCTCTACCGCTCAGACAGGATCTGCTACAGCAGGGGCCCTGTCTGTTCCAAGACTTACCGTGGCTGCATTTGACGGCATGGCGGTTGAATTCCGGATCCTAAAGGAAAAGGGCATTCCGGAGGAAGTCATTCCTACGCTGATAAAAGCCAGGAAAGAAGTAACCGCAAATCATTATCACCGCATTTGGCGAAAATATGTTGTGTGGTGTGAGGCCAGGAAGGCCCCTACAGAGGAATTTCAGCTGGGTCGTTTTCTGCACTTCCTACAGTCAGGAGTGACTATGGGCCTAAAATTGGGTTCCATTAAGGTCCAGATTTCGGCTCTGTCGATTTTCTTCCAGAAAGAACTGGCTTCACTGCCTGAAGTTCAGACATTTGTAAAGGGAGTGCTTCATATTCAGCCCCCTTTTGTGCCTCCTGTGGCACCTTGGGATCTCAATGTGGTGTTGGGTTTCCTAAAATCACATTGGTTTGAACCACTTAAAACCGTGGATCTGAAATATCTCACGTGGAAAGTGGTCATGTTATTGGCCTTGGCTTCGGCCAGGCGTGTGTCAGAATTGGCGGCTTTGTCATGTAAAAGCCCTTATCTGATTTTCCATATGGATAGGGCAGAATTGAGGACTCGTCCCCAGTTTCTCCCTAAGGTGGTATCAGCTTTTCACTTGAACCAACCTATTGTGGTGCCTGCGGCTACTAGGGACTTGGAGGATTCCAAGTTACTGGACGTAGTCAGGGCCTTGAAAATTTATGTTTCCAGGACGGCTGGAGTCAGGAAAACTGACTCGCTTTTTATCCTGTATGCACCCAACAAAATAGGTGCTCCTGCTTCTAAGCAGACTATTGCTCGCTGGATTTGTAGCACAATTCAGCTGGCGCATTCTGCGGCTGGATTGCCGCATCCTAAATCAGTGAAAGCCCATTCCACGAGGAAGGTGGGCTCATCTTGGGCGGCTGCCTGAGGGGTCTCGGCTTTACAACTTTGCCGAGCTGCAACTTGGTCAGGGGCAAACACGTTTGCTAAATTCTACAAATTTGATACCCTGGCTGAGGAGGACCTTGAGTTCTCTCATTCGGTGCTGCAGAGTCATCCGCACTCTCCCGCCCGTTTGGGAGCTTTGGTATAATCCCCATGGTCCTTACGGAGTCCCCAGCATCCACTAGGACGTCAGAGAAAATAAGAATTTACTCACCGGTAATTCTATTTCTCGTAGTCCGTAGTGGATGCTGGGCGCCCATCCCAAGTGCGGATTGTCTGCAATACTTGTATATAGTTATTGCCTAACTAAAGGGTTATTGTTGAGCCATCTGTTGAGAGGCTCAGTTATATTTCATACTGTTAACTGGGTTTAATATCACGAGTTATACGGTGTGATTGGTGTGGCTGGTATGAGTCTTACCCGGGATTCAAAATCCTTCCTTATTGTGTCAGCTCTTCCGGGCACAGTATCCTAACTGAGGTCTGGAGGAGGGTCATAGAGGGAGGAGCCAGTGCACACCAGGTAGTACCAAATCTTTCTTATAGTGTGCCCAGTCTCCTGCGGAGCCCGTCTATTCCCCATGGTCCTTACGGAGTCCCCAGCATCCACTACGGACTACGAGAAATAGAATTACCGGTGAGTAAATTCTTATTTTTTTTTAGCAGCGCTGCGATCCTTTTATTCGCATTTCTGCTAAGCTAAGATACACTCCCAGAGGGCGGCGGCTTAGCGTTTGCACGGCTGCTAAAAGCAGCTAGCGAGCGAACAACTCGGAATGAGGGCCAATATGTATTAATAAAGGAGCATGGTGACACACCATAACTTTCATATTAGCCGTTTTTTCTGTATTACCCCTGGCCTTAGCATGATTATTATTAAAAGGGGGTAGACCTGCAAGAGAGCAGGGCAGGAGAAGACTAAAAGATTTTCAGTTGTGGTTTGGAGTACATACAAACTCCACACAGTGATGAAATTAAGCACGAATAACATGCAATGCCATCCCCCTGTTTTCATATGGTGATGTACTGACCGATATGAATTTTGAACTGAAATCAATGATATGTAGCACCTTCTAACGCCACACTGCAATGAAATTAATCATGAATGACATGTAAGGCTATCCATTTATTTATATTGTGGTGTATAGATTGATATGAATTCTGTACTGAAATTATTTAATGCCGATACATAGCACTCTCTATTTATCCACAGTATACCATGCAGTTGAATATGAATTCTGAATGACGGTTTGAAGTACATACAAACTCCACACAAACGACAAATTGTGCATTCTTTTCTGTAGCGCTGCGTTCTCCAAAAAGGAGGCCTACGGCTTTATCTACTCACAATTGGGGTTGGAAGTTCATAGATTTCAATTCACTAGTATCTATGATATGGTGTACATATGAATTGTATGTGGATGTTTTTGAAATCTTATCTGGTGGTTTAAAGTCGCGCACAGGGAAGTCCACTCTCCTCACTATTGTGCCAATTGGTTATAGACCGTGGGAGAGATTATAATTTAAATATTGGTGCTCGTCAAGTTTTGTGGTAAACCAGCACATTTACATATGATATCATCGATACGTGCTATGAGTACCTTTACCACATGAAAACATAGAGCATTATTACTGATCAATATTTTCGCTCATGGCAGAGAAAGGTCTGCCACATTAATTAGTACTTATATTTGAATATATTTCCATGAATGGTCCTATGACCTAATATTTATGCATGTATTAAATTTGCTTTATACTATTACCTAGTGATTTTGTGTAACTTACAGTTTTATCAAGTGATAATAAAAGTTAAATTTTAATCTATCGATACAGGATGCGTGCCCCGGGTCAGACTTTTAGTCTTCTCCTGCCCTGCTCTCTTGCAGGTCTACCCCCTTTTCAGTTTGTTGAACTAATTTCCCGGGAGCACCACCAACCCAGTGCCATAGGTATTACATTAATTGAGCCTTCATGTTGGTTTAGACATATTGAGCAACTCCTAGCGAGTTGAAATTATCTGTGGCTACTTTCCACAGGTCTAGTGCGGTTTCAAATTCTTTTGTTTAGCATGATTATTATTAGCATTGCTTTTTATTGGGAAGGCGCCACAAGCGATTCGCAATGCCTTGCATAGTGCATACATTAGATTACATAACGATGCAGTAACAAAAGCTAAAACAGAATGCAGGTAAAAATAAGCACCACGATTCTCATAGCACAGTGTTACACAGTACAAAATCCACTGTTCTAAACGCATGGTTTAATCCCCTGGCATTACAGATTATTTGGTATATACTGATAACCGCTTAGTACAAATTAGCTTGTTCTATAACCTGAGTGTCCTACAAAATGCAGGCCTGGGAGGCAAAGCAAGTGGCAATAGCGCTCACAGTATAAAAATATCTACTTTAGGGAAAGTGCAATATTATGTTCACTTAGGTATCATAATAAGGTAGACTGGACAGAAGGAGAATGAAAGTCAAAGGTCCAAGCACACAGCTATGTCTTAAAGCGCTGAATAGTAATTCGTCTCTGCATAAAGGGGGTAATTCCAAGTTGATCGCAGCAGGATTTTTGATAGCAATTGGGCAAAACCATGGCCCTCATTCCGAGTTGTTCGCTCGGTATTTTTCATCGCATCGCAGTGAAAATCCGCTTAGTACGCATGCGCAATGTTCGCACTGCGACTGCGCCAAGTAACTTTACTATGATGAAAGTATTTTTACTCACGGCTTTTTCTTCGCTCCGGCGATCGTAATGTGATTGACAGGAAATGGGTGTTACTGGGCGGAAACACGGCGTTTCAGGGGCGTGTGGCTGAAAACGCTACCGTTTCCGGAAAAAACGCAGGAGTGGCCGGAGAAACGGTGGGAGTGCCTGGGCGAACGCTGGGTGTGTTTGTGACGTCAACCAGGAACGACAAGCACTGAAATGATCGCACAGGCAGAGTAAGTCTGGAGCTACTCTGAAACTGCTAAGTAGTTAGTAATCGCAATATTGCGAATACATCGGTCGCAATTTTAAGAAGCTAAGATTCACTCCCAGTAGGCGGCGGCTTAGCGTGTGTAACTCTGCTAAATTCGCCTTGCGACCGATCAACTCGGAATGAGGGCCCATGTGCACTGCAGGGGGGCCAGATATAACATGTGCAGAAAGAGTTAGATTCGGGTGGGTTATTTTATTTCTCTGACGTCCTAGTGAGTGCTGGGGACTCCGTAAGGACCATGGGGAATAGCGGGCTCCGCAGGAGACTGGGCACTCTAAAGAAAGATTTAGTACTATCTGGTGTGCACTGGCTCCTCCCTCTATGCCCCTCCTCCAGACCCCAGTTAGAATCTGTGCCCGGACAGAGCTGGGTGCTTTTAGTGAGCTCTCCTGAGCTTGCTAATAAGAAAGTATTTTAGTTAGGTTTTTTATTTTCAGAGAGCTTCTGCTGGCAACAGACTCTCTGCTACGAGGGACTGAGGGGAGAGAAGCAAACCTACTAACTGCGGCTAGGTTGCGCTTCTTAGGCTACTGGACACCATTAGCTCCAGAGGGATCGAACACAGGACCTGACCTTGTCGTCCGTTCCCGGAGCCGCGCCACCGTCCCCCTCGCAGAGCCAGAAGACAGAAGCCGGCAGAAGCGGAGAAGACATCGAAATCGGCGGCAGAAGACTCCTGTCTTCACATGAGGTAGCGCACAGCACTGCAGCTGTGCGCCATTGCGCCCACACTAACCCACACACTCCGGTCACTGTAGGGTGCAGGGCGCAGGGAGGGGCGCCCTGGGCAGCAATTGTTACCTCCTGGCGAATGCTGCATATAAACAGTGGCACACTGTTATATGTATGAGCCCCCGCCATTTATTTTACAAGAAATTGCGGGACAGAAGCCCGCCGCTGAGGGGGCGGGGCCTTCTTCCTCAGCACTCACCAGCGCCATTTTCCTTCCACAGCTCCGCTGAGAGGAAGCTCCCCAGTCTCTCCCCTGCAGAATCACGGTAGAAGGGTAAAAAAAAGAGGGGGGGGCACATAAATTTAGGCGCAAATAATCATAATACAGCAGCTACTGGGTAAACACTAAGTTACTGTGTAATCCCTGGGTTATATAGCGCTGGGGTGTGTGCTGGCAAACTCTCTCTCTGTCTCTCCAAAAGGCCTTGTGGGGGTCCTGTCCTCGTTTAGAGCTTCCCCTGTGTGTGTGGTGTGTCGGTACGCGTGTGTCGACATGTTTGACGAAGAGGGCTATGTGGAGGCAGAGCAAGTGCATTTGACTGCCGTGTCGCCGCCGACGGTGCCGACACCTGATTGGATGGATATGTGGAAGGTGTTAAATGATAATGTAAACTCCTTACATAAAAGGTTGGATAAAGCTGATACCTCGGGCCAGTCAGGGTCTCAACCCATGCCTGATCCTACAGCACAGAGGCCCTCAGGGTCTCAAAAGCGCCCACTATCCAAAATGGTTGACACAGATGTCGACACGGATTCTGACTCCAGTGTCGACGACGATGATGCAAAATTGCAACCAAAAATGACAAAAGCTATACGTTACATGATTATAGCGATGAAGGATATTTTACACATATCAGAGGTAAACCCTGTCCCTGACAAGAGGGTTTATATGTATGGGGAGAAAAAGCAAGAGGTGACTTTTCCCCCTTCACATGAGTTAAATGAGTTATGTGAAAGAGCGTGGGATTCCCCAGATAAGAAAGTCCTGATTTACAAAAGGTTACTTATGGCGTACCCTTTCCCGCCAGAGGACAGGGTGCGCTGGGAATCCTCCTCTAGGGTAGATAAAGCTCTGACACGCTTATCTAAGTAGGTGGCCCTGCCGTCGCAGGATACGGCCACCCTAAAGGATCCTGCAGATAGAAAGCAGGAAAGTATCCTGAAATCTGTTTATACACATTCAGGGACTCTACTGAGGCCGCCAATTGCGTCGGCGTGGATGTGTAGTGCTGTAGCAGCGTGGATAGATAATCTGTCTGAGGAAATGGATACCTTAGACAGGGATACCATTATGCTGACCCTGGGGCATATAAAAGACACTGTCCTATATATGAGGGATGCCCAGAGGGACATTTGCCTACTGGGATCTAGAATTAATGCAATGTCAATTTCTGCCAGGAGGGTCCTGTGGACTCGGCAGTGGACAGGTGATGCCGACTCCAAAAAACACATGGAGGTGTTACCTTACAAGGGTGAGGAATTGTTTGGGGACGGTCTCTCGGACCTGGTTTCCACAGCTACTGCTGGGAAGTCAAACTTTTTGCCATATATTCCCTCACAACCGAAGAAAGCACCGTATTACCAAATGCAGTCCTTTCGCGCACAAAGAAGCAAGAAGGTCAGAGGTGCTTCCTTTCTTGCTAGAGGCAGGGGCAGAGGAAAAAAGCTGCACCTTACAGCTAGTTCCCAGGAACAGAAGTCCTCCCCGGCTTCCACTAAATCCACCGCATAACGCTGGGGCTCCACGGGTGGAGCCAGGAGCGGTGGGGGCGCGTCTCCGACATTTCAGCCACCAGTGGGTTCGCTCACAGGTGGATCCCTGGGCTATACAGATTGTGTCTCAGGGATACAAGCTGGAATTCGAGGTGATGCCCCCTCAACGTTACCTAAAATCGGCCCTGCCAGCTTCCCCCATAGAAAGGGAAGTAGTGGTAGCGGCAATTCACAAGCTATTTCTCCAGCAGGTGGTGGTAAAGGTTCCCCTTCATCAACAGGGGAAGGGATACTATTCCACAATGTTTGTGGTACCGAAACCGGACGGTTCGGTCAGACCTATATTACATTTAAAGCCCCTGAACATTTATCTGAAAAGATTCAAGTTCAAAATGGAATCGCTCAGAGCGGTCATTGCAAGCCTGGAAGAGGGGCATTTTATGGTGTCTCTGGACATCAAGGATGTCCACCTCATCAGGAGTACCTCAGATTTGTGGTACAGGACTGTCATTACCAATTCCAGACGTTGCCGTTTGGTCTGTCCACGGCACCGAGAATATTTACCAAGGTAATGGCTGAAATGATGGTGATCCTGAGAAAGCAAGGAGTCACAGTTGTCCCATACTTGGACGATCTCCTCATAAAGGCGAGGTCGAGGGAGCAGTTGCAGATCAGCGTAGCGCACTCACAGGAAGTGTTGCAACAGCATGGCTGGATTCTGAATATCCCAAAGTCGCAGCTGATTCCTACGACGCGTCTGCCCTTTCTGGGCATGATTCTGGACACAGACCAGAAGAAGGTGTTTCTCGCGACGGAGAAGGCTCAAGAGCTTGTGACTCTAGTCAGTGACCTCTTAAAACTGAAACAGGTGTCGGTGCATCACTGCACGCGAGTCCTGGGAAAGATGGTGGCATCGTACGAAGCCATTCCCTTCGGCAGGTTCCATGCGAGGATCTTTCAATGGGATCTGTTGGACAAATGGTCCGGATCGCATCTTCAGATGCATCGGCTGATCACCCTGTCCCCCAGGGCCAGGGTGTCTCTTCTGTGGTGGCTACAGAGTGCTCACCTTCTCGAGGGCCGCAGATTCGGCATACAGGACTGGGTCCCGGTGACCACGGATGCGAGCCTCCGAGGGTGGGGGGCAGTCACTCAGGGAAGAAACTTCCAAGGGTTGTGGTCAAGTCAGGAAACTTGTCTGCACATAAATGTCCTGGAACTAAGGGCCATATTCAGCGCCCTGAGTCAAGCGGAGCCCCTGCTTCGCAACCAACCTGTGCTGATTCAGTCAGACAACATCACCGCGGTGGCTCATGTAAACCGCCAGGGCGGCACAAGAAGCAGAGTCGCGATGGCGGAAGCCACCAGGATTCTTCGGTGGGCGGAGAATCACGTACAAGCACTGTCAGCAGTGTTCATTCCGGGAGTGGACAACTGGGAAGCAGACTTCCTCAGCAGGCACGACCTCCACCCGGGAGAGTGGGGACTTCATCAAGAAGTCTTCATTCAGATTACAAGTCGATGGGAACTGCCACAGGTAGACATGATGGTGTCCTGTCTCAACAAAAAGCTGCAACGGTATTGCGCCAGGTCAAGAGACCCTCAGGCGATAGCTGTGGACGCCCTGGTAACACCGTGGGTGTTCCAGTCGGTCTATGTGTTCCCTCCTCTTCCTCTCATACCCAGGGGACTGAGAATCGGAAGAAGAAGAGGAGTGAGAACAATACTCATTGTTCCGGATTGGCAAAGAAGACCTTGGTACCCGGAATTGCAAGAAATGCTCACAGAGGACCCATGGCCTCTGCCTCTCAGCAGGACCTGTTGCAACAGGGGCCCTGCCTGTTCCAAGACTTACCGCGGCTGCGTTTGACGGCATGGCGGTTGAACGCCGGATCCTAGCGGAAAAAGGCATTTCGGAGGAAGTTATTCCTACGCTGATAAAGGCTAGGAAGGACGTGACAGCAAAGCATTATCACCGCATATGGCGAAAATATGTTGCTTGGTGTGAGGCCAGGAAGGCCCCTACAGAGGAATTCCAACTGGGCAGATTTCTGCACTTTCTACAGTCTGGAGTGACTATGGGCTTGAAGTTGGGATCCATAAAGGTCCAGATTTCGGCCCTATCCATTTTCTTTCAAAAGGAACTGGCGTCTCTTCCTGAAGTTCAGACGTTTGTTAAGGGAGTGCTGCATATTCAGCCCCCTTTTGTGCCACCAGTGGCACCTTGGGATCTCAACGTGGTGTTGGGTTTCCTAAAATCTCACTGGTTTGAACCACTTAAGACCGTGGAGCTGAAGTATCTCACGTGGAAGGTGGTCATGCTATTGGCATTGGCTTCGGCTAGGCGTGTGTCAGAATTGGCGGCTTTGTCATGTAAAAGCCCCTATCTGGTTTTTCATATGGACAGGGCAGAATTGCGGACTCGTCCCCAATTTCTGCCAAAGGTGGTGTCATCTTTTCATTTGAACCAACTTATTGTAGTGCCTGCGGCTACTCGTGACTTGGAGGATTCCAGGTTACTAGATGTAGTCAGGGCTTTGAAGATTTATGTAGCCCGAACGACTGGAGTCCGGAAAACTGACTCGCTGTTTATCCTATATGCCCCCAACAAGTTGGGTGCTCCTGCTTCAAAGCAAACCGTTGCCCGCTGGATCTGTAACACGATTCAGCAGGCTCATTCTGCGGCTGGATTGCCGCATCCAAAATCAGTGAAAGCCCATTCCACAAGGAAGGTGGGTTCATCTTGGGCGGCTGCCCGAGGGGTCTCGACATTACAGCTTTGCCGAGCTGCTACTTAGTCGGGTTCAAACACATTTGCAAAATTCTACAAGTTTGATACCCTGGCTGAGGAGGACCTTGAGTTTGCCCATTCGGTGCTGCAGAGTCATCCGCACTCTCCCGCCCGTTTGGGAGCTTTGGTATAATCCCCATGGTCCTTACGAAGTCCCCAGCATCCACTAGGACGTCAGAGAAAATAAGATTTTACTTACCGGTAAATCTATTTCTCTGACGTCCTAGTGGATGCTGGGGACTCCGTAAGGACCATGGGGAATAGCGGCTCCGCAGGAGACTGGGCACAGCTAAGAAAGATTTAGGACTACCTGGTGTGCACTGGCTCCTCCCACTATGACCCTCCTCCAGACTTCAGTTAGAATCCTGTGCCCGGCCGAGCTGGATGCACACTAGGGGCTCTCCTGAGCTCCTAGAGAGAAAGTATATTTTAGGTTTTTTATTTTACAGTGAGGTCTGCTGGCAACAGACTCACTGCAGCGAGGGACTAAGGGGAGAAGAAGTGAACCTACCTAACTGGTGGTAGCTTGGGCTTCTTAGGCTACTGGACACCATTAGCTCCAGAGGGATCGACCGCATGGAACCGGCCATTGGTGTTCGGTCCCGGAGCCGCGCCCCCCTTACAGAGCCAGAAGCAAGAAGAATCCGGAAAATCGGCGGCAGAAGTCATCAGTCTTCACCAAGGTAGCGCACAGCACTGCAGCTGTGCGCCATTGCTCCTCATACACACTTCACACTCCGGTCACTGAGGGTGCAGGGCGCTGGGGGGGGGGGGCGCCCTGAGAAGCAATAAATACACCTTGGCTGGCAAATATATCACAATATATAGCCCCAGAGGCTATATATGTGATAAATACCCCTGCCAGAATCCATAAAAAAGCGGGAGAAAAGTCAGCCGAAAAAGGGGCGGAGCTATCTCCCTCAGCACACTGGCGCCATTTCTCCCTCACAGCTCCGCTGGAAGGAAGCTCCCTGGCTCTCCCCTGCAGTCTACACTACAGAAAAGGGTAAAAAAGAGAGGGGGGCACTAAATTTAGGCGCAATATACATATAGCAGCTATAAGGGGATATAATTTAGTTAATCCCTGATTTATATAGCGCTCTGGTGTGTGCTGGCATACTCTCTCTCTGTCTCCCCGAAGGGCTTTGTGGGGTTCTGTCTTCTGTTAGAGCATTCCCTGTGTGTGTGCGGTGTGTCGGTACGGCTGTGTCGACATGTTTGATGAGGAGACTTATGTGGAGGAGGAGCAGGTGCCTATAAATGTGTTGTCACCCCCTGCGGGGCAGACACCGGAGTGGATGGACTTGTGGAAGGAATTACGCGAAAGTGTCGACTCCTTACATAAAAAATTTGACGACATGCCAAATGCGGGGCAGCCGGCTTCTCAGCCCGTGCCTGCCCAGACGTCTCAAAAGTCATCAGGGGCTCTAAAACGCCCGCTACCTCAGATGGCAGACACAGATGTCGACACGGATACTGATACCAGTGTCGACGACGAAGAGACTAATGTAATGTCCAATAGGGCCACTCGTTATATGATTGAGGCAATGAAAAATGTTTTACACTGTTTTAAATGTTTTACAATGGTGACCCCAGGTACCACAAAAAAGGGTATTATGTTTGGGGAGAAAAAACTACCAGTAGTTTTTCCCCCTTCTGAAGAATTGAATGAAGTGTGTGAACTAGCGTGGGCTTCCCCCGATAAAAAATTGGTAATTTCAAAAAAATTACTAATGGCGTACCCTTTCCCGCCAGAGGATAGGTCACGTTGGGAAACACCCCCCTAGGGTGGATAAAGCACTTACGCGCTTATCAAAAAAGGTGGCACTGTCGTCCCAAGATACGGCCGCCCTAAAGGAACCTGCTGACAGAAAGCAGGAGGCTCTCCAGAAAGCTATATATACACACACTGGTATTATACTGAGACCAGCTATTGCCTCAGCATGGATGTGCAGTGCTGCTGCTGCATGGTCAGACTCCCTGTCAGAAAACATTGACACCCTAGACAGGGACACTATATTGCTAAACGTAGAGCATATTAAAGACGCTGTCTTTTACATAAGAGATGCACAGAGGGATATTTGCCGGCTGGCATCAA
Organism: Pseudophryne corroboree; assembly: GCF_028390025.1. Taxonomy (NCBI): domain Eukaryota; kingdom Metazoa; phylum Chordata; class Amphibia; order Anura; family Myobatrachidae; genus Pseudophryne; species Pseudophryne corroboree. The sequence goes on from NC_086451.1 coordinate 236,704,667, forward strand.
AAATAAGTGCACTGTCCATTTGTGCCAGGAGAGGGTTATGGACCCGGCAGTGGACAGGTGATGCAGATTCTAAAAGGCACATGGAAGTTTTGCCTTATAAGGGTGAGGAGTTGTTCGGGGATGGTCTTTCAGACTTAGTGTCCACAGCAACAGCTGGGAAGTCAGCATTTTTGCCACATGTCCCCTCACAACCAAAGAGAGCACCGTATTATCAGGTGCAGTCCTTTCGCCCCCAAAAGAGCAGACGGGGAAGAGGCGCGTCCTTTCTGCCCAGAGGCAGAGGTAGGGGAAAAAAGCTGCAGCATACAGCCACTTCCCAGGAACAAAAGTCCTCCCCCGCTTCTTCTGCTAAGTCCGCCGCATGACGCTGGGGCTCAGCAGGCGGAGCCAGGTACGGTGGGGGGCCGTCTCAAAAACTTCAGCAATCAGTGGGCTCGCTCACAGGTAGATCCCTGGATCCTTCAAGTGGTGTCTCAGGGGTACAGGCTGGAATTCGAGACCCCCCCCCCGCCGTTTCCTCAAATCTGCCTTACCAACGACTCCTTCAGAAAGGGAGGCTGTGTTAGAGGCAATTCACAAGCTGTATTCCCAGCAGGTGATAGTCAAGGTGCCCCTACTTCAACAAGGACGGGGTTACTATTCCACAATGTTTGTGGTACCGAAACCGGACGGTTCGGTGAGACCCATTTTAAATTTGAAATCCTTGAACACATATTTAAGAAAATTCAAGTTCAAGATGGAATCGCTCAGGGCGGTTATTGCAAGCCTGGAAGAGGGAGATTACATGGTATCTCTGGACATCAAGGATGCTTACCTGCATGTCCCCATTTACCATCCTCACCAGGAGTACCTCAGATTTGTGGTACAGGATTGTCATTACCAATTCCAGACGTTGCCGTTCGGCCTGTCCACGGCACCGAGGGTATTTACCAAGGTAATGGCCAAAATGATGATACTCCTTCGAAAAAAGGGAGTTTTAATTATCCCATACTTGGACGATCTCCTGATAAGGGCGAGGTCCAGAGAGCAGTTGTTGGTCGGCGTAGCATTATCTCAGGAGGTGCTACACCAGCACGGTTGGATTCTGAATATACCAAAGTCTCAGCTGGTTCCGGCGACACGTCTACTGTTCCTGGGGATGATTCTGGACACAGTCCAGAAAAAAGTGTTTCTCTCAGAGGAGAAAGCCAAGGAGCTGTCATCTCTAGTGAGAGGCCTCCTGAAACCAAAACAGGTGTCGGTGCATCATTGCACGCGAGTCCTGGGAAAGATGGTAGCTTCCTACGAAGCGATTCCAATCGGCAGGTTCCATGCCAGAACCTTTCAGTGGGACCTGTTGGACCAATGGTCCGGATCACATCTTCAAATGCATCGGTTGATAACCCTGGCTCCAAGGACCAGGGTGTCTCTGCTGTGGTGGCTGCAGAGTGCTCATCTCAGAGAGGGCCGCAGATTCGGCATACAGGACTGGTTCCTGGTGACCACGGATGCCAGCCTTCGGGGCTGGGGTGCAGTCACACGGGGAAGGAACTTCCAAGGACTTTGGTCAAGTCAGGAGACTTCCCTACACATAAATGTTCTGGAACTGAGGGCCATTTACAATGCCCTAAGTCAAGCAAAGCCCCTGCTTCAAAACCAGCCGGTTCTGATCCAGTCAGACAACATCACGGCAGTCGCCCATGTAAATCGACAGGGCGGCACAAGAAGCAGGACGGCGATGGCAGAAGCCACAAGGATTCTCCGATGGGCGGAAAATCACGTGTTAGCACTGTCAGCAGTGTTCATTCCGGGAGTGGACAACTGGGAAGCATACTTCCTCAGCAGGCACGACCTCCACCCGGGAGAGTGGGGACTTCATCCAGAAGTCTTCCAACTGATTGTAAACCGTTGGGAAAAGCCACAGGTGGACATGATGGCGTCCCGCTTAAACAAAAAGCTAGAAAAATATTGCGCCAGGTCAAGAGACCCTCAGGCGATAGCTGTGGACGCTCTAGTGACACCGTGGGTGTACCGGTCGGTTTATGTGTTCCCTCCTCTTCCTCTCATACCCAAGGTACTGAGGATAATAAAGAAAAGAGGAGTAAGAACTATTCTCATTGTTCCAGATTGGCCAAGAAGGTCTTGGTACCCGGAACTTCAAGAATTAATCTCAGAGGACCCATGGCCTCTGCCGCTCAGACAGGACCTGCTGCTGCAGGGGCCCTGTCTGTTCCAAGACTTACCGCGGCTGCGTTTGACGGCATGGCGGTTGAACACCGGATCCTAAAAGAAAAGGGTATTCCGGAGGAAGTCATTCCTACGCTTATTAAAGCTAGGAAAGATGTAACCGTACAACATTATCACCGCATATGGCGAAAATATGTTGCGTGGTGTGAGGCCAGGAAGGCCCCAATGGAGGAATTCCAGCTAGGTCGATTTCTGCACTTCCTACAGTCAGGGGTGACTATGGGCCTAAAACTGGGTTCCATTAAGGTCCAGATTTCGGCTCTGTCGATTTTCTTCCAAAAAGAACTGGCTTCACTGCCTGAAGTTCAGACATTTGTCAAGGGAGTGCTGCATATTCAGCCTCCTTTTGTGCCTCCAGTGGCACCGTGGGATCTCAACGTGGTGTTGGGTTTCCTAAAGTCACATTGGTTTGAGCCACTCAAAACCGTGGATTTAAAATATCTCACGTGGAAAGTGGTCATGCTTTTGGCCTTGGCTTCGGCAAGGCGTGTGTCAGAATTGGCGGCTTTGTCATGTAAAAGCCCCTATTTGATTTTCCATATGGATAGGGCAGAATTGAGGACTCTTCCCCAGTTTCTTCCTAAGGTGGTATCAGCTTTTCACTTGAACCAACCTATCGTGGTGCCTGCGGCTACTAGGGACTTGGAGGACTCCAAGTTACTGGACGTAGTCAGGGCCTTGAAAATTTATGTTTCTAGGACGGCTGGAGTCAGGAAGACTGACTCGCTATTTATCCTGTATGCACCAAACAAGATGGGTGCTCCTGCTTCAAAGCAGACTATTGCTCGCTGGATTTGTAGCACAATTCAGCTTGCGCATTCTGTGGCCGCAGCCTAAATCTGTAAAAGCCCATTCCACGAGGAAAGTGGGCTCTTCTTGGGCGGCTGCCCGAGGGGTCTCGGCTTTACAACCGAGCTGCTACTTGGTCAGGGGCAAACACGTTTGCAAAATTCTACAAATTTGATACCCTGGCTGAGGAGGACCTTGAGTTCTCTCATTCGGTGCTGCAGAGTCATCCGCACTCTCCCGCCCGTTTGGGAGCTTTGGTATAATCCCCATGGTCCTTACGGAGTCCCCAGCATCCACTAGGACGTCAGAGAAAATAAGATTTTACTCACCGGTAAATCTATTTCTCGTAGTCCGTAGTGGATGCTGGGCGCCCGTCCCAAGTGCGGACTGTCTGCAATACTTGTATATAGTTATTGTTACCTACAAGGGTTATTGTTGAGCCATCTTTTGAGAGGCTCTGTTGTGTTCATACTGTTAACTGGGTATATTATCACGAGTTATACGGTGTGATTGGTGTGGCTGGTATGAGTCTTACCCGGGATTCAAAATCCTTCCTTATTGTGTCAGCTCTTCCGGGCACAGTATCCTTACTGAAGTCTGGAGGAGGGTCATAGTGGGAGGAGCCAGTGCACACCAGGTAGTCCTAAATCTTTCTTAGCTGTGCCCAGTCTCCTGCGGAGCCGCTATTCCCCATGGTCCTTACGGAGTCCCCAGCATCCACTACGGACTACGAGAAATAGATTTACCGGTGAGTAAAATCTTATTTTCTCGTAGTCCGTAGTGGATGCTGGACGCCCGTCCCAAGTGCGGACTTTCTGCAATACATGTACATAGTTATTGCTTAATAATGGGTTATGTTATGTTGGCATCCATTGTTGATGCCCTGTTGTTGTTCATACTGTTGACTGGATAAGTGTATCACAAGTTATACGGTGATTGGTGTGGCTGGTATGAGTCTTACCCGAGATTCCAAAATCCTTTCCTTATAATGTCTGCTCTTCCGGGCACAGTTTTCTTAACTGAGGTCTGGAGGAGGGGCATAGAGGGAGGAGCCAGTGCACACCAGATAGTACTAAATCTTTCTTTAGAGTGCCCAGTCTCCTGCGGAGCCCGCTATTCCCCATGGTCCTTACGGAGTCCCCAGCATCCACTACGGACTACAAGAAATAGATTTACCGGTAAGTAAAATCTTATTTTCTGTGCAGGGTAAATACTGGCTGCTTTATTTTTACACTGCAAATTAGATTGCAGATTGAACACACCCCACCCAAATCTAACTCTCTCTGCACATGTTATATCTGCCTGCGCACAGCGTATATTCAGTGCAGACAGAGGGAGAGAGGGCATGCCAGCAGCTCACAGAGCGCTGGGCATGCCCCCTCAGTGACGAAAACGGGGGCGTGGCTCGCGAGTGTGGATCCTCCGTGAAGCCACTCCCTCTTTTCTTAGGACACACCCCTTTTTGGGAGCGCGTGTGAGTGTGTTCCTCTTTGTAAGTATGAAAAGTTGGGAGGTATGTAACTGTAGAGAAGCTACCTGCCACAGATGTAAAAAGATGGGGTTTTATATGCAGCTGGATGCTGCTGTATACCTCTTGCTTGCTGCTGCATGCTCCACTGTGCCCACAATCCCCACTCCCCCTGCCCCCCACTGTATTCTTTCCACTTGCTGCACTCTCTGCTCTCTGTGGTCTATCTGCTCTCTGCTATCTCCACCCCCTCTCTGCTCACTGGGGTCTCTCTGCTTTGTGTATGCTCCCCGATCTCTGATCTCTCCCTACTGTACTCTCCTTCCTCTGTACTCTGTCTGCTCTCTGGGGTCTCTATACTATCCCCACTGTACTCACTACTCTCTGGGGCCTCTCCACTCTCTGTACCGTCTCTGGGGTCTCCCTTCTCTCTGTACTCTCCCCACTGTACTCTTCCCACTCACTGTGTTCTCACTGCTCTCTATACTATCCCCACCGTACTCTCACCAATCTCTGGAGGCTCTCTGTACTCTTCCCACTGTACTATTTACCCTTACAGAGCTCTATTTTTTTATCTGCATGTTTTATCCCGATTACATTTCCAGTACTCTGCACTGTCTGTTACCTCTGACATCCCTTTATGTGTCTATGGAGATTCCTGGAACTGTGGGCCAATCAGGCAGATGATTATAGCAGCAAAGTTGAGCCCTTCTCTCAACTGCAGCAGCATCTGTCTCTTTACGTTGGGAGGACTTTGGGCTACACGCTCCTATACTGTAGTCCGAAGCAGCTTACCCTGGCATCCTTCTCCCAGCTACAGTGACTCTTTGCTTCCAGGTTGGGTGGGATCTTTAGGTCATTCTCCTCTATCCCATGGCACGCAGAGCTGTCTCTGTGTGCCACTGTGGGGGGTACTATTGTCCACGCCAGCAGCCACCAGCGGGTGGGTTGGTGGTGGGGCTTGGGTCTGCCATGGTTCAGATGAAAGGGGGGTTGCAGCCATGGGAGGGGACACAGACTGACTGTCTCGGTGCCCCCTCATATCCATCACCTTGGGCATGTGACCACTTAGCCCCTCCTAGTTGTGGCCCTGATGTAGATACACTATTTAGGGGGTACATTAATGGGGGGGAAAATTCACACTTACATGTAGGTACACTATTTAGGGGTACATTATGTTAGACAGTGGATCCCTCTGCTGTCTGTCTTGGTAAGTGCCGTTGTGTGGACTTACATCCCTATCAGACGCCGCAACACTCTGTCAACACATTGGCCAGTATTTACTAAAAATCCGGGTTTGGTCGATTTGTGTTTTTTTTTTCTAAGTCCCAATCCGGGAATTCACTAAGCACCAATCTCGGCAGTGTCTGGTCTTTTCGTAATGGTTTGAATGACAACGTCCCGAAATACGAATGAATAGACCATCGGTCAAACGCGGCTGTTATTTCATAGAATACGGGAATTCACTATTCATTCGTATTTGGGTGTTAGTCTCTGAGGACTCAAATGCGGTCGTATTTTTTTGCGATTCGTTAAAAAAAGCGGCAAAAAAATAGACCTGCTTTTTTCAGTCGTGTTTACATGTGTTGCAAATAAAAAATCACTCACACCTGAATTAGGATGCCTATAAAAGGATGTTAGGCCCATTTCAATACACCTACACTCAGAAATGGCAGCAGGACTGTGGGCCAGTGATCTTCTGTGTGCTGTGGGATTCCTCAGACTCAGACATCAGCCTGTAAAGTACCCAGGGCCAAGAAACTGAACATGGTCAGCAGGTTGTCCAGGTCCCGCGGAGGCTGCGCAGGCCTCGTTTTTTTAGGGGTCGTTTAAACTTGAACGCATTGTCCGATAATAAAGTCATACAGATGTTCCGTCTAAATCGTAACAACATTTTCCGTCTGTATGACCTTGTCAAACTGGGCCTAGACCCTGAGACAGCACGCTCTCGCCCTGTCTCAGGCCTGAACAAACTCCTGGCTGTGTTGCACTTTATGGCTACTGGGAGCTTTCAGGCTGTGTCTGGGGATGTCATAGGAATCTCACAGCCCTCATTTTCCAGAATCTTAACACAGGTGATGTATACCTAACGACCTCTTCTGTTTTGTGTCTGTTTTAATTTCTCGGTGGCCAGTTCTGTCCTAAAATCTCAAGTTTATTGTTCTTTAAAATGTTCACACAGGTTTTGGCTGTTTTGCAGCCCCACATCGAGGCCTCAATCTGCTTCCCTACCCAGGAGTCTCAGTGGCATGCCGTCAGGGTAGATATCTCTGAGCTGGCTGGCATGCCCAATGTGCTTGGAGCCATAGATTGCACACACATTCAGCTGAGACCACCTAGGGGCAGGCAGCACATATATACAAACCGCCATTTTGAACACTCCACAAATGTGCAGGTGGTTTGTGATGCAAATCTCAAAATAATGAGTGTTGTTGCTGGTTACCCTGGGGGCTGCCATGACTCCTTCATCCTCAGTCAGTCATCCTTCTTTGATAAGTTTGAGGACGGACAAATGCCAGATGGATGGCTGCTGGGTATGTAATTTGATATGTGTAGGCCTGCGTATACTTTGTCCAAATACAGGTGCAGATGTATTAACCTGTAGAAGGCATAAGGAAGTGAGAAACCAGTGATCTGTGCAAGGTGATAAAGGCACCAGCCAATCTGCTCCAATATGTAAATTAACATTTAGGAACAGATTGTCTGCTGCCTTTATTACCTTGCACATATCACTGGTTTTTCACTTCATTATGCCTTCTACAGGTTAATACATCTGCCCCACAGTGTGTTACTTATGTGTTGCTGTATCTTAACATGAATCACGTTACTATATCTGTCTTTTAGGTGATGGAGGATATGGCTGTTTCTCTTGGCTTCTAACTCCATTGTCCCGACCTGATACCCCTGCTGAACACAATTACAATAATGCACATAAGTCCACGCGGAATGTGATAGAAAGATGTTTTGGTGTGCTGAAATCTAGGTTTCGGTGTCTGGATAAGTCTGGTGGCCTTTTGTTGTATAGTCCCTCCAAGGTGACTCAAATTGTGTTCTGCTGCTGCTTTCTTCATAACATGTGTTTGCAACAACATCTGCCACATGTTGAGGAGAAGGAGGAGGAGGAAGAAAGCAGCCAGCAAGCAGAGGAATTAGAGACATCTGGTGATACTTGGAGTACTGATGTAGGGAGGCAGGTTAGGCAACAGATCATCAATCGCTATTTCTAAGGTAAGCTTGGTTTGCTTATTTCATTTGTTGTGTCTTCATAAATAGATGTTTTGTTTTTTTTAACAAAATCCATTACTCTGAATGTGTCTGTCTCCTTGACACATACAAACATACCCTCGCTATATGATAAACAAATGTCGCATGTGTATTGTGTGTATTTTTAATATCAAAACAACAGATTATGAGTGGCATGCATTAAGTCTGGATAAGTGTTCGAAATCTTGCAGTGCTAATTTCTTACAAGCCCAACATCATCCATTTAGTATTTCACTTTATCATTGTGTGTAATGTCCTAATGCACAGGTTCACAAACTTGGCCCTCAGGACCACACACAGTGCATGTTTTTCTCGTAACCCAGTAGAAGCACAGGTGTATGAATTACTCACAGACATATGTTAAAAGGTTCACAGGTGGAGCTAATTATGTCACTTGTGATTCTGTGAGTAGACCTGCAAAACATGCACTGTGTGGGTTCCTGATGGCCGAGTTTGAGAACCTGTGTTCCCAAAAAACACTCCTCAACATATAATATGTTAGCCTTGAGGAATACATGTGTCCCTATGTGTGATGCACCATCATATTTAAGACTCACAAACTTACTGTAATCAGGAATAATTTATTTCCTAATGTTTGATGCTGTAAACTTGATGATGTGTAAGTAAATACACAGTTTGCCACACATATACATTATTATACACAGTTCTTTTTTTTGGGGGGGGGGGGGAAAGTACATATTTGTTTGTTCAGCATCATGTGTAAAAACATGCTTAATAATTTTTAACACACACAAACATGTCCCAACAATACTGACATTCATTTGGACAATGTTATTCAAACAAAACAAAGGCAACATATTACAAGCTTTTTACGCCACTCAATTGTGTTCATCTTGTAATGTTGTATAGATAAGATAGCTAAGATATGTATCACTAACATTGTAATTTGGATTGTCTGCAGGCAAAGAGAATGATTGGAATCTAGAAAGAGTAATGATTAGAAAAAAATCAAGTGGTCAGTTTACTTCCTGCTAAAAACATTCTGCCTGGCTGGCAATTATTGTATCTGCAGGCAAAGAGAATGATTGGAATCTAGAAAGAGTAATGATTAGAAACAAATCAAGTGGTCAGTTTACTTCCTGCTAACATGTATGTGTGGCTCCATCAACATTTTCCTCCTCCAATACCCCAAAAAAATGAAAAGGAATAAATGTGTGTACTATTTTTAACAATTATTTTGGTCCACTTATAATTAATGATGTTAAAAAAAGGGTCAAGGAGCTAAGTGTGATATTTTGTAAAGCAACAAAAACACTTGCTAACTATTTTGAGTTACTTATCACAAATGTCTAACTTGTTTTTTTACGTTTTTTTTGGTGACTGCTTGTCCTGCCCTTTGGCTTTAGCACTGTCATGTTGGCGTGCTCTGGTGGACCGTCTTGGTGGTGATGAGACTGGCGTGATATTTGGAGTAGTCGTACCAGAACTGCTGGTTGTTTGCTGTTGGTGCATGCATCTGAGTGTTTCATTCAGGTTAGTGAGGGTGGCATTGAGTTCACGTGTAGCAGCATTTTGATTGTCTGCTATTCTGAATAAACTTTCATTAATCTTTTGACTGTTTTGAAAAATGCTCATATAACTTTGCTGTTGTCTGTGCTTTTCTTCCATTAGTCTGTGCTGTTCTTCCATTACTGTGCTGTTCTTCCATTATGCGCTGTAAGTTGCCCATGACCTGTGTAATGTCTGTACGCATGAGTTCCATGGTATTGCCTATTCTGGTTGTTTGCTCATTTTGTCGACTCAGATTTCTTGAGATTCTTCTGAGGTGAGATGGTAGGCTTGCAAACATTTGTGTCTGCTTACGCAGGCAATCTTCATTAGTGGCCTGCTGTCTAGCCCAAATAGTCCAAAACACCTGATCAGGGCCTTGTGTTCCTGGTGTTGTTGGGCTGTGTTGTGGTGGTGGTGTGCTTTGCTGTGGTGGTGTACTCACAGGTGCTGGGGGGCTCATTCCTTGCATTAATGGCTGCATTTCTAAGATGTTTGTCTCCTCCATGTCACTGTGTTGATGTTGTTGCGGAGGGATGCTGTTCCCAGGACTCGAAGCTGAAATGTTAAACATATCTCCGTTAGCTATCCATATGTTTGTAAACAAAAAAACACTCCTAGTGCAGCGCCTAATTGTGGTAAAGATGAGAAAAATGAACTACTGAGACACTGCGCTTGCCTTAACCACTATGTGAGGAATGTTTGTGAAATGATAAAAAATCACTACACATGGAACACATGTCATTCACTGTTGCTTTCAACTATTCTGCCTAGCAACATCATCACTCATAGCTTAAATACATACATATGCCTGTTTGTGGCAAATGTGTCTGGTTACTTAATTGTGAAAGCAAACACTTTAGTTTTATTGTAGCTCACACATACTCCACCATAAAAAAAACATTGAAATACATAATGTGTTACCTTATAGCTTTGTTCAAACAAACATAGTAATGTTTTTGTATGTATTTTGCAATGTTACCTCAAGCACACATGACATTTTTTGAAAAACAAACTTACTTTTTACAAACAAACCAACATGCTTTTTTGTTGCAGCATCTTATACCCAATGTCATACTGTATGACTCAAGTGGACATACATATCTTTACTGGATGTGGACAAGGCCATTTAGTTTGGATTCCATTTCAGCTTTTACTTACTGCGGTAAGTATTTTTGTTTTGGATGTGTTTAGACTTAATGCGGTTATGACTGATTATGATTATGTTCTGACATTTTACACTTTTTTTTTCAGTTTGATATTCACAATCAAGATGAGGGGAGTGTGGATGACGTCTTGGAGGTGTGTCCAAAATTTGGAGTGGGGGGACAGAACATACGGACGATAATCTTCGTGGCGGGGTAGCCTGCTGTGTTTGTGCCGGGACAGACGACCTTGCTTTCTTTTCGGCCACAGGTTTCTTGTGGTGATGTCTTACAGAAGAGCCACTTCTGCTGCTCCATACTTCTTTTGATGGACCTTTTAATTAAAGTGCAATTTTGTTATGGCCATTCCTTTACAAGCATACCCTATACTACAATGGACACTTTACCTGCTTCCGCAGCGTCAACATCATCAGATGTGTTAGGATTTACTGGCCGACGAGTAGTACTGCTTTTTTCAGACACTGTATAAAATGAGATATATTCATAAATCATGCTATTGTGTATACGTCCACCCATTATGCTTATAAACATTTTTACATTTAGAAATGCTTGGTTTTTAATTCAAACAAACATAAGGACCAGAAATACAAAAAAAAAAAAAAAAACACATATGCACTATGGCAACATCAAGACAGGCAAACATGTACAGGACACTGACATAGGCCACAAGTTCAAGGAAAGGTTTTTTATTTTTTAAAAAACACACAATCTCATTTTGTATTGTTTTTAAAAATATTACAGATGCAATATCTAATTTGCTCTGTGATGTGGCACTCCAAAGACACATTACCACTATATGACCAAAAAAAAAAATGCTGCAAATTTTTGGATTACAAAAAATGCAGTATGGTGTCACGGTACAAATACAAGCAAAAAAAAAATTACATTAAAAAAAAAACATAACATTCTCTAAAGATGACATTACACATGTAAGTGGTTTACAAACCACTTTCCAGTACTCCAGCCTCTAACATGATAACGACTTTTTGTAATAAAAAAAAACATGGATCACTTATATATAAAACATAGTCATAATTTTTAACGTAAAAAACGCCCAAAAGGAAAACATTATTGCAGGACAAATCAGAGACACACCAAGTCCAAACTACACATGCTAAATATCTGTCTGAAAAACACATGACATACAATAAAGTAAGATGTTACATTGGCTTTTAGCTAACACATGACCCAAAACAATGTATTTGCTGACACACACTTGAAGATGGGAGTAATATGCAACGTCACATGACACAGATTACAAAATAAAACATTTAAAAAAAAAAAAAAACACATGCTCACCATTCTTCCTTGGCCTATCTGAATCCCGGACATGGGTTGCAGAGACAACTTCAGGAGGTATTACACTCCGCATGGGCTCCTCATACTCCAGATAACTTGCAATATAGGGCTGGCCACCACCGGTTTGCGAAGCCAACTTGGCCTCCTTGGCTATTTTGGACTTGACACGTCACTTTATGTCATAGTACCGTTTGCGGCATGTGTCCTCCGTCCGCTTGACCACCCCCTCATTATTGACAGCAGCAACTACTTTCGCCCACAACACACCGTCTTCCTCCGTGTTGGCACCTTGGCGGACTCAGGGCCAAATAGCTGCCTCTGATACTTCATCAGCTCACGCACCAATGCCACATTTTCAGCAAAACTAAACTTAACATTCCGCCCAGTCTTAGTAGTGGTGCGTGGCTGCGGAGCACTCTGACTGTCACTGTCACTTGAGGCTGCTGCAGCAACCTCACCCACCTCCTCCACCTCACTAACCTCACTAACACTCACCTCCTCCACCTGACCGACCTCCTCCCCCTCACTCACACCCTCCACCTCTGAGTCACACATAATTGTGTGTCTAAACAGTTAACACAGGAAAAAAAAAAAAGACAAACAACACACTCCTCCACTACCACTACACAACTCACACACACACACACACACACACACACACACACTGACAAGGGACTATAAAGAAAAATAACTTGGACTAAAAATGAGACAAAACCACAAAATACAAGACAACAAGAATGACAAGACGACTTTCAAACACAATACCACACTCAGAAATCGCTACCAACTCTCCTCTTCAAACCACAAATTCACCTACCTCCACAGCACAACCTCCCTCCTCCTCACCACTAACTAAACCCACGAGGTGCGGACGGTTTGGGGCGTATTTATATGGTTGCGCACAGACACTCCTACCATCTGAAACACAACCAATCACGAACGGGGATGAAAATCGAAACTGAAAGTGAAAATGCGGCCGAGGGAAAAAAAAACCCTGCCGCGTTTAACTTAGGAAAAAAAAACAGCAAATCCAACAAAAACACGTACGCAAACGACAATGACGGCCGTAAATGTGCCAAAAAAAAACCGACTGGCATCTACATCGGAAAACACGAAAACCATAAAGTCGACTGCTTCGTAACTTTGCGTATATGGATTCAAAAAGTTGCATGAAAATGCACCCGATACAAAACGAGTTTAAACACTACACAAACCGACTCAAACACGAATATTAGTAAATATTGCCCATTATAGGTAATGGGTTTGTGTAATGGGCTTTTAACACTTACATATAGGTACACTATTTTTGGGGGTAATATTACTGTAAATAGATTTTTCACGTAAAATATATATTTAATATGTTTAGTTATTGAAAATGTGCTTTTATGGTGTATTTTTAATTTTTTTACCAAAGTGTCACATTCAACTCGCCTATCTAAACCACCTTCAATTGTTTGAGAGTTTAAAACTCGGAACCCTATTATACTGGGTGTATGGTTGTATGTACAAAATGGAAAAACATCGGTATGTGAGTTTGAACAGTGGCCCTCATTCCGAGTTGATCGCTCGCTAGCTGCTTTTAGCAGCAGTGCAAACGCTAAGCCGCCGCCCTCTGGGAGTGTATCTTAGCTTAGCAGAAGTGCGAACGAAAGAGTAGCAGAACTGCACAGGAAAAATTTCATGCCGTTTCTGAGTAGCTCCAGACCTACTCCTATCTTGCGATCACTGCAGTCTGTTTAGTTCCGGGTTTGACGTCACAAACACGCCCTGCGTTCGGCCAGCCACTCCCCCGTTTGTCCACTCCTGCGTTTCTGCCTGGCACGCCTGCGTTTTTTAGCACACTCCTTAAAAACGCAGAGTTGCTGCCCAGAAACACCCACTTCCTGTCAATCATACTACGAACACTCGAGCGACTGAAAAACTTTGCATGAGCTTGGGTAAAACTACAAAGTTTTGTGTGAAAGTACTTAGCGCATGCGCGCTGCGTACCATGCGCATGCGCATAAATGCCGATTTGTCACCTGATCGCTGCGCTGCAAAAAACGGCAACGAGCGATCAACTCGGAATGAGGGCCAGTGTGAGTTGCGGAAGCAACTTTGCATGTTCTCTGACCCTATTACAATGTGCGAGTTTAGCGCTACTTCGAACATTTCCAAAATTTAGACCCTATTACATTTGGCCCCTAGTTTTTGTAAAAGAATGGGAAATACGCACGAGTGTTGGGCACTGAGCATTTTGGTCCAAATACCAGTAAAAACCAGAATATAGGGAGTAGCTCAGTAGGCAAAAAATACAGTCTTCCATGTGTTTAATTGGGAGTCTGCTAAGACAGAGAGTAATGCAACATGTGTCTGTGCTATGGGGGTCATTCCGAGTTGTTCGCCTGCAAGCCGTTTTTAGCAGCTTTGCACACGCTAAGCCTACGCCTACTGGGAGTGAATCTTAGCATAGTAAAATTGCGAACGAAAGATTCGCAATATTGCGAAAAGACATCTCTGTGCAGTTTCTGAGTAGCTCCAGACTTACTCGGCATCTGCGATCAGTTCAGTGCTTGTCGTTCCTGGTTTGACGTCACAAACACACCCAGCGTTCGCCCAGCCACTCCTCCGTTTCTCCAGCCACTCCCGCGTTTTTCCCAGAAACGGTAGCGTTTTTTCCCACACGCCCATAAAACGGCCTGTTTCCGCCCAGAAACACCCACTTCCTGTCAATCACATTACGATCGCCTGAACGAAGAAAAAGCCGTGAGTAAAATTCCTAACTTCATAGCAAATTTACTTGGCGCAGTCGCAGTGCGAACATTGCACATGCGCACTAAGCGGAAAATCGCTGCGATGCGATGAAATTTACCGAGCGAACAACTCGGAATGACCCCCTTAGTACGATATTTCTACACTGTGACTGACCATTCTGATTCTCATGGGTAGTGATGGGTGTGTGTATATATATATATATATATATATATATATAATATTCCTGCTGAAAATCTATTGATTGAAACGTTGAAGCATATCAATACTATAGCAATGTGTTTTTTTGTTAGCCAGGAGTGCTGCACCTCTATACTGTATATATATATATATATATATATATGTAGAGAGAGAGAGAGAGAAAGAGAATGGAGCACTCACCAGAGTTTTCAAATAAACAAGCAACTGTATTTATTTTTAGACAGCATATACTCAGCTCAGTTCCAGCATTCGTTATTTCATCTCAAACGTTTTTGGTCCACACATGACTGTCATCAGGAGACACTGCCTCACAACAGCTGTCACGTGCATATCCCAAAGAACCAGCAGCAAGCCTGGCCATGCAAGATATTTCTCACTTCCACAGCTGCAGATATGCAGTAACAGACTGGTGTGCCCAGGTATCCAGCATGTCCTTGGCTTGCAGAATGAGACTAGTGTGTTGCTGGGTCCGAAGGAAAAGGAAAACTATCTGTCTCAAACTAATTAGAATAGAGCTAATCAATCGTAAGGACTTCAATGGAGTATTTAAATAAGAAATGTGTATTCCACGCACACACTATGAAGACTGCTTTTATATATGCCTATCTCTAAGAATCTGAAATTTAGTAAAACCCTGTAATAACAAAAAAGGACGTTTATTTTATTCACTGCAGCGTGAATCCACCAGCTGAAATGACAAGACCCTTACCTTGTATGTTCTATTAGAAGGTTCACTGTGTTCAGGTAAACATCTAAAGTCAGCTCATGACGCAGCATTTCTACAGCGGCTGCAATTACACAAAGAGGAGTCAGGGAAAATATACTTCCCTATATATTAGTTGTATCATACTTACAATGTCCAGGGTATCTTACCCATGCTAATGACATCATCAGGCAAAGAGCAATGCAAAAGAATCTTCATTTTCAAAAAAAGGCCAGCTGGATGTAAGTGTTCCTGGAAAATCAGAAAAATAAACAGATCATTCAAGACAGCAGATCACTAAAATTAATAAAAGTTTTGGTTTTCTTCTGTAATAAAGCCTTGTTCAGGCTCCGTGGGCCTGATTAAAATTTTTAAGTAAAGCAAAAAAAAAGAAAAACCCAACAAGTAACTTTGTGTGTGGAACAAACCATGGCCCTCATTCCGAGTTGATCGGTCGCAAGGCGAATTTAGCAGAGTTACACACGCTAAGCCGCCGCCTACTGGGAGTGAATCTTAGCTTCTTAAAATTGCGACCGATGTATGCGCAATATTGCGATTACTAACTACTTAGCAGTTTCAGAGTAGCTCCAGACTTACTCTGCCTGTGCGATCATTTCAGTGCTTGTCGTTCCTGGTTGACGTCACAAACACACCCAGCGTTCGCCCAGGCACTCCCACCGTTTCCCCGGCCACTCCTGCGTTTTTTCCGGAAACGGTAGCGTTTTCAGCCACACGCCCCTGAAACGCCGTGTTTCCGCCCAGTAACACCCATTTCCTGTCAATCACATTACGATCGCCGGAGCGAGGGAAAAGCCGTGAGTAAAAATACTTTCTTCATAGTAAAGTTACTTGGCGCATTCGCAGTGCGAACATTGCGCATGCGTACTAAGCGGATTTTCACTGCGATGCGATGAAAAATACCGAGCGAACAACTCGGAATGAGGGCCCATGTTGCCATGCAAGGGGAGCAAATACATTAAAAATAATTTCTGTTCACGGTAAATACTGGCTGTTTTTTTTGTATGGACAGATGTGTCCTTATACAGCGTTGCTGTGATATGTACACACAGAAACATGCATCGGGACAGCACTATAACCTGCTAAGCTGCGACTACTTGCAGCTGTCGGTCTATAATGCTAAGCCTATGGGGGTCGGGAGTGCAACCTATGTGTACGTATTGCAGCAACACTGTATAAGGACACATCTGTAGCACACAAATGTTAGACAGCTTTATTTTTACACTGCAATTTAGATTTCAGTTTGTACACACCCCACCCAAATCTAAATCTCTCTGCACATGTTACATCTGCCCCAGCTGCAGTGCAGCATTGTTTTGCCAAGTTGCTTGCTTTTTTGAATCAGGCCCTATGTTGCAAAACAAATAGTGCAAAACAACGTGGATGCTTGAGATTACTTCGCTGCCAGGGGAACATATGTAACAAGATGTAAAGCTAATCTTCAGCAGCACCATAAAGGGAGATTTAAATTTAACAAATTTGACAGAAACATACTCTCTATAACTACACTGCTTATTATATGACTAGGGTAAACATGGCATTGGCACTCCTATCTCACTCCCTCATATGAACTTTAAATTGGGATAAACAAGAAAGCAGAGAGGAGTAAAACTACTACACTCTGCTGGGCATTACTGTCACTGTTTATTATTTGGCATTGATACTACGGGATGGTATTGGGATGCTGGCAGTCAAAATACAGACTGCAGCATCCCAACTCTGGATCATGACACCTTGCAGGTACGTATTCTAAACCTAATCCCTAACCTCCCTAATCTAACCCTTATTACCTGCAGCCTAACCCTACATCTTCCTGGTGCTGCTTATCCCTAATCCCCCCTCCCCACTGTCTAAACCTAACACCCCCCCTCAGCCTAACCCTAACCTCCCCCTGTAGCCTATCCCTAACCTAACCCTCCCTTGCAGCCTACAACTCACCTACCTCCCACCCCCAATCCCCCACGTCCTGCCCCCGCTGTTTACCTCTGAGCATTGGCAGCAGTCGTTAAGTCAGGATCCCGGCATTCGGGATTCTGGCGCCGGCATTGAGAGCTATGTTGGGATCCTGGCGTCGGCATTCCGGGCAGTGTTAGGATTCCAGTGTCAGTATTTTAGACTGCCAGGATCCCAAACACCGGGATCCTGACTGGATCCCGATACTACTGGTCATTCATTATGCAAGGATTAGCTGCTTCTGGCATTTGGCATGTTAATGGGCATCACTAAAGATGTGCTTGTTGTAGATGCAGAGTGTTACTGCACAGACTACATATTAGATCTTCCAGGGAGGCTTCACGATCCTTACTAAGATGGCTTCCAACCTTGTACTGTGCATATGCAGCACCATCTTGTTCACTGTGTTACAGCAGTGGGAGTGGCAAGTCTTCCACTCAGCTTTGTGAGACTAGAGTGGCTTACAACCCCTTTCCAGCCAGCCTGCACTGCTACCAACATACACAGATGACTAGTGGGCTATATGACACCCTACTCTGCTCATGCTTCACTCCATAGAACCAGTGTGTATAATTGTATGACTGTACTGCATCTACCATCAATAAACCACCCCATTGGTTAGTCATTTGAGCTGTTTGTGGTATCTCAGGGCATCCGCTGGTGGGTTCACTAACTTTACCACGATATAAAAAATCTGTATACACATATTTCAAGTGCTTAGTAGTTGGTTATGTGCTTATTGGTAGATATACTATTTATGTGCTTATTACTAGGCCTTAACTAATAGTGTTATTTTTAATGTGTATATAACCGGGCATTACTGAAAGGCTCCTATATAATAAAAGGCTAATGCTGCTCCTCACCTCCATGGGGGAACTCAACTGTTTTCCGGGCCGGCGGCCATTAGAAAGCGCCCAACAGCAATTCAAGTGTTGCTCTGTTCAGGCGCACACTGACATTACTGGTATGTAAGGCAGGTAACTAGTCTATATATATATATATAAAAGGCTAACACTGCTTCTCACCTCTGTGGTACCGCCGCCAACCACAGGATGGCATCCGACACATAGACACACACACACCCCTATGTGCACAGCAACTCCCACCATATACTGCCACTATATAGACTGCACCCCCATCCTCTTGCATATTCTGAACCCCCCACCATATACTGCCCCTATATGCACACTGCACCCCCACATCCCTCCATATAATGCCCCCTATATAGAGGGTGCTCCACTTCTCTATATACTGCTCTTGTCATATACCGCATACTTTGAACTCCCTCCTCCATATACTATGCTGCAACCCCAGGTTACGTGCCATCCTGGGATTTGACAAAAGTAGCAGCAGTATCCAGGAAAAGGATGCAGGAACCACCAGACAGTCCTGCAGCACTCAGAGCTGAAGTACCGGGGACATGTGGAGCCACTTACTGGCAGAGGAAGAAGGCAAATCAGTCCAACAGGAAGGGGTGAGACTCTGTGT
Organism: Pseudophryne corroboree; assembly: GCF_028390025.1. Classification (NCBI taxonomy): domain Eukaryota; kingdom Metazoa; phylum Chordata; class Amphibia; order Anura; family Myobatrachidae; genus Pseudophryne; species Pseudophryne corroboree. The sequence goes on from NC_086451.1 coordinate 236,723,502, forward strand.
GGTGTGAGCAGTGCAGTGACCGGGAGGAGAAGGGGTTGCTGTTAGGGTGTCACGATCCTGACTGTAGTTCTCATATTTGGTGACTTACCTCTGCCATCTGTCCTGGATCCTGTGTCTTTTTGCTCACTGGGATAAACAGCTTGTCAGTACCATGAGTTTCCTGGGTGCAGAGTTAACGAGCTCCACCTGTGGTGATTAACCTTCTGCGTGAATCTGAATTCAGCAATCTTAAGTTTAGGCCTAAAAGCCAGCATCCTCTGTTCATTTGCAGAAGTTCAGGCTTCAGTGTTCTTTTGGCCTGCTAGCCCTTACTCCACATCAGAGCCTAATCTGGAGTACTCACGTGACAGTGTCTGATCACCTGACCCGGAGCTATCCAATCCTGTGCCAGCCTGAGACTCTCTGAATCACCTGACACTGCTCACCAATCTCCAAGGGCCAGGAAATATAAGTCAGGAGATCTGAGTTGCAGACTCTGCCAGTTCCTTGTGTCATACACTCAGCTATGAGTGAGCTTAGAAGCTAAGCTCCCTAAAGGAAACACTTGTAGTTTGGTTCCCGTAAAACTCTGCTCTTTTGCTACCCAGTCTGGATTACAGTTGTGTTACCATTGATATCCAGTATTCGTCTCATTTTAAAGCCATAGCCGCAGTATTCCACAGTCTCGTCTTAAAGACACAGCTGCCGTATTCTACAGTTTCATCTTAAAGCCAAAGCTGCAGTATTCTTCAGTCTCGTTTTAAAGCCACAGCTGCAGTATTCTACAGTCTCATCTTAAAGTCACAGCTGCAGTATTTCTACAGTCTCATCTTAAGCCACAGTCGCAGTACTTGTCAGTTTCATTTTAAAGCCACAGCTGCAGTATTCTACATTCTCATCTTAAAGTCACAGCTGCAGTATTTCTCCAGTCTCGTCTTAAAGCCACAGCTGCAGTGTTTGTCAGTTTTGTCTTAAAGCCACAGCTGCAGTATTCTCCAGTTTTGTCTTAAAGCCACAGCCGCAGTATTCTTGAGTCTCGTCTTAAAGACACAGCCGCAGTGTTCTTCAGCCTTGCCTTAAAGTCACAGCTACAGTCATTGTTCTACTTACAGTTGCGTTTCCAGTTATATCCGGTACCAGCCCAGTTCACAGTGCGGTTCCCAGTCTCACCGGTAACCAGTCCGGTTCAACGTCTTCAGCTCTCCTCCCAGTTCTGCGCCACTCCAGATAACCTATTTCATAGTAACCTTGAGTACACAAGCACCTACTCCTGTGACATTATATCCAGTTCAATCTCACCAATATATTCACCATCCTGCTATCAGCACCAAATCCCTGGTGATCCAGTGGTCAGGATACGGCTCCCTTTGCTGAGGCCCGGGTTCGATCCCCGGTCAGGGATTGCTCCTTCTCCTCACTGATTCCTACAGACCAGCCTAATATACACATAGTCCTCCAGTCACCCGCACAGACTTCACTAACACGCTTGGTTCACAAAAACCACAGTCATGACATGGGGCTACAGATGATGCGGTTGAGGAGGAGATTGTTTTATATATACTGCGTGCAGGCGGATGAGTGGGGTCCTGTGCTCGTCTCTCCCTCACCCAGCACAGGCCATGCCCAGACTCTTCCATCCAGCTGCTTGTGGCTACTGGTGTCCTTTACCCCCAGACAGGGTGGGAACTGTGTGGGGACTGATGATCCTACTCATGCCTGTACTGGTCTATATAGTGCAGCATCTCTCTATCACACACACTCAGCGTGACAGAGCCCCGATTCCCAGCAGCAGGCCTTCCAGAAATCCAGCAGCTCCTGTGTGAGTAGCAACCTTCCTCCGCTATAATCAGGCCCTGGTGTCTGTCATTTAAACAGGATTTTAAGTAGTATTATTGATAATTATTGCTATGAATATTACTGAGTATTGCTACTGAGCTGCAAGTTACTGGGCAACATTACTACAGCCGGGAATATTGATGACCGTAATATAAAGTGTTACCACTACTCATAATATTACTTAACGCTACTGTAGCTGGAAAAATTACTGCCCATTGTCACAGTGGTCTATTACTGTGCTGAGTATATATCTAGGTATTACTAGTGCTGTGCAAATTGCTGAGCATTATTACTATTCTTCATACTAATGGCATAGCATTTATGTTATGCATGTTATTTTAATAGAATATTACTAATACCATTAACCTGACAATGCAGCACAGTGTCCAACACATTATTCTTGCATGAGCAATTGTTGCACAATTTCCCACTTCGAAGGCACCAAAGCTACATCTGTCTATTACTACTAATACAGGTGAAACTCAGAAAATTAGAATGTTTTGCAAAAGTTCATTTATTTCAGTAATTTAACTTAAAGGTGAAACTAATATATTATATAGACTCATTACATGTAAAGTGAGATATTTCAAGCCTTTTTATAATTTTGATAATTGTGGCTTACAGTTTAAGAAAACCCCAAATCCAAAATCTCAGAAAATTAGAATATTGTGAATAGGTTCAATATTGTAGGCTCAAAGTGTCACACCCTAATCAGCTAAATAATCCAAACCACCTGCAAAGGGATCCTGAGCTTTTAAATGGTATCTCAGTCTGGTTCAGTACAATTCACAATCATGGGCAAGACTGCTGACCTGACAGTTGTGCAGAAAACCATCATTGAGACCCTCCACAAGGAGGGAAAGCCTCAAAAGGAAATTGCAAAATATGCTGGATGTTCTCAAACTGCTGTATCAAAGCACATTAATAGAAAGTTAAGAGGAAGGGAAAAGTGTGGAAGAAAAAGGTGCACAAGTAGCAGGGATGACCACAGCCTGGAGAGGATTAACAGGAAAATGCCATTCATAAGTGTGGGGGAGCTTCACAAGGAGTGGACTGAGGCTGGAGTTAGTGCATCTTGAGCCACCACACACAGACGGATCCTGAACAATTTAAAAATGCTGTATTGGGGGGGCGTGGCCTGGCAGGCAAGCTGGACGGACGTGCCTGAGTGCAGCTCCGATATCTAGCATATTTAGAGCTTTCTTTGACCCTCATTGCAGCTCTTATTGGTGTCCCTTTATACCCCACATATTGCCCCTGCCCTCGGTGTGTCAGGTCCCAGAGCCGGAGGGGGCCTCCTGTCTCCTTGCGGGTTGGGGCCTGTGTGCCTGGTAGAAGCCGGGGTCTAGATTTCAGCTGGGACCCGGAAGAGGTGAACCCCACCAGAGATGCAGTGTGAGGATCCGCTCTGACCGCCCCGCATGACCGCCACTCACCGTTTCCGACACCACTCCTCTCATCCCCGCTTCGTCTGCAACCTCAGTGAGCGCCTGGAGGGGCTTTGTGGCTGATCGGCGGGCTCCGTGGCCTCTGTGCCTGCTGCGGGCTGCTCCTGCCTGACGGGCCGGGGACGGCGGTCTCCGGAGGCCCGCGATCGGACCTCCCATCGTGGCGGCTGGCCTGACGGAGCTCTCCCCTGCCCTGCTGGCCCAGCACTGACTGTCTCCCAGCCTCTGACACCCAGGGGGAACTGAGCGCGGGGCCTGTGGATATAGGCTCGTGCCAGCGGCCATCTTGGATCCAGAGCCCAGGGGGTCTCTGCTTCCCCCAGCACTTGGAGGTAGGGGTGGGGTACCCTGGCTGTTGGCTGGCCCATGGCTGGGACCCACCACCTGCTGGACCCTCAATTACGCCCCCCAGAAGAATTTATTGTGGGTATGTGGAGCAGGGGACTGTCTACATGCCTGCATTAGCACGTCACTCCGGATACTGCCTGTATGTACCTTATGTTTCTACTGCAGTGGGGGGCAAGTTCACACTTGGTGAACAGTAATAGAGGTCAGGGGGGACCCCTGGGGTTCAGCCCTTTAAAGCTGAGAGTGCCTCTACTGTGTTTTTTTTCTCTCTCTTCTCTACCTCGGATGTTTTGTTTCACCTATGATAACTGTTGCAGGAGCTCCATCTACTGGTGGCTTTATTGTTTGATTGCAGCTGCCTGAGAGAACCTATGTTTCTTACTATGTGAGCCATTGGCACATGCCCTGAGTCTTGGGACTTTCTCTCATCGATATTTATGTCCTGATAATTACAGTATACTTTTCCTACTACCGAATCTTTTCCAGCTCTGTAACACAGTGATCTTCTCCTGCTGTTCTGCCCGTATGTTCCATCATGCCCAGAAGTAACAAAAAGCAACACGGTGCGGACCTGAGTCAGAGTATTAAAAAATTTGCCTACTCCAATGCTAAATTTCGGGACAAGGGGCTCCCCCGTTGCCTGATATATCAGATTCGGAAGATTCAGATCACTCCCCATTGACACGGAAAGACCTACAACTGCTTTTCCGTGAAATTCAGGAGACAAGGAAATCTGTGCAGGCGGTGCAGGCGGAGGTACATACGGCAATTGCCTCTCTTAAGGCCGACGTTACCGACCTTGAGGACAGAACTGAGCACTTAGAGTCCAAAATGGATGACATGGTTGCTTTCCAACAAGGAATGGGGGATGAAATTCATGGCCTAAAGCAGGAAATGCAGTTACTCCTGGAACGCCAAGAAGATCAAGAGAACAGGGCGCGACGGAATAATCTCCACGTCAGAGGTATCCCTGAGGACATTGATATGACGTCCCTCCACGATTACCTTAAGAAACTATTTGTGCACCTTTCACCATCAACACCGGAAGACCATCTCCTGTTGGATAGGGCTCATAGGGCTCTCCGCCCTTGATCCCAGGATTCAGCTCAGCCCAGAGATGTCATTCTGCGTTGCCACTACTATTCGGCTAAAGAGGACATTCTTAGAAAGGCTAGGAAGCTCTCCAAGTTAGAATTCCTGGGGCACTCTCTCCAACTATTCCAGGATATTGCACCTACCACCCTGATTAAAAGAAAGGAATTCAGACCCATTACTTCGGTTCTTCGGGACAATGGCATTCGCTACAGATGGGGATTCCCCTTTCGCATCCTGGTGTGGCATCATAACCGCCTTCACTCGGCTAGGGATCTGGCTGAAGCTAAAGGACTCCTGCGTAACCTGGGTCTCTCCCCTCCATCGGCCTCATCTGAGTCTCCGCAGCGGGTGTGCGAGGCCCCCTCCATAGAGTCGACTACCACTCCCAGGCGCTCTTTGAACCGAGACTGGACGAGAGTACCCTCTGCTCGGAAGTCTGCCTCTGCTGGCCCTCCCACTTGATGCCTTATGTGTTTAATTACAATTTAATCCTGTATTCTGCTGTTTCTGCACATGCATATATTGTTGAGATGTTCTTTTTCTCTTCTTACGTTTTGACTACTGGCCCTGTTTTCCCTGTATCTGGCATATATGCCTAGATTTTCAGCTTTTCTCATTGTATTTGTGAATGCTGGGTGGGTGTAGGGCTGGGGTTCCCCTTACGGGAAATGTTCCTCTCTGTACTAGTATTGTCACCCTTTATATTGTTGTTTGTTAGTGCTATCCTCTGCCCAGGGCATTATTTGTTACTTATACAGTTTGCTACTGGTTACCCTTTCCGGTAGTAGGAACTAGGAAGTTCTGTCCAATCCTTTCTTCCTTTAACATTGGTCCCTAGACTCAGGACACATGATAATCAGTGTCCGCTGTTCTCAATGTACCTGGCCCAGCCGGGCCGCGTCCCCATAGTTGGGTCTTATACCCGAGTCCGGTTGCTGTCACTTAGTGACCCTTTCCTGTTGTTTCACGACCGGCACGTTAGATCAGATGTGGTTTCTTCTGGTCCCCAACCTTCCCCTCTTCCCTACTTTTCCAGAGTTTTGTTTCTCTTGTCCATTTGTCTCTCTTTTCTTGTCCAGATGTATACTGATGTAAGCCGATTGCCGTGTCTTCTTATGATGATTATAATTTGGTTTGTTGCAGAGATGCGGTGTCCGAAAGGAAGGAGATGAGGCGTTCCGAAGACTCGTTTATCATGGCTCTTAGGATCTATTCACATAATGTTAAAGGTTTGAACAGCCCTACCAAACGCACCAAGCTTTTTTTATCCCTTAAAATGGCAGAGGGTGATATCGTTTTTTTTACAAGAAACCCACTTTAAGAAATCCCTTCACCCGGACTTAAAGTCTAAATCCTACCCCTTTACGTTTCATGCTTGTGATGCTTCACGCAAAAAAAGTGGTGTTTCCATCTTGTTAGCTGCCCACCTCACGTTTGAATTGGTGGACAGTCATGTAGATAAATCGGGTAGATGGCTCATTCTTATTGGGAAACTGAATAATGTTTTATGTACTCTTGTGAATGGTTATGCTCTGAACCAAAACCAGGCTGCCTTCTTTAGGAGTCTAAAATTCGCATTTGACTAGACTCTGTAGGGGTGAAGTCATAGTAGCAGGCGATTTTAATGAGGTTCTTGACGCCTCGTTGGATAGATCCTCCCCTCCTTCTCCTTCCCCTTCTATCCCTAAACGCCCGTCCCCGGCATCGCTCACACTAATAGATCTTTTGAAACTCCAATTACTATTTGACTCATACAGATTAACTGATCCTCTGACCAGGGACTATACCTATTTTTCCCCTGTTCATAAATCCTATTCTAGGATAGACATGATCCTACTCAGCCGGGACCTGTCCTTTAAACTTAAAGCTACTCGTGTACTCCCTATGATATGGTCCGACCATTGCCCGATCACTGTTGATCTCCATTCTATGGCCCCCCGTGTCCCTTCTGCCTCTTGGCGGTTAAACGACTCCCTATTGCATAGTCCGGAAGTTACTAGCCAGATTAAAGGCTGTCTCACTGAATATTTTCTGCTCAACGACCTTCTGGAGACCTCGCTTATTACTTTATGGGAAGCACATAAGGCTGTTTTACGCAGGCATTTGATTAGCCAGGCATCTAGGTTCAAAAGGACTCTGGAAGCTAGCTTCCTCTCTCTTTCCACTAAACTCCCGACTCTTGAACGACAACATAAACTCTCCCCTACCCCTGCCAACCTAGAGATCTTGCTGGAGGGGAGATCTGCGATCTCGCTCTCTCTGTCAGAGCGTACGGCAAAGTCTCTCCAGAGGCTGAATCAGACCTTCTACGAGAAGGGAGACAAAGCTGATAGAATCTTGACTTCCCGCCTTAGAGCGCAGAGATCAAGGAATAATATTCTGTCAGTACATACAGAGTCTGGCGAGGTCACGCATGCCCCAGATGCCATAAATAAGGTGTTCCGAGACTATTACTCTAAGCTCTATAATTTGAACTCAGCTGGCTCAGGTCCCCCGGATGCCTTAATATCGAAATTCTTGCATCGGGCTAACATCCCTCAGCTGTCTGAATCCGCCTCTTCGGAGCTGAATAAAGATATAACCGATGAGGAGATTGCTGCCGTGCTAAGAAATTTCAAATCTTCTAAAGCCCCAGGCCCTGATGGCTTCTCGGCCTCATATTATAAGAAATTTGCCTCTATTTTGGTTCCCCATTTCAGAGTAGTGTTTAATGCTGTACTGCATTGCACCCCATTCCCGAGCACTATGCTGGAGGCCAGAGTTATAGTTATTCACAAAGAAGGCAGGGATCCTCGACACTGTGCTAACTATCGGCCGATTTCCCTATTGAATTTCGACATTAAGCTCTATGCCGAAATTTTATCCACCCATCTTAATGATGTGCTCCCTGATCTGATACATTATGACCAGGTGGGATTTATCCCTGGGCGCCAGGCAAGAGACAACATCAGGAGAGCGATCAACCTTATTCAATTGTTGAACTGCAGACAAACCCCATCTATTATCCTTTCACTCGATGCCGAAAAGGCGTTCGACCGTATCTCATGGCCTTTCTTATTTCAGTCTTTGCAGGCATTTGGTATATCGGCCGAATTTTTAACAGGAGTCTCAGCCCTCTATTCCTCCCCGATAGCTAAGGTCCTTACATATATTATCCCCTCCCTTCCCATTATCCAATGGCACGAGGCAGGGGTGTCCTCTCTCCCCCCTGGTGTTTGCCAGAACCCCTGGCCGCTATGATACGAAACTCTGACGGAATTCGGGGAGTGAAAGTGGGCTCGCAGGAGCCTAAGATTTCACTCTTTGCAGATGATGTACTGTTGTCTCTTCCTCAGCCGCAATCTTCGCTCCCCGCCTTGTATCAGCTCATAGAGGAATATGGTTCCCTCTCGGGCTATAAAATCAATTTTATTAAATCCGAAGCTATGTTATTACATGTACCTGCAGTCCGCCTATGACCTTCGTTGGCAAACCAATAAGATTAAGTACCTAGGGGGTTATAATAGCTCTCTCTACTTGGAAAACTTTCCGCGGCTATTAACTAAGATTAAATCTGACTTGGCAAAATGGAGGTCCCATATCATATTCTGGCTGGGTAGGCTCATTGCCCTCAAAATGACAGTTATGCCACAACTTCTTTACCTCTTTCAAACTCTACCTGTACGGGTTCCGGAGAGGGTTCTTAGAGATGCCCAGGCCTCATTTGTGAAGTTTGTTTGGAATGATAAACCCCCACTAATAGCTTTTACCGTGCTCCGGTTACCTCGTTCTGAGGGTGGTCGGGGTTTCCCAGACGTTAAATTTTATTATCTGGCTAGCCATTTGAGTCAAATGGTGGCTTCTTTTGTGCCCCGAGGCTCTATTGCCTGGGTAGATTTTGCAGCCCTTTCATTGGGGCTTCGTTCATTGGCTTCGCTGTGGGGTCTGGGCAAACCATATCAGCTCACTCTAACGAACTCTTCTCCCTCTCTTAAATTTCATCTTTCTATCTGGCATAAATCTCTTACGAAATATAATCTGTCCTACTCCTATTAGAGGCTTGGGCAGCGAAATGGAGAATGCGCTTCAATACAGACAAGTGTAAGGTAATGCACTGTGGTAACAAGAACAAAAAGCTGAAAAAGCTGCAAGGCATATGCAGCGAAACGCGTCAGATTTTTACCCTTTGGAGCAGGACTTTTCTCAATTGGATCCGGACCAGCCCTCACCACTTTCCAGCTATCCAGAGGAGTCCTAGAGAGGCACCATCCAATCACCGCACTGCATGAGGTACCTACTGTTTACGGGACATTTTATTCCATCCTTAATCCTCTAGCGGCATATGGAATCTGTAAAGGACTCTCTAAACACCATCTAAAAAGGGACTCTCTATAGTGGATTACAACTGGACATATATTACTTAAGGGCAATATCTGGAACGGATCCTACAGAGCTTATGTGACACATGTCCTGAACCAATACCTTGGGTAAATTTTATTCTTTTCATGTATGCACATGGCACAATATAATTGTACAGAATATTGCTGTTTTTTAATGAGTTAGTGTTTTTAATAAATTCATAAAACTGTACACACTTAGTGGATTATTGTTCTTTTCCTCTTGAAGCGCAGTCTCCTCCTTTTCCTTTACCAGCAAGAACAAAAATAACACCTACCTACTAAATGGGGTAAAATTAGGGGATTCTGTACTGGAAAAGGACTTAGGTGTCCTCATAGATAGCAAACTAAGCAGTAGTACCCAAAGTAGGACTGCAGCAAAGAAGGCTAATAATAAGAATTTACTCACCGGTAATTCTATTTCTCGTAGTCCGTAGTGGATGCTGGGTACTCCGTAAGGACCATGGGGTATAGACGGGCTCCGCAGGAGACTGGGCACTCTTAAAAGAAAGATTAGGTACTATATCTGGTGTGCACTGGCTCCTCCCTCTATGCCCCTCCTCCAGACCTCAGTTAGGGAAACTGTGCCTGGAAGAGCTGACATTACTAGGAAAGGATTTGGAATCCAGGGTAAGACTCATACCAGCCACACCAATCACACCGTACAACTCGTGATAACTATACCCAGTTAACAGTATGAACAATAACTGAGCCTCTCTCAACAGATGGCTCATACAATAACCCTTTAGTTAAGCCATAACTATATACATGTATTGCAGACAGAGCCGGATTAAGGCTATGGGGGGCCCGGGGTGCTTCAAACAAGGGGGCCCCTAACAGAGAGGCAGGGAGATAAAAATATATATATATATATATATATACGGTGGGGTTCAGAACACAAAGTTCAAAACGGACACGGCACTGCAGGACTTGTAATTAACGTGCTTTAATAAATATCCATGTTAAGCGTGTGCTGCAAAAAACGTTTTTTGCAGCACACGCTGAACCTGACGAAGGGACCCGCAGTGGCCCGAAATGCCGCATTGTTCTACAGGCGTGAGCTTGTTTTGATTGGCTGCATGACTTGTATCCTAGGACATCATCATCCAGGATATGTATGTATGCAGCATTAACATGGATATTTATTAAAGCACGTTAATTACAAGTCCTGCAGTGCCGTGTCCGTTTTGAACTTTGTGTTCTGAACCCCACCGTATTTGAATTATGAGACAAGGGCACGCAGGCAATTGATTCAGTATAGCGAGTGCCGGATTATACAGATACTATATATATATATGGGATGTATTTATGTGACCGGCGATCGGGGGAGCGCCGGTTACAAAACCGACGGCTACATTTCGCTCCCTTCACAATTCCTAGAGTCGGTATGTCGACTAGAAGGGACTATTCCCACTCATATTCCCATAGAGTGGGAATAGAACCTGTGACGAGCTTGCCACTTAGCCCGCCGGGAATCTAAATGCTGAGATCCCACCTTCGGTATGGTGACCGGCGGTCACACAATACCAACATATATATATATATATATATACACATATAAAATAAATATATATATATATATATATATATATATATATATATCAAAGGCATGATGTCTGGCTTTCCCCGTGCATGAACAATGCTGCAGCGGTTGCCCACCGGGTGTTGCGCTGGGTGGCCGCACAAATAAATCCACAATTGTCCCAATGGTGCAGCACTCCTGGCGTCTAAGTAATACCACTGTTTTAGGCATAAGTTTGGCAACGTTTCAGTGACCTTTATTAGTGTGGAACTTTCATCAATAGTGGTATTACTTAGACACCAGGAGTGCTGCACCATTGGGACACTATGTACATACATACACCTGCATATACAGTATATGTTTACACATGCACACACACATATATATATATATATATATATATATAAACACACACACACATATATATATATATATATATATATACACACACACATACACCTATATATAGACACGCACACACACAGACACATATATATATATATATACACATATACACCTATACACACACACACACACACACATTACCCATACACACATAATTACACACACACACAACACAAAGCAAAAAATTTCAATTCAACACAGCAGCAGGTAAATAAAAAAACAACAACACACAATACACCCAGCTTACTTTTTGATCTGCTGCTGCCAGGATCTACAGCTCGCTCCCCCACGCAATCCCTCTGGCTCCACACATCTTCCGTGCAGCCTGCGCGCCCAGCCAGTGACTGAGCCGCAGGCTGCTACTACATCTCACCCATTGGACAGCTGAGCCGTCGCTCAGCTGTCCCTTACTTCAGGAAGCGCCGGCGCCAGCGCTGTTAGGTTGCCACGGCAACCGACGGGGAGACGCGTGGGGTCCGGGAGGTCAGTGCTGCAGGTCGGATCGCTACCAGAGATCCGATCTGTGTCTGGTGGCGGGCCCTTTCAGAAAGGGGGGCCCGGGGTACATACCCCCTGGGCCCCCCCCCCCTTAATCCGGCTCTGATTGCAGAGAGTCCGCACTTGGGACGGGCTCCCAGCATCCACTACGGACTACGAGAAATAGAATTACCGGTGAGTAAATTCTTATTTTCTCTGACGTCCTAGTGGATGCTGGGTACTCCGTAAGGACCATGGGGATTATACCAAAGCTCCCAAACGGGCGGGAGAGTGCGGATGACTCTGCAGCACCGAATGAGCAAACTCAAGGTCCTCCTCAGCCAGGGTATCAAACTTGTAGAATTTTGCAAAAGTGTTTGAACCCGACCAAGTAGCAGCTCGGCAAAGTTGTAAAGCCGAGACCCCTCGGGCAGCCGCCCAAGAAGAGCCCACCTTCCTCGTGGAATGGGCTTTTACTAATTTAGGATGCGGCAGTCCAGCCGCAGAATGTGCAAGCTGAATCGTGCTACAGATCCAGCGAGCAATAGTCTGCTTTGAAGCAGGAGCACCCAGCTTGTTGGGTGCATGCAGGATAAATAGCGAGTCAGTTTTTCTGACTCCAGCCGTCCTGGAAACATAAAGTTTCAGGGCCCGGACTACGTCCAGCAACTTGGAATCCTCCAAGTCCCTAGTAGCCGCAGGCACCACAATAGGTTGGTTCAAATGAAACGATGATACCACCTTAGGGAGAAATTGGGGACGAGTCCTCCATTCTGCCCTTTCCATATGGAAGATCAGATATGGGCTTTTACATGACAAAGCCGCCAATTCTGACACACGCCTAGTCCAAGCTAAGGCCAAAAGCATGACCACTTTCCACATGAGATATTTCAGCTCCACGGTCTTAAGTGGCTCAAACCAGTGGGATTTTAGGAATCCAACACACGTTAAGATCCCAAGGTGCCACTGGAGGCACAAAAGGGGCTGAATATGCAGCACCCCTGTAACAACGTCCGAACTTCAGGCAGTGAAGCCAGTTCTTTTTGAGAGAAAAAGGGATAGGGCCGAAATCTTGGCCTTTATGGATCCTAATTTTAGGCCCATAGTCACTCCTGACTGTAGAAAGTGCAGGAATCGACCCCCCTGGAATTCCTCTGTAGGGCCTTCCCGGCCACACACCAAGCAACCTATTTTCGCCATATACAGTGAAAAAGTCTTACTGTCACGTCTTTCCTAGCCTTTATCAGCGTAGGAATAACTGCATCCGGAATGCCCTTTTCCGCTAGGATCCGTCGTTCAACCGCCATGCCGTCCAACGCAGCCGCGGTAAGTCTTGGATCAGACAGGGTCCTTGTTGCAACATGTCCTGACTGAGAGGCAGAGGCCATGGGTCCTCTGAGAGCATTTCTTGCAGTTCCGGGTACCGAGTCCTTCTTGGCCAATCCGGAGCAAAGAATATTGTTCACACTCCTCCGTTTATTACAATTCTCAGCCCTTGGGTCTGAGAGGAAGAGGAGGGAATATATAGACCGACTGGAACACCCACGGTGTTACTAGTGTGACCACAGCTATCGCCTGAGAGCAGTGCCGTAGCTACACATTTTAGCGCTGTGTGCAAGAAATAGCATCGGCGCCCCCCCCCAATATTTAAAACAGGGCCAGCGCGCATCGTAGGCACGCGCCAAAACTATAGGGGCATGGCTTCTAGGGGAAGAGGTGTGACCACAAAATATTACCAATTCATATTACGCTGCACAGTAGTCTCCAGTACTCAAATTACACCGCACAGTAGCGCCACTTACACACTTTACACCAGATAGAGTCCCATTTTACACATTACTCCAGGTAGAGAAATATAAAATAACATTCTTGTTTTATACATCACTCACCACCCCAAGCTCTGTGACTGACGGCAGGTGGGGAAAAGGTCACCGGAGGTCTGTCTCCGGACTCACTGGGCTGCTGCACTGTGAGCTGGAATGCCTCCTCCTCAACCCCCATGTCATCATGTCTCTCCCTAGAGACACTGCAGGGGGGCGGAGCATCAGATCCAGGAGAAAGGTGGCGCTGTTATACAGAGGGAGCAAGAAGGAATGAGAGAGTGTTATACAGACGGAGAGAGGCGGAAGAAGAGGTGGTATACAGAGAAGGAGACGAGAAAGGAGAGAGTGTTATACGAAGGGAGCATGGAGGAAGGAAAGAGTGTTATATGGAGGGAGCGCGGAGGAAGGAGAGAGTGTTAAACAGAGAGAGTTATACAGAGGGAGAGAAGAGGAAGAAGAGGGTGTTCTAAAGAGGGAGAGAAGATGAAGGAGAGAGAGTGTTATACAGAGGGAGAGACGAGGAAGAGTGTTATACGGAGGGAGCGCGGAGGAAGGAGAGAGTGTTATACGGAGGGAGCGCGGAGAGGGTGTTATACAGAGGGAGAGAGGAGGAAGGAGAGAGAGGCGGAAGAAGAGGTGTTATACAGAGAAGGAGACGAGAAAGGAGAGAGTGTTATACGAAGAGAGCATGGAGGAAGGAGAGAGTGTTATACAGAGAGAGAGAGGGGAGGAAGTAGAGAGTTATACAGAGGGAGAGAAGAGGAAGAATAGGGTGTTATAAAGAGGGAGAGAAGATGAAGGAGAGAGAGTGTTATACAGAGGCAGAGACGAGGAAGAGGGTGTTATACGGAGGGAGCACGGAGGAAGGAGAGAGTGTTATACGGAGGGAGCGCGGAGAGGGTGTTATACAGAGGAAAAGAAGAGGAAGGAGAGAGTGTTATACAGAGGTAGAGAGAAGGAAGGAGAGGGTGTTATACAGAGGGAGCGAAGAGGAAGGAGAGAGTGTTATACAGAGGGAGAGAGAAGGAAGGAGAGGGTGTTATACAGATGGAACGAGGAGGAAGGAGAGGGTGTTATACAGGGGGAGAGATAAGATAGGGGAAGTGTTATACAGGGTAAGAGACAAGGTAGGGGAGAGTTATACAGGGTGAGAGATAAGGTGGGGGAGAGTGTTATATGGCGGGAGAGATTTTATGGGGAGAGTGTTATACAGGCGGAGATATACGATAGGGGAGATTATACAGGGGGGAGATAAGATAGCGGAGCGTGTTATACAAGAAGGTGAGAGATAATGTAGGGGATAGTGTTATATAGGGTGAGAGATAAGGTAGGGGAGCGTGTTATACAGGGGGAGAAAGAAGGTAGGGGTGAGTTACACAGGTGGAGTGATAAGGTAGGGGTGAGAATTACACAGGGGGAGAGATAAGGTAGGGGGAGAGTTACACAGGGGGAGAGATAAGGTAGGGGAAGTGTTACACAGGGGGAGAGATAAGGTAGGGGAAGTGTTACACAGGGGGAGAGATAAGGTAGGGGGAGAGTTACACAGGGGGAGAGATAAGGTAGGGGAGAGTTACACAGGGGGAGAGATAAGGTAAGGGTGAGAATTACACAGGGGGGGTGTTACACAGGGGGAGAGATAAGGTGGAGGGAGGGTTACACATGGGGAGAGATAAGGTAGGGGGCAGAGTTACACAGGGGGAGAGATAAGGTAGGGGAAGTGTTATACAGGGGGAGAGATAAGGTAGGGGGGAGAGTTATACAGGGGGAGAGGGTTACACTTGGGGAGAGATAAGGTAGGGGAAGTGTTACACAGGGGGAGAGATAAGGTAGGGGGGAGAGTTATACAGGGGGAGAGGGTTACATATGGGGAGAGATAAGGTAGGGTAAGTGTTACACAGGGGGAGAGATAAGGTAGAGGGGAGAGTGTTACACAGGGGGAGAGATAAGGTAGAGGGGAGAGTATTACACAGGGGGAGAGATAAGAAAGAGTGTTATACAGAGGTAGAGATGAAGGAGAGAGCTGGAAGAGAGAGACAGACTTACACACTTCCTGTCACCTCTGCTCCTCCGGAGTGTGGGCCTTCTGTCTGTAACGTCTGCCTGAGCTTGGCTCCGCCCCCAGACAGCCGGAGAGCTCAGCTCCCAGCAGTGAGGGCTGTCTCTCTGTCTCCTCTCCTGCAGTGCTGCGCTGGGGGGCCGGCAACAGTAAGAGCGCGGGGGCAGCATCACATGCCGAACCCACGCTGACTGAGTGATGAAACAGGAAATAAACTACAGCTTCCTGCAGCAAGGGCTGCTGGGAGCTGTAGTTTATTTCCTGTTTCTTCACTCGTGCGGAGCTGCGGTGCGGTGGGCGCCTCCTGGGTCCTGGTAGATTAATTCTTATTGAGCGGCCGTGCGGGTGGTGATGCCGGATGGTGCGCCTACAGTGAATATGCGCTGTGGGCAAGGCACCATCGGCACACACCTAGTTACGGCCCTGCCTGAGAGTCCCTTGACCCAGCGTAAAACCTTTTTTATCTTTTTATTGAGGTGGGACGCCATGTAGTCCACCTGAGGCAGTTTCCATCAATTTGCAAAACTGCGTGAAGACTTCCTGATGAAGTCACCACTTTCCCGGGTGGAGGTCGTGTCCACTCCCGGAATGAACACTGCTGACAGTGCGCTTACTTGATTCTCCGCCCAGCAAAGAATTCTGGTGGCTTCTACCCTCGCCACCCTGCTCCTTGTGCCGCCCTGGCGGTTTACATGAGCCCCTGCGGTCTGACTGGATCAGAACCGGTTGGTCGCGAAGCAGGAACTCCGCTTGACTTAGGGCGTTGTATATGGCCCTTAGTTCCAGGATATTGATGTGAAGGCAAGTCTGTTGGTTTGACCACAAACCTTGGAATTTTCTTCCCTGTGTAACTGCCCCCCACCCTCGGATGCTTGCATCCGTGGTCACCAGGACCCAGTCCTGAATGCCGAATCTGCGGCCCTCGAGAAGGTGAGCACTCCGCAGCCACCACAGGAGAGACACCCTGGCCCTGGGGGATAGGGTGATTAACCGATGCATCTGAAGATGTGATCCGGACCACTTATCCAGTAAGTTCCATTGTCCTTGCATGGAACCAGCCGAAGGGGATGGCCTCGTATGATGCCATCATCCTTCCCAGGACTCGAGTGCAGTGATGCACTGACACCTGTTTTGGTTTTCAATGGATTCCTGACCAGTGTCATGATCTCCTGAGCTCTCTCTATTGGTAGATAAACCCTCTTCTGGTCTGTGTCTAGGATCATGCCTAGGCGAGGCAGATGAGCTGTAGGAACCAACTGCGACTTCGGAATATATAGAATCCAGTCGTGTTGCCGTTTCACTTCCAGAGAAGGTGATACGCTGTCCAGCAACTGCTCTCTTGATCTCGCTTTTATGAGGAGATCATCCAAGTATGTGATAATAGTGACACCTTGCTTCCGCAGGAGCACCCCCATATCCGCCATTACCTTGGTGAAATTGGTAATGACAATCCCGTACCGCAATTCTGAGGTATGCCTGATGAGGTGGATAAATGGGGACACGAAGGTATGCATTCCTTATGTCCCGATTCATTTCAGGCTTGCAATGACCGCTCTTAGCGATTCCATCTTGAACCTGAACCTTTTCAGGTATATGTTCAGGGATTTTAATACAATATGGGTCTAACCGAACCATCTGGTTTCGGGATTATAACATGGTCGAATAATAACACCCTCTTGTTGAAGGAGGGGACCCTTGACCACCACCTGTTGAAGATACAATTTACGAATTGCAGTTAACACTGGCTCCCTCTCTTGGGGGGAAGCCCGCCGGGTCCTCGGTGAGGGGGCATCTTCTCACAGTCCAGCCTGTATCCCTGCGATACAATTTCTATTGCCCAGGGATCTAACAGGGAGTGAACCCACTTGTGGCTGAACTTACGAAGGCGTGTCCCCACCGGGCCTAGCTCCGTGGATTTTTGTAGAGGCCGGGGAGGACTTCTGTTCCTGGGGACTAGCTGTGTTGTACAGATTCTTTCCTCTGCCCCCGGCTCTGACAAGAAAGGACGCACCTCAGACTTTCTTGTTTTTTTATTCGAAAAGCTGCATTTAATAATGTCGTGCTTTCCTAGGCTGTGCAGGAATATAAGGAAAAATATCAGAATTACCAGCTATAGCTGTGGAGACCAGGCCTGAGAACCTTTCTCCACACAATCCTCAGCCTTCCATATGCCTCTTAAGTCGGCATCATCTGTCCAATGTATATTCTACAGGACACGTCAAGCAGAAATCGACATAGCTTTTGTCTCTAGGACCCAGTATACTCATGTCCCTTTGGGCATGCTTTATAATTATATATCTATCACTTAAGACAGCATCTTAAAATATTTATATGCATACTAGGGTCTCAATCTCTGCTGATAAGGTACCTGTCCACGCTGCCACAGCGCTATAAACCCATGCCGACACAATCGCCGGTCTGGGTAGTATACTAGAATGTGAACACTATCTGCAGGATCCCTGAGAATAGCTAGTGCAAACAGGACACCCAAGGGGAAGATTCTCAACACATCCTGGCCCTAGTGGGGAAAGGATACAGCCTGAGAATTCTCTTGTGGGAAGCTGCCGTCTCTTGTCTGGAGATTCCCGCTCTTTTTCCTCATGAGAGGAGGGAAATTTACCTCAGCATTCTTCCCCTTAACATGTGTACTCTCGTGTCAGGGACAGATGAGTCATCAGTGATATGCAAAACATCTTTTATTCCAATAATCATATATTGAATATCTTTTAGCCCTCTTGGCTGTAACTTTGCATTATCGTAGTCGACAGTGGAGTTAAACTCCGTGTCGATACTTTGTTATTTTGGATAGTGAACATAGAGAGATTCTGAAGGACTCTGTGACATAGGGACATACCAGGGTAGATTTCCTTTCTGTTCCCTAACCTTTTGTGCAATAATTTTACCTCAGCACTTACACATATCCAAACAGGTGTCAGCGTTGTCGACGGAGACACCCTCCCACACACATATCCGCTCTATCACCTCCTTAGAGGAGCCTTTTACCTCAGACATGTTGACACACGCGTACCGACACACCACACACACAGGGGATGCTCTATTTGAAGACAGTTCCCCCACCAGGCCCTTTGGAGAGACAGAGAGAGAGTATGCCAGCACACACCACAGCGCTATATAATACAGGGATGTACACTATACTGAGTGATTTTTCCCCCTATAGCAGCTTATATACACAGTTTTGCGCCTAAATTTTTGTGCCCCCCCTCTCTTTTTTACCCTTTGTGTACCAGGATACTGCAGGGGAGAGCCTGGGGAGCTTCCTTCCAGCTGAGCTGTGAAGAGAAAATGGCGCCGGTGTGCTGAGGAAGAAGGCCCAGCCCCCTCAGCGGCGGGCTTCTGTCCTTTTATGTACTTTAATGGCGGGGGTTAATGCACATATACAGTTTATCAGACTGTATTATGTGCTTTTCGCCAAGTAAGGGCGTCCCCCCCAGCGCCCTTACTAGGCGAAAAGCACATAATACAGGGCCCAGGGCGCCCCCCCCAGCGCCCTGCACCCATCAGTGACCGGAGTGTGTGGTGTGCTAAGGGAGCAATGGCGCACAGCTGCAGTGCTGTGCGCTACCTTAATGAAGACCGGAGTCTTCAGCCGCCGATTTTCAACTTCTCTTCTTTCTTCTGGCTCTGCAATGGGGACGGCGGCGCGGCTCCGGGACCGGACGACCGAGGACTGGGCCTTTGTTCGATCCCTCTGGAGCTAATGGTGTCCAGTAGCCTTAGAAGCCCAAGCTACAGTAGCTGCAAGCAGGTAGGTTCGCTTCTCTCCCCTCAGTCCCACGTAGCAGTGAGTCTGTTGCCAGCAGATCTCACTGAAAATAAAAAACTAACAAATACTTTCTTTTCTAGAAAGCTCAGGAGAGCCCCTAGGGTGCATCCAGCTCTGGCCGGGCACAGATACTAACTGAGGTCTGGAGGAGGGGCATAGAGGGAGGAGCCAGTGCACACCAGATATAGTACCTAATCTTTCTTTTAAGAGTGCCCAGTCTCCTGCGGAGCCCGTCTATACCCCATGGTCATTACGGAGTACCCAGCATCCACTAGGACGTCAGAGAAAAGATATTAGCATGCATAAAATGGGGAATTGATGCTAGGGACGACAGTATTATACTCCCGTTATATAAATCACTTGTGAGGCCACACCTTGAATACTGTGTACAATTCTGGGCACCTTACTACAAAAAGGATATCCTGGAGCTAGAAAAGGTTCAAAGGCGGGCGACCAAACTAATTAAGGGTATGGAGACGCTGGAATACGAGGAAAGGCTGGCAAGACTAGGCATGTTTACACTGGAAAAGAGGAGATTAAGAGGGGACATGATCAACATTTACAAATATATAAGGGGACAATATACAGATCTTGCGCAGGACCTGTTTTTGGTTAGATCAACACAGAGAACTCGTGGACACTCGCTCAGGTTAGAGGAGAGGAGATTCCACACAATACGGCATAAAGGCTTTTTTACGGTAAGTACGATACGTGTTTGGAATTCCCTGCCTGAGGGAGTTGTAATGGCCAACTCAGTCAACACCTTTAAGAATGGGTTAGATAAATTCCTAATGGATAAGGATATCCAGGGTTACGGGGGCATAGTCACGCACTATGGTTATTATAAAAAAGAGGGGTTAATCGGAACGGCAGTCAGCAACTTCAGTCAAAATTTTATACAAAATAATCATGCATAGGAGACCACAAATAGGTTGAACCCGATGGACAATTGTCTTTTTTCAACCTTAGATACTATGTATGTATGTTACTATGTTACTCCCCCCTTACACCCATCTGGGACAACCCTGCTTTTCCCGCTTTCATCCTATCGATTCTTTCATCCTATCGATTCACACCCTGGTTTAGCGCTGGAGTTCATGTGGTATATGATCTTTCCCTCCAAGGCCATTGGATGTCTATAGACGATATCAAAAGTAAGTTTGCCTCTCTATCCCCCCCCTTTTTGAATACTTTCAGATCCGCCACTTCCTTCTCTCCCTACCTCGCTCTAAGAGATCTTACTTCTTTTGAATCTTTATGTATTAAAAAACCCATATGTAGAGGACTAATATCGCTGATCTATTCTATGTTGGTTGGAGTTTCCTCGGGACTGCAGACTCGCCATGAATGGGAGTGGGACCTGGGTCCCCCACCAGACGATGCCTGTTGGGAGGAGGTACGGGAGGGCATAGCTAAAAGTTCCATCTCTACTCGACTCAAGGAGACATCCTATAAACTATATTATCGGTGGTATTACACCCTGGATAAATTGTCTAGGATGTTCCCTTCTGCTACCCCGGTTTGGATGCGGTCAGCGGGGAACTCTTTTCCATATTTGGTGGACCTGTCCACATATTGTTCGCTTCTGGCATAGGGTACTCGATATACTGAACTCCCTATCTGGATTGGTGCTTGAACTGGACCCGTGGGTATTTCTATTGGCCCGTCCGTATCCAGATCTTGATCCTCTTTTGAATAAACTGTTTTCCCATATAATTGTGGCTGCTAAGTCCTTAATTGCTAAGAATTGGAAGGCCTCCGCTGCTCCTACTGTCCCTGCCCTGAATAATTATATTTGGTTTGTTGCCAATATGGAGAAGATCACTTATTATCTGCATGACTGTCCACATAAATTTGAACTCGTCTGGGGCCCCTGGTTGCTTATGATGTCTCCCCCAAATTGATGTTCAAGTCGCTCTTTTGTCCCTGTCTCCTGAGCTCCTAGCCATGCTGTACCTGGACCCTCCCTCCGGATGCCGTACTGACCTCTATAGACCTTTTTGGTTATTGAACAATGACTAGCTCATCAGTCTGTATTTATATAGGCATGCTTATGCACTATTTATTCTTATATTTGATGTACTTTCCTTCTCATGACCTGGATCAGCCCTGTTCTCTTCTTCTGTACCCGCTCTTTTATTTTTTTCTCCCCCCCCCCCCCCCCTTTCTCGCTACACCTCTCTGTTTCTTTCTCCCTTACATGTGGTCCCCCTTCGCGGGACATTTTTGTTTGTATGTTAACTGAAAAAAATTCTTGAAAAACTCCACGGAGACTGGTTTTCACCTTTAAATGTACAGCTGAATCTGTTTTGTATACTTTTTTTTGTCTCTCCTGGTACAAATAAAGAGTTTAAAAAAAATATATATGTTGTATTCCTCTTGGCAAGCCGCTACTGAACAACAAACAATGTCAGAAGCGTCTGAATTGGGCTAAAGAAAAATGAACTGGTCTGTTGCTCAGTGGTCCAAAGTCCTCTTTTCTGATGAGAGCACATTTTGCATCTCATTTGGAAACCAAGGTCCCAGATTATGGAAGAAGACTGGAGAGGCACACAAACCAAGATGCTTGAAGTCCAGTGTGAAGTTTCCACAGTCTGTGTTGATTTGGGGAGCCATGTCATCTGCTGGTGTTAGTGCACTGTGCTTTATTAAGTCCAGTATCAACGCAGCCGTCTACCAGAACATTTTAGAGCACTTCATGCTTCCTTTAGCAGACAAGCTTTATGGAGATGCTGACTTCATTTTCCAGCAGGTCTTGGCACCTGCCCACACTGCCAAAAGTACAAAAACCTGGTTCAATGACCGTGGGATTACTGTGCTGGATTGGCCAGCAAACTTGCCTGACCTGAACCCCACAGAGACTCTATGGGGCATTGACAAGAGAAAGATGAGAGACATGAGACCGAACAATGCAAAAGAGCTGAAGGCCGCTATTGAAGCATCCTGGTCTTCCATAACACCTCAGCAGTGCCACAGGCTGATAGAATCCATGCCACGCTGCATTGAGGCAGTAATTCATGCAAAAAGGACCCAAACCAAGTACTGAGTACATATGCATGATTATATTTTTCAGAGGGCCGACATTTCTGTATTTAAAATCCTTTTTTTATTGATTTTATGTAATAATCTAATTTTCTGAGATTTTGGATTTGGGGTTATATTAAACTGTAAATCACAATCATCAAAATTATAACAAATAAAGGTAGAATGATCTCACATTGCATGTAATGAGTCTATATAATATATTAGTTTCACCTTTTAAGTTGAATTACTGAAATAAATGAACTTTTGCACCTGTATTTCCTTAATTTCTTAAAAAAGATACATATACACACACACATCAAAATGTTAGTAATAGTTACTATTCAATGGACACAATTATAACAACTATAAAGATGTAGCAATAAACATAAATGGAGCTAGCCGTAAAAAGCTGTAAGCAGCTAGTGAAATACAGGTATCACTCTAAATTAAGCAAGCTATCAGTGTCTTGAGAAAGTCCTGAGAGCTGATGGGATGAAATGCGTTGACGCAATTCCCTATTGGAGATTGGTCTGCACACGAGTGACCGAGTATCGTTATCAGTGGGTTTTCCTTGCTGTAATTCACCCCACCGTCAATTGGAACAACAACACTCCCGCCTGACAGCACAGACTATCTGCACCAACTATAATGCTGGCAGTGATAGTGGATGCCACGCTCATGCTGAGCACCTACCCAGAGGGGTAGCCATTGAGTGGTTATTTACTCTACCTTCAAACCCTTACCACTTGGTCGGGTAAATACACTGCTCAAAAAAATAAAGGGAACACTTAAACAACACAATGTAACTCCAAGTCAATCATACTTCTGTGAAATCAAACTGTCCACTTAGGAAGCAACACTGATTGACAATCAATTTCACATGCTGTTGTGCAAATGGAATAGACAACAGGTGGAAATTATAGGCAATTAGCAAGACACCCCCAATAAAGGAGTTGTGATGCAGGTGGTGACCATAGACCACTTCTCAGCTCCTATGCTTTATGGCTGATGTTTTGGTCACTTTTGAAAGCTGGCGGTGCTTTTACTCTAGTGGTAGCATGAGACGGAGTCTACAACCCACACAAGTGGCTCAGGTAGTGCAGCTCATCCAGGATGGCACATCAGTGCGAGCTGTGGCAAGAAGGTTTGCTGTGTCTGTCAGCGTAGTGTCCAGAGCATGGAGGCGCTACCAGGAGACAGGCCAGTACATCAGGAGACGTGGATGAGGCCGTAGGAGGGCAACAACCCAGCAACAGGACCGCTACCTCCGCCTTTGTGCAAGGAGGAACAGGAGGAGCCATTGCCAGAGCCCTGCAAAATGACCTCCAGCAAGCCACAAATGTGCATGTGTCTACTCAAACGATCAGAAACAGACTCCATGAGGGTGGTATGAGGGCCCGACGTCCACAGGTGGGGGTTGTGCTTACAGCCCAACACCGTGCAGGACGTTTGGCATTTGTCAGAGAACACCAGGATTGGCAAATTCGCCACTGGCGTCCTGTGCTCTTCACAGATGAAAGCAGGTTATCACTGAGCACATGTGACAGACGTGACAGAGTCTGGAGACGCCAAGGAGAACGTTCTGCTGCCTGCAACATCCTCCAGCATGACCGGTTTGGCAGTGGGTCACGTAATGGTGTGGGCTGGCATTTCTTTGGGGGGCCGCACAGCCCTCCATGTGCTCGCCAGATGTAGCCTGACTGCCATTAGGTACCGAGATGAGATCCTCAGACCCCTTGTGAGACCATATGCTGGTGCGGTTGGCCCTGGGTTCCTCCTAATGCAAGACAGTGCTAGACCTCATGTGGCTGGAGTGTGTCAGCAGTTTCTGCAAGACGAAGGCATTGATGCTATGGACTGGCCCGCCCGTTCACCAGACCTGAATCCAATTGAGCATATCTGGGACATCATGTCTCGCTCCATCCACCAACGCCACGTTGCACCACAGACTGTCCAGGAGTTGGCGGATGCTTTAGTCCAGGTCTGGGAGGAGATCCCTCAGGAGACCATCCGCCACCTCATCAGGAGCATGCCCAGGCATTATTGGGAGGTCATACAGGCACGTGGAGGCCACACACACTACTGAGCCTCATTTTGACTTGTTTTAAGGACATTACATCAAAGTTGGATCAGCCTGTAGTGTGTTTTTCCACTTTAATTTTGAGTGTGACTCCAAATCCAGACCTCCATGGGTTAATAAATTTGGTTTCCATTGATTATTTTTGTGTGATTTTGTTGGCAGCACATTCAACTATGTAAAGAACAAAGTATTTAATAAGAATATTTCATTCATTCAGATCTAGGATGTGTTATTTTAGTGTTCCCTTTATTTTTTTGAGCAGTATATATTATTGGGACGCCACAGTGTCAGGCGGGTTGGAAATATCCCCTTCAAACTGAATAAGTATTTCATTACGGGACTGCACCATTGCTATCGGTAACCCTGCAACTATTAACTGCATTGGCAGTCTAGCTCAAGTGTTACTAGTGCCTTATGAACAGCTGGAGTTTATATCAGTTATACTTACCATACTGGGGCATTGCAGTGTCGCTATCTGATAATTCTGTGACTTTTAAATATACTTATAGCTTGCTTAATATAAAGTGATACTCGGTCACTCGTGTGCAGACCAACCTCCAATAGGGGATTACGTCATTTCATCCTATCAGCTCTCGGGACTTTCTCAAGACACTGATAGCTTGCTTAATTTAGAGCAGTGGTTCTCAAACTCGGTCCTCAGGACCCCACACAGTGCATGTTTTGCAGGTAACCCAGCAAGTGCACAGGTGCATTAATTACTCACTGAAACATTTTAAAAGGTCCACAGGTGAAGCTAATTATTTCACTTGTGATTCTGTGAGGAGACCTGCAAAACATGCACTGTGTGGGGTCCTGAGGACCGAGTTTGAGAACCTGTGATTTAGAGTGATACCTGTATTTCACTAGCTGCTTACAGCTTTTTACAGCTAGCTCCATTTATGTATATTGCTACATTTTTATAGTTGTTATAATTGTGTTAATTGAATAATAACTATTACTGAAAACATTTTGATGTGTGTATATGTATATTTTTTAGAAACTAAGTAAATATTTTTTATCTTTAAGCAAGTCTCTTGTGTGTACTAATTGAGTGAATGCAAACACAGACATATATTATCTATTTTATATGTTTGTTTGTATATATATATATATATATATATATATATATCTTTCCTGTCAGTTTATCAAGCGCAATAATTACTTTTGTGGTTTTGTTATGGTTAAGGCCGTTGCAAAGCCTAAATTATGTGCAGCTGGTAATTATCTGATTGGATCTTATTATTTTATTTATTTATTGCGCCAGGAGTGCCCCGTACACTCAGGAAGATTTGTCCCGGAGATATGTGCTGAGCAATCTAGCACAGATTGCTCAGCACATATTTCTCAAGCTCAGCACACAGTGCTATGTGTGCTGAGCTAGGGAGGAAAAAAATCCAAAAAGCTCACTCCACCCAGCGAAGTGAGCGATCTCACTAGATTGGGCATGCATGCATGCCCAATCTAGAGTCGGCGATAGCTACGGCCGCTGGCATCTCTACACACGGAGCGATATTTTCTTAATTTCTAAGCAATCTAGTCAGATTGCTTTGAAATTAAGTAAATATTGCTCCGTGTGTACCCCCCTTTAGTGGTTTTTCCACTTCAATTTTCTATTACTATTAATTTAAATAAAGCCAGCCTGCCTCTCAAACCAATGGAAAGGGCATTTTTTTTTACCAAAGATTTTATTTATATACTTAAAATATGCTTTATATTTTATCAGTATAATGATAACAGTAATTTTGAGTAATTAAGGCCTGCCAATATAATTATTGCAAATAAACATATTAAAGAGGCTAACCATTAAATTTATAAAATTCAAAATATGGAGTAAATCAAGACACAGTACCTCATTAGCTAACCTGATGGCACTAAGTGCCTTGTCTTGATGCAATCTGTAGTCCCACTCCAGGTAGACTGTGGCAAGCAGTCTGAGCACTTTGGCCTACAGAAACAATGACAGTAACAAATCAATATCTGGATGGAAGATAGACAGTAAATAGATATACAGTAAATTGATAGACAACAGATGGTCAATAGTCAACACCCAAAAGATCGACTGTTAAATGGTCAACACAAAAAAAGCGAGACACCTTTTATTTCATGCTTTTCACATTTGTTTTTAGGCAGGATTAGGGTTAGGGGAAGAGTTAGGGTTAAGCTGTGGAAGGGGATGGCTAGGGATAGGCACTAGGGGGACGGTTTAATTTAGGGTTAGATTAGGGCTAAAATGTGTCGATTATTTGCATGTCAACTTTTTGACCTAAATCCATGTTGACCATTTAACTCATGACCTTTAGAACCTGTCGAATTATTGACTGTTAAACATCTGGTGTCGACCTATTGATTGTCTATGTAAACACTGTTCGTCTTTTAATCCACACTTTAAAAAAATAAGATTTTACTTACCGATAAATCTATTTCTCATAGTCCGTAGTGGATGCTGGGGACTCCGTCAGGACCATGGGGAATAGCGGCTCCGCAGGAGACAGGGCACAAAAGCAAGCTTTTAGGATCACATGGTGTGTACTGGCTCCTCCCCCTATGACCCTCCTCCAAGCCTCAGTTAGGTACTGTGCCCGGACGAGCGTACACAATAAGGAAGGATCTTGAATCCCGGGTAAGACTCATACCAGCCACACCAATCACACCGTACAACTTGTGATTTGAACCCAGTTAACAGTATGATAACAATGAAGTAGCCTCTAAAAAAGATGGCTCACAACAATAATAACCCGATTTTTTTGTAACAATAACTATGTACAAGTAATGCAGACAATCCGCACTTGGGATGGGCGCCCAGCATCCACTACGGACTATGAGAAATAGATTTATCGGTAAGTAAAATCTTATTTTCTCTAACGTCCTAGTGGATGCTGGGGACTCCGTCAGGACCATGGGGATTATACCAAAGCTCCCAAACGGGCGGGAGAGTGCGGATGACTCTGCAGCACCGAATGAGAGAACTCCAGGTCCTCCTCAGCCAGGGTATCAAATTTGTAGAATTTAGCAAACGTGTTTGCCCCTGACCAAGTAGCTGCTCGGCAAAGTTGTAAAGCCGAGACCCCTCGGGCAGCCGCCCAAGATGAGCCCACCTTCCTTGTGGAATGGGCATTTACAGATTTTGGCTGTGGCAGGCCTGCCACAGAATGTGCAAGCTGAATTGTACTACAAATCCAACGAGCAATAGTCTGCTTAGAAGCAGGAGCACCCAGCTTTTTGGGTGCCTACAATATAAACAGCAAGTCAGACTTTCTGACTCCAGCCGTCCTGGAATTATATATATATATATATTTTCAGGGCCCTGACAACGTCTAGCAACTTGGAGTCCTCCAAGTCCCTAGTAGCCGCAGGCACCACAATAGGTTGTTTCAGGTGAAACGCTGACACCACCTCAGGAAGAAACTGGGGACGAGTCCGCAGTTCTGCCCTGTCCGAATGGAAAATCAAATATGGGCTTTTGTAAGACAAAGCCGCCAATTTTGACAATCGCCTGGCCGAGGCCAGGGCCAACAGCATGGTCACTTTCCATGTGAGATATTTCAAATCCACAGATTTGAGTGGTTCAAACCAATATGATTTGAGGAATCCCAACACTACGTTGAGATCCCACGGTGCCACTGGAGGCACACAAGGGCTGTATATGCAATACTCCCTTGACAAACGTCTGGACTTCAGGAACTGAAGCCAATTCTTTCTGGAAGAAAATCTATAGGGCCGAAACTTGAACCTTAATGGACCCCAATTTGAGGCTCATAGACACTCCTGTTTGCAGGAAGTGCAGAAATCGACCTAGTTGAAATTTTTTCGTGGGGCCTTCCTGGCCTCACCCACGCAACATATTTTTACCACATGTGGTGATAACGTTGTGCGGTCACCTCCTTCCTGGCTTTGACCAGGGTAGGTATGACCTCTTCCGGAATGCCTTTTCCCTTAGGATCCGGCGTTCAAACCGCCATGCCGTCAAACGCAGTCGCGGTAAGTCTTGGAACAGACAAGGTCCCTGCTGGAGCAGGTCCTTTCTTAAAGGCCGATGCCACGGTTCCTCTTGGAACAGACATGGTACTTGCTGAAAGCAAATCCCTTCTTAGCTCCCGAGGCCATTAGTCCTCTGTGAGCATCTCTTGAAGTTCCGGTTACCAAGTCCCTCTTGGCCAATCCGGAGCCATGAGTATAGTTCTTACTCCTCTATGTCTTATAATTCTCAATACCTTGGTTATGAGAAGCAGAGAAGGGAACACATACACCGACTGTTACACCCACGGTGTTACCAGGACGTCCACAGCTATCGCCTGAAGGTCTCGTGACCTGGCGCAATACCTGTCCCATTTTTTTGTTCGGGCGGGACGCCATCATGTCCACCTTTGGTCTTTCCCAACGGTTCACAATCATGCGGAAAACTTCCCGATGAAGTTCCCACTCTCCCGGGTGGAGGTCGTGCCTGCTGAGGAAGTCTGCTTCCCAGTCCTCCACTCCCGGAATGAACACTGCTGACAGTGCTATCACATGATTTTCCGCCTAGCGAAAAATCCTTGCAGTTTTGCCACTGCCCTCCTGCTTCTTGTGCCGCCCTTTCTGTTTACGTGGGCGACTGCCGTGATGTTATCCCACTGGATCAATACCGGCTGACCTTGAAGCAGAGGTCTTGCTAAGCTTAGAGCATTATAAATTTGCTCTTAGCTCCAGTATATTTATGTGGAGAGAATTCTCCAGACTTGATCACACTCCTTGTGTGACTGCTCCCCAGCCTCTCAGGCTGGCCTCCGTGGTCACGAGCATCCAATCCTGAATGCCGAATCTGCGGCCCTCTAGAAGATGAGCACTCTGTAATCACCACAGGAGAGACACCCTTGTCCTTGGATATAGGGTTATCCGCTGATGCATCTGAAGATGCGATCCGGACCATTTGTCCAGCAGATCCCACTGAAGAGTTCTTGCGTGAAATCTGCCGAATGGAAGCGCTTCGTAATAAGCCACCATTTTTACCAGGACTCTTGTGCAATGATGCACTGACACTTTTCCTGGTTTTAGGAGGATCCCGATTAGCTCGGATAACTCCCTGGCTTTCTCCTCTGGGAGAAACACCTTTTTCTGGACTGTGTCCAGAATCATCCCTAGGACCAGCAGACGTGTCGTCGGAACAACTGCGGTTTTGGAATATTTAGAATCCACCCGTGCTGTCGTAGAACTACTTGAGATAGTGCTACTCCGACCTCCAACTGTTCTCTGGACCTTGTTCTTATCAGGAGGTCGTCCATTTTCTTTGAAGACGAATCCTCCTTTCGGTCATTACCTTGGTAAGGACCCGGGGTGCCTTGGACAATCCAACGGCATCGTCTTGAAACTGATAGTGACAGTTCTGTACCACGAACCTGAGGTACCCTTGGTGAGAAAAGGCAAATTTTGGGACATGGAGGTAAGCATCCCTGATGTCCCGGGACACCATATAGTCCCCTTGTTCTTTGCTATCACTGCTCTGAGTGACTCCATCTGGATTTGAACCCTTGTAAGTGTTCAAATTTTTCAGATTTAGAATAGGTCTCACCTAGCCTTCAGTACCACCATATAGTGTGGAGTAATACCCCTTTCCTTGTTGTCGGAGAGGTAAATTTATTATCACCTGCTGCGAATACAGCTTGTGAATTGTTTTCAATACTGCCTCCCTGTCGGAGGGAGACATTGGTACAGCAGACTACAGGAACCTGCGAGGGGGGAACCTCTCGACATTCCAATCTGTACCCCTTGGATACTACTTGTAGGATCCAGGGGTCCTGTACGGTCCCAGCGTCATGCTGAGAACTTGGTAGAAGCGGTGGAGGGCTTCTGTTCCTGGGAATGGGCTGCCTGCTGCAGTCTTCTTCCCTTTCCTCTATCCCTGGGCAGATATGACTCTTATAGGGACGAAAGGACTGAGGCTGAAAAGACGGTGTCTTTTTCTGCAGAGATGTGACTTAGGGTAAAAAACGGTGGATTTTCCAGCAGTTGCCCTGGCCACCAGGTCCCATGGACCGACCCCAAATAACTCCTCCCCTTTATACGGCAATACATCTTTGTGCCGTTTGGAATCTGCATCACCTGACCACTGTCGTGTCCATAAACATCTTCTTGCAGATATGGACATCGCATTTACTCTTGATGCCAGAGTGCAAATATCCCTCTGCGCATCTCGCATATATAGAAATGCATCCTTTAAATGCTCTATAGTCAATAAAATACTGTCCCTGTCAAAGGTATCAATATTTTTAGTCAGGGAATCCGACCAAGCCACCTCAGCTCTGCACATCCAGGCTGAGGCGATCGCTGGTCGCAGTATAACACCAGCATGTGTGTGTATACTTTTTAGGATATTTTTCAGCCTCCTATCAGCTGGCTCCTTAAGTACGGCCCTATCCGTAGATGGTACCGCCACTTGTTCTGATAAGCGTGTGAGCGCCTTATCCACCCTGAGGGGTGTTTCCCACCGCGCCTTAACTTCTGGCGGGAAAGGGTATACCGCCAATAATTTTCTATCGGGGGAAACCCACGCATCATCACACACTTCATTTAATTTATCTGATTCAGGAAAAACTACAGGTAGTTTTTTCACCTCACATATAATACCCTTTTTTGTGGTACTTGGAGTATCAGAAATATGTAACACCTCCTTCATTGCCCTTAACGTGTGGCCCTAAAAGAAAATACGTTTGTTTCTTCACCGTCGACACTGAAATCAGTGTCCGTGTCTGGGTCTGTGTCGACCGACTGAGGTAAATGGGCATTTTACAGCCCCTGACGGTGTTTGAGACGCCTGGACAGATACTAATTTGTTCGCCGGCCCTCTCATGTCGTCAACCGGCTTGCAGCGTGTTGACATTGTCACGTAATTTCCATAAATAAGCCATCCATTCCGGTGTCGACTCCCTAGAGAGTGACATCACCATTACAGGCAATTTGCTCCGCCTCCTCACCAATATTTTCCTCATACATGTCGACACACACGTACCGACATACAGCACACACATAGGGAATGCTCTGATAGAGGACAGGACCCACTAGCCCTTTGGGGAGACAGAGGGAGAGTTTGCCAGCACACACCAAAACGCTATAATTATCCAGGGACAACCTTTATATAAGTGTTCCTCCCTTATAGCATTTTAATATATATACATATCGCCAAATCAGTGCCCCCCCTCTCTGTTTTAACCCTGTTTCTGTAGTGCAGTGCAGGGGAGAGCATGGGAGCCTTCCCACCAGCCTTTCTGTGAGGGAAAATGGCGCTGTGTGCTGAGAATAGGCCCCGCCCCCTTTTCGGCGGGCTTCTTCTCCGGAGTTTTAGATATCTGGCAGGGGTTAAATACATCCATATAGCCTCAAGGGCTATATGTGATGTATTTTTCGCCATACAGGTATTATACATTGCTGCCCAGGGCGCCCCCCCCCCCAGCGCCCTGCACCCTCCGTGACCGCTGTGTGAAGTGTGCTGACAACAATGGCGCACAGCTGCAGTGCTGTGCGCTACCTGATGAAGACTGAGAGTCTTCTGCCGCCTGGTTCCGGACCTCTTCATCTTCAGCGTCTGCAAGGGGGGTCGGCGGCGCGGCTCCGGGACGAACCCCAGGGCGAGCCCTGTGTTCCGACTCCCTCTGGAGCTATGTCCAGTAGCCTAAGAATCCAATCCATCCTGCACGCAGGTGAGTTGAAAATCTCTCCCCTAAGTCCCTCGATGCAGTGAGCCTGTTGCCAGCAGGACTCACTGAAAATAAAGAACCTAAAAACTTTTTCTAAGTAACTCTTTAAGAGAGCCACCTAGATTGCACCCTTCTCGGCCGGGCACAAAAACCTAACTGAGGCTTGGAGGAGGGTCATAGGGGGAGGAGCCAGTACACACCATGTGATCCTAAAAGCTTGCTTTTGTGCCCTGTCTCCTGCGGAGCCGCTATTCCCCATGGTCCTGACGGAGTCCCCAGCATCCACTAGGACGTTAGAGAAATGCATTTGTTCCTTGGCTTCCCCCTCCCATACTCAGGACCCCACCTATCACCTATTCATTACTTATACATCCATCACTGACACCACTATGACCCTGCTGCAATAGCAGGTCACTCAGTTATCATAGGCTATACAGCAGGTTGCCTCTCTGGTCACGCAGCTGCGGTCTGATGTGACTGCGCTTGAAAATAAAGTGGGGACTAATTTTCATGATATACAAGAGAATAAATCTCTCCAAAAAGATTCTTACCAAGGGGGTCATTCCGAGTTGATCGCTCGCTAACAGTTTTTAGCAGCCGTGTAAATGCATTGTCGCCGCCCACTGGGGAGTGTATTTTTGCTTTGCAGAAGTGCGAACGCCTGTGCAGCAGAGCGACTGCAAAAACATTTTGTGCAAAACAAGATCAGCCCCGGACTTACTCTTCATGTGCGATGATTCTAACGTTGGAGGGTTGGCTTTTGACATCACACATCCGCCCAGCATTCGCACAGCCACGCCTGCATTTTCCCTGGCACGCCTGCGTTTTTCCAAACACTCCCAGAAAATGGTCAGTCGACACCCAGAAATGGCCCCTTAATGTCAATCTTCCTGCGTTGTGCCGTGCGACTAAAAGTTTCGCTAGAACCTGTGCTAAACCACAACGGACTTTGTACTCATACGTCACGCGTGCACAGAAATGCCGATTTTTAGCCTGATCGGTGGGCTGCGAACAACGACAGCTAGCGATCAACTCGGAATGACCCCCAAAGTCTGGAATGAACTACAAGATTTAGAGAATCGCTTGAGACATAACAATCTCAGGGTTGTGGGTCTCCTAGAATCATTGAAGGGCCCTGCCTTATACCATTTTCTGATGCAATCTTTGCCAGAGTTACTGCATATTATTGCAGTTTGTTTTGATTTAGCCATAGAGAGGGTGCACATGATTGTCCCTGCGCGGGATCAGAAGTGTAGCAGACCAAGAGTGGTAATATTCCGCTGTCTGAACTATGAGGGTCATTCAGACCCTGCCGCCAATGTGGCTTGCAGCTTAGTTTGCCAATATCGGCAAACTGTGAATGCGCAGCCACACACATTGCAGTCACATCCCCGATGGATGTGACCACAATGTGACTGACAGCAGCAGGCATTTTTCCGGCGATGTTGGGGGGTGGGGCAGGGCGAGCGGGGGCGGGCTGGGACCGTTTTCAGAGTAGCTGCGAGACGTCACACGCAGCCACTGCAAAATAAATGTACGCTGCCAGGGGTCAACCTTAGATCCAATGCATTCTCAATTAGATTGCAAATGCATTGGAAGGCGGCCTTACACATGCTGGGCGGCTTTGTCTTATGCTGGGCAGCCACCAGCATGTGCAGAGATGAATGCAGATCTAGTTGCGTATTAAACGAGGCAAGAAATTTTCTTTACTCAGGCAAAGTTACGTATATTTGATGGCCCTACACTGGTAGAATTTACTTCAGCTGATGATGCAGAGTCTATGGCTTCATCTTTACCCCAATCTATGTCTCTATCCAACATGGATTTACCAGGCTGATGGCACCTACATACTGTTTGGGTCTCCTTTCTCATTGAGATTTGTGACTTATTGGTGAGATGTTCTGTTACCATGTACCAATCTGGTTGCTAGTTCCCTCTCCTGGATCCTGCGGTCCGACAGTGCTCTTTTACTCACAGGTTTTTGTTTTCATTGGGGATATGCAGTACTACTCATATTTTAGCATCTTCCTAAAAGGGAGAATTCACCATCTACAGGACGCCTCTCCTGTACTGACACTGCAAGTTACCAAATTTGCCAAGTTTACCTTCCTCTCTTTGCTCAGCCTTCACTAGGGTTTAATGTATTGCTGCCACCATATGCTATTCTGCAGCCTTTCATATTGTTTTATGTTTTGCTTGCTGCAGCTAAGAGTTCCCAGTTCTAATTTTGTTATTTTTATTACTCTTGAGGATATTCTCTTTTGTTTGGAAGTCTCTACTACATGGAAGAGATTGCTGGTGTGGTTACTCAGCCATGTGGGTTTTGTTCTATGGGTATGATTACCTATGTTACCTATTTCTGTTTTTATGTTTTTTCTTCTACAGTATGGGGGTAATTCCAAGTTGATCGCAGCAGGAAATTTTTTTAGCAGTTAGGCAAAACCATGTGCACTGCAGGGGGGGGCAGATATAACATTTGCAGAGAGAGTTAGATTTGGGTGGGTTATTTTGTTTCTGTGCAGGGTAAATACTGGCTGCTTTATTTTTACACTGCAATTTAGATTGCAGATTGAACTCACCACACCCAAATCTATCTCTCTCTGCACATGTTATATCTGCCCCCCTGCAGTGCACATGGTTTTGCCCAACTGCTAAAAAATGTCCTGCTGCGATCAACTTGGAATTACCCCCTATGTTTTCCTCTTTCCTTCCACCCTCCCATGCCCCTACCCCTGGAGTGAAGATAGATGAGGTATTCTTGCTACTGATAGAAATGGATTGCATGAGTTTTTGCATTATATTATCATATACCCAACCTTTCCCTTTCACATGGATGAATGGCCTCATTAAAAATAGGATTTTGGTACTTACCAGATAAATTCTTTTCTTTGAATCCACAGGGGGCACTGGAGTACTCTTGGGATATGGACGGGCATTAGCAGGACAGGCACTGAATATTTAAATAAGTAACTCTCCTCCCCTCCATACTCCCATAGTACCTCAGTGTTTTTTACTGAGCCGAACAGGAGCGATAGAGAAGATTAACAATGGAGAATTACATATAACCTTATAACATAACGGACAACAATGAAGTTGACACCTAACGTATTGGACAACTAAACAGTTGACACAATAATCTATATTACTTGAACATTTGAACAAGTCGGTGAGAATGTGTTACCATAAGATCCACTGAACTTACCACAATACAGGCAAAAACTGCTCTGGGTGGGCATCCAGTGCCCCCTGTGGATTCAAAGAAAAGGATTTATCTGGTAAGTACCAAAATCCTATTTTCTTCTTCATCCACTAGTGGTCACTGGAGTACTCTTGGGATGTCCCAAAGTTTCCCCCTTGGGCAGGAGAGCAGTTTGGCACCTGTAACACTAGACGGCCAAAGCTAGATGCTGATGCCGCAAACGTATCTAACTTGTAAAAGCACACAAACGTGTGCACTGATGACCATGTAGCCGCCTGGCAAAGCTGCATCATAGAGGCCCCACGACCTGCTGCCCATGAAGTTCCCACAGAATGTGTGGAATAAACTGAAACTGATGCCAGCGGCTGTATCCTGGTATGAAGATAAGCCTGACGTATGGTCAGCTTAATCCATCTGGATAAGGTCTGCTTGGAAGCTGGCCAACCCATCTTGACAGCATCATAGAGGACAAACAACGTATCTGTTTTACGTACTGTAGACATTCGGGCTACATAAACGCGTAGTGCACGTTCCACGTCCAAAGTAGCTGAAGTTCCTGAACCTTCTGATAACACAGGAACTACGATTGGTTGATTGATGTGAAAAGATGATACTACCTTTGGCAGGAAAGCGGGATTCGTCCGAAGTTCTGCTCTATCATCATTAAACACGCCTTGCTGAAGCTAAGGCTAGGAGAAAAATTGTTTTCCAAGTGAGAAACTTAACATCCACTTGTTGTAAGGGTTCAAAATATGAAGACTGTAAAAAATCTAAAACCAGATTCAAGTCCCATGGCGCTGTAGGTGGTATAAATGGAGGTTGTACTCTAAGGACACCTTACAGGAAGGTGTGTACAGTTGGCAAAAGAGCCAAATGCCTTTGAAAGTAAATTGACAAGGCAGAGACCTGCACCTTTAGTGTAGATAAACGTAGTCCTCCATCCAACCCCGTCTGTAAAAATAGCAAAAGATGGGATAACTTGAAAGACGATGTCGGAAACTTCCGAGCTTCACACCAACCTATATAGGCACGCCAAATCCTGTGATAATGAGCTGCCGTAACTGGCTTCCTAGCACGTAACATGGTTGGTATAACCGATTCCGGAATACCCTCTCTTCTTAAGAGGGCGGTTTCAACAGCCACCCCATCAAACGCAGCCGCTTAGTCGGGGGACAGGAACGGACCCTGTTGTAACAGGTCCGGACGTAGCGGGAGCGGCCAAGGATCGTCTGCGAGTAGCCCGCGGAGATCCGAGAACCATGCTCTCCGTGGCCAATGAGGCGCCACTAGTATGACTGTGGTGGACTCTCGTTTGATCCGCTTTAGCAACAGAGGAAGCAGCGGAAACGGTGGAAACAGATACACGAGGCTGTACGGCCACGCGATCGTGAGAGCATCCACTGCCACTGCCTTTGGATCTCGTGTTCTGGACACATACTGGGGTGTTTGATGATTTTGGCGAGATGCCATCAGGTCCACCTGTGGGTAACCCCACCTCTGGACCAACATGTGAAACACTTCTGGATTTAATGCCCATTCTCCTGGATGAAAATCCCAACGGCTGAGATAATCCGCCTCCCAGTTGTCCACTCCCGGAATGAACACTGCCGACAATATCACCTGGTGATGCTCGGCCCAATTGAGGATTCGAGCTACTTCCCGCATGGTCATTCGGCTTCTTGTTCCTCCTTGTTTGTTGATGTACGTGACTGCCGTTGCGCTGTCTGACTGCACCTGGACAGTCTGAGACCGGAGCATGTGCACTGCTTGTCGCAGCGCGTTGTAAATTGCCCGGAGTTCCAGGACATTTACAGACAGCAATCTTTCGTGATCTGCCCAGAGACCCTGAAGCTGATAATTTTGGATCACAGCTCCCCAACCTCTGAGACTCGCATCCGTCATTAGAATTATCCAATTCCAGACGCCGTACCTTTTCCCTGCGGTGAGATTGTGTACTTGGAGCCACCAGAGTAGTGATACTCTGGCCCGTGGAGACAACCGCACCATCTGGTGAATCTGCAGATGCGAGCCTGACCACTGTGTGAGCACATCCATTTGAAAAGGACGTGATTGAAATCTTCTGAACTGGAGCGATTTGAAAGCTGCCACCATTTTTCCTAACAGTCGAATGCACAAATGTACAGAGACTGTGCGTGGCTTGAGCACTAACTGTACCAGATGACGAATACTCTGTACCTTCTGTTCTATCAGGTAAATTCTTTGATTCACTGTATCGAGAATCATTCCTAGGAATTGAAGTCGTTGAGACGGAATCAGATTTGATTTCTTGAAGTTGACAATCCAACCGTGCTGAACTAGCACATTGTATGTCAGCAAGGCATGTTGGAGGAGTATCTGTTGAGACGAAGCTTTGATGAGCAGATCGTCCAAGTACGGAACTATTATCACTCCCAGGGATCTGAGATGAGCTATCATCACAGACATCACTTTGGTGAATACCAGAGGTGCTGACGAGAGGCCAAACGGTAGAGCCTGAAATTGATAACTGTTTTGCTGTACCGCAAACCTTAAGTACTTCTGATGCAGTGGCCAAATTGGAATGTGTAAGTACGCATCCTTGAGATCCAGCGCAATCATGAATTCCTGGGGCCCTAAACCTGCAATTACTGACCGCAGGGATTCCATCTTGAATCTGTAGTAAGTGACGTACTGATTGAGCCCCTTTAGGTTCAATATTGGTCTGACAGAGCCATCCGGCTATGGAACTACAAAAAGACTGGAATAATAACCTTAACCTTGTTGGTGAACTGGGACTGGAATCAACACTGCTGAATCTAGCAGAGACTGAATCGCGATCTGCAGAACCGCCTTCTTGTCTTTTGACACAGGCAGTCCTGTCTTGGAAAAGTGCTCTGGAGGGAGACAATCGAACTCTATTTTGTAACCTTTTAACACTAAATTGCGGATCCACCCATCTGTGGATGTCTGGAACCACGCCAAATGGAACGTCTGAAGGCGAGCCCCCACAACTGAAGATCCGAGATGGGCTGGGAGCTCGTCATGCCACTGGCTTGTTGGTGGTCTTAGCATCCTGACGACGGGTGGTGGTTTGTTGAAACCCACGTCCTCTACCACGTCTACCCTGTGTGGTTGTTCCTTTACCACGGCCTCAAAAGGGCTGAGGTCTAAAAGATTTGAACGCTGGTCAAGAGTATTTCTGTCTAGGTACCTGTAGAGGCAATGGTAGGAAAACAGACTTTCCCCCCGTGGCCTCAGAAATCCATTTGTCCAATTCAGGACCAAACAACTTCTCGCCAGCGTAAGGTAACGCTTCTATTCCTCGTTTGACCTCTGCCTCAGCCTGCCAAGAATACGTCGTGCCGTAACTAGTGATGCTGAAAGGCGAGAAGTGACCTGGCAGACGTCCGTAGAAGCTGTACATAGGTACTCAGCAGCTTCACAGATGTGATCAGTGAGAAGAATAAGGTGGTCGTCTTGTAGGGCGACCTGAGCTGTGTTATCCATATAATCATAGCCATAGTTACCCAAATTCCAACCAAACCAGGTCTAAGCAGCACCCCTGCTGCTGTATACATTGATTTTAGCATAGCTTCTAGTTTACGCTCTGACGGGTGTTGAAGCGTAGTAGCAGTTGGTACTGGAATGGTTAACTTTTTAGAAAGTTTGGACACTGACGAATCCACCATTGGAGGATTCTCCAATTTAGATGTCACCGACTCTGGAAATGGGTAACTAGACAGAAACCGGCGAGGTATAGAAAACCATTTATCCGGATTCTTCCACGCCTCTATTAACTGCTTATTAAGAGATTCTGAAAAAGGAAAACAAACTGGAGATCTCTGTTGTTTAGCAAATACCACCTCATCATTTGTAAGAGGGTCTTCAGTCTCTGTAAAATTCAGAGACTGACGTACTGCCCTTATGAGATTATCAATGCCCGGGCTGTCAATATCCTCACTATCTGACTGCTGGTCCAATTCCCCTTCCTCATGTTCATCTTGCACAGTGAGGTCTGGCATTGAATCGTCAGAATGCAACATAGCAGAAACCGGAAATTATAAGACAAATGCTAACTATCTTTGTGGCCCGAACTAGACTTGGACCTTTGCAAGGACTGAGACATTTCCCGAGACCCTTCTGGTATCTCTGGTGGTCTCACCCGAGCCTCAGATCTTGCCGCTTCCCGCTCTTGCCGAGCGGCGGACAATTCTGGCTGCAACCCAGCCATTACATCTGCTAGTATTGCCTATTAAGGATCCGGCGGCGAAATCGGAGGAGAAATCGTATTTGTAGCTGAATTTACAAAACATACTGTGCATGTAGTAGATCCATCAGGTAAAACACTCTTACAGACATTGCAGTTCAGTGTCGGACTGGAGCATGAAGGGCCCACCGGGGGTATGCAGTGGTAGAGGCCCATGATTAGAGGTGTGGCCAGCCTCCAAAGGGGGTGTGGCCAGCCACCACAGAGGTTTGGCTAACCATTATAGAGTACCTGGTCTGGACTCCTTGATAATTTATATAGTAATTAATGCAAGTGCATGCATGATAATGTGCCAGATTAATGACAGCAATGTACTGTAGAGAATACATCATAATCCTGTGCAGTATATGGTAACATATGTATAATATATAATTCAAGTGCACAGTCTAAAACCTGATCCCTAGAGGAGGAGGGCCCCCCAGGCAGTGGTGCTTTTTTTATTTTGCCGGTGTCATACTCATTATATACACGACAACACAAATAGACAAAGACAGACAAGTCCCACGACTCAGTAAAATGTTACTAAGGTGTGTATACGGCCAAAGTGCAGTGCACATGGCCAGACTATATGAAACCTGATCCAAAAGTCCTACTAACACCCCTGCACCATCCGGTGGAGTATTGGTGTAGAACAGCACCTTCCTGGAAGAAGCAGGAAGCATGGTTAAAATGGCCTCCAGCCATGTGCTTACATTCTATGTATAATACATAAATCATGTCAGGTTATATTTACTGTTACAAATGTAACCCCCTAAAACACACAGTTCTTCATAGCAATGTGCTTTTCTTAAACCAGGTTTAACAGGCTGTAGTCTGTAATGCATATATTGCTCTCCCCCCCATCTCCCCTCCCTGCAGTGACGCTGCTTGTAAAAGGGGACAGACCGCGGCAGCAGTGAACGCTGTCCGCGGTCTGAGAGGTCTGAGCCGCCAGTGTAATCCCCCCTTTAATGCTGTGAGCAGCGTAAGACGTGGAGCTCGGCGGCGGCAGCATTATGTACCCAGCGCTAGAAGCTGGGAAGAGACGAGGAGTGGCGGTGGCAGCAACGGGCTTATGAGCGGCGACGGCCGGGAGCCGAAGTATCAGCGGCGGCGGGCGGCAGCGCTTCTACCATGGCGGAAGCAGGGGAGTGTGGTAGCGGGGTTACCAGCGGTGTCGCATACAAAGTTACACAGCGGGGCGGCAGCGTGAGCTGACCGCCCTGATCCCCCCTTCCAGCCCCTTACCTGAGGCTGATGTCGGAGTCCTATGACGGGGCTTCTCATACAAGCTCCGGCCAGCTCCCTCCTGCAGCTCAGTGTGTAGCTGAGCTGCTTGTGGCTATGGTGGTGCTCCTCTCTGAGCGCAGACAAGCCAATAGCTGCCCTTGCAGCTTGCACTATCCCAGACCCAAGCTTCTTATCTAAGCTGGGAAGGGAGTGTGATTAGAAGTAAAGGAAAAGTATAAAAAATAGAAAAAATGTGTGGAAGAATCCACTAGTGCTTCTATCCTGTGAGGCACCGAAAAAACACTGAGGTACTATGGGAGTATGGAGGGGAGGAGAGTTACTAATTTAAATATTCAGTGCCTGTCCTGCTAACGCCCGTTCATATCCCAAGAGTACTTCAGTGACCCTTAGTGGATGAAGAAGAAATTATGTTTCTGGAATGTCGGTGGGATTTACTCTCCTGTGAAAAGGAAACATCCTTACTTATCTTACTAAGTTGCAGGCTGACCTGATTTTATTGCAAAAAAACGCACCTCGTGCCCTATGAAATAGTCAAATTAAATATGTATGGGAAGGTTGTGTTGGCTTCAGCATATAATTCTAAATCTAGAGGAACTGTTATTCTTCTTAACAAGTCTCTACCATATACTGTACATCCGTAAAAGAGACAGTCGTTATGTGATCCTCGATGTGACTATTTTATCTGTTAGATCTGTAATGTGTATGCCCCGAATGTGTACTCGAAAAGGTTTTTTTAAGCTTTTATTACTGTCTAGATATACCACTACCAATATGATTGTCGGCGGAGATTTTGATATTGTATCCTCCATTGTCATGGACAGACAGTCCACTGGAAAAAAATCATACTTCTACCCCCATGTTGGGTGTTCCCTTTTTTGAAATTAAACAATTAAACCTTCTGGACATATGGAGGGTGCAACATCCTATTGACAGGGAATTTACAGGTCTCTCTGCAGCCCACGGCACCTTACACTGACTATTTGTTAGTGGCGTCCCCTCGAGCCCTAAAATTCCTCTATAGAATCCATCTGTATCTACAGTGATCTGGTTTACTCTGGAACCCTCAGTGGACCAAGGCCCCTATTGCCAGTGGCGTTTTCCCTCCCATTTGTCGACCTCCCTGCAACTTAGAGATCTCATAATGGCCACCTGGCGGGAATACTGCTCAGATAATGATGAGCATGCTCTGCATAATCCCCAGTTGTTTTGCAGGCTTTGAAGCCAGTTCTTTGGGGTGTTATTATGTCATTTATAAAACAACATACATAGATATTGCAGCCTCCTATGTCAAGGGTCAAAAAAAAAATCTCACTGAGGTTTACGAATGTTATAAATACAAAAAATGCATATTTAAAATCGAAGGTGGATGCTATGTTATCTCAGACTGGTGACCGGTTCGCCTTTTTAAAGATCCTATAGATTTCACCGTTTAGGGAATAAACCCTCCGCACTAGTACCGCTTTTGATTACATCTTTGGGTTAATGGGTGTATTCTGGGAAACAAATTGCTGAGACTTTCTCTAATTTTTATTCACAGTTATACGTGGAAGAAGTGATTGATGTAGATCAGAAACAAGCCTTTTGGGACAGTCTTACACTTCCCCAAATCTCACAGGCACATGCTCAAGTACTCATATTCCCGATAACCCTAGCTGAAGTGACAGTTGTTATCAAAGCGTTGACACCTTACAAAGCTCCAGGCCCAGATGGCTTTACTGGAAAATTCTACAAAATCCTACTCACTCACATAGGGGACACCCTGGTTCTTTTTTATAATGATATCCTAGAAAGTAAAAGCAGCTCCCTTATACTCTGCATCCCTTAAAGTACTCCCTAAACCAGGCCATGATTTAGAACTCCAAGGCTAATATAGGCCTATTGTGACACTCTGGATTGGACCACCTAATTTGTATGACCAGGGAGGAAAAATTAATGTATGGCCACCCATTGTACTGGACAAAGCCTGTGTGATATCCCCTAATTGTCCTCTTATGGAGTCCCATCCACTAGCCAGCTCAGTAGTGCATAAGAGGTTAACAACCCCTCTTCCTGGTCACTGGGTGATGTCAGTGGGACCAGTAAAGCGGACAGGCACCAGGACCCAGGCGAGTGTGATCGACACACTGGGAGAGCGGGAAGAGCCGAGCTGAGAGCTGAGAGGCGGGGTTACCACCAGTGCCCAACTGAGGAGAGCGCGCCGGGTGACCTGACGGAGGACCAGGTGACCGTACCGAGTGGGGAGGCAGCGGAGTGTTCCCTGAAGGTTGATGTTAGATCCAAGTGGGCTAAGGGATCTTTTCCGTCAGGGGAGGAGCCACGACACAAGGGGGAGGAGCAAGGCCAGCAGGATAGTTCCTCTACTATCCACGCCACCAACTATTACCTTTAGTAATCAGGTGGCGAGCAAAGCGAGCCACCGAGCCCGAAACTTGGCGAGCGAAGCAAGCCCACAAGGGTACTTTTCGGGTACCCTGTTCGCCTGTAGCTCCTCCCCCCTGGTGACGTGTCACCTCCCCTAGGTACGTCAGAAGGTCCCTTCTCCCACTCCGATATAGAATCAACCGTTCCCTGAACGGGGTGAACGGCACAGAGGAGCAGTGGCTAGAGATCGCCAAGTGCCATGCTGAGGGGAAGGGCCAAACGCGGCGTGGAGGCGATCCTGATATCGGACATGGGGTGTACTGATCACAGACAGCCGGGCCCCAACCGCTGCTACCAGTCTGTCTGCACTGAGGAGAGCCGCCAGCTACAGCCCAGAGAGCCGGGACCCGATCACCACCACCAGCCTTATTGCAGCTGAAGGGAGACAGTCGCTGATCACAGGTACACAGCCCCTTTCCTGCCACCACAGTGCCAGTTCAAAGGACCAGTGCCCCTGCCCGCTAGCAGTAACAGTGGGATCCGGTCTGAAGATCGACACTGTCTAGGTAGACAATGTTTAGGTCGACCACTATAGGTCGACAGTCACTAAGTCGACAGGGTTGGAAGGTCGACAGGGTTTCCAGGTCGACATGTGCTTGGTCGACGTGAGTTTTAAAAATAATAATCTTATTTTGAACTTTTTCATACTTAATGATCCACGTGGACTACGATTGGAACAGTAATCTGTGGCGAGCGAAGCACCTTGCCCGAAGCTCGCGAGCCATGCGAGGTGACACGGTGCACTAATTCGGCTTCCCAGTCACTGTATGCAGAAAACTACACAAAAAACAAAACAAAATACCTCATGTCGACCTTTTGACCTGTCGACCTAGCACATGTCAACCTAGAAACCCTGTCGACCTTCCAATTATTTTGACCTAGTGACTGTCGACCTATAGTGGTCGACCTAAACATTGTCAGCCTAGACATTGCCGATTTGATGATCCACATCCGTAACAGCAGCCTCCCTACCCTCCGCCCGCTATCGCTGCCAGATACCTAGAGAGAGAGAGAGACACTGTACAGTCTCAGTGTGCGAGTTAGGAAAGGATCTCTTGTGCACTAAAAGGAACCACCAGACTTCCACTTACCAATGTTACCCGTCTGGAACTGTTGCCCTGCCTATATTTGAATTTAACCTTGCCCCCGAAGTAGCAGATAGCACAGTGAGATACTCAATCAGACTTAGTTGTCAGCCACTAATAGAGCTATGGAAGTTAGAGGCTGAGGAAGAGAGAGAGAGAGAGAGAGAGAGAGAGACACTGTCATCCCTGCTTCGTAGACAGTTACAGTGGCAAATGCAGGA
Organism: Pseudophryne corroboree; assembly: GCF_028390025.1. Taxonomy (NCBI): domain Eukaryota; kingdom Metazoa; phylum Chordata; class Amphibia; order Anura; family Myobatrachidae; genus Pseudophryne; species Pseudophryne corroboree. Next base: position 236,767,824 of record NC_086451.1, read on the forward strand.
TTTGCATGGGGGGGTTTCCAGAACTGGGTGGAGCCAAGCACAGGGGTGGGGACTGAGGTGACCCAGTATATGCTGGGTCCGTAAATCTATTGTGTCTGTGTATATCTATATATATATATATATACAAATAGAGAATTCAGCACTCACCATAGCAAGCTCACTTGTCCTCACAACATCAATAAATAAATGATGGGGGTTTAGTTAGTGAATTGGCCAATGCACGGAAGCCTGCATACCGCTCCACGGTACCCCACCTACATGCAGGTCCTACACTATCACTCATATGAGTGGTGAGTGCAGACACTGCACCCCGCTTCTGGGGTGGTGAGTGCTGTGGTTTTCTATATTTGTTTGTATATTATGGGGTTAATCTTTGGTTAACTCTTATTAACCATGGTCACAGGCCTTTTCATGCACCCCTGTGTAATCTCAATTGTTCTAAACCTGTGTCAGCTGCTTCTTAGTAATTTACCGGCTGTGTCAGGTGACTAGTATGCCTTTAAAAGCCACTAGATATGTGGCAGGCATACATTAAACTTAGTGGCCATATTTGCAGTAATATTATGTGATACAGTTGCCAGGTTTTAATTCTTAAGGCTTTGTGATAGTGTAGGACCTGCATGTAGGTGGGGTACCGTGGAGCGGTATGCAGGCTTCCGTGCATTGGCCAATTCACTAACTAAACCCCCATCATTTATTTATTGATGTTGTGAGGACAAGTGAGCTTGCTATGGTGAGTGCTGAATTCTCTATTTGTATGTATTTGGGTAGGTGGCCATGGGCTGCATGCACCCCACCCTATGAGTGGTGAGTGCAGACACTGCACCCCGCTTCTGGGGTGGTGAGTGCTGTGGTTTTCTATATTTGTTTGTATATATATATATATATATATATATATACCTACATATCTACACATAAAATTCCTTATGAATAACAATTCCATATAGGCACTCACCAATAAAAGCAGGCTGTTTTTAATAAAGTTCTTTTAAAGTGCAAGAAAAAACATGGTCGTCGTTTCAATCCCTAAGGATCTTCTTCAGGACATAGCAGCACAATGAACCATCCACCAAGCAGCCATACACATATATATACACCGTATATACACCTATGTATATATATATATACATATACACATATACATATACACAAAGCATATTAAACATGCATACATATATTTATATATATATATACATACACATAGAGTACACGTATATATACGCATGTATTTATATCATGTGTGTGTGTTTATATGTATGTATGTATATATACATGTGTATATATGTATGCACAAATTGCACATGGATATATATGTACTATAATTAAAATAAAGTAAACTTTTATTAAGCACTTACAAGTGCCACCAGGAAGAAAGCAGGCTGCAAAGGACGCTAGACAGCTATTAATAATACTCATGCAGCAAAGATAAAAAATATTTTTTTTTATTTTTTTTTGGTGGAGGGGGGTTTCTGGGTGCTCGGAACCCCCCCCCCCCCCCCCTGGGTGCGCCACTGAGTTACTCAGTGTCACAGGGATTCACTACAGTCTGTACTTAACTTTGCTTAGATCTCGGAACCCCCCCTGGGTGCGCCACTGAGTTATTCAGTGTCACAGGGATTCACTACAGTCTGTACTTAACTTTGCTTAGAGTACCGTTGTTTTGCTGTGCCTAAAACTGTACTTCTTCTATGCATCCTACTTGAGCCCTGCTACCTGCATGTACTTAGACTTCAGTCAAATCCGCCAGCTTATGCATGCCCCATATAATACAAAAATATGGAGTAGTCCACAAGCGCTACAATATATCAAAATACTCCTTATGTATTTCTTTAGTGTTCAAATAATGACTTCTTCCAACAGGTTCGCACCTTTGGACTGACCTCCTCTTAAGGGGACCGTGCATCAAAAGGTATCTTTTACACCACCTCTAGATTCACATGGGATCACTCTCTCCCTTAGTGCAGACGCTCACCTTAATAAGGAGCCCTATGTGTCTTGAAAGGTTTCTTTATTCTGATCTTCTCATAACACTTTATATTCATACAGCAAGGGATTACCCTCCCCCTTCAATGTGACGCTCACCTTATAGTTGGGCCCTATGTTCCTTAAACGGTTTCTTTCCAATGTATCCTTCCTTGGACCCCTCTTAAATACAGGTACCGTCCTTCCTCAGAACCAAGGATCCTCAGGTACTTATGAGGTGAGTATTATAAAGTCCATCAAAAAATGGTGGCAGGTAAAAACGAATTTTTTATTCCAAGTGAAACTCATTACCCATATGGTAACACATTAAAAACAAACAAAGACAAATAAAACCCCACAAAAAGGCAGTCTGGGTTTTTCCTCCAATATTCCCCTAGGGGACAACTCTGGGAAATATTTCCCAATAGTGCAAAAAGACAGGGGAATATTTAAAGTCCCTCTACAAAGGATCCTTAAAAACAAGATAAAATATTAGGTGTAGGAAAACCTTACCACCCAAAGTAAAAAAACACTGGTGCCAAATCCACGTTTAACCCTTTGGGAACCATGGTTCCCAACTCATATATGGTCCTCATTTCCATTCTTGCCAATTGAGCCTCCCCATCATTGGTTCTCCAATTGGGGGTGACGGCCTTAATTCCACAAAAATTAACTAAATGATTGATGTTACACTCATGTTTTTTATGGAAATGTAATGAAACATTATGTGATTCAAGCCCCTTTTTAATATTGCGGACATGTTCTGCCATTCTTATTTTAAGCATGCGGGTGGTTCTCCCCAGGGACGTGCGGTGAGTTAAATAGCTCAGGAGGCATTGGCTAGCACCAGAGCCAGATTTACACGCAATATATGAGCCAAAGGGTACATCTGGGCATTATACACAGGTGCAGCAGTATAAACTCCTGGAAATTTGGCGAGTTTTGATCAGAGATGTGCAGAAAAGTTAGCTAGGTGAGGCACTGCCTCACCTGCCATAGACTTTTAACTCCAGAGTTTTGGCTTTAAAAATTATTAGAATAATGCAAAGAAGATATTTTAAACATATTCTTTGTATTTTTCACATTCTTTATGCAGTCAAAACTCTGGCACAAACGTTAGTATGACAGGAAAGGCTCTGCCTCACCTGCCTCACCCCACCGCACGTCACTGGTTCTCCCTACATATTGTGCTCCGCATGAACATTCAAGAAGGTACACACAATTTTTAGTGTTACAAGTTATAAAGTCCCGAATATTATAGACTTTTTTGGTTTGTGCGGATCTATATTGTGTCACTTTACCTTCCTTACTTTTACAGGCCCTACACATAATGCAGAGACCACACCTGAAAAAGCCTTTGGATTTATTTCTAGTAGGCATCTTAGGTGCCGTAACTACACTGTTGACTACACTTTCCTTAAGATTTTTTGCTCTTTTATATATAAACCTAGGACACTTTGTGATGGACTCCTTTAAATATGGATCTCTATTAAGAATCGACCAATGTCGTTTCACTATTTTTTCGATTTGTTTATGCTGACTATTAAACGAGGTAACGAAAGGCACCTCCACTGGAATCTTATCCTTTGTGGTTGAGGTTTTAGCCAGCATTTCCATCCGGTCATAACCCCCAGTGGTGTCCATAACAGTCTGCACCCCCACCGGATCATATCCCTTGGCTGTAAATTGTTTCTGCAGAGTTTTTGCCTGTTCCCAATAAACATCCACATCCGTACAATTTCTCCTGATCCTTTGGAACTGGCTAATCGGAATACTCCTCAGCCAGTTCTGATGGTGGTTGCTAGTTTGATCAATAAATTAATTACAATCGGTTGATTTAATGTAATTACAAGTTTTTATCTGATCATTTTCTATATAGATCCGTAAGTCCAAAAAGTTCACTTCTACCTCACTAATACTGAACGTTAACTGTATGTTTTGCTGATTAGTGTTTAGATACTTGCAGAAAACATCTAATGAATGACGATCCCCACTCCATATAAAGACAATGTCGTCAATATACCGATTCCATGACACCAGACTGGCACCATACTCATGGCCACCCCACACCCACTGGTCCTCCCAGTGGGCCATGAACAAGTTGGCATAGCTCGGCGCCAGTCTGGTGCCCATGGCTGTACCTGTCAACTGTAAATAAAAAGAGCCATCAAACCAAAAAAAAATTATTATGTAAAATAAGTGAGGTTCCTTCCAAGACAAAATTTCTCTTGTCTACCGTGATTCCCTCTTTATCCATAAAATACGACAAGGCTTCTAAGCCTAACTGATGGTTTATCACAGTATACAAGGACGTGACGTCCGCAGTAACAAGTAAAAACCCTGGTTTCCAATCAACAGTCATAAGTTGATTAGTAATAGCTATTGTATCCTTCAAATAAGAGTGGGTGGTTTTAACCATGGGCTGCAATATGTGATCAATATAACAGGATAAATTTGATAAGCTGGAGTTTGTACCCGCTACAATTGGACGTCCTGGAGGTGCTTCACTACTCTTATGTATCTTGGGCAGGATATACAGAACCGGTATGGAGGGATTCTCGATGACTAAATATTTGTATTCCTCTTCTGTAATAGTCCCCTGCCCAAGATATAACGCTAAAAAGGTTTCCAATTTTTTATTTATGTTTTCATTCGGGTTTCCCCTTAATTTTTGGTAAGTGGTGCTATCTACCAACTGTCTCATGATTTCCTGATTGTAGGTTTCTAAATCCATGATAACAATGCTCCCCTCCTTATCCGCAGGTTTGATTACTATCTCTTTATTATTTCTAAGGTTTGTAATTGCCCTCCGTTCTTCTTTTGACAAATTACTCTGCCTGTTGGGTTTAAATGTAATACTTTCTAAATCTGTTTTTATTGCTTTCTCAAAGGACTCAATAAAGCTTCCTTTTTTGTGTTTGGGGTAAAACGTGGATTTTCTTTTAAATTTGGTTATAGCAATACCTTCCATTTCCCTATTACCCTCAGGCATATCGTGGAAAAATCTTTTTAGGGTCAGTCTTCTAATGAATTTCTCAATATCTATTAGAACCTCAAATTTATCACATTTGTTCGTGGGGGCGAATTTTAATCCCTTCTCTAGGATGGATTTCTCATGTATCGTGAGTTCATATTTACTTAGGTTATGATATTTTAGTAACCCCCATCTCGTTGGTTACCGGGCTTTCTCCTTCTTCTATGTTGTTATTCTCCCTCACCTCGATACCTATCCCATTCTTTCTCTTTCCTATTCTTCTTCTTTTATTCAGGGATTTATTTTTCCCTCCTCTCTTCCCCCGTTTTTTAATATTTATCTTTTTCGTGGGGGCTTGTACATACCCTTCTCCAAAAAAGAAGAGGAGGTGGAGGGTATGGAGTCCTGTATCCTAGAGGGTTCCTTTAAGAACCTATCTTTCCTATCCCACTTGTGTTCTTCATATGTTCTCCCCATCTTCTCTTCCCTATATCCACCTCGATCTCTAAATCTTTCCTGTTTATCTCTGAAATTATTTTCCTCTCTTTCTCTTCTATAATCAAACCTATTCCTTCCATTTCCCAAATCTCTATAGTTGTCTCTGTCCTTATTACTAAAATATCTCTCCTTAAAGTGGGAATCCTCCCTCCATTTTATATTACCAGGTACTGGGTCTCTCCCTCCTATAAATCTACCAAACTTTTTTCGGGGAGATCTTTGAGGTAGTCCCTTTTGATATAAATTGGTAATATCTTGGTTTATCTGTTTGGGGGGTTCTACATTCTCTACATCTTTATCATTTTTATCTCTATTATATTTCCTCTGTTTTTTGTTCCTTATTTCTCTCTCACTCTTGTTAATTCTTGTACTGATAACATCCTCCATCTCTTTATACTCTTTTGATCCTGCATACGGTTCTGCCAGTGATTTAAAGGTCTCTATTTCCCTTTCTACTTCTTGTAATTCTCTCTTTTTCTCCCTGATTATTAATTCCATCAGTGAAAAGGAACAAGATTCAATAATTTTATGCCAAGCATCAATAAATTCCCCAGACTCTCGCTGGAAAGATGGGGTTTTGTTGATCCTCAGGCCTCTAGGTATAAGGCTATCTGTACAGTATCTTTCTAGGGAAACCACCTCCCACCACAGTTTTCCCTCTTTGATTAGCAGTTTCTCCAATTTATACATGACACTATCAAGATTGGTATCCACCAAGTCTTGATGTACATTATTCCCAAAGACATCCTCCATCTGGGCTTTCCTTTGGGTTCTATGTGAAAACATTTCTTATTGGGCTGCAGGTCCCACCACCAACAGTGTATACCAAATACCCAAACAAAAAACAAGAGTGGTATAACTTGCGCCCTGTAGCTGCTTTGTACCACCTCCCTAGGATCACCACTCACTAATTCACATATAATACAAAAATATGGAGTAGTCCACAAGCGCTACAATATATCAAAATACTCCTCATGTATTTCTTTAGTGTTCAAATAATGACTTCTTCCAACAGGTTCGCACCTTTGGACTGACCTCCTCTTAAGGGGGACGTGCATCAAAAGGTATCTTTTACACCACCTCTAGATTCACATGGGATCACTCTCTCCCTTAGTGCAGACGCTCACCTTAATAAGGAGCCCTATGTGTCTTGAAAGGTTTCTTTATTCTGATCTTCTCATAACACTTTATATTCATACAGCAAGGGATTACCCTCCCCCTTCATTTATTGATCAAACTAGCAACCACCATCAGAATTGGCTGAGGAGTATTCCGATTAGCCAGTTCCAAAGGATCAGGAGAAATTGTACGGATGTGGATGTTTATTGGGAACAGGCAAAAACTCTGCAGAAACAATTTACAGCCAAGGGATATGATCCGGTGGGGGTGCAGACTGTTATGGACACCACTGGGGGTTATGACCGGATGGAAATGCTGGCTAAAACCTCAACCACAAAGGATAAGATTCCAGTGGAGGTGCCTTTCGTTACCTCGTTTAATAGTCAGCATAAACAAATCGAAAAAATAGTGAAACGACATTGGTCGATTCTTAATAGAGATCCATATTTAAAGGAGTCCATCACAAAGTTTCCTAGGTTTATATATAAAAGAGCAAAAAATCTTAAGGAAAGTGTAGTCAACAGTGTAGTTACGGCACCTAAGATGCCTACTAGAAATAAATCCAAAGGCTTTTTCAGGTGTGGTCTCTGCATTATGTGTAGGGCCTGTAAAAGTAAGGAAGGTAAAGTGACACAATATAGATCCGCACAAACCAAAAAAGTCTATAATATTCGGGACTTTATAACTTGTAACACTAAAAATTGTGTGTACCTTCTTGAATGTTCATGCGGAGCACAATATGTAGGGAGAACCACCCGCATGCTTAAAATAAGAATGGCAGAACATGTCCGCAATATTAAAAAGGGGCTTGAATCACATAATGTTTCATTACATTTCCATAAAAAACATGAGTGTAACATCAATCATTTAGTTAATTTTTGTGGAATTAAGGCCGTCACCCCCAATTGGAGAACCAATGATGGGGAGGCTCAATTGGCAAGAATGGAAATGAGGACCATATATGAGTTGGGAACCATGGTTCCCAAAGGGTTAAACGTGGATTTGGCACCAGTGTTTTTTTACTTTGGGTGGTAAGGTTTTCCTACACCTAATATTTTATCTTGTTTTTAAGGATCCTTTGTAGAGGGACTTTAAATATTCCCCTGTCTTTTTGCACTATTGGGAAATATTTCCCAGAGTTGTCCCCTAGGGGAATATTGGAGGAAAAACCCAGACTGCCTGTTTGTGGGGTTTTATTTGTCTTTGTTTGTTTTTAATGTGTTACCATATGGGTAATGAGTTTCACTTGGAATAAAAAATTAGTTTTTACCTGCCACCATTTTTTGATGGACTTTATAATACTCACCTCATAAGTACCTGAGGATCCTTGGTTCTGAGGAAGGACGGTACCTGTATTTAAGAGGGGTCCAAGGAAGGATACGTTGGAAAGAAACCTTTTAAGGAACATAGGGCCCAACTATAAGGTGAGCGTCACATTGAAGGGGGAGGGTAATCCCTTGCTGTATGAATATAAAGTGTTATGAGAAGATCAGAATAAAGAAACCTTTCAAGACACATAGGGCTCCTTATTAAGGTGAGCGTCTGCACTAAGGGAGAGAGTGATCCCATGTGAATCTAGAGGTGGTGTAAAAGATACCTTTTGATGCACGTTCCCCTTAAGAGGAGGTCAGTCCAAAGGTGCGAACCTGTTGGAAGAAGTCATTATTTGAACACTAAAGAAATACATGAGGAGTATTTTGATATATTGTAGCGCTTGTGGACTACTCCATATTTTTGTATTATATGTGAATTAGTGAGTGGTGATCCTAGGGAGGTGGTACAAAGCAGCTACAGGGCGCAAGTTATACCACTCTTGTTTTTTGTTTATGCATGCCCCATATTTACCAAGCCGTGTAAGGAAAATTGCATGCCATTCTTCACTTGCACTGAACTGCTTGCCCTTAATTGTATATCTGCTGCTTGCTGCTTTGCATTTATGAACTGTGCTAAATTCTGCCACTCCGCACTATGGAACTGTGCTATATAGATATATTCTGCTATTGACTGTGCTTTACTTACCACTTTTAGAATTGCTATTTGTAGGGTGTATGCACCCAAAAGAGACTCTGAGGGACTCCTTTGCTACTTGGAGTTAGTTGTGAACTGAGTACCCGCCTTAGCTAGAAACATAGTAACATAGTATCTGAGGTTGAAAAAAGACAATTGTCCATCGAGTTCAACCTATTTGTGGTCTCCTATGCATGATGATTTGACTAAAATTTCTGACTGATGCTGCTGTCAGCCGTTGCATTTTATCCCTATTTATAGTAACTATAATGCATGACTATGCACCATACCCCTGGATATCCTTATTCCTTAGGAATTTATCTAACCCATTCTTAAAGGTGTTGACAGATTCCGCCATTACAACTCCCTCGGGCAGGGAATTCCAAACACGTATTGTCCTTACCGTGAAAAAGCCTTTACGCCGTATTGTGCGGAATCTCCTCTCCTCTAACCTGAGCGAGTGTCCACGAGTCCTCTGTGTTGATCTAACCAAAAACAGGTCCCGCGCAAGCTCTGTGTATTGTCCCCTTATATATTTGTAGATGTTGATCATATCCCCTCTTAGTCTCCGCTTTTCCAATGTAAACATGCCTAGTCTTTCAAGCCTTTCCTTGTATTCCATCGTCTCTATGCCCTTAATTAGTTTGGTCGCCCTCCTCTGTACCTTTTCAAGCTCCAGGATATCCTTTTTGTAGTACGGTGCCCAGAATTGTACACAGTATTCAAGGTGTGGCCTCACTAGTGATTTATATAACGGGAGTATAATACTCTCGTCCCTAGCATCAATACCCCGTTTTATGCATGCTAATATCTTATTAGCCTTCTTTGCTGCAGTCCTACTTTGGGTACTACTGCTTAGCTTGCTATCTATGAGGACACCTAAGTCCTTTTCCAGTACAGAATCCCCTAATTTTACCCCATTTAGTAGGTAGGTGTAATTTTTGTTCTTGTTACCACAGTGCATTACCTTACACTTGTATGTGTTGAAGCGCATTCTTCATTTGGCTGCCCATGCTTCTAATTTAACTAAGTCGTTCTGAAGAGGCTCGGCATCCTCCTCTGTATTTATAGCCTTACACAATTTGGTATCATCTGCAAAAATTGACACCATGCTCTCTAGACCTTCTGTTAGGTCGTTAATGAAAAATAAGAATTTACTTACCGATAATTCTATTTCTCGTAGTCCGTAGTGGATGCTGGGGACTCCGTAAGGACCATGGGGAATAGCGGCTCCGCAGGAGACTGGGCACAAAAGTAAAGCTTTAGAACTACCTGGTGTGCACTGGCTCCTCCCCCTATGACCCTCCTCCAAGCCTCAGTTAGGATACTGTGCCCGGACGAGCGTACACAATAAGGAAGGATTTTGAATCCCGGGTAAGACTCATACCAGCCACACCAATCACACCATATAACTTGTGATCTAAACCCAGTTAACAGCATGATAACAGAGGAGCCTCTAGAAAAGATGGCTCACTACAGCAATAACCCGATTTTTTGGTAACAATAACTATGTACCAGTATTGCAGACAATCCGCACTTGGGATGGGCGCCCAGCATCCACTACGGACTACGAGAAATAGAATTATCGGTAAGTAAATTCTTATTTTCTCTAACGTCCTAAGTGGATGCTGGGGACTCCGTAAGGACCATGGGGATTATACTAAAGCTCCCAAACGGGCGGGAGAGTGCGGATGACTCTGCAGCACCAAATGAGAGAACTCCAGGTCCTCCTCAGCCAGGGTATCAAATTTGTAGAATTTTACAAACGTATTTGCTCCAGACCAAGTAGCTGCTCGGCAAAGTTGTAAAGCCGAGACCCCTCGGGCAGCCGCCCAAGATGAGCCCACCTTCCTTGTGGAATGGGCTTTTACAGATTTTGGCTGTGGCAGGCCTGCCACAGAATGTGCAAGCTGAATTGTACTACAAATCCAACGAACAATAGTCTGCTTAGAAGCAGGAGCACCCAGCTTGTTGGGTGCATACAGAATAAACAACGAGTCAGATTTTCTGACTCCAGCCGTCCTGGAAACCTATATTTCCAGGGCTCTGGCAACGTCTAGCAACTTGGAGTCCTCCAAGTCCCTAGTAGCCGCAGGCACCACAATAGGTTGATTCAGGTGAAACGCTGAAAACCACCTTAGGGAGAAACTGAGGACAAGTCCTCAATTCCGCCCTGTCCGAATGGAAAATCAGATGAGGGCTTTTACAGGATAAAGCCGCCAATTCTGACACGCACCTGGCCCAGGCCAGGGCCAACAGCATGACCACTTTCCATGTGAGATATTTTAACTCCACATATTTAAGTGGTTCAAACCAATGTGACTTTTGGAACCCAAAAACTACATTTAGATCCCAAGGTGCCACTGGAGGCACAAAAGGAGGCTGTATATACAGTACCCCTTTCACAAACGTCTGAACTTCAGGGACTGAAGCTAGTTCTTTTTGGAAGAAAATTGACAGGGCCGAAATTTGAACCTTAATGGACCCCCATTTCAGGCCCATAGACACTCCTGTTTGCAGGAAATGTAGGAATCGACCTAGTTGAAAATTCCTCCGTCGGGGCCTTACTGGCCTCGCACCACGCAACATATTTTCGCCAAATGCGGTGATAATGTTTTGCGGTTATATCTTTCCTGGCTTTGATCAGGATAGGGATGACTTCATCCGGAATGCCTTTTTCCTTCAGGATCCGGCGTTCAACCGCCCTGCCGTTAAACGCAGCCGCGGTATGTCTTGGAACAGACAGGGTCCTTGCTGGAGCAGGTCCCTTCTTAGAGGTAGAGGCCACGGATCCTCCGTGAGCATCTCTTGAAGTTCCGGTTACCAAGTCCTTCTTGGCCAATCCGGAGCCACGAATATAGTGCTTACTCCTCTCCATCTTATAATTCTCAGTACCTTGGTTATGAGAGGCAGAGGAGGGAACACATACACTGACTGGTACACCCACTGTGTTACCAGAGCGTCTACAGCTATTGCCTGAGGGTCCCTTGACCTGGCGCAATACTTGTCGAGTTTTATAAACATGTGGAAGACTTCTGGGTGAAGTCCCCACTCTCCCGGGTGGAGGTCGTGTCTGCTGAGGAAGTCTGCTTCCCAGTTGTCCACTCCCGGAATGAATACTGCTGACAGTGCTATCACATGATTTTCCGCCCAGCGAAGAATCCTTGCAGCTTCTGCCATTGCCCTTCTGCTTCTTGTGTCACCCTGTCTGTTTACGTGGGTGACTGCCGTGATGTTGTCCGAATGGATCAACTCCGGGTGACCTTGAAGCAGAGGTCTTGCTGAGCTTAGAGCATTGTAAATGGCCCTTAGTTTCAGGATATTTATGTGAAGTGATGTCTCCAGGCTTGACCATAAGCTCTGGAAATTCCTTCCCTGTGTGACTGCTCCCCAGCCTCGCAGGCTGGCATCCGTGGTCACCAGGACCCAGTCCTGAATGTGCGGCCCTCTAGAAGATGAGCACTCTGCAACCACCACAGGAGAGACACCCTTGTGCTTGGTGACAGGGTTATCCGCTGATGCATCTGAAGATGCGACCCAGACCATTTGTCCAGCAGGTCCCACTGGAAAGTTCTTGCGTGGAATCTGCCGCATGGGATTGCTTCATAGGAAGCCACCATTTTTCCCAGAACCATCTCATTGATGTACTGAGACTTGGCTCGGTTATAGGAGGTTCCCGACTAGCTCGGATAACTCCCTGACTTTCTCCTCCGGGAGAAACACCTTTTTCTGAACTGTGTCCAGGATCATCCCTAAGAACAGAAGACGAGTCGTCGGAATCAGCTGCGATTTTGGAATATTGAGAATCCAATCGTGCTGCCGCAACACTACCTGAGATAGTGCTACACCGACCTCCAACTGTTCCCTGGATCTTACCCTTATCAGGGAATCGTCCAAGTAAGGGATAACTAAAATTCCCTTCCTTCGAAGGAGTATCATCATTTCGGCCATTACCTTGGTAAAGACCCGGGGTGCCGTGGACCATCCATACGGCAGCGTCTGAAACTGATAGTGACAGTTCTGTACCATAAACCGGAGGTACCCTTGGTGAGAAGGGTAAATTTGGACATGAAGGTAAGCATCCTTGATGTCCCGAGACATCATGTAGTCCTCTTCTTCCAGGTTCGCAATCACTGCTCTGAGTGACTCAATCTTGAATTTGAACCTCTGTATGTAAGTGTTCAAAGATTTTAGATTTAGAATCGGTCTCACCGAGCCGTCCGGCTTCGGTACCACAACAGTGTGGAATAATACCCCGTTCCCTGTTGCAGGAGGGGTACCTTGATTATCACCTGCTGGGAATACAGCTTGTGAATGGCTTCCAAAACTGTTTCCCTGTCAGAAGGAGACATCGGTAAAGCCGACTTTAGGAAACGGCGAGGGGGAGACGTCTCGAATTCCAATTTGTACCCCTGAGATATCACCTGAAGGATCCAGGGGTCTACTTGCGAGTGAGCCCACTGCGCGCTGAAATTCATTGAGACGGGCCCCCACCGTGCCTGATTCTGCTTGTAAAGCCCTAGCGTCATACTGAGGGCTTGGCAGAGGCGGGAGAGGGTTTCTGTTCCTGGGAACTGGCTGATTTCTGCAGCCTTTTTCCTCTCCCTCTGTCACGGGGCAGAAATGAGGAAACTTTTTGCCCACTTGCCCACGAAAAGACTGCGCCTGATAATACGGCGTCTTCTCATGTTGAGAGGCAACCTGGGGTACAAACGTGGATTTCCCAGCTGTTGCCGTGGCCACCAGGTCTGAAAGACCGACCCCAAATAACTCCTCCCCTTAATAAGGCAATACTTCCAAATGCCGTTTGGAATCCGCATCACCTGACCACTGTCGTGTCCATAACCCTCTACTGGTAGAAATGGACAACGCACTTAGACTTGATGCCAGTCGGCAAATATTCCGCTGTGCATCACGCATATATAGAAATGCATCTTTTAAATGCTCTATAGGCAATAATATACTGTCCCTATCTAGGGTATCAATATTTTCAGTCAGGGAATCCGACCACGCCAACCCAGCACTGCACATCCAGGCTAAGGCGATTGCTGGTCGCAGTATAACACCAGTATGTGTGTAAATACCTTTTAGGATGCCCTCCTGCTTTCTATCAGCAGGATCCTTAAGGGCGGCCATCTCAGGAGAGGGTAGAGCCCTTGTTCTTACAAGCGTGTGAGCGCTTTATCCACCCTAGGGGGTGTTTCCCAACGCACCCTAACCTCTGGCGGGAAAGGATATAATGCCAATAACATTTTAGAAATTATCAGTTGTTATCGGGGGAAAACCACGCATCATCACACACCTCATTTAATTTCTCAGATTCAGGAAAACTACAGGTAGTTTTTCCTCACCGAACATAATACCCCTTTTTGGTGGTACTCGTATTATCAGAATGTGTAAAACATTTTTCATTGCCTCAATCATGTAACGTGTGGCCCTACTGGAAGTCACATTTGTCTCTTCACCGTCGACACTGGAGTCAGTATCCGTGTCGGCGTCTATATCTGCCATCTGAGATAACGGGCGCTTTAGAGCCCCTGACGGCCTATGAGACGTCTGGACAGGCACAAGCTGAGTAGCCGGCTGTCTCATGTCAACCACTGTCTTTTATACAGAGCTGACACTGTTACGTAATTCCTTCCAACAGTTCATCCACTCAGGTGTCGACCCCCTAGGGGGTGACATCACTATTACAGGCAATCTGCTCCGTCTCCACATCATTTTTCTCCTCATACATGTCGACACAAACGTACCGACATACAGCACACACACAGGGAATGCTCTGATAGAGGACAGGACCCCACTAGCCCTTTGGGGAGACAGAGGGAGAGTTTGCCAGCACACACCAGAGCGCTATATATATATAGGGATAACCTTATATAAGTGTTTTTCCCCTTATAGCTGCTGTATCTTTAATACTGCGCGTAATTAGTGCCCCCCTCTCTTTTTTAACCCTTTCTGTAGTCTAGTGACTGCAGGGGAGAGCCAGGGAGCTTCCCTCCAACGGAGCTGTGAGGGAAAATGGCGCCAGTGTGCTGAGGAGATAGGCTCCGCCCCCTTATCGGCGGCCTTATCTCCCGTTTTTCTATGTATTCTGGCAGGGGTTAAATTCATCCATATAGCCCAGGAGCTATATGTGATGCATTTTTTGCCATCCAAGGTGTTTTATTGCGTCTCAGGGCGCCCCCCCCCAGCGCCCTGCACCCTCAGTGACCAGAGTGTGAAGTGTGCTGAGAGCAATGGCGCACAGCTGCAGTGCTGTGCGCTACCTTGTTGAAGACAGGACGTCTTCTGCCGCCGATTTTCCGGACCTCTTCTGTCTTCTGGCTCTGTAAGGGGGCCGGCGGCGCGGCTCTGGGACCCATCCATGGCTGGGCCTGTGATCGTCCCTCTGGAGCTAATGTCCAGTAGCCTAAGAAGCCCAATCCACTCTGCACGCAGGTGAGTTCGCTTCTTCTCCCCTTAGTCCCTCGATGCAGTGAGCCTGTTGCCAGCAGGTCTCACTGAAAATAAAAAACCTAAAACTAAACTTTTCACTAAGCAGCTCAGGAGAGCCACCTAGTGTGCACCCTTCTCGTTCGGGCACAAAAATCTAACTGAGGCTTGGAGGAGGGTCATGGGGGGAGCAGCCAGTGCACACCAGGTAGTTCTAAAGCTTTACTTTTGTGCCCAGTCTCCTGTGGAGCCGCTATTCCCCATGGTCCTTACGGAGTCCCCAGCATCCACTTAGGACGTTAGAGAAATATTGAACAATAGCGGTCCTAATACTGAGCCTTGCGGCACACCACTTAGCACTTCAGTCCAAGTTGAAAAAGATCCATTAACCACAACGCGCTGCTTCCTATTATCTAACCAATTTTTGACCCAAGTGCATATTGTGCTTCCTAGCCCTGATTCTTGTAGCTTGTAGATAAGTCTCATGTGTGGTACAGTATCGAACGATTTGGCAAAGTCTAAAAAGATTACATCCACGTCTTTACCCTGATCTAGGTTTGCGCTTACTGTTTCATAAAAGCCAAGTAAGTTGGTTTGACAGGATCTGTCCTTCATAAACCCATGTTGATTCCTTTTAATGACCTTATTGGTTACAAGGAACTTCTGAATACTATCTCTTAGAATACCTTCCAATACTTTCCCCACTATAGATGTAAGACTAACTGGTCTATAATTACCTGGTTCAGCTTTACTTCCCTTTTTGAATATAGGCACTACTTCCGCTATACGCCAGTCTTTGGGAACCATACCTGATATAACTGAATCCTTAAAGATCAAAGATAGCGGTTTTGCCAGTTCAGAGTGAAGCTCCATTAGAACCCTTGGATGAATACCATCGGGCCCTGGTGATTTATTAATCTTTAAATGTTTTAATCGGTCACAGACTACTTCCTCGCTTAAATAAGTACCTATCAGTGTGATATTCTCATTATTGAGATTGTGTGTCAGTCCCTGAATTGGGTCCTCTCTAGTGAATACTGTTGAAAAAAACTAATTTAGTGTGTCCGCTATGTCATTATAATTTTTGCTTAAGACTCCCAACTTGTCTTTTAAAGGGCCTATACTCTCCTTCTTTAATCTCTTGCTATTAATGTATTTAAAGAATTTTTTGGGATTCGCTTTGCTTTCCTTTGCTACTAGTTTTTCAGTTTCTACTTTAGCCGCTCTTATTTTCTTTTTGCAAATTTTGTTACATTCCTTATAGTGCTGAAATGACTCTGCTTCCCCGTCAGATTTGTATTTTTTAAATGCTCGCCTTTTCTTGCCCATAAGTTCCAGCTTTTCTCTTGGCTGGTTGATTAAGGCTAAAGGTACTTTGAAATATCTAGGTGTTCACATAACTCCCTCTATATCGGGACTGTATATACTGTAGCAAACTTCACTGATAACTAAAATCGAACAACTTTTAGATAGCTGGCAGTTATTGCTACTGTCCCTGTTAGGCTGTGTAGCAGTGTTGAAAAGTATTATCTTTCCAAAACTGTCTTGCCTATTTCAAATATTACCCTTTGGCCTTTCTACGAAAGACCATGCTTATTGTCTATCCCTGTTTACCAAATTCCTTTGGCAAGGGAAGAAACCTAGGGGTATATTCAATTGGTGTCGAAAACTGCCGTCTGTTGAAAAGACGGCAGTTTTCGACTTTTTAAGGTCGAAACGTGATTCGACCTATTCAATGCTTTTCGACAAGTCGAGGCATTCGACTTGTCGAAAAGCACGTGGATCGGCGGAATAGCACGTGCTTGTGTCGAAAACTGGGCCAAAACCGACAGGTTTTGGCCCCCTTTTCGACCATCTCAGTCCGACATCAAAAGATGTCGGACTGAGATGCGGACCCAGAGGAGGAGAGGGGGGAGAGCCGCAGGGAGATGGGGGGACAGGCGGCGGGCATACAGGGGAGATCAGCGCTACAGTAGCGCTGCAGCAGGATGTCACTCAGCCGCCCGACCTCACGGCAGCTTCCACCCGGCTCCAGCACACTTGCTGGAGCCGGGTGGACACTGCCATGAGTTGGGAAGGCTGAGTGACATCCTGCTGCAGCGCTACTGTAGCGTTGATCTCCCCTGTATACCCGCCGGCTGTCCCCCGCTGGTCTCCCCGTGGCTCGCCCCCCTTCTCCTCCTCTGCGTCCCTCATCTTAATTTGACTTGAAAAAGTCGAATTAACATGAGATTGAATAGGGGTTGTCGGATCCATTCCGACAAATACATGTCGTAATGGATCCGACTTTAATTGAATATACCCCTAGACTTTCACTGGCAAAATTATAGTTACCCCGGTCCCAGAGTATTCTGTACATTGGAAATTTTTTCAAAGCTGTTTATTTTCATTACAGCCTAGATTAGATCAATTCCCGCAGTGCTGAGCTGGAGACATATAATGCCTACTTTAACTGATCATACCCCTCTTATCAAATATTGTGACAACACCTTACACTACCTATCTTCTGCATCCTTGCAAGAAACACACATCAAGGTGCTCCATAGGGTTTATATTTCGCAAACTCAGTGCAAACATACTGTATGGTGAAAGGGGAATCTGGGCACTGCCCAAAATGTAATCACACCTCAGCTACTATTTAACCCATAGGAATGCAGGAAAATACGTAAATTCTGATACAAGGTCCTTAACTTTATTTGTTATTTTTCTCTCTTTTTGAAACTAGACCTGTTGGCTTTACTATGCGCAAATTTTGATAAATGGCACTTAGGCATTCACAAGAAGGCGATCATTCTACTACTAACGATTATTGTTACTGTAGCGAAAAAGGTCAATATGCAAAAGTGGACAGTTAAAATTCCACCTTTCTTACATGCAGTTAAACACATGTTGGTTCAATTGGTTTATTTTGATAGACAAACCTCTTTGTCAGACATAGAACTAGTAGTAACCAAATTCTTTAAGAAATGGCACTTCTTTATAGCCTCTCTTGACTCCCAATGACAAGACCATATATTTTTAAATTATATGAATCGACCTCTTGGTTTCTTCACAAACAATTGGAATTAACTCATTGTATTTTGCTAGATTTGTGCACACTTCTTACCCCATCTTGATTCCTTATACAGGTGAATTTATTTTCTTAGTGCTCCTCTGCTCCTATACTCCACCCTTCCATTCTTTTCTCATCCTTTCCTTCCCAGATGTCTTTTCTTTACCCTTCTTCCCCTTGTATCATGAGGGCTTTTGACCTCTGTATTGTTTGTAATTTTAGCATTCCTGTGTGTATGCATTAGATATGAACCTTATATTTTGCTTTAATTCGCTCGATTGAATGTCCATTTTATTAGTTGTGTTGTCATTACCACTAATATGGTTCTCCTTATGCAGGCATGTAGCATATCACTCTGGACGTTTCATTGTCTTACTATATACTGTTCCCTTGATTTTGTGAAACTAATAAAAAAAATTGTGTTTTTAAAAAGAAAAGCTTGATCCTATGGATCCAAAACAGTTTGAGGGGATTACATGATTATTCATCATCTGGCCAGGTATAGGAACGGAAAGTCGTCTGGCTAGTCCTAGGCATGGCTCTTTTATGCAGGCCACTATAGTTGTAAGCCGTTCTTGTTTTATATATTTGAGGCTAAGAGCTAGCTGTAGACAATCACCACTACTTTTAGTGTGCAATTTGGGATTTTCCTGATTTTTAAATGTTTTTGCCGTGACATCCATGGTTTGGCACCAGATTAGCACTGGCCCTCACCTAATCCTATGCCAACTTTTAATCAATGGTCCTTAGTCATAGCACCTCTCTTTAGAACAACAACCTCTATTTTTAGTATTATCTATTCTGCAGAGTCTTAACATTTTGGTGCCCTTGCCAGAACTAACACTGGTGCCTCCCACCCCCTACAGTTCTGAATTGGCATATCGTACACTGAAGGCGCACCCAAACAAGGGTGTGAACTTGCTGGGAAGGGGCATGGCCATGAAAAGTATGCCCAGTTCAAATTACACCACACAGTAGTGCAACCTTATTCACAATCCACTACACAGTGGCCCTCATTCCGAGTTGATCGCTCGGTATTTTTCATCGCATCGCAGTGAAATTCCGCTTAGTACGCATGCGCAATATTCGCACTGCGACTGCGCCAAGTAATTTTACAATGGAGATAGTATTTTTACTCATGGCTTTTTCATCGCTCCGGCGATCGTAATGTGATTGACAGGAAATGGGTGTTACTGGGCGGAAACAGGCCGTTTTATGGGCGTGCGGGAAAAAACGCTACCGTTTCCAGGAAAAAACGCAGGAGTGGCCGGGGAAACGGGAGAGTGTCTGGGCGAACGCTGGGTGTGTTTGTGACGTCAAAACAGGAACGACAAGCACTGAACTGATCGCACAGGCAGAGTAAGTCTGAAGCTACTCTGAAACTGCTAAGTAGTTAGTAATCGCAATATTGCGAATACATCGGTAGCAATTTTAAGAAGCTAAGATTCACTCCCAGTAGGCGGCGGCGGCTTAGCGTGTGTAACTCTGCTAAAATCGCCTTGCGAGCGATCAACTCGGAATGAGGGCCAGTAGTCACACAGTAGCACCCTTTATACATGTTATGCCACACAGTAAAGCCCCCTATTCAAGTTATGCCACACAAAAGTACCCCTAATTCACATTATGCTACACAGTAGTACTCAATATACACGTCATGTACCCCTTATATACATTGCGCCAAACACAGAAGTACACCTTATTCACATTATGCCACACAGTAGTACCCCTTATATATGTTGGGCCACACAGTGGTACACCTTATTCACATTATGTCACACAGTGGTACCCCTTACACATGGCACAAAGTAGTACCCCTTATTTGTGTTACATGCTTCTTATACACATTACGCTACACAATAGTACATCTTATACATATAACGTTACATTGAT
Source organism: Pseudophryne corroboree (assembly GCF_028390025.1). Classification (NCBI taxonomy): domain Eukaryota; kingdom Metazoa; phylum Chordata; class Amphibia; order Anura; family Myobatrachidae; genus Pseudophryne; species Pseudophryne corroboree. The sequence goes on from NC_086451.1 coordinate 236,787,761, forward strand.
AATAAAGATCACGAGTCCTGCTGTTAGATTACATTCAGTCAGGGGGGGGAGGAAACATTACAATTCAACTATTAAATTAAAGAACAATACATTTCTATTGTTAAATAGTTTAATTCTAATATCCCCCTCCTCCTATGCCTAAGCCTACTGGTCTGTAATGTACCCCAATTATTGTATCCCAAGAGATAAAGGTTAATTGCCCATACAGAGCCACTCATGACATTGAGAAAGACTGGGCAAACAAAGAAACATTACAGTATATAATGTGTATATTATTTCTGGTGCACTTATGCAAGGTTTCCTATCTTCCTCCCTTTCTCATGGCATAGCTTTTACTCCCTCCTCCTCCGCTCCCCCAACCAAAACTCCCGCTACCGTAACTCCCCCCCTTTCCACCACTTACATACAGAAATACTGGCAGGTACTTTTTTATCATGTAACAAAATTCAAGGATGCATCTACTTGGCTCCAAATTTATTCTGCAGCAGGACAACGACCCAAAACATACAGCCAATTTCATTAAGAACTATCTTCAGTGTAAAGAAGAACAAGAAGTCTTGGAAGTGATGATATGGCCCCCACAGAGCCCTGAGTCAACATCATTGAGTTTGTCTGGGATTATGTGAAGAGACAGAAGGATTTGAGAAAGCCTACATCCACAGAAGATCTGTGGTTAGTTCTCCAAGATGTTTGGAACAATCTCCCTGCTTACTTCCTTCAAAATCTGTGTGCAAGTGTACCTAGAAGAATTTATGCTGTTTTGAAGGCAAGGGGTGGTCACAGTGGCGTAACTACTGAGGGTGCAGGAGGTGCAGCTGCTATGGAGCCCGAGCTGCTTGAAGGGCTCACTGCTCCCATTCACCCCAGTTAAGAAGGGCCGCTGCTGATATCAGAAAGCCCTGTTTTCCCAAAGCAGAGCAGCCGCACGGAGGATGCAGCAAGGGGAGGCTACCTAGCCGGCTCCAAGCCCTGCGATTCGTGGGTATTTTGGGGGTGAAGCTTAATGTTGGGAGGTCCCTGCCCCTATCAGGGACCTCTGCTGGACTCAGGTAGTGCTCGCTCCCCCCTCCCTCTCTCTCCCTGACACGCTCTCTATTTCTCCTCTCTGTCTTTCTCTCTCCCTGATGACACTATCTCTCCCTCACTCTCTTCCTGACTCACTCCCTCTATCTCTCCCTGACACTGCCTCTCTCTTTCACCCTGACACTGTCTGTCTCTCTGATTCTGTCTCCCTTACACTGTCTCTCTCCTTGACACACTCCCTCTCTCCCTGACACACTCCCTCTCTCCTACACTGTATTGCTCTCTATCTCTCTCTCCCTGACACTGTCTCTATCTCTGTCCATCTAACACGGTCTCTCTCTCCCTGACACTCTCCTCTCTAACGTCTCTCTCTCTCTCCTTGACACTATCTCTCTCTCTCTACCTTACACTGTCTCTTCATCTCCTTGATGCACTCTTTCTCCCTCTCTCTCCCGCTCTCGCTGACTCTCTTTCCCTGACACTCTCGCGCTCTTTTTCTTTGTCTCTCCCCGACACTCTTGCTCCCCTCTCTTTCTCTCTCCCTCCCTGAGACTCTCCCTCTCGCACCCCTCCCTTTCTTACTTCTTCCTCTCCCTGTCACACTTTTTCTCTCTCTTACTGATGCCATCTCGCTGTCTTCCTTGTCATAGCTTTCTCTCTTTGGGCTGGATGTACTAAAAGACTTCGCCGCCGTTCATCTCACTCATACCAATCGCATACACACTAACATATGTGATTGGTATTGCGAAGGACAGATCTTCCGATAATAGCTATCCTTCGCGATCTCCTGCAGGTCCCTGACTTCCGAGTTTCAGCCCTGGTAGTCATTCTGCGCATGCGCAGAGTGACAGGGGTGGCCGCGGGGCATGCTTGTAGGGACTCGATCGGATCCCTCACTCCAGTGCTGCAGAGAGAAGCCCATAGGCTTCGATGGGTTATCGCCAGCAAAAACTGGCATTCCCCTCTGCGTCGCTGTCCCGGCGGCTGGAGCTTAGTGCATTCGATAAATGCGGTAAATGGGGGGTTACCACATTTTCCAATTAGTATATCCTGCTCTTTCTCTCTGACACCCTCTCTCTCCCTCCTCTCTTTTTCTCTCATTCCCTAATTTTCCCTCTCTTGCCCTCTCTCCTCTCTTTTTCTCTCATTCCCTAATTAACCCTCTCTTGCTCTCTCTCTCTCCTTTTCTGACCCCCTCCGCTCTCTCTCTCTGTTCTTGCTCCTCTCTTTCTCTCCCTTCCCCTTACACCCTTTTTGTCTCTCTCTCCTGCTCCCCTAATGGGCATTGCTATGGACCCAGGAACTTCTAGTTACGCCCCTGGAAAGCAGCACAATCTGTCAAGTGTTGCCATCCTGGTGGGAAAGTCCTGATTTTGCTGGATTGTCCTGCAGTGTCAGCACTTTGTCCAGCTTCATGCTGCTCTGAAAGGGGAGCCACATGAACCTAACAATTGTGCATGTTGCATTTCCAGTGTGTTTGTAATGAAAGTGTTGGGATTGAGAGTTGCCTGGCACAGAGATAGTCTATTCATGCTGAGACAAAGATCAGTAAGAGGCCAACATGCAGAGAATGAATGGGGTCTTGGGAGGGAGTGTGTTGGAGGGTGGTCTACCACTTGTATAGGGATTGGCATTTTTCCACAGTAGGTGGCATGTACTATCACTCTCACAGAAGGGCGGCTCCAGCATAGGATGAGAGGAAGTACATAAGGGGGGTAATTCCAAGTTGATCGCAGCAGGAAATCTTTTAGCAGTTGGGCAAAACCATGTGCACTGCAGGGGAGGCAGATATAACATGTGCAGAGAGAGTTAGATTTGGGTGGGTTATTTTGTTTCTGTGCAGGGTAAATACTGGTTGCTTTATTTTTACACTGCAATTTAGACTGCAGATTGAACACACCACACCCAAATCTAACTCTCTCTGCACATGTTAAATCTGCCTCCCCTGCAGTGCACATGGTTTTGCCCAACTGCTAAAAAATTTCCTGCTGCGATCAACTTGGAATTACCCCCAAGGTTATATTAGCCACACACATGGATTGCCTATCATACATGAGCCTCAAACATTGGTCACTGAATTTTAAGAACTATCATTAGTCACAAACTACTGTACCACAGTGCAGAACCTTCATTATAATCCCAATTTCAAGATTATTCCCCATCATAATGATAATGAGAACTATAGTGGATATTAGAATATTACCAAACATCAACAATTTGTGAATTTGTCTTTTTTTTTTTTTTTTTTTTTTACCATCCCCACACCAGGTTATCATCTGCATAGCATATATTCTCAATGCATTTGTCATACTGCAGTATCTATACGCCCATATTATACTGAAGTCCTGAACACCTGTAGACCTAGTCATCTACTGTAACTTTTGGTGATCTTTACCCAGGTGTTAAGAGCGCAATAGCCTCTACATTTGTTTATATCTTAAGTTCATAAGACACACACAAACAGAATATTGTGCCTAAAAAGATCGTCATCGCCACTTCTTACCTGCATCTCATGACCAGTGCTGTACCGCTTATCTGCTTTCCCGATCTCATAACTCTGGCTGCAATGTAGATGATATAATACAATCAACTGGAATGGAAATCATTACAGAATTATTTAAATACATTTATGTACATATTGAAAGTGGTAGCCTGTTTAGATTAGGATTCACTTTCTATCTGGAGTCATTTGTGAAATTGTAGGAATCCATTCATAGCATTTCAAAGCGTTACACCAGTGGTTCCTAAACTTTGTTGAGTCACGGCACCCAAGAGAATCTGAATTTTTTTCACGGCACCCCTAGGCCAAAAGTTCCTTACTCAGAATTTTTTAGCAACGTATAAAATTACGTAAATTGTGTGTATATGTCATCCTTAGGTTCAGTTACATGGTAAACATGATTTACGTTTGTTTGTCCACATATTTTATGACTGGAAGCCACCAGCACTGGTTTTGTCTATTACATTGACCATAAATAATTTGAATTGGTCCTGCACCACCAACTCAGGCCACCCCTGCAAGTACCCCGAGGCACCCCAGGGTGCCACGGCACAGTTTGAGAACAACTGCATTACACCTATACATTATAATTGCTGACTAGGGGGGGTCATTCCGAGTTGATCGCTTGCTAGCTACTTTTTGCAGCCGTGCAAACGCATAGTCGCCGCCCACAGGGGAGTGTATTTTAGCTGTGCAATTGTGCGAACGCTTGTGCAGCCGAGCAGTACAAAAACAGTTTGTGCAGTTTCTGAGTAGGTCTGAACTTACTCAGCTGCTGCGATCACTTCAGCCTGTCCAGGACTGGAATTGACATCAGATACCCGCCCATCAAACGCTTGGATACGCCTGCGTTTTTCCAACCCCTCCCTGAAAATGGTCAGTTGACACCCATAAAGGCCTTCTTCCTGTCAATCTTCTTGTGATCGGCTGTGCGAATGGATTCTTCGTTAAATCCATTGCCCAGCAACGATCCACTTTACGAGCCTGCGCGTTGCGATGAATACGCATGCGCAGTTTTGCCGACTTTTGAGTTGATCGCAGCACTGCATAAAATAGCTAGCGTGCAATCAGGTCGGAATGACCCCCAATATAGCCAGAATTGATTACAATCTTCTATACTGAATACATACTTACCTACTCTCCCGGAAAGGCTGGGAGGCTCCCGAATATTGGGAATTACATAAAAGGAACAAGCCAAAGCTGTTAAAAAAACTTACATTTATTTAATTATTATTATTACTACATTTTATTTATAGGGCGCAATAAGTGTTTTGCGGCGTCATACATATGGCAAACAGAACAATACAGGGTACACAGAACTTAACATTACAGTAACAGAAAAACTAACACAGAGCACAGGTAACAATTAGCAACACAGTACACACTAGAGCCGAGATGAAAGGAAGCAAAGGAGTAGTTGTCAGCCACTGGAAGAGATAAACAGTAATGAGCGAGAGGAGATGCAGGTATAAACATTCGCTACGTAGGCTGTAATTGAAGTGTGAGAGAAGAGGATTGTGGGAACAGGAGGGAAGAGGGCCCTGCTCCAAGGAGCTCACATTTAAATAATTATTACTAGTCATACATTTAAATAAAATGAAAATAGTAGGTCAAACTTACTGCAGGGAAGCAATCAGAAGAACATCATATATAGTTGCTCCCAACCAGGCATAAGCACAAGAAAAATAAGATTTTAAACCTACCGGTAAATCTTTTTCTCGTAGTCCGTAGAGGATGCTGGGGACTCCGTAAGGACCATGGGGATAGACGGGCTCTGCAGGAGACATGGGCACTTTAAGAAAGACTTTAGGTATGGGTGTGCACTGGCTTCTCCCTCTATGCCCCTCCTCCAGACCTCAGTTAGAGAAACTGTGCCCAGAGGAGACGGACAGTACGAGGAAAGGATTTTTGTTAATCCAAGGGCAAGATTCATACCAGCCACACCAATCACACCGTATAACTTGTGATATACTAACCAGTTAACAGTATGAAAACAACATAGCATCAGTCCAAGACCGATGAAACTATAACATAACCCTTATGTAAGCAAAACTATATACAAGTCTTGCAGAAGTAGTCCGCACTTGGGACGGGCGCCCAGCATCCTCTGCGGACTACGAGAAAAAGATTTACCGGTAGGTTTAAAATATTATTTTCTCTTACGTCCTAGAGGATGCTGGGGACTCCGTAAGGACCATGGGGATTATACCAAAGCTCCCAAACGTGCGGGAGAGTGCGGATGACTCTGCAGCACCGATTGAGCAAACAGGAGGTCCTCCTCAGCCAGGGTTTCAAACTTATAGAACTTTGCAAAGGTGTTTGAACCCGACCAAGTAGCAGCTCGGCATAGTTGTAGTACCGAGATCCCTCGGGCAGCCGCCCAAGACGAGCCCAACTTCCTAGTGGAATGGGCCTTAACCGATTTTGGTAACGGCAATCCAGCCGTAGAATGCGCCTGCTGAATCGTGTTACAGATCCAGCGAGCAATAGTCTGCTTTGAAGCAGGGGCGCCAACCTTGTTGGCCGCATATAGGACAAACAGTTCTCTAGCAGTTCTGGCCACGTAAATTTTCAAAGCCCTGACTACATCAAGGGACTCGGGATCCTCCAAGTCTCGCGTAGCCACAGGCACCACAATAGGTTGGTTCATATGAAAAGATGACACCACCTTAGGCAAGAATTGAGGACGGGTCCGCAATTCCGCTCTATCCATATGGAAAACCAGATAGGGGCTTTTATGAGACAAAGCCGCCAATTCCGACACTCGCCTAGCTGAAGCAAAGGCTAATAACATGACCACCTTCCAAGTGAGATATTTTAACTCCACCGTTTGCAGTGGTTCAAACCAGTGCGACTTAAGGAAACTCAACACCACGTTAAGGTCCCAAGGCGCCACCGGAGGTATAAAAGGAGGCTGAGTATGTAGCACTCCCTTCACAAAAGTCTGTACTTCTGGGAGAGAAGCCAATTCTTTTTGAAAGAAAATGGATAAGGCCGAAATCTGAACCTTAATGGAGCCTAATTTTAGGACCAAATTCACTCCAGTCTGTAGGAAGTGAAGGAAACGGCCCAGATGGAATTCTTCCGCAGGAGCATTGCTGGCCTCACACCAAGAAACATATTTTCGCCATATACGGTGATAATGTTTAGCTGTCACGTCCTTCCTAGCCTTTATCAACGTAGGAATTACCTCATCCGGAATGCCTTTTTCCGCTAGGATCCTGCGTTCAACCGCCATGCCGTCAAACGCAGCCGCGGTAAGTCTTGGAACAGACAGGGCCCCTGTTGCAACAGGTCCTGTCGTAGAGGAAGAGGCCACAGATCTTCTGTGAGCATTTCCAGCAGATCCGGATACCAGGTCCTTCGTGGCCAATCTGGAACAATGAGAATTGTTCTCACTCCTCTTTTTCTTATTATTCTCAACACCTTGGGTATTAGAGGAAGAGGAGGAAACACATAGAGCGACTGGAACACCCACGGTGTCACTAGGGCGTCTGCAGCTACCGCCTGAGGGTCTTTTGATCTGGCGTAATACCTCTGTAGCTTTTTGTTGAGGCGGGACGCCATCATGTCTATCTGGGGCAGTCCCCACTGACTTGCAATCTGTGCGAAGACTTCCTGATGAAGTCCCCACTCTTCTGGATGCAGGTCGTGTCTGCTGAGGAAGTCTGCTTCCCAGTTGCCCACTCCCAGAATGAACACTGCTTACATGATTTTCCGCCCAGCAAAGAACCCTGGCGGCTTCCGCCATTGCCACTCTGCTCCTTGTGCCGCCTTGGCGGTTTACATGAGCCACTGCGGTGATGTTGTCTGACTGAATCAGAACTGGTTGGTCGCGAAGTAAGGTCTCCGCTTGACGTAGGGCGTTGTATATGGCCCTCAGTTCCAGGATGTTGATGTGAAGACAAGTCTCTTGACTTGACCAAAGACCTTGGAAGTTTCTTCCCTGTGTGACTGCTCCCCAACCTCGGAGGCTCGCGTCCGTGGTAACCAGGATCCAGTCCTGAATGCCGAACCTGCGGCCTTCTAGAAGGTGAGCACTCTGCAGCCACCACAGGAGAGATACTCTGGCTCTGGGGGACAGGGTGATCAACTGATGAATTTGTAGATGTGACCCGGACCACTTGTCCAGTAGGTCCCATTGGAAAGTCCTCGCATGGAACCTGCCGAAGGGAATGGCTTTGTATGATGCCACCATCTTTCCCAGGACTCGAGTGCAGTGATGCACTGACACCTGTTTTGGCTTCAATTGGTTCCTGACCAGAGTCATGAGTTCCTGAGCTTTTTCTATCGGAAGATAAACCCTTTTCTGGTCTGTATCCAGAATCATGCCCAAGAAGGTCAGACGAGTCGTAGGAACCAAGTGCGACTTCGGGATATTGAGAATCCAGCCGTGTTGCTGTAACACCTTCAGTGAAAGTGAGACGCTGTTCAGCAATTGCTCTCTTGATCTCGCTTTTATGAGGAGATTGTCCAAGTACGGGATAATTGTGACACCCTGCTTGCGCAGGAGCACCATCATTTCCACCATTACCTTGGTGAAAATTCTCGGGTCCGTGGAAAGCCCAAACGGCAACGTCTGAAATTGGTAATGACAATCCTGTACCGCAAATCTCAGGTACGCCTGATGAGGTGGATACATGGGAACATGAAGGTACGCATCCTTTATGTCCAGAGATACCATAAAATCCCCCCCTTCCAGGCTGGCGATGACCACCCTGAGCGATTCCATCTTGACCTTGAACCTTTTCAAGTATAGGTTCAGGGATTTTAAATTTAAAATGGGTCTGACCGAACCGTCTGGTTTCGGGACTACAAACAGGGTTGAGTAATATCCCCTCCCTTGTTGAAGTAGGGGAACCTTGACCACCACCTGTTGAAGATACAATTTGTGAATTGCATTTACCATTATCTCCCTTTCTGGGGAAGAAGTCAGCAGGGCCGATTTGAAAAACCGGCGAGGAGGCACCTCTTCGAATTCCAGCTTGTAACCCTGAGAAACAATTTCTATTGCCCAGGGATCCACCTGTGAGTGAACCCAGATGTGGCTAAAAATTCGAAGACGTGCCCCCACTGTGGCGGACTCCCTTAGCGGAGCCCCAGCATCATGCGATGGATTTTGTAGAGGCCGGGGAAGACTTCTGTTCCTGGGAACTAGCTGTGTTGTGCAGCTTCTTTCCTCTGCCCTTACCTCTGGTAAGAAAGGACGCACTTCGTACTTTCTTGTTTCTCTGTGATCGAAAGGACTGCATCTGATAATGTGGTGCTTTCTTAGGCCGTGAGGGAATATAAGGCAAAAATTTTGATTTACCAGCCGTAGCTGTGGAGACCAGGTCCGAGAGACCTTCCCCAAACAATTCCTCACCCTTGTAAGGTAAAACCTCCATATGCCTCTTTGAGTCGGCATCACCTGTCCATTGCCGGGTCCATAGGACTCGTCTAGCAGAAATCGACATAGCGTGGATTCTAGAACCCAGTAGGCCAATGTCTCTTTGAGCATCTCTCATATATAAGACAGCATCGTTAATATGACCCCGGGTCAATAAAATGGTACCCTTATCCAGGGTATCAATTTCCGTTGATAAGGTACCTATCCACGCTGCTACAGCGCTACAAACTCCAGCCGACACTATTGCCGATCTGAGTAAGGTACTAGAATGTGTGTAAATGGACTTTAAGGTAGCCTGCTGTTTGCGATCAGCAGGATCCCTGAGGGTAGCCATATCTTGGGATGGCAGCTTTACTCTTTTGGATAGGCGTGTCCACGCTTTTTTCCCCCCTTGGGGAAGATTCTCACCGTATCCTGTCCTTAGTCGGGAAAGGATACACCCCAAGAATCCTTTTGGGAATCTGCAGTTTCTTGTCTGGAGATTCCCAAGCCTTTTCAATAACTCGTTCATGAGATGGGGGAAAGGTTACCTCAGGTTTCTTTACCCTATACATGTGTACCCTCGTGTCAGGGACAGGGGGTTTCTCTGTGATATGCAAAACATCTTTTATTACAATAATCATATATTGAATACTATTTGCCAATTCTGGCTGTAACTTTGCATCATCGTAGTCGACACTGGAGTCAGAATCCGTGTCGGCGTCAGTGTCTACTATTCTGGATAGTGGGCGCTTTTGAGACCCCGGAGGTCCCTGTGACATAGGGGAAAGGCAGGGTTTGACACCTGTACATTCCCTAGACTCAGTGCAATAAATTCACATTAGCACTAAAACATTCCACATATCCAACCAGTCAGGTGTCGGTGTTGTCGACGGAGACACCACAGTCATTAACTCCACCTCCTCCCTATGAGAGCCTTTTACCTAAGACATGCCGACACACACGTTCCCGACACACCACACACTCAGGGAATCCTCTTATCTGAAGACAGTTCCCCCACAAGGTCCTTTGGAGAGACAGAGTATGCCAGCACACACCCAGCGCTATATGACCCAGGAAAAAAACACACAATATGTTTACCAGATTGCGCTGTAATCTTTATTTTTGCGCCAAACTATGTGCCCCCCCCTTCTTTAAAACCCTCTTTCACTGTGGATAAGCAGAGGAGAGTCCGGGGAGCTTCCTCTCAGCGTTGTGCTGTGGAGAAAATGGCCCTGGTGAGTGCTGAGGAAGAAGCCCCGCCCCCTCAGCGGCGGGCTTCTGTCCCACTAAAATATATAAAAAACTGGCGGGGGCTCTTTATATATGCAGTGCCTAGCTGTATATATATCTTCTTTTGCCAGAAATTGAGGTTATATTGCTGCCCAGGGCACCCCGGCCCCTGCGCCCTGCACCCTTACAGTGACTGCCGTTTGTGTGTGCTGTGTGGGAGCAATGGCGCGCAGCTTAACTGCTGTGCGTTACCTCAGTGAAGATCTGAAGTCTTCTGCCGCCTCTGAAGTCTTCTTTCTTCTCATACTCACCTGGCTTCTATCTTCCGGCTCTGTGAGGAGGACGGCGGCGCGGCTCCGGGACGAACTCCAGGGTGAGACCTGTGTTCCGACTCCCTCTGGAGCTAATGGTGTCCAGTAGCCTAAGAAGCAGAGCCTTGAAACTCACAGAAGTAGGTCTGCTTCTCTCTCCTCAGTCCCACGATGCAGAGAGTCTGTTGCCAGCTGGCTCCCTGAAAATAAAAAACCTAACAAAATACTTTCTTTCAGGAAACTCAGGAGAGCTCCCTGTAATGCACCCAGTCTCCTCTGGGCACAGTGGTAAACTGAGGTCTGGAGGAGGGGCATAGAGGGAGGAGCCAGTGCACACCCATACCTAAAGTCTTTCTTAAAGTGCCCATGTCTCCTGCGGAGCCCGTCTATCCCCATGGTCCTTACGGAGTCCCCAGCATCCTCTAGGACGTAAGAGAAAGTTATTTAACATTAGTTTTGATAGCAAAAAATGCATTCCATATTAGGTGTTATTTAAATAAAAACTGTATATAATATAGCCGGTATAATCTTCCTTCCGATGTATGAATGAAAATAGAATACAAATAAATTCTTAAATATGTCCACAAAATTGTATAATATAGGCATGATCAACTAAGTATGTACTTCAGCTTCAGAGGTCCATTCTATGGCCAATCAGCCAAACATTCCAAGTGTGCATTTGCGCTAGCAGTCACTCAGGCACTTGCAAGTTATACATCTATTGACTGTCATGAGCTTGTAAATCTCCTTTTAAGGAACATACTGTATAGTCCTAGATAAATTAAACAGAATCAATTTAGTATTTAGGATCCACAAAAGGGTGGCATTAGCTCCGCCTTTTCTACATGTACACCAAAAGGAAATATCTCTCTCCAAGTCAATAGTGGGCGCCAAAATGATAGAACATAACAGTAATGTCAATGCAGGCGACTGTGTGCGTCCGAAAGGAGCAATACTTTAATTAATTGCTCCATCAGGCACCATCTAGTGGCCGCCGCCACCAAGCAAAACACTTGAATTTGCCCCAGAGGAAAGGAGCAGTGTTAGCTTTTTATTATATAGGATGTTAGTGATTATGTGAAAGTCAGTTCTCATGTATTGTGTCCTATATTTCGTGGAATGACCCAACTGTAGCCTACAAGATATAGTACAAAACAGCTGCAGCTCCATCTGCCCCATTGTTAATCCGGCCCTGCTGCCAGCACATATATTACATACATCTTCACATGTATGTTTATACGTGCTTATCACCCCCTGCCTCCCGTCCCTTCCCTGCACTAGGTGGTCAGTGCTGCAGCTGCCGCTGGTACCTACCAAAAGTAGTCCAAGGAGGGACAACCAATCCCACAGTAGATAACAGAAAAAAAGAAAAAGGGAATCAGTTAAGGGATGGGTGCACACAAACCCTTACAAATGTAACTGAAATCATTCTCTATTATACAGTATTTTCTATAAAAAGGTATCAACACCCACAAATTAAATATTGACAACTTATGTTACCTATTTACCTCACTATAATGGGGCTATTCAAAAGCGAAGCATAAAAATGTGATTAAAAATACCGTGATTGGAAAAGAACAAAAAAAAAGTGAATAAAGAGTTAATAAAAACAATGCTCTGTTTTGTCATTAATCAGAGATAAGATAATAGTGGTTTGTCTTTGAATCCATGTCTGAGTTAAAAAAAAAATTTATATAGTGCTCTGCTATTTAAGTATAGATATAACACTGCTGATATGTCTCAGAGCTACATGTACTATATCTATTGTAATTGTAAATAGATACTTTTTATATGTCCTGATTACAGTTTTACTGTTTCACTGCACCATTAAAAATGATACAATTGTAACTCTTCAGCTGCCCGTTTTTATTTGTTTACTGTAAATTCACTCACATATACTGTATATCAGTATATTCTCCTTTAGATCATGTTAACATATAAAAGAGCAGTATATGGTTAACGTCTTAACCTTATCTCTGTGGGATTTTGATGACAGATTTTACCAAACAAAGTTATAAGAAATAAAAAAGTATATTATAATTACAGCAGAGTATATTTAATTGTGACCTACTAAGAAATGGTATCCAGTCTATAGATCTACAATAAAAGGTCTACAGACAATAGGAAGAACACTAATGGTCGACATGCATTATGTTGACATGGTCAAAGGTCGACAGGGTCAAAGGTCGACATGCCTATGGTCGACACAAGTTGTTAGGCTTTTTTTCTTCAGCTTTTTCATACGTTACCATCTACGTGGACTTCGATTGGGAATAGCAACCTGGAGTAATGCAAGGGGACGCGTTACACTAATGGGGCTTGTTTGTGGCAGAAAAGTGCCAAAACACCCCCAAAAATTTGTGTCTACCATTCTGTGTCTACCATTTCGATGTTAACCTTTTGACCCTGTTGACCTTTTCTAGTGTCCGGCCACTTTAGCAGGGCCGTTTCTAGACAATTTGGCTCCCAGTGCGAGATTTCAAAATGCGCCCCCCCCCCGCCATTGCTATAAAAAAAATTGCGTCCCCCCCCCATATAGCCATAAAAAGAAAAAGCATCGGCGCGCGCGCTCCCGACAAGGATGTGTGGCCTGTTTAAAATGGGCGTGGTCTCATTAAAGTGGGCGTGGCCTCGTCTGATTTCACACCCACCACAGGGGGAAAAAAATAAAAATTAAAAAAAGTCCCCTTTTTACACATTACAGCAGGCAAGTGTCCCCATATTACACAGCGCGGCAGGCAGGTGTCCCCATTTTACACAGCGCGGCAGGCAGGTGTCCCCATTTTACAAAGTGCGGCAGGCAGGTGTCCCCATTTTACACAGCGCGGCAGGCAGGTGTCCCCATTTTACAAAGTGCGGCAGGCAGGTGTCCCCATTTTACACAGTACGGTAGAAATTGTTGGAAGGATTATGTCAGCGCGCTCTGGGGATGTGTGTTGAGGAGGGGGGGATGGGGGAAACGGGAAGGGGGGGATTGTTTTTGTGTTTGTATAGGGATGTCTATAATGTATGTCTCTCATTCGGGTGCAATGATGTCTCGTGAGACAAAATTGGGTTATTAATATTTATTGGGTGTATAACGTGGGTGGGTCCCCTCTTCAGGTATGTCTTGCAGACTACCCTTTCTGGGTGTACCTTCCTAGACGGTACACCTATGGTGGGGCCCTTATAGTCAGTATGTCCAATTACCACTATCAGGTGTGTCTTGCAGACCACCCTTTATGTGTATACCCTCCTGATGGTATACTTTCTCAGAAGGACCCCAGCTGGGGTTAATGTCGGGTGTCCCTGTTTATGGGTCACCTTTACCATAGGTGTGGTGAGCCTATGTGCTTCTGGTGGGTATGATTATTTGTGTGGTGTTATTGTTCTGACAGTTTGCGGCGTCCTGCCTGTCAGACTCTGGGTTTTCGGCTTTGGGTAGCGGGTATGGGGCTGTGAGATCTCACCTTCCGCCGGGGACGAATCTGGAGCGTCTGTCGCCGGTGTCTGTAGTCCCGTGCCCGCTTCCTTCGTTGCCTCCGTGTGTCTTTTCTGTGGCGCTGGTTCCCGTCCCTGCAGCAGGCACCGCGTCTATCTCCTGCTTCCGGGGTCCCGTCTGCTCGTTCCTGATGGCCGCGTCACGTGCAGTGTCACGTGAGCGGGCGATGCAGGTCCAGAGCCGTGTGTAACTCCTTCTCCGGCCGGAGAAGGGTATGCTCGAAGTATGGGGAAAAGTCTGTGTGTATGTCAGGTCTCAGGTATCCAACGCGTTTCAGCTTACAAGCCTTTTTCTAGGATTACATTCCTGCAGATCTGGATGGCATTTAAGCTACTGTCAGAAGCGTGATTGGTTGTCAGTGATTGACGCCCTCTTTTTCAATTGGGTGTTTCTCGTCCCACAGTTGTCAGTCAAAAAAGTTCGGTCCATGTGCATTATGGCTTTGTGTGATGTGTTTTAGGTTTTCCACTATGAGATAATGAGACGTTTTTTTTTATAAAAAGGGAAAATGTGTGCATATTTGTTTGGCGGGTACATAGAGTTATGGATGACCATATAGTATTTATTGTTTCATTAGGTTATATCGTGTTTGTGTTGCACGGATGTGTGTGTTAGATGTGACCATTTGGTATTTATTGTTTCAATAGGTCTCGTGTATCTATGACCGTATCTTATGTGTACTGTATTGATATGTGTGGGTTTCACATTATGTGGTCCTGGTCATACCTGTGGATGGAGAATGTATCTTTTCCGTGCAATGTTATGTGTTAATATGTTCCTATATTGTTATTGTTCTGAGTTTCTTGGACTAAAGGGTGTATATAATTCATTCTTTGCTGGATGTATTGTGGACATAGATCTCTTTTTGGTGGATGTGCCTTCCTTCCAAGGTTAATGTGATGCCACTTTCCAGTTTTGAATTTATTTCTCTATTATATAACTGTGGTGATGTTGTAATCTATGTTCAAACCCCTTGGTGCGAGGGTCTTCAATGTAAAGATCCATTTTAGTTCTTCTCTATTAATCTTTTTCAAATAGTCTCCTCCTCGCCAGTTTTTGGTTATTTGTTGTATTGCCATGAACTGCAACTGGGTGGGATCTTGCATGTGTTTTTCTTTAAAGTGTTGTGAGACACTATGCTTCTCGTATCCTTTTTTGATATTATGTATGTGTTCTGATATCCTGATCTTCAAAGCCCTGATGGTGCGTCCAATATATTGGAGACCGCATGAACATGTGATGAGATATACCACCCCTTTAGTGTGGCAGGATATCTCATCCCTGATGGTATGTTCCTGTCCTGTGGTGTTTGATACAAAATGTGTGATGCTTTTGGTGGTTCTTGTGCTTGTGGTTCTGCAGCCTAGACATGAGCCACAATAGTGGAAACCCTGCCTTTTACTACTGCCATCTATTTTCATCTGATGGGTCTCCGTCGGAGGGATGTGGTTGTGTACCAATTTTTTTCTTATGTCTGGGGCCTTCCTGTACACTATTTTGGGTTGTGCTGGTAGGATACTAGCTAGTGTTTCATCCTGCTTCAAAATGTCCCAGTGTTTCTTGATGCTTTGTTTGATCTTTCTAGCTGCAGTGTTGTACTGTGTTACAAAGTATATGTCATTGCCTTGTTTCGCTTGATGCCTGTTTTTGTATGTCAAAAGTGTTTCCCTATCTGTTTCTTCCAATTTCTGATATGCCTTATTCACAGTCTCTTTATTGTATCTTTTGTCGAAGAATTTCTGTTTTAATTCTTGTCCCTGCTCTTTGTAGTCATCTATCTGTGTGCAGTTCCTCCTCAATCGTGTGAATTGTCCTGTGGGGATGCTTTTAAGCCAGTTCGGATGATGGCTACTGGTGGATAAGATGTAACTGTTCACATCCACTTGTTTGTGGTGTGTGCGCGTTTCTATCTTGTCATTGGTAATGTGAATGTCTAGGTCTAGAAAAACTACCTTCTCTTTACTGTAATTGGTGTTGAATTTTAAATTTTGGTCGTTGTTATTGATGTAGGATATGAATTCTTGTAAGTCATTCTCTGTCCCTTTCCAAATGAATAGTATGTCATCTATATATCGTCGCCAGAGGACCAGGTTTGCCCCGAAGCCATGCCCCTGCCAGATGTGGTCTTCTTCCCACTTACTCATGAACAGGTTGGCATAGCTCGGGGCAAACCTGGTCCCCATTGCTGTCCCTGTCCTCTGTTTGTGGTAGCCATTATCAAACCATGTGTAGTTGTGTTCTAGAATGAATGTAATGGCCTTTATAATGAAATCTGTCTGTGTTTTTTGAAGTGTGTCATCCTGTATGAGGAAGTGTCTTGTGCTTTCAATGCCTTGTGTGTGTTCTATTACTGTGTATAGGGATGTTACGTCACTGGTCGCCAGAATCATGTCTTTTGTCCATGTTATGTTTTGTAGTGTCTGGAGTGTATGTGTAGTGTCTCTCAAATATGATTTCTGTTTCGTCACATGTTGTTGTAGAAAGAAGTCTATATATGGGGATAGGTTTGAGGTGAGTGAGTTGATGCCTGATATTATGGGTCTACCTGGCGGGTTTTGTGTGTCTTTGTGGATTTTGGGGAGATAGTAGAATACTGGTATTACTGGATTGGTGGGAGTGAGGAAATCAAGTTCTTTCTTGTTGATGATCCCTAATGCTAAACCTTCGTTTAAGAGTGTTTGAAGTTCTTGTTTGTATTCCTGTGTAGGATCACCTGATAATGGGGTGTAAACTTGTTTGTCTCCAAGTAGACGTCTGGATTCTTTCATGTAGTCAGATTTGTCAAGTATCACTATTCCCCCCCCTTTGTCTGCCGGTTTTATGATGATAGTCTTAGTGTTCTTGAGTTCCTCTAGTGCTTGTGTTTCTTCCTTGGTTAAGTTTGTCTGTTTATTGCATGTGGCCTCAATTTTGTCCAGATCGTTAACCACTAGTTGTTCGAATGTATTCACTATGTGTCCCTTTATATGTTGGGGGTAAAAGGTGGACGGTGGTTTGTAGTTTGTATGTTTGTGGTCTGTATTGGTTTCTTCTGGTTTATAATGTAAACTGGTTTGTGCAAAGTATTTTTTTAGGGTTATTTTCCTGGTGAAGGCCTGTATGTCTAGGTATGTTTCGAATTTATTCATCTTTTTAGTGGGCGCAAAATTGAGTCCCTTGTTGAGTAGTGTTTTGTGTTGTTCCCCTAAATGAAAACTGCTTAGGTTGAATATTCCTTCCGACTGTCCTACTCTACTTGCGGTGGGCTTGATTTTGTTGTTTTGGCCTCCCCTGCATCCTCGTCTGGTTCTGTGAGTTTTCTTTTGTTCGTATGTGTATGTGTTTGGGGTGAACGGCAGGCCGCAATTCCTGCCTCTAGGTCTAAAAAATCTATATCCCAATGATTCCCTTTTCCTGTGGATGTAGTAGTGTTTTGACTTAGTGTGTTTTCTGTTCCCATGATGGTCTTTTGTGTGTTTTCTGTTCGTGCTACCGTGTGGTTGCCTGTTCTTTGTGACATATGTCCTTCCTCCACATGTGGCCTTTTGGTATCTGTGTGTGGTGAATCTTCTACCTCGTGGATGGAAAAGGAAGATTCCATTTCTTCCATGCATGATGTATCTGTGATATCTGACTCTGTTTCTGATTCTAGTTCTGTCGTGATTGGTCTGTCTGAATGTAGTAAGGTCATGTATTCCTGATATGTCAAGGATCTGTTCGTAGTGGGATGTTTGTACTTTTTTGGTCCTATGTATTTGTGAATTTTGGGTTGTGGTTTTGTTCTGTTTGCTGGTTTCTTGCTGGGTGTGTGAATTGTTCCTTTCTTACTTTTTATTGTTGTCTTAACTCCCCACCTGTCCCTTAGGAATTTTTTCTTTTTCTTTTCAATAATGCTGTCTTCCCCCTTTTTTAGTCTATTTTTGGTGAGTGTTTCTATTTTCTGATATTCTTGATCTTGCTGATATTTTTCCAGCTGTTGATGTGTTGAAATTATGTCCAGGTCTATTTTTTCTAGATCTTTCTCGTGTTGTTGTATTATGATGCGTATGAGTTGCAGTGAGCAATCTTTGAGGGTGGTGTTCCACTTGTTCATGAAGTCTGAGTTGTCCCTGTTATGTGTGGGTATCTTCTTAATCTTTAGACCCTTAGGTATCGTGTTTTCATCTAAATACCATTGGAGTGCGAAAGTGTCCCACCATAATTTGGCCTCTTGTTTTAATAGTTGCTCTAGTTTTGTGATGTGTGTGCAGAAGTCTTTCCCTTTGTTTAGTGACGTAGTATTCTGTTCAAATATTGTGAATGTGTGTTTTGCCCTATCTATGTGGTTATTTCTGTAATCTAGTATTCCCATGTGTGTGTTACTGACGTGTGTGTGAGTATGTATCTACCCCCACTTGTTAAATGTATGAATATGGATGTGTGGTGCCTCGTGGTGAACTGTAGTCTGTGATTGGGGATTGGGGATGTGTGCTGCAGTCTCTCGGGGACAAAGTACTGTTTTCTGAAATGGAGAGAGATTGCGCTCACTGGGAAAGGTTGGGGATGAGTGCTGCTTGACCTGGAGGTGTCCTACCCCCTGTTTGCAGAAATTGTTGGAAGGATTAGGTCAGCGCGCTCTGGGGATGTGTGTTGAGGAGGGGGGGGGGGGGGGGGGGGAACGGGAAGGGGGGGATTGTTTTTGTGTTTGTATAGGGATGTCTATTATGTATGTCTCTCATTCGGGTGCAATGATGTCTCGTGAGACAAAATTGGGTTATTAATATTTATTGGGTGTATAACGTGGGTGGGTCCCCTCTTCAGGTATGTCTTGCAGACTACCCTTTCTGGGTGTACCTTCCTAGACGGTACACCTATGGTGGGGCCCTTATAGTCAGTATGTCCAATTACCACTATCAGGGGTGTCTTGCAGACCACCCTTTATGTGTATACCCTCCTGATGGTATACTTTCTCAGAAGGACCCCAGCTGGGGTTAATGTCGGGTGTCCCTGTTTATGGGTCACCTTTACCATAGGTGTGGTGAGCCTATGTGCTTCTGGTGGGTATGATTATTTGTGTGGTGTTATTGTTCTGACAGTTTGCGGCGTCCCGCCTGTCAGACTCTGGGTTTTCGGCTTTGGGTAGCGGGTATGGGGCTGTGAGATCTCACCTTCCGCCGGGGACGAATCTGGAGCGTCTGTCGCCGGTGTCTGTAGTCCCGTGCCCGCTTCCTTCGTTGCCTCCGTGTGTCTTTTCTGTGGCGCTGGTTCCCGTCCCTGCAGCAGGCACCGCGTCTATCTCCTGCTTCCGGGGTCCCGTCTGCTCGTTCCTGATGGCCACGTCACGTGCAGTGTCACGTGAGCGGGCGATGCAGGTCCAGAGCCGTGTGTAACTCCTTCTCCGGCCGGAGAAGGGTATGCTCGAAGTATGGGGAAAAGTCTGTGTGTATGTCAGGTCTCAGGTATCCAACGCATTTCAGCTTACAAGCCTTTTTCTAGGATTACTAGAGGAACTCAAGAACACTAAGACTATCATCATAAAACCGGCAGACAAAGGGGGGGGAATAGTGATACTTGACAAATCTGACTACATGAAAGAATCCAGACGTCTACTTGGAGACAAACAAGTTTACACCCCATTATCAGGTGATCCTACACAGGAATACAAACAAGAACTTCAAACACTCTTAAACGAAGGTTTAGCATTAGGGATCAACAAGAAAGAACTTGATTTCCTCACTCCCACCAATCCAGTAATACCAGTGTTCTACTATCTCCCCAAAATCCACAAAGACACACAAAACCCGCCAGGTAGACCCATAATATCAGGCATCAACTCACTCACCTCAAACCTATCCCCATATATAGACTTCTTTCTACAACAACATGTGACGAAACAGAAATCATATTTGAGAGACACTACACATACACTCCAGACACTACAAAACATAACATGGACAAAAGACATGATTCTGGCGACCAGTGACGTAACATCCCTATACACAGTAATAGAACACACACAAGGCATTGAAAGCACAAGACACTTCCTCATACAGGATGACACACTTCAAAAAACACAGACAGATTTCATTATAAAGGCCATTACATTCATTCTAGAACACAACTACACATGGTTTGATAATGGCTACCACAAACAGAGGACAGGGACAGCAATGGGGACCAGGTTTGCCCCGAGCTATGCCAACCTGTTCATGAGTAAGTGGGAAGAAGACCACATCTGGCAGGGGCATGGCTTCGGGGCAAACCTGGTCCTCTGGCGACGATATATAGATGACATACTATTCATTTGGAAAGGGACAGAGAATGACTTACAAGAATTCATATCCTACATCAATAACAACGACCGAAATTTAAAATTCACCACCAATTACAGTAAAGAGAAGGTAGTTTTTCTAGACCTAGACATTCACATTACCAATGACAAGATAGAAACGCGCACACACCACAAACAAGTGGATGTGAACAGTTACATCTTATCCACCAGTAGCCATCATCCGAACTGGCTTAAAAGCATCCCCACAGGACAATTCACACGATTGAGGAGGAACTGCACACAGATAGATGACTACAAAGAGCAGGGACAAGAATTAAAACAGAAATTCTTCGACAAAAGATACAATAAAGAGACTGTGAATAAGGCATATCAGAAATTGGAAGAAACAGATAGGGAAACACTTTTGACATACAAAAACAGGCATCAAGCGAAACAAGGCAATGACATATACTTTGTAACACAGTACAACACTGCAGCTAGAAAGATCAAACAAAGCATCAAGAAACACTGGGACATTTTGAAGCAGGATGAAACACTAGCTAGTATCCTACCAGCACAACCCAAAATAGTGTACAGGAAGGCCCCAGACATAAGAAAAAAATTGGTACACAACCACATCCCTCCGACGGAGACCCATCAGATGAAAATAGATGGCAGTAGTAAAAGGCAGGGTTTCCACTATTGTGGCTCATGTCTAGGCTGCAGAACCACAAGCACAAGAACCACCAAAAGCATCACACATTTTTTATCAAACACCACAGGACAGGAACATACCATCAGGGATGAG
Source organism: Pseudophryne corroboree (assembly GCF_028390025.1). Classification (NCBI taxonomy): domain Eukaryota; kingdom Metazoa; phylum Chordata; class Amphibia; order Anura; family Myobatrachidae; genus Pseudophryne; species Pseudophryne corroboree. Next base: position 236,808,714 of record NC_086451.1, read on the forward strand.
ATATCCTGCCACACTAAAGGGGTGGTATATCTCATCACATGTTCATGCGGTCTCCAATATATTGGACGCACCATCTGGGCTTTGAAGATCAGGATATCAGAACACATACATAATATCAAAAAAGGATACGAGAAGCATAGTGTCTCACAACACTTTAAAGAAAAACACATGCAAGATCCCACCCAGTTGCAGTTCATGGCAATACAACAAATAACCAAAAACTGGCGAGGAGGAGACTATTTGAAAAAGATTAATAGAGAAGAACTAAAATGGATCTTTACATTGAAGACCCTCGCACCAAGGGGTTTGAACATAGATTACAACATCACCACAGTTATATAATAGAGAAATAAATTCAAAACTGGAAAGTGGCATCACATTAACCTTGGAAGGAAGGCACATCCACCAAAAAGAGATCTATGTCCACAATACATCCAGCAAAGAATGAATTATATACACCCTTTAGTCCAAGAAACTCAGAACAATAACAATATAGGAACATATTAACACATAACATTGCACGGAAAAGATACATTCTCCATCCACAGGTATGACCAGGACCACATAATGTGAACCCACACATATCAATACAGTACACATAAGATACAGTCATAGATACACGAGACCTATTGAAACAATAAATACCAAATGGTCACATCTAACACACACATCCGTGCAACACAAACACGATATAACCTAATGAAACAATAAATACTATATGGTCATCCATAACTCTATGTACCCGCCAAACAAATATGCACACATTTTCCCTTTTTATAAAAAAAACGTCTCATTATCTCATAGTGGAAAACCTAAAACACATCACACAAAGCCATAATGCACATGGACCGAACTTTTTTGACTGATAACTGTGGGACGAGAAACACCCAATTGAAAAAGAGGGCGTCAATCACTGACAACCAATCACGCTTCTGACAGTAGCTTAAATGCCATCCAGATCTGCAGGAATGTAATCCTAGAAAAAGGCTTGTAAGCTGAAACGCGTTGGATACCTGAGACCTGACATACACACAGACTTTTCCCCATACTTCGAGCATACCCTTCTCCGGCCGGAGAAGGAGTTACACACGGCTCTGGACCTGCATCGCCCGCTCACGTGACACTGCACGTGACGCGGCCATCAGGAACGAGCAGACGGGACCCCGGAAGCAGGAGATAGACGCGGTGCCTGCTGCAGGGACGGGAACCAGCGCCACAGAAAAGACACACGGAGGCAACGAAGGAAGCGGGCACGGGACTACAGACACCGGCGACAGACGCTCCAGATTCGTCCCCGGCGGAAGGTGAGATCTCACAGCCCCATACCCGCTACCCAAAGCCGAAAACCCAGAGTCTGACAGGCGGGACGCCGCAAACTGTCAGAACAATAACACCACACAAATAATCATACCCACCAGAAGCACATAGGCTCACCACACCTATGGTAAAGGTGACCCATAAACAGGGACACCCGACATTAACCCCAGCTGGGGTCCTTCTGAGAAAGTATACCATCAGGAGGGTATACACATAAAGGGTGGTCTGCAAGACACACCTGATAGTGGTAATTGGACATACTGACTATAAGGGCCCCACCATAGGTGTACCGTCTAGGAAGGTACACCCAGAAAGGGTAGTCTGCAAGACATACCTGAAGAGGGGACCCACCCACGTTATACACCCAATAAATATTAATAACCCAATTTTGTCTCACGAGACATCATTGCACCCGAATGAGAGACATACATTATAGACATCCCTATACAAACACAAAAACAATCCCCCCCTTCCCGTTTCCCCCCCCCCCCTCCTCAACACACATCCCCAGAGCGCGCTGACCTAATCCTTCCAACAATTTCTGCAAACAGGGGGAAGGACACCTCCAGGTCAAGCAGCACTCATCCCCAACCTTTCCCAGTGAGCGCAATCTCTCTCCATTTCAGAAAACAGTACTTTGTCCCCGAGAGACTGCAGCACACATCCCCAATCCCCAATCACAGACTACAGTTCACCACGAGGCACCACACATCCATATTCATACATTTAACAAGTGGGGGTAGATACATACTCACACACACGTCAGTAACACACACATGGGAATACTAGATTACAGAAATAACCGCATAGATAGGGCAAAACACACATTCACAATATTTGAACAGAATACTACGTCACTAAACAAAGGGAAAGACTTCTGCACACACATCACAAAACTAGAGCAACTATTAAAACAAGAGGCCAAATTATGGTGGGACACTTTCGCACTCCAATGGTATTTAGATGAAAACACGATACCTAAGGGTCTAAAGATTAAGAAGATACCCACACATAACAGGGACAACTCAGACTTCATGAACAAGTGGAACACCACCCTCAAAGATTGCTCACTGCAACTCATACGCATCATAATACAACAACACGAGAAAGATCTAGAAAAAATAGACCTGGACATAATTTCAACACATCAACAGCTGGAAAAATATCAGCAAGATCAAGAATATCAGAAAATAGAAACACTCACCAAAAATAGACTAAAAAAGGGGGAAGACAGCATTATTGAAAAGAAAAAGAAAAAATTCCTAAGGGACAGGTGGGGAGTTAAGACAACAATAAAAAGTAAGAAAGGAACAATTCACACACCCAGCAAGAAACCAGCAAACAGAACAAAACCACAACCCAAAATTCACAAATACATAGGACCAAAAAAGTACAAACATCCCACTACGAACAGATCCTTGACATATCAGGAATACATGACCTTACTACATTCAGACAGACCAATCACGACAGAACTAGAATCAGAAACAGAGTCAGATATCACAGATACATCATGCATGGAAGAAATGGAATCTTCCTTTTCCATCCACGAGGTAGAAGATTCACCACACACAGATACCAAAAGGCCACATGTGGAGGAAGGACATATGTCACAAAGAACAGGCAACCACACGGTAGCACGAACAGAAAACACACAAAAGACCATCATGGGAACAGAAAACACACTAAGTCAAAACACTACTACATCCACAGGAAAAGGGAATCATTGGGATATAGATTTTTTAGACCTAGAGGCAGGAATTGCGGCCTGCCGTTCACCCCAAACACATACACATACGAACAAAAGAAAACTCACAGAACCAGACGAGGATTCAGGGGAGGCCAAAAAAACAAAATCAAGCCCACCGCAAGTAGAGTAGGACAGTCGGAAGGAATATTCAACCTAAGCAGTTTTCATTTAGGGGAACAACACAAAACACTACTCAACAAGGGACTCAATTTTGCGCCCACTAAAAAGATGAATAAATTCGAAACATACCTAGACATACAGGCCTTCACCAGGAAAATAACCCTAAAAAAATACTTTGCACAAACCAGTTTACATTATAAACCAGAAGAAACCAATACAGACCACAAACATACAAACTACAAACCACCGTCCACCTTTTACCCCCAACATATAAAGGGACACATAGTGAATACATTCGAACAACTAGTGGTTAACGATCTGGACAAAATTGAGGCCACATGCAAAAAACAGACAAACTTAACCAAGGAAGAAACACAAGCACTAGAGGAACTCAAGAACACTAAGACTATCATCATAAAACCAGCAGACAAAGGGGGGGGGGGAATAGTGATACTTGACAAATCTGACTACATGAAAGAATCCAGACGTCTACTTGGAGACAAACAAGTTTACACCCCATTATCAGGTGATCCTACACAGGAATACAAACAAGAACTTCAAACACTCTTAAACGAAGGTTTAGCATTAGGGATCATCAACAAGAAAGAACTTGATTTCCTCACTCCCACCAATCCAGTAATACCAGTATTCTACTATCTCCCCAAAATCCACAAAGACACACAAAACCCGCCAGGTAGACCCATAATATCAGGCATCAACTCACTCACCTCAAACCTATCCCGATATATAGACTTCTTTCTACAACAACATGTGACGAAACAGAAATCATATTTGAGAGACACTACACATACACTCCAGACACTACAAAACATAACATGGACAAAAGACATGATTCTGGCGACCAGTGACGTAACATCCCTATACACAGTAATAGAACACACACAAGGCATTGAAAGCACAAGACACTTCCTCATACAGGATGACACACTTCAAAAAACACAGACAGATTTCATTATAAAGGCCATTACATTCATTCTAGAACACAACTACACATGGTTTGATAATGGCTACCACAAACAGAGGACAGGGACAGCAATGGGGACCAGGTTTGCCCCGAGCTATGCCAACCTGTTCATGAGTAAGTGGGAAGAAGACCACATCTGGCAGGGGCATGGCTTCGGGGCAAACCTGGTCCTCTGGCGACGATATATAGATGACAAACTATTCATTTGGAAAGGGACAAATAATGACTTACAAGAATTCATATCCTACATCAATAACAACGACCGAAATTTAAAATTCACCACCAATTACAGTAAAGAGAAGGTAGTTTTTCTAGACCTAGACATTCACATTACCAATGACAAGATAGAAACGCGCACACACCACAAACAAGTGGATGTGAACAGTTACATCTTATCCACCAGTAGCCATCATCCGAACTGGCTTAAAAGCATCCCCACAGGACAATTCACACGATTGAGGAGGAACTGCACACAGATAGATGACTACAAAGAGCAGCGACAAGAATTAAAACAGAAATTCTTCAACAAAAGATACAATAAAGAGACTGTGAATAAGGCATATCAGAAATTGGAAGAAACAGATAGGGAAACACTTTTGACATACAAAAACAGGCATCAAGCGAAACAAGGCAATGACATATACTTTGTAACACAGTACAACACTGCAGCTAGAAAGATCAAACAAAGCATCAAGAAACACTGGGACATTTTGAAGCAGGATGAAACACTAGCTAGTATCCTACCAGCACAACCCAAAATAGTGTACAGGAAGGCCCCAGACATAAGAAAAAAATTGGTACACAACCACATCCCTCCGACGGAGACCCATCAGATGAAAATAGATGGCAGTAGTAAAAGGCAGGGTTTCCACTATTGTGGCTCATGTCTAGGCTGCAGAACCACAAGAACCACCAAAAGCATCACACATTTTGTATCAAACACCACAGGACAGGAACATACCATCAGGGATGAGATATCCTGCCACACTAAAGGGGTGGTATATCTCATCACATGTTCATGCGGTCTCCAATATATTGGACGCACCATCAGGGCTTTGAAGATCAGGATATCAGAACACATACATAATATCAAAAAAGGATACGAGAAGCATAGTGTCTCACAACACTTTAAAGAAAAACACATGCAAGATCCCACCCAGTTGCAGTTCATGGCAATACAACAAATAACCAAAAACTGGCGAGGAGGAGACTATTTGAAAAAGATTAATAGAGAAGAACTAAAATGGATCTTTACATTGAAGACCCTCGCACCAAGGGGTTTGAACATAGATTACAACATCACCACAGTTATATAATAGAGAAATAAATTCAAAACTGGAAAGTGGCATCACATTAACCTTGGAAGGAAGGCACATCCACCAAAAAGAGATCTATGTCCACAATACATCCAGCAAAGAATGAATTATATACACCCTTTAGTCCAAGAAACTCAGAACAATAACAATATAGGAACATATTAACACATAACATTGCACGGAAAAGATACATTCTCCATCCACAGGTATGACCAGGACCACATAATGTGAAACCCACACATATCAATACAGTACACATAAGATACGGTCATAGATACACGAGACCTATTGAAACAATAAATACCAAATGGTCACATCTAACACACACATCCGTGCAACACAAACACGATATAACCTAATGAAACAATAAATACTATATGGTCATCCATAACTCTATGTACCCGCCAAACAAATATGCACACATTTTCCCTTTTTATAAAAAAAAACGTCTCATTATCTCATAGTGGAAAACCTAAAACACATCACACAAAGCCATAATGCACATGGACCGAACTTTTTTGACTGACAACTGTGGGACGAGAAACACCCAATTGAAAAAGAGGGCGTCAATCACTGACAACCAATCACGCTTCTGACAGTAGCTTAAATGCCATCCAGATCTGCAGGAATGTAATCCTAGAAAAAGGCTTGTAAGCTGAAACGCGTTGGATACCTGAGACCTGACATACACACAGACTTTTCCCCATACTTCGAGCATACCCTTCTCCGGCCGGAGAAGGAGTTACACACGGCTCTGGACCTGCATCGCCCGCTCACGTGACACTGCACGTGACGCGGCCATCAGGAACGAGCAGACGGGACCCCGGAAGCAGGAGATAGACGCGGTGCCTGCTGCAGGGACGGGAACCAGCGCCACAGAAAAGACACACGGAGGCAACGAAGGAAGCGGGCACGGGACTACAGACACCGGCGACAGACGCTCCAGATTCGTCCCCGGCGGAAGGTGAGATCTCACAGCCCCATACCCGCTACCCAAAGCCGAAAACCCAGAGTCTGACAGGCAGGACGCCGCAAACTGTCAGAACAATAACACCACACAAATAATCATACCCACCAGAAGCACATAGGCTCACCACACCTATGGTAAAGGTGACCCATAAACAGGGACACCCGACATTAACCCCAGCTGGGGTCCTTCTGAGAAAGTATACCATCAGGAGGGTATACACATAAAGGGTGGTCTGCAAGACACACCTGATAGTGGTAATTGGACATACTGACTATAAGGGCCCCACTATAGGTGTACCGTCTAGGAAGGTACACCCAGAAAGGGTAGTCTGCAAGACATACCTGAAGAGGGGACCCACCCACGTTATACACCCAATAAATATTAATAACCCAATTTTGTCTCACGAGACATCATTGCACCCGAATGAGAGACATACATTATAGACATCCCTATACAAACACAAAAACAATCCCCCCCTTCCCGTTTCCCCCCCCCCCCTCCTCAACACACATTCCCAGAGCGCGCTGACCTAATCCTTCCAACAATTTCTGCAAACAGGGGGTAGGACACCTCCAGGTCAAGCAGCACTCATCCCCAACCTTTCCCAGTGAGCGCAATCTCTCTCCATTTCAGTACACAGTACGGTAGGCAGATATCCCCATTTTACACAGTACGCAGGCAGGTGTCCCCATTTTACACAGTGCGGCAGGCAGGTATCCCCATTTTACACAGTACGGCAGGCAGATATCCCCATTTTACACAGTACGCAGGCAGGTGCCCCCATTTTACAAAGTGCGGCAGGCAGGTATCCCCATTTTACACAGTGCGGCAGGCAGGTATCCCCATTTTACACAGCGCGGCAGGCACGTGCCCCCATTTTACACAGCGCGGCAGGCACGTGCCCCCATTTTACACAGTGCGGCAGGCAGGTATCCCCATTTTACACAGTACGGCAGGCAGATATCCCCATTTTACACAGTACGCAGGCAGGTGCCCCCATTTTACACAGTACGGCAGGCAGATATCCCCATTTTACACAGTACGCAGGCAGGTATCCCCATTTTACACAGTGCGGCAGGCAGGTGTCAAGTGGGGGGGAAGGAAGGGGGAGAGAGAGACAGAGAGATAATACTTACATCTTCCCGCTCTTCGGGTCCCGCCGACTCACGTCCCTCGCGCCGGCCGCCTCCTCCTTCCATGCTTATCTCCTCTCCTCCCTCTCCCCGAGCGCTCCTGCTTGGGGGGCGGGGCTTCGTGGAATGACACGTTTGCGTCGTGACGTCACGACGCAAACACGTCATTCCGCGAAACTCCGCCCCCCGAGCAGGAGCGCTCGGGGAGAGGGAGGAGAGGAGATAAGGAGTCACAAAGTGCCGCGGCGGGCGCCCCGTGCGGTTGCACGGCTCGCCCGCCGCTAGAAACGGCACTGCACTTTAGACAGGGGTGCCCCAGTGGAAAGTGGGGGATGTATATTAGATTGTGCATACCTCCCAACATGTCCCATTTCAAGAGTGACAAAATGCTCTCTACCTGGACTTCCTTCTTAATATATGATTGATGTCACCTCTGCTGAACTATTGTATTGATAAGAAGGGTGTTTCAACTAGAGATGAGCGCCTGAAATTTTTCGGGTTTTGTGTTTTGGTTTTGGGTTCGGTTCCGCGGCCGTGTTTTGGGTTCGAACGCGTTTTGGCAAAACCTCACCGAATTTTTTTTGTCGGATTCGGGTGTGTTTTGGATTCGGGTGTTTTTTTCCAAAAACACTAAAAAACAGCTTAAATCATAGAATTTGGGGGTCATTTTGATCCCAAAGTATTATTAACCTCAAAAACCATAATTTACACTCATTTTCAGTCTATTCTGAATACCTCACACCTCACAATATTATTTTTAGTCCTAAAATTTGCACCGAGGTCGCTGTGTGAGTAAGATAAGCGACCCTAGTGGCCGACACAAACACCGGGCCCATCTAGGAGTGGCACTGCAGTGTCACGCAGGATGTCCCTTCCAAAAAACCCTCCCCAAACAGCACATGACGCAAAGAAAAAAAGAGGCGCAATGAGGTAGCTGTGTGAGTAAGATTAGCGACCCTAGTGGCCGACACAAACACCGGGCCCATCTAGGAGTGTCACTGCAGTGTCACGCAGGATGGCCCTTCCAAAAAACCCTCCCCAAACAGCACATGACGCAAAGAAAAAAAGAGGCGCAATGAGGTAGCTGTGTGAGTAAGATTAGCGACCCTAGTGGCCGACACAAACACCGGGCCCATCTAGGAGTGGCACTGCAGTGTCACGCAGGATGTCCCTTCCAAAAAACCCTCCCCAATCAGCACATGATGCAAAGAAAAAGAAAAGAAAAAAGAGGTGCAAGATGGAATTGTCCTTGGGCCCTCCCACCCACCCTTATGTTGTATAAACAAAACAGGACATGCACACTTTAACCAACCCATCATTTCAGTGACAGGGTCTGCCACACGACTGTGACTGATATGACGGGTTGGTTTGGACCCCCCCCAAAAAAGAAGCAATTAATCTCTCCTTGCACAAACTGGCTCTACAGAGGCAAGATGTCCACCTCATCTTCACCCTCCGATATATCACCGTGTACATCCCCCTCCTCACAGATTATCAATTCGTCCCCACTGGAATCCACCATCTCAGCTCCCTGTGTACTTTGTGGAGGCAATTGCTGCTGGTCAATGTCTCCGCGGAGGAATTGATTATAATTCATTTTAATGAACATCATCTTCTCCACATTTTCTGGATGTAACCTCGTACGCCGATTGCTGACAAGGTGAGCGGCGGCACTAAACACTCTTTCGGAGTACACACTTGTGGGAGGGCAACTTAGGTAGAATAAAGCCAGTTTGTGCAAGGGCCTCCAAATTGCCTCTTTTTCCTGCCAGTATAAGTACGGACTGTGTGACGTGCCTACTTGGATGCGGTCACTCATATAATCCTCCACCATTCTATCAATGTTGAGAGAATCATATGCAGTGACAGTAGACGACATGTCCGTAATCGTTGTCAGGTCCTTCAGTCCGGACCAGATGTCAGCATCAGCAGTCGCTCCAGACTGCCCTGCATCACCGCCAGCGGGTGGGCTCGGAATTCTGAGCCTTTTCCTCGCACCCCCAGTTGCGGGAGAATGTGAAGGAGGAGATGTTGACAGGTCGCGTTCCGCTTGACTTGACAATTTTGTCACCAGCAGGTCTTTCAACCCCAGCAGACCTGTGTCTGCCGGAAAGAGAGATCCAAGGTAGGCTTTAAATCTAGGATCGAGCACGGTGGCCAAAATGTAGTGCTCTGATTTCAACAGATTGACCACCCGTGAATCCTTGTTAAGCGAATTAAGGGCTGCATCCACAAGTCCCACATGCCTAGCGGAATCGCTCCCTTTTAGCTCCTTCTTCAATGCCTCCAGCTTCTTCTGCAAAAGCCTGATGAGGGGAATGACCTGACTCAGGCTGGCAGTGTCTGAACTGACTTCACGTGTGGCAAGTTCAAAGGGCATCAGAACCTTGCACAACGTTGAAATCATTCTCCACTGCACTTGAGACAGGTGCATTCCATCTCCTATATCGTGCTCAATTGTATAGGCTTGAATGGCCTTTTGCTGCTCCTCCAACCTCTGAAGCATATAGAGGGTTGAATTCCACCTCGTTACCACTTCTTGCTTCAGATGATGGCAGGGCAGGTTCAGTAGTTTTTGGTGGTGCTCCAGTCTTCTGTACGTGGTGCCTGTACGCCGAAAGTGTCCCGCAATTTTTCTGGCCACCGACAGCATCTCTTGCACGCCCCTGTCGTTTTTTAAAAAATTCTGCACCACCAAATTCAAGGTATGTGCAAAACATGGGACGTGCTGGAATTTGCCCATATTTAATGCACACACAATATTGCTGGCGTTGTCCGATGCCACAAATCCACAGGAGAGTCCAATTGGGGTAAGCCATTCCGCGATGATCTTCCTCAGTTGCCGTAAGAGGTTTTCAGCTGTGTGCGTATTCTGGAAAGCGGTGATACAAAGCGTAGCCTGCCTAGGAAAGAGTTGGCGTTTGCGAGATGCTGCTACTGGTGCCGCCGCTGCTGTTCTTGCGGCGGGAGTCCATACATCTACCCAGTGGGCTGTCACAGTCATATAGTCCTGACCCTGCCCTGCTCCACTTGTCCACATGTCCGTGGTTAAGTGGACATTGGGTACAACTGCATTTTTTAGGACACTGGTGAGTCTTTTTCTGACGTCCGTGTACATTCTCGGTATCGCCTGCCTAGAGAAGTGGAACCTAGATGGTATTTGGTAACGGGGGCACACTGCCTCAATAAATTGTCTAGTTCCCTGTGAACTAACGGCGGATACCGGACGCACGTCTAACACCAACATAGTTGTCAAGGACTCAGTTATCCGCTTTGCAGTAGGATGACTGCTGTGATATTTCATCTTCCTCGCAAAGGACTGTTGAACAGTCAATTGCTTACTGGAAGTAGTACAAGTGGGCTTACGACTTCCCCTCTGGGATGACCATCGACTCCCAGCGGCAACAACAGCAGCGCCAGCAGCAGTAGGCGTTACACGCAAGGATGCATCGGAGGAATCCCAGGCAGGAGAGGACTCGTCAGAATTGCCAGTGACATGGCCTGCAGGACTATTGGCATTCCTGGGGAAGGAGGAAATTGACACTGAGGGAGTTGGTGGGGTGGTTTGCGTGAGCTTGGTTACAAGAGGAAGGGATTTACTGGTCAGTGGACTGCTTCCGCTGTCGCCCAAAGTTTTTGAACTTGTCACTGACTTATTATGAATGCGCTGCAGGTGACGTATAAGGGAGGATGTTCCGAGGTGGTTAACGTCCTTACCCCTACTTATTACAGCTTGACAAAGGGAACACACGGCTTGACACCTGTTGTCCGCATTTCTGGTGAAATACCTCCACACCGAAGAGCTGATTTTTTTGGTATTTTCACCTGGCATGTCAACGGCCATATTCCTCCCACGGACAACAGGTGTCTCCCCGGGTGCCTGACTTAAACAAACCACCTCACCATCAGAATCCTCCTGGTCAATTTCCTCCCCAGCGCCAGCAACACCCATATCCTCCTCATCCTGGTGTACTTCAACACTGACATCTTCAATCTGACTATCAGGAACTGGACTGCGGGTGCTCCTTCCAGCACTTGCAGGGGGCGTGCAAATGGTGGAAGGCGCATGCTCTTCACGTCCAGTGTTGGGAAGGTCAGGCATCGCAACCGACACAATTGGACTCTCCTTGTGGATTTGGGATTTCAAAGAACGCACAGTTCTTTGCGGTGCTTTTGCCAGCTTGAGTCTTTTCAGTTTTCTAGCGAGAGGCTGAGTGCTTCCATCCTCATGTGAAGCTGAACCACTAGCCATGAACATAGGCCAGGGCCTCAGCCGTTCCTTGCCACTCCGTGTGGTAAATGGCATATTGGCAAGTTTACGCTTCTCCTCCGACAATTTTATTTTAGGTTTTGGAGTCCTTTTTTTACTGATATTTGGTGTTTTGGTTTTGACATGCTCTGTACTATGCCATTGGGCATCGGCCTTGGCAGACGACGTTGCTGGCATTTCATCGTCTCGGCCATGACTAGTGGCAGCAGCTTCAGCACGAGGTGGAAGTGGATCTTGATCTTTCCCTAATTTTGGAACCTCAACATTTTTGTTCTCCATATTTTAATAGGCACAACTAAAAGGCACCTCAGGTAAACAATGGAGATGGATGGATTGGATACTAGTATACAATTATGGACGGGCTGCCGAGTGCCGACACAGAGGTAGCCACAGCCGTGAACTACCGCACTGTACTGTGTCTGCTGCTAATATATAGACTGGTTGATAAAGAGATAGTATACTCGTAACTAGTATGTATGTATAAAGAAAGAAAAAAAACCACGGTTAGGTGGTATATACAATTATGGACGGGCTGCCGAGTGCCGACACAGAGGTAGCCACAGCCGTGAACTACCGCACTGTACTGTGTCTGCTGCTAATATATAGACTGGTTGATAAAGAGATAGTATACTCGTAACTAGTATGTATGTATAAAGAAAGAAAAAAAAACCACGGTTAGGTGGTATATACAATTATGGACGGGCTGCCGAGTGCCGACACAGAGGTAGCCACAGCCGTGAACTACCGCACTGTACTGTGTCTGCTGCTAATATATAGACTGGTTGATAAAGAGATAGTATACTCGTAACTAGTATGTATGTATAAAGAAAGAAAAAAAAAACCACGGTTAGGTGGTATATACAATTATGGACGGGCTGCCGAGTGCCGACACAGAGGTAGCCACAGCCGTGAACTACCGCACTGTACTGTGTCTGCTGCTAATATATAGACTGGTTGATAAAGAGATAGTATACTCGTAACTAGTATGTATGTATAAAGAAAGAAAAAAAAACCACGGTTAGGTGGTATATACAATTATGGACGGGCTGCCGAGTGCCGACACAGAGGTAGCCACAGCCGTGAACTACCGCACTGTACTGTGTCTGCTGCTAATATATAGACTGGTTGATAAAGAGATAGTATACTCGTAACTAGTATGTATGTATAAAGAAAGAAAAAAAAACCACGGTTAGGTGGTATATACAATTATGGACGGGCTGCCGAGTGCCGACACAGAGGTAGCCACAGCCGTGAACTACCGCACTGTACTGTGTCTGCTGCTAATATATAGACTGGTTGATAAAGAGATAGTATACTCGTAACTAGTATGTATGTATAAAGAAAGAAAAAAAAACCACGGTTAGGTGGTATATACAATTATGGACGGGCTGCCGAGTGCCGACACAGAGGTAGCCACAGCCGTGAACTACCGCACTGTACTGTGTCTGCTGCTAATATATAGACTGGTTGATAAAGAGATAGTATACTCGTAACTAGTATGTATGTATAAAGAAAGAAAAAAAAACCACGGTTAGGTCACTGGTATATACAATTATGGACGGGCTGCCGAGTGCCGACACAGAGGTAGCCACAGCCGTGAACTACCGCACTGTACTGTGTCTGCTGCTAATATAGACTGGTTGATAAAGAGATAGTATACTACTAATATTATATACTGGTGGTCAGGTCACTGGTCACTAGTCACACTGGCAGTGGCACTCCTGCAGCAAAAGTGTGCACTGTTTAATTTTAATATAATATTATGTACTCCTGGCTCCTGCTATAACCTATAACTGGCACTGCAGTAGTGCTCCCCAGTCTCCCCCACAATTATAAGCTGTGTGAGCTGAGCAGTCAGACAGATATATAATATATATAGATGATGCAGCACACTGGCCTGAGCCTGAGCAGTGCACACAGATATGGTATGTGACTGAGTCACTGTGTGCTGTGTATCGCTTTTTTCAGGCAGAGAACGGATTATAAATAAAAGTGGTGGTCACTGGTCACTATCAGCAAAACTCTGCACTGTACACTACTGAGTACTCCTAATGCTCCCCAAAATTAGTAAATCAAGTGTCTCTCTAATCTATTCTAATTCTAAACGGAGAGGACGCCAGCCACGTCCTCTCCCTATCAATCTCAATGCACGTGTGAAAATGGCGGCGACGCGCGGCTCCTTATATAGAATCCGAGTCTCGCGATAGAATCCGAGCCTCGCGAGAATCCGACAGCGTCATGATGACGTTCGGGCGCGCTCGGGTTAACCGAGCAAGGCGGGAAGATCCGAGTCGCTCGGACCCGTGAAAAAAAACATGAAGTTCTGGCGGGTTCGGATTCAGAGAAACCGAACCCGCTCATCTCTAGTTTCAACAGAGGTGTTTGCAATCATAAATTAAGAATGAAGTCCAGGTAGAAAGCATGTTGTCCCTCCTGGAATGGGTCATGGTGGGAGGTATAATTTGTGTATATTAAATTTAAACCAATGGTGTATATTAGTTTTAAACTAATAGTTGAATAATGCCTGGGTACTGTTTATACAGTAGCTCCACCTAATTGAAAGACAACTATTTTATAAAATTTTCTTGTAGTGGAACAAAGACAACTTAAACAACCTTAAAATACAAATAGAAAAATAAAATTATTAATCTTGGCACATGCAAAAATAGCATCAGCCTCTGTACTACTTACACACTGTGACAGGACTCGGGAGGACTCTCTGTGTGTGTCTCTAGACCTAAATGGTTCAGTTACACAGGACTTAGACACCCAGGCAGGGAGGGAGGAGGAGAAGCAGGGATCTCTGTGTCACTTACAGCTCTCTCCACCCTCCTATCTTTCCTCTGGTCAGAAAGCTCTGTCGGACGTTAGCTCACGAAACATGATATTCCTGTGTCACTGCCTGCACTGCATACTGCCCTGCTCGTGATATCAGTGTGCTTTGGCCAGGGAGTACAGTATGCCCTGCATCTCCCCTTAATCTGGCTATATATATATATATATATATATGGTGAGAGGGGGTGGTCTCACCTGATTTGTTTCTGGTGGGATCAGCTCACTCCAAGAGACAAACAAACAAAACCTACACATTCTGCACCTGCAGTAGTAAATTGTAACTCTGGGCCTTCCAGATTGCACAGCTGCAAGTGGTAAAATAGAAGTCTGGGTTTTCCAGCTCAGCCAGAGCCAGCAGAAAGTAATAAGCAGGAGAGGAGTTTAAAACTCGCATACACCCACTGCATGTTGCACTGATGCCTGTTAGAGGCCAGCGAGTAGGCTGCAGTTTTATAGTGCCTGGGAATTTGGACGTTGGCTTTGCCAGGAGAGCATGGCAGATGGTGGCTGCAGGTCGTTGCAGCAAAATAACTGTTGAGCATGGGGAGTGCTACATTTAGGGGTCTATTTACTAAGACTTGGATGGAGATAAAGTGGATGTATGTTAAGGCCGTTTCCAGGGATTTGCGGGGGTGATTCAGACCTGTTCGTAGATGTGCTAAATTTAGCACATCTACGATCAGCTTCGCTGACATGCGGGGGGGCGCCAAGCACAGAGCTAGTCTGCCCTGCATGTCAGGGCCGCCCCGCCCCCCCCCGCACAAGTACAAAAGCATCGCACAGTGGCGATGCTTTTGTACTGTATGAGTAGCTCCCAACCAGCGCAGCTCCTGTGCGCTGGCAGGGAGCTACCCATCGCAGCCCGGGTCGCAGCAGCTGCGTGTGACGTCATGCAGCCACCATTGCCCACCCCCCACCCCCGACCCACCCCCGATGATCCGGGCATGCCTGCGTTGGCTGGACCGTGCCCCCTAAACGGCGGCTTAACGCCACCGGCCCGCCCCCTCCTGTCCAGCGACCACCTCTGCCTATCAATCAGGCAGAGGCGATCGCAGGTCTAAGACAGCCGTCGGCTGTCTGCCATGCACTGGCTCACTGCGGCACCGGCGCATGCGCAGTTCAGGCCTGATCGCTGCTGTGCGAACACGCACAGCACCGAACAATTCTGAATTAGCCCCTTGGTTCACCTGCCTGAGGCATGTTAATCAAAATCCCTGAAAAAACACTTCTTGCGCCGGCTTATCGGGGCTAACTAGATAGCCCCCAGGGGGACAATTGGATAACCCCCAAGGATTTTTTTTTTTTAATTACAAGTATGCACAGATGTTGTGATAAAAAATACAGCATAGTATTTAACTTGCGGTATGTACTAATAACGTCTCTATCTTTTTCAAAAGCCTGTTATTATATAGTGGGTCAGCCATTTGTAAATCCCATGTATGAACATTGTCATGTGCTAAATAATGCTGTAAAAGCAGGTCATCCTGCCCTAGGAAGATAATTGTGACTGATTGGTTTCTGCAGTGTCCTGCCCTGCACAGAACTCGCACAACTGGCTATCCCTGTATCTTCATAGTTTCTCTGCTTTAATAAATATGATCAGACCATTGGCGTTTCTAGAATGGGTGCAGTGTGTGCGGTGCACATGGGCCCCTAGGTCTGGGGGGGCTGACACCGCACACACTGCACCCATATAGTATACTTAACCCTCTGGAGTCCCGTGGTGGCATCCCTGCAGTGCGGGCACAAATCACTTGGAAAATGGCTGCCGCGGCTATTTCCGAGTGATTTGCACAGGCGCACTGCAGATGTCCCCCTGAGAACATGACATGGGAGCTATGTTCCCGGAGACCTGCGCATTCGCAGTAGACTGGCTTTATGCCAGAGTCTACAAACTGCTGGAGAGGATGGGGCCCGCAACGGTTCCTCTCCTCTCTAGAAATGTCCATGGTTCAGACCCATCAACTGGATGTTTATTACAATACTTTTGGTCTGTGGCTACTATATCTCTTTTATGGGGATATATTCCCTGATTCGCACGTACAGTAATAAGCTATTATTCACTACTATATGTTTTTCTTTATACTTTATATGAAAACTGTAGTTCCTTATATCAAAAATGCAGCATTTTTCTACAGCATATTGTGCCTTCTCAAGTTCAATATCAGTTATTTTGTCTTTGTTCTTTTCAAATATTGCATACCTCCCAATAGTTGGTTTAATGAAGGAGGGACTTGCCGCGCGTTGCCGAAAAGGGGGCATGGCCTATTGAAAGGGGGCATGGCCTTGCGTAGATGACGCGGTTGCAAACCATGCCTCCAATTTTTGTCACAGTGGGGGCATGGCCAGCACTCTGTGAGCTGCTGGCCATGCCCTCAGTCCCTCTGCCTCACTGGAATAGACGCTGTGCGCATGTGCACAGCATTTATTCACCGCTACTCTGCTCTGAACTGAGCAGCGAGTGATAGGGCGCCTCCTAACTGCCCGCCCCCCAGCGGAACAGACCCCAAAAAAGGGACTGTCCCGCTATAATCGGGTCAGTTGGGAGGTATGATATCAAAATACAAATACCTGATGAAAGAAAAAGATAAAATGGCGGGTCATCTGGTTTAGCAAGAGCATTGTGGACTATCATTTTAACATGGGTTTTTTGCTACATACAACCACTGGATAGACATCCAGCTTTGGCTACACTGAAATCCATTTTTTTTATTTTTATTTTTTGCTGCTCTTAGCTTATTGTGCTACACATTGATATTTTTGATCTGCTTGTGTTTGACTGACTTACGCTTCGAATGCTGTCTAGAGTTCGATTGTGACTAAAGGGGGTTAATCACTTTTGTTAACAAAGCAAAAAAGTTAGCAATTGGGCAAAACCATGTTGCACTGCAGGTGGGGCAGATATGATGTGCGCAGAGAGTTAGACTTGGGTGGGGTGTGTTTAAACTGAAATCTAAATTGCAATGTAAAAATAAAGCAGCCAGTATTTACCCTGCACAGAAACAGTATAATCCACCCAAATCTAAATCTCTCTGCACATGTTACATCTGCCCCACCTGCAGTGCAACATGGTTTTGCACAATTGCTAACTTTTTTGGTTTGCTAACAACTATGAATAACCCCCAAAATCCCTAATTTAACATCGCTATGATTTGCAACCACTAGGGGGAACCAACGCTTCACAGACAGAGCATATGTATAATATATATATATATATATATATCATGAAAGAGGCACCACATCAGTTATTATCATAACATTGGTGGTAATGGCTTATACCACCTGTTATGTGTCTGTGTGAACATCAAAATCATGGTTGGTACTCCCTAAAAGATGGCTGCTGAATAATTGCCTAATTGCACTAGCTAAGCCAAAGTGATTTTCTGCAATATATATTAGCAGCATATTTACATTGAAAAAGAAATGTTTAGCAGCATTAGCAGAAGACCACACCTGCAAGTTTCTGTCAGTGCCTTATGTGGTTTGTTTGCTATTTGTTCACTTAAGGCTGACAGCATATGGCTGCACAGCAGAGGCGTAACTAGGGTAGGGCGAGTGGGGTACGTGCCCTGGGCGCCTTGGCAGGCCCAGGAGAGGGGGACACCGCTGGCGGCCAGGGCATCATGCCCCACTCGCCCCCGTCACGCCGAAATGTGAGGGGAGGAGAGCGCAGCGTCTGTGCAGGGTAAATACTGCCTGCTTTATTTTTACACTGCAATTTAGATTTCAGTTTGAACACACCCCACCCAAATCTAACTCTCTCTGTACATGTTATATCTGCCCCCCTGCAGTGCACATGGTTTTGCCCAATTGCTAACAGACTTTTGGCCTAGGGGTGCCGTGAAAAGAATTCTGATACTCTAGGGCGCCGTGATTCAAAAAAGTTTGGAAACCACTGCCCTAAGGAATAGAAGGTTTTTTTTTTTTTTTTTTAAATATTACGCATGTGGTGCAAACAGACAGGGCCGGTTCGAGCCCTTTTTGCGCCCCGGGCAGTGCATAGGGGCGTGGTTTCATACAGGGGGCGTGGTCAGTTATGCCCCCTGTACAGTAGTAGCGCCGCTGAAATGCTGAGCGGTGCGCAATGACGTCATTGCGCACCGCACAGCAAAGGTCCTCTCCATGAAGGGAAACTAGACGCTACGCGTCTAATTCCCTTCACAGGTGGACACAGCGGGCAGCGGAGGGCACAGCAGTAGTGGATCTTGCCATGGTGCGGCGCCCTCCATATGGTGCCAGCGCCATCCGGAAGGCGGCGCCCCGGGCAAAAGTCCTGCTTTCCCGTGGCAAGATCCGCTACTGCAAACAGATGATTACAAAGTTTTCTCTCTAAGGTGGCATTAGAGGATGTGATGTGCAGTACAAAGTATACTTTGAGTGAATCTAACACAACAAAATGCTCTTACTGGAGAGAGAGAGAAAGAAAAGAGTATTACAAGGGGATGTAGTTACGTGACCAGAGGTCAGGAGACTGCCCGTCACAATACTTCCCCCCTACCGCAAGGGGCTTCTAGCACTCCCCCCCCCCCTCCGGCATTCCGCTGCCAGGATACCGGCATAGGTATGCGTGACCACCGGTCACGCACACCACATCCATCACAAGTTAGACTCCAATAGTTGCAAACAAGTTTTAGTTCTGAAGCACTTGTACTGTATGTTCTTAAACAATCAGTTAGGCAAAATTGTTGAAGAATAGTTATTTTGTAGGTCTGTCCGTATTGTGCCCTGTCCAATCCAGACACTGACCTGACCACCCTCTGCAGCATATGTGGAATATTGTTCAACCAAATAACGATGACCGTTTCCAGCGATCGGATACCCACTGCCTGTCTTGCTGTATACGCTAAATTAAATCTAGTGATCTTATCTTACCCATATAATTATTAACACATCAGGTGTACTGTCACATCTCTGCCCTTACCAACTCACGCCTAATGTCTCCCCACACTATGACCCTCTTTCTCAATCAAGTCACCTTCACTGCCTTGTGCAGCAAGCCTAATTGTGCCTCATACGTCACAGCCACTGCCTGCCTCACTGAGCAATAGAAATACAGATGTGTCCTTACTCCTTATACACTTTGGCTGCAGTCAAGTCAAACAGGCCGTCTTGGCATGCCAGTTCCCGTTTGACACCGAATGTCTTAGTTGCTTAAAATGTGCATTCTACTTGAATTAATAAAGGTACTAAGTGACAAATCTACTTTGCAGGATTGCATTGATTAACATTGTACATCTGTTTGCGAATTAGTCTAAATCTGTATATTTGATATGATGCTGCAGCTTTATTTCAAGCTCTGTTTTGTTGTGCTTCATCTGTGACTTTATACGTGTTTAAAACAAATTCCAGTGTGGTTATAAAGTCGCGTCTCAGCTTCTTTAGTATTCTTTGAGCGGTGTTTCTCAATGTCTGCTTTGTGAATAAGAAGCACAATTTAAAGAAAAAATCTATACGCTAAATCGATTGGTGACGCTTACTCTCACACTGTATAGCATATTGAGGCTTGGTGTATGAGGAAACATCTGTAAGAGTGCCTAACGATTCAAACTTCCTTTTCTCGGCTTTAACCTTCAAAAGAATGTTAGACTTGTATATATGTTGTGGTTGGATAAAGATGATTGGAATCTGGGGGAGTTGCTGTGGGAGCAGGGTGGGTAAAGAGATTAGAGATTCTCTTATGGGTCTGGCCTTTGGTACTGTAATGTGCGGAGGCCCACCTTCTGCCCAACCTTCACCCAGCCTGATGTATTATAGCTGTTGGACTTCCATCCCCCCAACCACCTCATGTCCTCCGGTCAGAGGTGTAACCAGGTGCCATGGTGCCTGAAGCAAGGGTATGTTTTGCCGCCCCCTCCCCTGTACTGAATTGGGGGCCTGGCCAACATATGGTGGCATGTTACATTTAAAAATAAAAAATATTTAAAAATCCTAAACTGGTGACAGGGCCGGTTCTAGACTTGGCAGAGCTCACTGAGAAAGTTTCTTTTGGGTACCCCTATGTTTAAAATATGGACAGTGTGCACCGTAGGCACGCAACAAAAAATAAGATTTTACTCACCGGTAAATCTATTTCTCATAGTCCGTAGTGGATGCTGGGGACTCCGTAAGGACCATGGGGAATAGACAGGCTCCGCAGGAGACAGGGCACTTTAAGAAAGAATTAGGAATACTGGTGTGCACTGGCTCCTCCCTCTATGTTCCTCCTCCAGACCTCAGTTAAGGAAACTGTGCCCGGAAGAGCTGATAGTACAAGGAAAGGATTTTGGAATCCAGGGTAAGACTCATACCAGCCACACCAATCACACCGTATAACTCGTGATAAACTTACACAGTTAACAGTATGAACAACAACAGAGCATCAGACAACCTGATGCAAACATAACATAACCCTTATTTAAGCAATAACTATATACAAGTTTTGCAGAAGAAGTCCGCACTTGGGACGGGCGCCCAGCATCCACTACGGACTACGAGAAATAGATTTACCGGTGAGTAAAATCTTATTTTCTCTAACGTCCTAGTGGATGCTGGGGACTCCGTAAGGACCATGGGGATTATACCAAAGCTCCCAAACGGGCGGGAGAGTGCGGATGACTCTGCAGCACCGAATGCGCAAACACAAGGTCCTCCTCAGCCAGGGTATCAAACTTGTAGAAATTTGCAAAAGTGTTTGAACCCGACCAAGTAGCTGCTCGGCAAAGCTGTAATGCCGAGACCCCTCGGGCAGCCGCCCAAGAAGAGCCCACCTTCCTTGTGGAATGGGCTTTTACTGATTTTGGATGCGGCAATCCAGCCGCAGAATGAGCCTGCTGAATCGTGTTACAGATCCAGCGAGCAATAGTTTGCTTAGAAGCAGGAGTACCCAGCTTGTTGGATGCATACAGGATAAACAGCGAGTCAGTTTTCCTGACTCCAGCCGTTCTGGCTACATAAATCTTCAAAGCCCTGACTACATCTAGTAACTTGGAATCCTCCAAGTCACGAGTAGCCGCAGGCACCACAATAGGTTGGTTCAAATGAAAAGATGACACCACCTTCGGCAGAAATTGCGGACGAGTCCGTAATTCTGCCCTGTCCATATGGAAAACCAGATAGGGGCTTTTACATGATAAAGCCGCCAATTCTGACACACGCCTAGCCGAAGCTAAGGCCAATAGCATGACCACTTTCCACGTGAGATATTTTAAGTCCATGGTCTTAAGTGGCTCAAACCAGTGAGATTTCAAGAAACTCAACACCACGTTAAGATCCCAAGGTGCCACTGGTGGCACAAAAGGGGGCTGAATATGCAGCACTCCCTTTACAAACGTCTGAACTTCAGGAAGAGAAGCCAGGTCCTTTTGAAAGAAAATGGATAGGGCCGAAATCTGGACCTTAATGGACCCTAATTTTAAGCCCATAGTCACTCCCGACTGTAGGAAGTGAAGGAAACGGCCCAGCTGGGATTCCTCTGTAGGGGCCTTCCTGGCCTCACACCAAGCAACATATTTTCGCCATATACGGTGATAATGTTTTGCTGTCACGTCCTTCCTAGCCTTTATCAGCGTAGGAATAACCTCATCCGGAATGCCTTTCTCCGCTAGGATCCGGCGTTCAACCGCCATGCCGTCAAACGCAGCCGCGGTAAGTCTTGGAACAGACAGGGCCCCTGTTGCAACAGATCCTGTCTGAGAGGCAGAGGCCATGGGTCCTCTGTGAGCATTTCTTGCAGTTCCGGATACCAAGTCCTTCTTGGCCAACCCGGAACAATGAGTATTGTTCTCACTCCTCTTTTTCTTACGATTCTCAGCACCTTGGGTATGAGAGGAAGAGGAGGAAACACATAAACCGACTGGAACACCCACGGTGTCACTAGTGCGTCCACAGCTATCGCCTGAGGGTCTCTTGACCTGGCGCAATACCTTTGTAGCTTTTTGTTGAGGTGGGATGCCATCATGTCCACCTGTGGCAGTTCCCATCGATTTGTAATCTGTGTGAAGACTTCTTGATGAAGTCCCCACTCTCCCGGGTGGAGGTCGTGCCTGCTGAGGAAGTCTGCTTCCCAGTTGTCCACTCCCGGAATGAACACTGCTGACAGTGCTTGCACGTGATTCTCTGCCCAGCGAAGAATTCTGGTGGCTTCTGCCATCGCCACCCTGCTTTTTGTGCCGCCCTGGCGGTTTACATGAGCCACTGCGGTGATGTTGTCTGGCTGAATCAGCACCGGTTGGTTGCGAAGCAGCGGCTCCGCTTGACTCAGGGCGTTGTATATGGCCCTTAGTTCCAGGATATTGATGTGCAGACAAGTCTCCTGACTTGACCACAGCCCCTGGAAGTTTCTTCCCTGACTGACTGCCCCCCACCCTCGGAGGCTTGCATCCGTGGTCACCAGGACCCAGTCCTGTATGCCGAACCTGCGGCCCTCGAGAAGGTGAGCACTCTGCAGCCACCACAGAAGAGACACCCTGGCCCTGGGGGATAGGGTGATCAGCCGATGCATCTGAAGATGCGATCCGGACCACTTGTCCAACAGATCCCACTGAAAGGTCCTCGCATGGAACCTTCCGAAGGGAATGGCTTCGTATGACGCCACCATCTTTCCCAGGACTCGCGTGCATTGATGCACCGACACCTGTTTTGGTTTTAAGAGGTCTCTGACCAGAGTCACGAGCTCCTAGGCCTTCTCCTCCGGGAGAAACACCTTCTTCTGGTCTGTGTCCAGAATCATGCCCAGGAAGGGCAGTCTCGTCGTAGGAATCAGCTGCGACTTTGGAATATTCAGAATCCAGCCGTGCTGTTAAAACACCTCCCGAGAGTGTGCTACGCTGATCAGCAACTGCTCTCTGGACCTCGCATTTATGAGGAGATCGTCCAAGTATGGGATAATTGTAACTCCTTGCTTTCGCAGAAGCACCATCATTTCTGCCATTACCTTGGTAAATATTCTCGGTGCCGTGGACAGACCAAACGGCAGCGTCTGGAATTGGTAATGACAGTCCTGTACCACAAATCTGAGGTACTCCTGATGAGGTGGATAAATGGGGACATGCAGGTAAGCATCATTTATGTCCAGAGACACCATAAAATCCCCCTCTTCCAGGCTCGCAATGACCGCCCTGAGCGATTCCATCTTGAACTTGAACCTTTTCAGGTAAATGTTCAGGGATTTTAAATTCAATATGGGTCTGACCGAACCGTCCGGTTTCGGAACCACAAACATTGTGGAATAGTAACCCCTTCCCTGTTGAGGGAGGGGAACCTGTACCACCACCTGCTGGAGATATAATTTGTGAATTGCCGCTAACACTACTTCCCTTTCTATGGGGGAAGCTGGCAGGGCCGATTTTAGGTAACGGTGAGGGGGCATCACTTCGAATTCCAGCTTGTATCCCTGAGAAACAATCTGTATAGCCCAGGGATCCACCTGTGAGCGAACCCACTGGTGGCTGAAATGTCGGAGACGCGCCCCCACCGCTCCTGGCTCCACCTGTGGAGCCCCAGCGTCATGCGGTGGATTTAGTGGAAGCCGGGGAAAACTTCTGTTCCTGGGAACTAGCTGTATTGTGCAGCTTCTTTCCTCTACCCCTGCCTCTGGCAAGAAAAGACGCACCTCAGACTTTTTTGCCTCTTTGTGATCGAAAGGACTGCATTTGGTAATACGGTGCTTTCTTAGGTTGTGAGGGAATATATGGCAAAAAATTTGACTTCCCAGCCGTAGCTGTGGAAACTAGGTCCGAGAGACCGTCCCCAAACAATTCCTCACCCTTATAAGGTAAAACCTCCATGTGCTTTTTTGAGTCGGCATCACCTGTCCATTGCCGAGTCCACAGGACCCTTCTGGCAGAAATTGACATTGCATTTATTCTAGAGCCCAGTAGGCAAATGTCTCTCTGGGCATCCCTCATATATAGGACAGCGTCTTTTATATGCCCCAGGGTCAATAAATAAGATTTTACTCACCGGTAAATCTATTTCTTGTAGTCCGTAGTGGATGCTGGGACTCCGTAAGGACCATGGGGAATAGCGGCTCCGCAGGAGACTGGGCACAACTAAAGAAAGCTTTAGGACTACCTGGTGTGCACTGGCTCCTCCCACTATGACCCTCCTCCAGACCTCAGTTAGGATACTGTGCCCGGAAGAGCTGACACAATAAGGAAGGATTTTGAATCCCGGGTAAGACTCATACCAGCCACACCAATCACACCGTATAACTCGTGATACTATACCCAGTTAACAGTATGAAATATAACTGAGCCTCTCAACAGATGGCTCAACAATAACCCTTTAGTTAAGCAATAACTATAAACAGAGCCGGCCCTAACCAATATGATGCCCTAGGCAAGATTTTGGCTGGTGCCCCCTAGCACCACCGCTGGTTCCGCCTCTGACCTTACACCTCTTTCCCAACACTATCACCCCTCACCCATAGCAGTCCTTATTTTGGTGTTTGTACCCCCTATACTTTAAATAGGAACAGCTCGCACATTTGGCGCACAGCCCAAAAATGGGTGTGTTTTTGCTGGCAAGGGGCATGGCCACAAAATAGTAACCCCAATTCCAATTACACCACACATTACTGCAACTTTATTCACATTTGATCATGCGATAGTGTCGATAATTCATATTACATCCCACAGTAGTATCACTTTACCTTATAAACTTTACTTCTCACAGTAGAGCCCCTTATTCACATTACATCACACTGAATTGCTCCTTATTCACATTACACCACACCCTATTGCTCTTTATTCACATTAGACGACACAGTAGTGCCCTTTCTATACGCAACGCCACATAGTAGAGAACCTTATACACATAATTCCACACAGTAATGGACCTTACACATGAGACACATTATTAATGTCCTTATAAACATAATGTGCCTTACACATTATGACAACCTTTATTAATGCCCTTTTACACATAATGTCCCTTATACATATGCTGCACATTCATAATGGCTGTCACGATCCGGGTATCTGGACGCCATTACTTACCCTTCAGATGCCTCCTAAGGCTGGCTCAGCGTTCCAGGACCGGATCCCATCTGTTATACTGATGTCCACATTCCTGCCTCCTCTCCTGTCACTCTGAGACGCGGTCACCGCAACGCCTGTTACATCCGGAATGGCGTCTCCCGCGGCCTCTGCCGCTGTTCCTGAGTTTCTACATGCAGAATGTCAGAGTGGTGATTACGTCAGCCGCTGCCTCCGCTGTGCCCGCGTGGTTAAATGTGCACTTATCAGTCTGGCGTCTCCTGTCTCCTGTGGCCGGCGCCGCCATTACTGTTTTAATTCCCACATGGATTACAAACCAAACTTCCCTCCAAGTGTCTGCATGGGCGCAGCCATCTTGGATTCTGTCATCTGTTCATTTCCACCAATCTGCTGTTTGCAATGTTAATCTGCATAATTGCCTAGCCAATCCCTTCCTTGCTGCAGGTATAAGTAATCTGTGCCTGAGCAAGGAAGGCGTCAGTGCTTTGGTTGTCAAACCTAGTTCCAGTTTGTCTCTCTCCTGTGGTTGTTTTCCAGGTTCCAGTTCCTATCTCCAAACCTCCACTAAAGAGACCTGCACCAGCATTCCACCTGCGGTGTAGCCTGACTCTCCTATCCTCTCGGATTCATCTGCTTCCAGCCATAGATCCACCTGCTTCCAGCAATCAGCTTCCAGCAGAGATCAGCTCTTCTTAAAGTGCCGGTACCCTTTTCTACAGATTACCATTTATCACCGGTATTATTATTTCACCGCTCTCAAGCTCCATATATCATTTCATATTTCATCGCTCTCAAGCTACATTTATTATTTAACTGGTTCCAGCCAGTATCCACTCCGTGCCAACATCAGTCTGGTTCCAGCCAGTATCCACAGCAGCCGTTTTATCCACAGCAGCCCAGCTCTTCCTGGAACACCAGCTGGTACGATCCTGGGCTATCTCCATTGCTACAGTCGGGCCTGGTAAGGACTTTCCAACTAGAAGATTATAAGAACTATCTCATACTACCAGAGCCCTGTGGCCCTTGCCACCCTGTAGTACCCAGGAACTGTATTATTTCCCTGCTGAGTTTTATGTTTTCTTATTTGCTGCTGTGTTACGGAGTATGTCATAATAAACATCATTGACTTTTATCCTGGTTGTCGTGGTCACGCCTTCGGGCAGTTATTCTACATGTTACTTACATGTCTAGGGGTCTGATACAACCTCCCAGGTTCCGTTACATCTCAGCCCCTACAACTGAGGCTGCCTCCCGTCAGCTCAGGCCCTCAGTTGTGACAGTAAGCACTGACCATATGAATCCAGCCGGAGACCAGGATCAAGCGGCCAGGCCGATGCAAGAACTGGCAGCCCGACTTGAACATCAGGAGGCTGCACAGGGCCACATCATCCGCTGTCTCAAGGATCTCTCTACTCGGCTGGATGGGATTCAGACAACCCTCCGTGGATCAGACGCGTCCGGTGCGTCAACCACAGTGACTCCAGCTATGACCCCACCCACCTTACCCATTTCTGCTCCACGTCTTCATCTTCCAACGCCAGCAAAATTTGACGGATCTCCAAGATTCTGCAGGGGATTTCTCAACCAGTGTGAGATTCAGTTTGAGCTACAACCTGGCAATTTTCCCAGTGACCGTACAAAAATTGCCTACATTATCTCTCTTCTCAGTGGCTCAGCCCTTGATTGGGCATCACCGTTATGGGAGAGGTCCGACACCCTGCTATCCTCCTACACTGCATTTGTGTCAACATTCAGGCGTATCTTCGACGAGCCCGGCCGGGTAATTTCAGCCTCATCTGAGATTCTCCGTTTACGCCAGGGATCACGTACTGTAGGACAATATCTTATACAGTTCCAGATCCTGGCATCCGAACTGGCATGGAACGACGAGGCCCTGTATGCTGCATTCTGGCATGGCTTATCTGAGCGTATTAAAGATGAGTTAGCTACCAGAGACTTACCTTCCAAGTTAGATGAGCTAATCTCACTCTGCACGAAAGTTGATTTACGTTTCAGAGAAAGAGCAACTGAGCGTGGAAGATCATCTGCTCCAAAATCTTCTGCTCCTCCTCCTCGCCAACTGTCACCATCTAAAGATGAGCCCATGCAACTTGGTCGTTCTCGTCTAACTCCTGCTGAGCGCCGAAGACGTCACTCTGAGTCTCTTTGTCTTTATTGTGCAGCTCCGTCTCACACCATCAATGCCTGTCCCAACCGTCCGGGAAAATTCCAAATCCTAGCTCGCCAAGGAGAGGGCCGGCTAGGAGTAATGATCTCCTCTCCATCTCCTCACGATTGTAATCTCCCAGTCTCGCTTCCAGTTGCTCAACGTTATCGGAACGTCATTGCCCTCCTTGATTCCGGAGCAGCTGGGAACTTTATTACCGAAGCCTATGTTAAACGGTGGTCCCTACCCACCGAGAGACTTCCTTCGTCCATCTCCTTAACTGCCGTGGATGGCAGCAAGATTTTTGATGCAGTTATTTCTCTAAGGACTCTACCAGTTCGTCTGAGAGTGGGAGTTCTTCATTCCGAATTTATTTCTTTTTTAGTGATTTCAAGAGCCACACATCCTGTGGTCCTGGGCCTTCCATGGCTCCGTCTTCACAATCCATCTATTGATTGGACGACTACGCAGATTCTGGCATGGAGTCCCTCCTGTGCTGAGACATGTTTGTTTAAAGTATTGCCTGTCTGTTCTTCCTCCCCCAGGTCGTCTGATGTTCCACCTCCTCCATATCAAGATTTCACGGATGTGTTCAGTAAGGCTTCTGCTGATATCCTTCCTCCTCATAGAGAATGGGACTGCCCGATTGATCTCGTTCCAGGGAAGGTTCCACCTCGAGGCCGAACTTACCCGTTGTCTCTGCCTGAGACGCATTCTATGGAGGAATACATTAAAGAGAACCTAGCAAAAGGGTTCATTCGACCTTCCTCTTCTCCAGCCGGCGCAGGCTTCTTTTTCGTAAAGAAAAAAGATGGTGGTCTGCGTCCGTGCATCGACTACAGAGGTCTGAACGACATTACCATCAAGAACCGCTATCCACTACCCCTGATTACTGAGCTCTTTGATAGAGTTAGCGGAGCTACCATCTTCACAAAGCTGGACTTGAGAGGTGCATACAATCTCATCCGGATCCGTGAGGGTGACGAGTGGAAGACCGCCTTTAACACCCGCGACGGACATTATGAGTACCTCGTCATGCCCTTCGGATTGAGCAATGCTCCAGCTGTCTTCCAGCATTTTGTCAATGAGATCTTCAGAGACATTTTATACCGTCATGTCGTGGTCTATCTAGGTGATATCCTCATTTTTGCCAACAATTTAGAGGAACATCGTTTTTGGGTAAAAGAGGTTCTGTCCCGTCTCCGTGTCAATCATCTCTATTGCAAATTAGAGAAATGCGTCTTTGAAGTCAAGTCCATTCCGTTTCTAGGTTACATTGTGTCCGGTTCCGGACTAGAGATGGATCCTGAGAAACTACAAGCAATCCAGAATTGGCCGATACCCATAACCCTCAAAGGGGTCCAGAGGTTCTTTGGGTTCGCCAATTATTACAGAAAGTTTATACGAGACTTTTCCACCATTGTGGCGCCTATTACTGCTTAAACTAAGAAGGGTGCTAACCCGTCCAAGTGGTCTGAAGAAGCTACGCAAGCTTTTCATCTCTTAAAACAACGGTTCATCTCTGCACCAGTTCTGAAACAGCCCGACATCGACTCTCCTTTCATCTTAGAGGTGGATGCCTCCTCCGTTGGAGTAGGAGCGGTGTTATCTCAGAGGGCTAAAGATGGCCATTTACATCCTTGCAGTTTCTTCTCCCGGAAGTTCTCCCCAGCGGAGCGCAACTATGCCATTGGTGACCAGGAGTTGCTAGCCATCAAGCTCGCTCTAGAGGAGTGGAGATATCTGTTGGAGGGAGCTTCTCATTCAATCACCATACTTACAGACCACAAGAACCTTTTATATCTGAAAGGCGCACAATGTCTCAACCCTCGTCAGGCCAGATGGGCACTTTTCTTTTCCAGGTTCGACTTTAAACTCCAGTTCTGTCCGGGCTCTCAGAATCGCAAGGCCGATGCCCTTTCCCGCTCATGGGAGCAAGAAAATGAGTCAGAGTCTTCAGACAAGCATCCTATTATCAATCCGTTGGCATTCTCCACGGTAGGGATGGACTCTACGCCCCCACTAGGGAAAAGTTTTGTGAAGCCGGTACTGAGGAAGAAGCTCATGCATTGGGCCCATGCTTCCCGTTTTGCCGGACATACAGGTATCCAAAAAACTCTGAAGTTTATCTCTAGGTCCTATTGGTGGCCAACTCTGAGAAAGGACGTCATGGAGTTTATTGCATCTTGCCCAAAGTGTGCCCAACATAAAGTATCCCGCCAGTCGCCTGCGGGGCAACTGGTTCCACTATCTGTTCCCCGTCGACCATGGACCCATCTGTCGATGGATTTCATTTCAGACTTACCCATGTGCAACAAGTTCAATACCATCTGGGTGGTAGTTGACCGGTTCACCAAGATGGCACACTTCATTCCTCTCACCGGTCTTCCGTCAGCTTCCAAGTTGGCTCAAGTGTTCATACAAGAGATCTTCCGACTCCACGGTCTGCCTGAAGAAATTATCTCAGATCGAGGAGTTCAATTCACAGCCAAATTCTGGCGAAGTCTATGTCAAGTCCTCCAAGTCAAACTAAAG
The DNA here is from genome assembly GCF_028390025.1 of Pseudophryne corroboree. Taxonomy (NCBI): domain Eukaryota; kingdom Metazoa; phylum Chordata; class Amphibia; order Anura; family Myobatrachidae; genus Pseudophryne; species Pseudophryne corroboree. The sequence goes on from NC_086451.1 coordinate 236,839,088, forward strand.
TTTTCCACGGCTTACCATCCTCAGACCAATGGTCAAACTGAGAGGGTGAATCAGGACTTGGAGGCCTTCCTCCGCATCTATGTGTCTTCCTCTCAAGATGACTGGGTTCAATTACTTCCCTGGGCCGAGTTCTGTCATAACAATCAGTATCATTCCTCATCTTCTTCAACACCATTCTTCACCAACTTTGGATTCCACCCTAAAGTCCCTGAATTCCAACCGCTCCCAGCAACTTCTGTTCCAGCAGTGGATATCACCTTGCATCAGTTTGCAAACAACTGGAAGAGTGTACGAGCAGCTCTGCTCAAGGCATCGTTCAGGTATAAGAAGTTTGCGGACAAGAAGCGTAGAGCGGTTCCTGCTCTCAAGGTGGGTGATCGGGTATGGTTATCCACGAAGAATTTGAGGTTAAGAGTTCCCAGTATGAAGTTTGCACCTCGCTACATTGGTCCTTTCAAAATTGAGCAAGTCATCAATCCTGTTGCTTACAGACTTCAGTTACCTCCCTTCTTAAAAATACCCAGGACATTCCATGTTTCCCTGTTGAAACCGCTGATCCTGAATCGGTTTCATTCCTCACTTCCTCCAACTCCGAAAGTCCAAACTCAACGAGGCGTTGAGTATGAAGTGGCCAAGATCCTGGACTCACGTCACCGTTACGGTCAACTACAGTATCTTATTGACTGGAAGGGTTATGGCCCTGAGGAACGCTCATGGACCAATGCTTCTGATGTCCATGCTCCTGCCTTGGTCCGGAGATTCCATTCCAAGTTTCCTCAAAAGCCAAAGAAGTGTCCTGGGGCCACTCCTAAAGGGGGGGGTGCTGTCACGATCCGGGTATCTGGACGCCATTACTTACCCTTCAGATGCCTCCTAAGGCTGGCTCAGCGTTCCAGGACCGGATCCCATCTGTTATACGGATGTCCACATTCCTGCCTCCTCTCCTGTCACTCTGAGACGCGGTCACCGCAACGCCTGTTACATCCGGAATGGCGTCTCCCGCGGCCTCTGCCGCTGTTCCTGAGTTTCTACATGCAGAATGTCAGAGTGGTGATTACGTCAGCCGCGGCCTCCGCTGTGCCCGCGTGGTTAAATGTGCACTTATCAGTCTGGCGTCTCCTGTCTCCTGTGGCCGGCGCCGCCATTACTGTTTTAATTCCCACATGGATTACAAACCAAACTTCCCTCCAAGTGTCTGCATGGGCGCAGCCATCTTGGATTCTGTCATCTGTTCATTTCCACCAATCTGCTGTTTGCAATGTTAATCTGCATAATTGCCTAGCCAATCCCTTCCTTGCTGCAGGTATAAGTAATCTGTGCCTGAGCAAGGAAGGCGTCAGTGCTTTGGTTGTCAAACCTAGTTCCAGTTTGTCTCTCTCCTGTGGTTGTTTTCCAGGTTCCAGTTCCTATCTCCAAACCTCCACTAAAGAGACCTGCACCAGCATTCCACCTGCGGTGTAGCCTGACTCTCCTATCCTCTCGGATTCATCTGCTTCCAGACATAGATCCACCTGCTTACAGCAATCAGCTTCCAGCAGAGATCAGCTCTTCTTAAAGTGCCGGTACCCTTTTCTACAGATTACCATTTATCACCGGTATTATTATTTCACCGCTCTCAAGCTCCATATATCATTTCATATTTCATCGCTCTCAAGCTACATTTATTATTTAACTGGTTCCAGCCAGTATCCACTCCGTGCCAACATCAGTCTGGTTCCAGCCAGTATCCACAGCAGCCGTTTTATCCACAGCAGCCCAGCTCTTCCTGGAACACCAGCTGGCACGATCCTGGGCTATCTCCATTGCTACAGTCGGGCCTGGTAAGGACTTTCCAACTAGAAGATTATAAGAACTATCTCATACTACCAGAGCCCTGTGGCCCTTGCCACCCTGTAGTACCCAGGAACTGTATTATTTCCCTGCTGAGTTTTATGTTTTCTTATTTGCTGCTGTGTTACGGAGTATGTCATAATAAACATCATTGACTTTTATCCTGGTTGTCGTGGTCACGCCTTCGGGCAGTTATTCTACATGTTACTTACATGTCTAGGGGTCTGATACAACCTCCCAGGTTCCGTTACATCTCAGCCCCTACAACTGAGGCTGCCTCCCATCAGCTCAGGCCCTCAGTTGTGACAATGCCCTTATACACATAATGACACACATAGTGCCCCCTACACATTTGCTGCACATTATTAGTGCCCCTTTACACATAATGACACACATACAGTAGTACCCTGTTACACATATGCCGCACATTATTAATGCCCTTATACACATAATGACACACATAGTGCTCCTTACACATATGTTGCACATTATTAATGCATTTTTACATGACACACATAATGCTCCTTACACATATTCTGAACACTACTGCACAACCAACCCACTCACATGCACACAGCACTCACACTGCCACTAACACTGTGACCTCTGCCTCTGCTTGGATACAGATGTGTCCTCATAAATCTTGCCTCAATACTAACTTCGGGCACCTTTTTTTAATGAAAATGCATCTTATTTGCATTGCTATGTGGCTAGGATGCACAAGCAGCTTCTGCTGATTAAAATGATATGCAGCATGCCTATACACTGTGTGAGACTGTGGCTGTATCTGCATATGAAATGCTACACACAGAATATAGACATGCCGCATATCATTTTAATCAGCAGAAGCTGCTGATGCCCCTAGGCATATCAAATGCCCTAGGCGATTGCCTAGTTTGCCTATGCCTATGGCCGGCTCTGACTATAAACAAGTATTACAGACAATCCGCACTTGGGATGGGCGCCCAGTATCCACTACGGACTACGAGAAATAGATTTACCGGTGAGTAAAATCTTATTTTCTCTGACATCCTAAGTGGATGCTGGGACTCCGTAAGGACCATGGGGATTATACCAAATCTCCCAAACGGGCGGGAGAGTGCGGATGACTCTGCAGCACCGAATGAGCAACCTCTAGGTCCTCCTCAGCCAGGGTATCAAACTTGTAGACTCTTGCAAAAATGTTTGAACCCGACCAAGTAACAGCTCGGCAAAGTTGTAAAGCCGAGACCCCTCGGGCAGCCGCCCAAGAAGAGCCCACTTTCCTCGTGGAATGGGCTTTTACAGATTTAGGGTGCGGCAGTCCAGCCGCAGCATGTGCAAGTTGAATCGTGCTACAGATCCAGCGAGCAATAGTCTGCTTAGAAGCAGGAGCACCCAGCTTGTTGGGTGCATACAGGATAAATAGCGAGTCAGTTTTCCTGACTCCAGCCGTCCTGGAAACATATACTTTTCAGGGCCCTGACTACGTCCAGTAACTTGGAATCCTCCAAGTCCCAAGTAGCCGCAGGCACCACAACAGGTTGGTTCACATGAAAAACTGATACCACCTTAGGAAGGAATTGGGAACGAGTCCTCGATTCCGCCTTATCCATATAAAATACAGATAAGGGCTTTTGTATGACAAAACCGCCAATTCTGATACACGCCTGGCCGACGCCAAGGCCCACAGCATGACCACTTTCCACGTGAGGTATTGTAGCTCCACGGATTTAAGTGGCTCAACCCAATGCGACTTCAGGAAATCCAACACCACGTTGAGATCCCACGGTGCCACTTGAGGCACAAACAGGGGCTGACTATGCAGCACTCCCTTAACAAACGTCTGAACTTCAGGCAGTGAAGCCAGTTCTATTTTGGAAGAAAATTGATAGAGCCGAAATCTGGACCTTAATGGAACCCAATTTTAGGCCCATAGTCACCTCTGACTGTAGGAAGTGCAGAAATCGACCTAGCTGAAATTTCTCCTTTGGGGCCTTCCTGGCCTCACAGCACGCAACATACTTCCGCCATATGCGGTGATAATGGTTTGCGTTCACTTCTGTCCTAGCTTTAAATAGCATAGGGATAACTTCCTCCGGAATGCCCTTTTCCTTCATGATCCGGCGTTCAACCGCCAGGCCGTCAAACGCAGCCGCGGTACGTCTTGGAACAGACAGGCCCCCTGCTGCAGCAGGTCCTGTCTGAGCGGCAGAGGCCATGGGTCCTCTGAGATCATTTCTTGGAGTTCTGGGTACCAAGCTCTTCTTGGCAAACCCGGAACAATGAGTATAGTTCTTACTCCTCTCCTTCTTATTATTCTCATTACCCTGGGTAAGAGAGGCAGAGAAGGGAACACATACACCGACTGGTACACCCACGGTGTTACCAGAGCGTCCACAGCTATCGCCTGAGGGTCCCTTGACCTGGCGCAATATCTTTGTAGCTGTTTGTTGAGGCGGGACGCCATTATGTCCACCTGTGGCCTTTCCCAACGGTGTACAATCATTTGGAAGACTTCTGGATGAAGTCCCCACTCTCCCGGGTGGAGGTCGTGTCATCTGAGAAAGTCTGCTTCTCAGTTGTCCACTCCGGGAATGAACACTGCTGACAGTGCTAACACATGATTTTCCGCCCATCGGAGAATCCTTGTGGCTTCTGCCATCGCCATCCTGCTTCTTGTGCCGCCCTGTCGGTTTACATGAGCGACCGCCGTGATGTTGTCTGACTGGATCAGCACCGGCCGGTGTTGAAGCAGGGGTCTAGCCTGACTTAGGGCATTGTAAATGGCCCTTAGTTCCAGAATATTTATGTGTAGGGAAGTCTCCTGACTTTTCCATAGCCTTGGAAGTTTCTTCCCTGTGTGCCTGCCCCCCAGCCTCGAAGGCTGGCATCCGTGGTCTCCAGGACCCAGTCCTGTATGCCGAATCTGCGGCCCCCTAGAAGATGAGCACTCTGCAGCCACCACAACAGCGACACCCTGGCCCTTGGAGACAGGGTCATCCGCCGATGCATCTGAAGATGCGACCCGGACCACTTGTCCCACAGATCCCACTGGAAGATCCTTGCATGGGACCTGGCGAATGGAATTTCTTCGTAAGAAGCTACCATCTTTCCCAGGGCTCGCGTGCACTGATGCACCGACACCTGTATTTGTATTAGGAGGTCTCTGTCCAGAGACGACAACTCCTTGGACTTCTCCTCCGGGAGAAACCCTTTTTATCCTGTTCTGTGTCCAGAACCATACCCAGGAACAGTAGACGCGTCGTAGGAACCAGCTGCGACTTTGGAATATTCAGAAACTAGCCGTGCTGTTGTAGCACTTCCCGAGATAGTGCTACTCCGACGAACAACTGCTCCCTGGACCTCGCCTTTATAAGGAGATCGTCCAAGTACGGGATAATTATTTCGGCCATTACCTTGGTAAATACCTCGGTGCCGGGGACAGACCAACGGCAACGTCTGGAATGGTAATGACAATCCTGTACCACAATTTTGAGGTACTCCTGGTGAAGAGGGTAAATAGGGAAATGCAGGTAAGCATCCTTGATGTCCAGTGATACCATGAAATTCTCCAGGCTTGCAATAATCGCCCTGAGCGATTCCATTTTGAACTTGAACCTTCGTATATAAGTGTTCAAGGATTTCAATTTTAGAATGGGTCTCACCGAACCGTCTGGTTTCGGTACCACAACATTTTGGAATAGTAACCCCGGCCTTGTTGAAGGAGGGGTACCTTGATTTCACCTGCTGGAAGTACAGCTTGTGAATTGCCGCCAGTACTACCTTCCTCCGAGGGCAGCAGGCAAGGCTGATGTGAGGTAACGGCGAGGGGGAGTCGCCTCGAACTCCAGCTTGTATCCCTGTGATACTACTTGCAGAACCTAGGGATCCACCTGTGGGTAAGCCCACTGGTCCCTGAAGTTCCCGAGATGCGCCCCCACCACACCTGTCTCCACCTGTGGAGCCCCAGCGTCATGCGGTGGACTCAGAGGAAGCGGGGGAAGATTTTTGATCCTGGGAACTGGCTGTCTGGTACAGCTTTTTCCTTCTTCCCTTGCCTCTGTGCTGAAAGGAAGCGCCTTTGACCCGCTTGCTTTTCTGAAGCCGAAAGGACTGTACCTGAAAATACGGTGCTTTCTTAGGCTGTGAGGAAACCTGAGGTAAAAAAATTTCTTCCCAGCTGTTGCTGTGGATACGAGGTCCCAGAGACCCTCCCCAAACAATTCCTCACCCTTATAAGGCAGAATCTCCATGTGCCTTTTAAAGGCAGCATCACCTGTCCACTGCCGGGTTTCTAATACCCTCCTGGCAGAATGGACATTGCATTAATTCTGGATGCCAGCCGGCAAATATCCCTCTGTGCATCTTTCATATATAAGACGACGTCTTTAATATGCTCTATGTTAGCAAAATATTTTCCCTGTCTAGGGTATTAATATTATCTGACAGGGTATCAGACCACGCTGCAGCAGCACTATTTATGCTGAGGCAATTGCAGGTCTCAGTATATAACCTGAGTGTGTATATACAGACTTCAGGATAGCCTCCTGCTTTTTATCAGCAGGCTCCTTCAAGGTGGCCGTATCCCCAGACGGCAGTGCCACCTTTTTTGACAAACGTGTGAGCGCCTTATCCACCCTAGGGGATATCTCCCAACGTGACCTATCCTCTGGCGGGAAAGGGTACGCCATCAGTAACTTTTTAGAAATTACCAGTTTCTTATCGGGGGAACCCACGCTTCTTTACACACTTCATTCATTCATCTGATGGGGGAACAAAACACTGGCTGCTTTTTCTCCCCAAAAATAAAACCCCTATTATGTGGTACTTGGGTTCATGTCAGAAATGTTTAACACATTTTTCATTGCCGAGATCATGTAACGGATGTTCCTAGTGGATTGTGTATATGTCTCAACCTCGTCGACACTGGAGTCAGACTCCGTGTCGACTCGACATCTGTGTCTGCCATCTGAGGTAACGGGCGTTTATTGAGCCCCTGATGGCCTTTGAGACGCCTGGGCAGGCGCGGGCTGAGAAGCCGGCTGTCCCACAGCTGTTACGTCATCCAGCCTTTTATGTAAGGAGTTGACATTGTCGGTTAATACCTTCCACCTATCCATCCACACTGGTGTCGGCCCCACAGGGGGCGAAATCCCATTTATCGGGCTCTGCTCTGCCTCCACGTAACCTTCCTTATCCAACATGTCGACACAGCCGTACCGACACACCGCACACACACAGGGAATGTTCTGACTGAGGACAGGACCCCACAAAGTCCTTTGGGGAGACAGAGAGAGAGTATGCCAGCACACACCAGAGCGCTATATAATGCAGGGATTAACACTATAACTGAGTGATTTTTCCCCCAATAACTGCTTGTATACATATATTGCGCCTAAATTTAGTGCCCCCCCCCCTCTCTTTTTAACCCTTTGAGCCTGAAAACTACAGGGGAGAGCCTGGGGAGCTGTCTTCCAACTGCACTGTGAAGAAAAAATGGCGCCAGTGTGCTGAGGGAGATAGCCCCGCCCCTTTTTCGGCTGACTTTCCTCCCGCTTTTTTATGGATTCTGGCAGGGGTAATTTATCACATATATAGCCCTGGGACTATATATTGTGATGATTTGCCAGCCAAGGTGTCTTATATTGCCCTCAGGGCGCCCCCCCCCAGTGCCCTGCACCCATCAGTGACCGGAGTGTGAGGTGTGCATGAGGAGCAATGGCGCACAGCTGCAGTGCTGTGCGCTACCTTGTTGAAGACAGAAGTCTTCTGCCGCCGATTTTCCGGAACACTTCTTGCTTCTGGCTCTGTAAGGGGGCCGGCGGCGCGGCTCCAGGAACGAACACCAAGGTCGGGTCCTGCGGTCGATCCCTCTGGAGCTAATGGTGTCCAGTAGCCTAAAAAGCCCAAACTACCACCTGTTAGGTAGGTTCGCTTCTTCTCCCCTTAGTCCCTCGCTGCAGTGAGTCTGTTGCCAGCAGATCTCACTGTAAAATAAAAAACCTAAATATACTTTCTTTCTAGGAGCTCAGGAGAGCCCCTAGTGTGCATCCAGCTCAGCCGGGCACAAGATTCTAACTGAGGTCTGGAGGAGGGTCATAGTGGGAGGAGCCAGTGCACACCAGGTAGTCCTAAAGCTTTCTTTAGTTGTGCCCAGTCTCCTGCGGAACCGCTATTCCCCATGGTCCTTACGGAGTCCCAGCATCCACTTAGGACGTCAGAGAAATATAGTATCCTTGTCCAAGGTATCAAGTTCCTCAGACAGAGTATCTGTCCATGTTGCTACAGCACTACACATCCAGGCCGACGCAATTGCCGGCCTCAGTAGGGTACCTGAATGTGTATAAACGGACTTCAGGATACCTTCCTGCTTTCTATCCGCAGGATCTTTTAGGGTGGCCGCATCTTGTGACGGCAGGGCCACCTTCTTAGATAAGCGTGTCAAAGCTTTGTCTACCCTAGGGGAGGATTCCCAGCATAACCTGTCCGTTGGCGGGAAAGGATACGCCATAAGTAACCGTTTGGAAATCTGCACTTTCCTATCAGGAGAATCCCAAGCTTTTTCACATAACTCATTTAACTCATGTGACGGGGGAAAAGTCACTTCTTGCCTTTTTTCCCCAAACATATAAACCCTCTTGTCAGGGACAGGGTTTTCCTCTGAGATGTGCAACACATCCTTCATTGCTATAATCATGTAGCGGATGGCTTTAGCCCTTTTAGGCTGCAACTTTGCATCATCGCCATCGACACTGGAGTCAGAATCCGTGTCAATATCTGTGTCAACAATCTGGGATAGTGGGCGCTTCTGAGACCCTGACGGCCTCTGCGCTGTAGGATCAGGCAAGGGTTGAGACCCTGACTGTCCCAAGGCTTCAGCTTTATCCAACCTTTTATGCAAGGAGTTTACATTATCATTTAACACCTTCCACATATCCATCCAATCAGGTGTCGGCGCCGTCGGCGGAGAAACCACATTCATCTGCACCTGCTCTTCCTCCACATAGCCTTCCTCGTCAAACATGTCGACACAAGCGTACCGACACACCACACACACAGGAGATGCTCTATTTGAGGACAGAACCCCCACAAGGCCTTTTGGAGAGACAGAGAGAGAGTATGCCAGCACACACCCCAGCGCTATATAACCCAGGAATTACACAGTAACTTAGTGTTTACCCAGTAGCTGCTGTATTAGTGATTTTGCGCTAAATTTATGTGCGCCCCCTCTCTTTTTACCCTCTTTCCACCGTGATTCTGCAGGGGAGAGCCTGGGGAGCTTCCTCTCAGTGGAGCTGTGGAGAGAAAATGGCGCTGGTGAGTGCTGATGAAGAAGCCCCGCCCCCTCAGCGGCGGGCTTCTGTCCCGCTATTTTGTGTAAAATAATGGCGGGGGTTCATGCATGTATACAGTGCCCAACTGTATACATGCTCTTTTATGCCAAGAGGTACTCAATTGCTGCCCAGGGCACCCCCCCCTGCGCCCTGCACCCTACAGTGACCGGAGTGTGCGGGTTTAATGTGGGAGCAATGGCGCACAGCTGCAGTGCTGTGTGCTACCTCATATGAAGACAGGAGTCTTCTGCCGACGATTTTGAAGTCTTCTTGCTTCTCCCTTCTGTCTTCTGGCTCTGCGAGGGGGACGGCGGCGCGGCTCCGGGATCGGACGACCAAAGGTGCGTTCCTGTGTTCGATCCCTCTGGAGCTAATGGTGTCCAGTAGCCTAAGAAGCATGACCTATCCGCAGTTAGTAGGTCTGCTTCTCTCCCCTCAGTCCCACGTAGCAGAGAGTCTGTTGCCAGCAGAACTCTCTGAAAATAAAAACCTAACAAAATACTTTCTTATTAGCAAGCTCAGGAGAGCTCACTAAAGTGCACCCAGCTCTGTCCGGGCACAGATTCTAACTGAGGTCTGGAGGAGGGACATAGAGGGAGGAGCCAGTGCACACCAGTATTCCTAATTCTTTCTTAAAGTGCCCTGTCTCCTGCGGAGCCAGTCTATTCCCCATGGTCCTTACGGAGTCCCCAGCATCCACTAGGACGTTAGAGAAATATAGGAACGTGAATTCATGGGAAGGGGCTTGGCAACATCATAGTACCAATTCACATTACACTGCACAGTAGTGTCTGTTATTCTTATTACATCACACAGTAGTAACCTTTATACCTGTTATGCCACACAGTAGAGTCGCTTATACAGTACACATTATGCCACACAGAGACGCTTATACAAGTTACACCACACAGTAGAGTTGCTAATACACGTTATGCCACAGTAGAGCTGCTTATATATGTTATGCGACAGTAGAGCCCCTTATACATGTTACACCACATGCAATTCTCTCCTAGCCCAACATCTCATGACTGTGCAAACAATAAAAGCTTTCATAAGATCTGGCTCACCATACTCATCATTAAATCTTTTTCTCAGAATCCATAGGCTGGGATAGCTGGTTACAGTGGGTATAGACGGTGTCCACGAAGCCGATGCACTTTCAAAATTAAATGTGTGTTACTGGCTCCTCCCTTCTATGCCCCCTCCCCTAGCCAGTCTAAAAAGCTGTGCCCGAAGAGAGAGGAACATGCCTGGAGAGGAGTAGAAAATCGAAGGGAGAAACAAAAGATGAAAAATCTCAACCATGAAACTGGAAACATGATCAGTCACAGCAAGTAACACTCTACACAGATGAAAAACTGGAACAGGAATAGTAATAGCAATAAACACACTAAGAACTTATACAGTAAAGGAGAAAAACAGCACAGTGGTGGGTGCCCATCCTATGGATTCCGAGAAAATAAGGATTTAACGGTGAGTACCAAATTCCCGTTTTCTCTTTCATCCATAGGGGACGCTGGGATAGTTGGTTACAGTGGGGTAATCCCAAAGCTCCCATCCCGGGCGGGAGAGTGCTGTTGACCTTGCAAAACGGATCGTCCAAATTGAGACTCAAAAGCTGCAAAGGTATCAAACCTATAGAACTTGATGAAAGTATGCTTTCTGGACCAAGTTGCCGCTCTACACAACTGCAACGGCGAAACTCCTTGTTCAGCCACCGAAGAAGATCCTATCGATCGTGTGCAGTGTGTTGTTATGGAAGAAGGTAAAGGCCGAGAAGAGGACATATAAGCTTGGCGAATGGTAAGCTTGATCCACCGAGCCAGGGTCTGTTTGAAACAAGACCAGCCCAGTCCGAATTTTGCAGACGAGCCGTCCGCTGAACATAGATGTGAAGAGCCCATGCCACGTCCAAAGTTCCCTGTACCTGGACCTCAGGAAGAGAAGCCAAACGTCTCTGGAAAAAAATTGACAAAGCAGAGACCTGCACCTTTAAAGATCTGAGTCGCAGCCCAGCCTTAAGGCTGGACTGGAGGAAACAGAGAAACCAGTCTAAATGGAAAACAATAGCAGTGACATGATGTCACTAACACCAAGTAATATAGGCCTTTCAAATTCTGCAGTAATGCTGCAAAGTCACCTCCTTTCGTGCTCGCATTATAGTAGGAATTACCGCATCTGGGATACCTTTCTTCTTTAGCAACGCCTTCTCAACAGTCACGCCGTTAAACAAAGCTGCTGTAAGATTGAATAAAAAAGGGACCTTGTTGAAGAAGGTCGTCTTGTAGAGGAAGAGGAAATGGGTCATCTATGAGGAGGGATAGAAGATCTGCATACCACGCCCTGCATGGCCAATCCGGAGCTATCAGGATCATCGTCACATCCTCCTGCTTTATCCGCTTGAGGAGATGCAGTAGTAGAGGGAATAGTGGAAACAAGTACGCCATCTGAAACCTCCAGGGAGCTGTCAGAGTATCCACCGCCTTCGCTGCAGGGTTCCTGGTCCTGGAGTAGTAACACAAAAGCTTTTTGTTGTGTCGAGATGCCATGAGGACTATCTGGGGCCATCCCCACCAGGGAACTAGGTCCAGGAACACCTGGGGGTGTAGAGCCCATTCCCCCGAATGCAGATCCTGACTGCTTAGGAAGTCCACCTCCCAGTTGTTCACTTCCGGTATGAAGATGGCTGAGATTGCTAACACATGTCCCTCTGCCAAATGGAGAATTCTGGATACTTCCCTCATTGCCATTCTGCTTCTCGTACCCCCTGATGGTTTATGTATACCACTGCCTTGGCATTGTCGGATTGCACTTGCACTGCCTGACCCCCTAGGATTGGTAAAGCCTGACGCAGTGCATTGTAAATCGTACATAATTCTAAGATGTTGATAAGAAGGGAAGATTCTTGGTTCATCCAATGACCCTGAAATTGTTAGCCCCGGGTTACAACTCCACATCCACTGAGGCTCGCAACCGTGGCCAAAAGTACCCAATTCCAAGGGCTGAAGGAACGGCCCGAGAGTAGATGACGAGTGTGCAACCACCACAGGAGAGATATTCTCAACTGAGGAGAAAGTTGAATCACCCTGTGCATGTGTAAATGAGAACCCGACCATTTAGATAGAAGATCCAATTGGAACATCCGGGAGTGGAACCTGCCATATTGAATTGCCTCGAAGGATACTACCATCTTGCCCTGTAGACGTATACAAAGATGTACTGAGACCCAACAAGGTTGTAAGACCTGCCTTACCAAAGTCTGTAGACCTTGGGCCTTGTCCAAAGGTAGAAATATTCTCTTTTCCACTGTGTCCAAGATCATGCCGAGGAACAGAAGTCTCTGAGTAGGTTCTAAATGGGACTTTTGAAAATGTAGGATCCAACCATACTGTATTAGTAGGTTCTATGTTAGAGTAATGTTTTGCAATAGCTCGTCCCTGAATTGGGCTTTTAGAAGGAGATCATCCAGATAGTTCACTATCGTTCACTGACGTTCACTATCGTTCACAATGACGTTCACTCCTTGAATCCTCAGCTGACTCATAATTTCTGCCATTAGCTTCGTGAACACCAGCGGTGCTGACGATAGACCGAATGGTAGGGCCTGAAATTGATAGTGAGCATCCTGAAGCGCAAACTGTAGGCAGGCTTGATGCGGTGTCCAGATCGAAATATGTAGGTATGTATCCTTTATGTCTAAGGATACTAGGAACTCCCTAATTTTCAATCCCACAATCACTGCTCGCACAGATTCCATCTTGAACTTGAAGACCTTCAGGCACGGTTTCAGGGACTTCAAATTCAAAATCGGTATGACTGAGCCGTCGAACCACAAATAAGTTCGACTAAAACCCCTTCTTTCTCTGATGAAGGGAAACTGGAAAAATTACATCTGCTTGTAATAACTTCTGAAATGCCCCCTCTAGAGTTACCTGTTTTTCTTTTGAAACTGGTAAACCTGAGGTAAAAAATCGAAGCAGGGGATGTTTCTCAAATTCTATATTGTAACCGTAATTGATGATATCCCTGATCCAGGCATCCTGGCAGGTCTGTTCCCAAACATGGCATACGTTTTTGAGACGTGCCCCCACTCTGGGATCACCCAGGTGAGAGGGTAGACCGTCATGCGACAGACTCTGTAGGAGGATTTGGATCCTGTTGGGAAGTAGATGGTGTTGTTCAATGACCACGTCTTCTGGCTCCTCGATTTGCTGTTGAGGCTCCCCTAGCCCGACCTATGTATTTAGTAGGTGTGCGAAAGGACTGAAGGGAAGGCCCTGAATAAGGACGCCTTTGAGGAGGAGCTGCAGATGGAAGATAAGTGGACTTACCTTCTGTAGCTTTTAAAATCCATTTATCAAGTTCTTCTCCAAATAGGGCTACCTCATCATATGGCAGATCCTCACCACCTCTCTTAGATTAAGTATCAGCAAGCCACTGGCGGAGCCAGAGAGCCCTACTTGCCGAAACAGCTATTTGCTGAAATTCTAGAAATCAGCAAACCTATTTCTCTTGATGGTTCACAGAGATACACCACTGACTCCTGTATGTGTTGTGCTAGGACTACTAAGTCATCGGTGGGAAGTTCCTCCTGAATACCCGACACTAGCTTTTGGGCCCATGCTTCAACTGCCCTATTTATCCAGCAGCTAACTATGGGGGTCATTCCGAGTTGTTCGCTCGCTAGCTACTTTTAGCAGCCGTGCAAACGCATTGTCGCCGCCCACCGGGGAGTGTATTTTTGCTTTTCAGAAGTGCGAACGGTTTTGCAGCAGAGCGCATGGAAAATCATTTTGTGCAAAACAAGACCAGCCCTGTAGTTCCTCTTCGTGTGCGTTGATTCTAACGATGGAGGGACGGCTTTTGACGTCACACACCCACCCAGCGTTCGCCCAGCCACGCCTGCGTTTTCCCTGAAATGCCACTTTTTTGCCTGATCGCTGCGCTGCGAACAACGGCAGCAAGCGATCAACTCGGAATGATCCCCTATGGCCGGTCTAAGAGTTACCCTTGCCGCAGTTTACATTGACTTAACAGTGTTTTCCAGCTTACGGTCCGACGGCTCTTTAAGAGAAGTAGTCCCTGGAACCGGAAGAACAATCTTCTTAGATAACCTAGACACCGAAAGATCCACCGTCAGAGGATTTTACCACTTTCGTCTGTTATCTGGTAGAAAAGGGTAGGAGGTCAAAACCCTTTAGGAATCTGAAACTTCCTATCTGGATGTGACCAAGCCTCCCGAAATAAAGTGTCTATTTCCTGCACTACAAGAAAAGACACTGAGGATTTCTGTCTAGGGCCAAAGAAGGATGGCTGCGCAGGCCCTGGTTCAGAATCTGGAATATTTAACACATCTCTTACCGCTAGGTAAGTGCCTCAATTCCCTGCAATGCAGACTCTGATTCTTTCTGAGGATACTCCTCCGATTCTTAATAAAACTCCCCTTCCTCTAATGCCAGCATCTCCACATCAGATTCGTCCGACTGTAGTACCGCAGGTAGCTGTAGTTTTTTTGACACCTGCTTAGAAGGGAGAGAAGTCTTCTGTGCAGAACTCATAGCTGTAGCTAAACTTTCCTCAGATTTACCTAAGGTCTGAGCCCACGCAGGTTCTGGTATCTGTCATAAGGTCTCTCTGTCTTTTCTGGCATCCGCTAATTCCGAAGATAAATCGGGCATTACCCCTGTTAAAAGAGATAGCCATGTCGGGGCAGCTTCTTGTACTTTAGAAGTTGACTGTGTAGTTAATTCTCCTGAACACTGTTCACAACATAAAGAGACCTCAGATGAGGACTGTGTAAACTTATTACCACAACTTTTACAAGTAAATAATTTTTGTGACACCTTTGAGGCAGTCAGTTTCCAGTCACACTTAAAGAGAAACAATATAGTAACAGATATATAGAGTAAAAAGCAAAGAATAGAGAGAGAGAGAGAGAGAGACTAGAGGGGAGGAGTACACAACTACCTAAAAGTTGTAATTAATACAAATAAGGTAGCCCTCCTGGAACCTGTTAATACAGGTCCGGATATTTAATTAACTCCCCTTTACTATCCCCACTGTAAAATCTTATCCTGGTGTAGTATCTTAGCACTGGCGTTCACCTGTCCACTGCACAGAAAACAGCCTTGTAGTCTTCACTCAGCATGCCGTGTGCTGCTGTGTGCGGTGCTGCTGCAAAGATGGCGCTACCGCGTCTCTGCTGAGGAGACTCGAGCTGCATTTCTAAGCTCCACCCCCCTGTGTATAGTGTTCACTCGCCATGCTTCGGGGCAAGGTGCCTCGCTTCGCACGGCACAGGTTACCGTTCCAATCGTAGTCCACGTGGATCGTTAAGTATGAAAAAATCCCAAAAAATTAAAAAAGTGAAAAACTCATGTTGACCTGACGATCTAGTACATGTCGACCTATTGGTCATGTCGACCTAATGCATGTCGACCTAATGGCAATGTCGACCTTCAATGGTCGACCTAATGAGTGTCAACCTAAGTTGGGTCGACCTAACGACCGTATCCCGTGACTGCAGCCTTCAGTGATGTGCGCTCTGTCACTGTGTACAATGATATACATACCATGAAGTCTTCGGCCAGCTAGCCAGTGGCAGCAAACGGCGGTGGGGGGGAGGGGGGGGGGGGGTTATTGGGCTCCTTGACTAGCTCTCCCATGGCTGATAAGGAAATTTCCCAGGTCTGAAAGTACCTGCAGTTGCCGACCCTGCAGGCTGGAAACGGGTCCCCCCCGGTAGCTTCCACATAGCTGGGAGAAAGGGGCCAACTGTCTCCCTGTTGCAGTGAATAAAAGTGAAAAATAAGGGGAAATATAAGTAAAAACTCTGGAGCCCTCCAGAGATGCATCCGGCTCTGAGGGCACTTTTTTCTAAACTGGCTAGGGGAGTGGGCATAGAGGGGAGGAGCCAGCAACACACATTTACAGTAAATTTAAAAGTGCATCAGCTCCATGGACCCCGTCTATACCCACTGTAACCAGTTATCCCAGCGTCCCCTATGGATAAAAGAGAAAATAAGATTTTACTTACCGATAAATCTATTTCTCGTAGTCCGTAGTGGATGCTGGGGACTCCGTCAGGACCATGGGGAATAGCGGCTCCGCAGGAGACAGGGCACAAAAGTAAAAGCTTTAGGATCAGGTGGTGTGCACTGGCTCCTCCCCCTATGACCCTCCTCCAAGCCTCAGTTAGGATACTGTGCCCGGACGAGCGTACACAATAAGGAAGGATTTTGAATCCCGGGTAAGACTCATACCAGCCACACCAATCACACTGTACAACCTGTGATCTGAACCCAGTTAACAGCATGATAACAGCGGAGCCTCTGAAAAGATGGCTCACAACAATAATAACCCGATTTTTGTAACAATAACTATGTACAAGTATTGCAGACAATCCGCACTTGGGATGGGCGCCCAGCATCCACTACGGACTACGAGAAATAGATTTATCGGTAAGTAAAATCTTATTTTCTCTGACGTCCTAGTGGATGCTGGGGACTCCGTCAGGACCATGGGGATTATACCAAAGCTCCCAAACGGGCGGGAGAGTGCGGATGACTCTGCAGCACCGAATGAGAGAACTCCAGGTCCTCTTTAGCCAGGGTATCAAATTTGTAGAATTTTACAAACGTGTTCTCCCCCGACCACGTAGCTGCTCGGCAGAGTTGTAATGCCGAGACCCCTCGGGCAGCCGCCCAGGATGAGCCCACCTTCCTTGTGGAATGGGCCTTGAGAGATTTAGGCTGTGGCAGGCCTGCCACAGAATGTGCAAGTTGAAATGTGCTACAAATCCAACGAGCAATCGTCTGCTTAGAAGCAAGAGCACCCAGTTTGTTGGGTGCATACAGGATAACAGCGAGTCAGTTTTCCTGACTCCAGCCGTCCTGGAAACCTATATTTTCAGGGCCCTGACAACATCTAGCAACTTGGAGTCCTCCAAGTCCCTAGTAGCCGCAGGTACCACAATAAGCTGGTTCAGGTGAAACGCTGACACCACCTTAGGAAGAAACTGGGGACGAGACCGCAGCTCTGCCCTGTCCGAATGGACAATCAGATATGGCTTTTGTGAGACAAAGCCGCCAATTCTGACACTCGCCTGGCCGAGGCCAGGGCCAACAGCATGGTCACTTTTTATGTGAGATATTTCAAATCCACAGATTTGAGCGGTTTAAAATGTGATTTGAGGAATCCCAGAACTACGTTGAGATCCCACAGTGCCACTGGAGGCACAAAAAGGGGGTTGTATATGCAATACTCCCTTGACAAACTTCTGGACTTCAGGAACTGAAGCCAATTCTTTCTGGAAGAAAATTGACAGGGCCGAAATTTGAACCTTAATGGACCCCAATTTGAGGCCCATAGACACTCCTGTTTGCAGGAAATGCAGGAATCGACCGAGTTGAAATTTCTTCGTGGGGCCTTCCTGGCCTCACACCACGCAACATATTTTCGCCACATGTGGTGATAATGTTTTGCGGTCACCTCCTTCCTGGCTTTGACCAGGGTAGGAATGACCTCTTCCGGAATGCCTTTTTCCCTTAGGATCTGGCGTTCCACCGCCATGCCGTCAAACGCAGCCGCGGTAAGTCTTGGAACAGACCTGGTACTTGCTGAAGCAAGTCCCTTCTTAGCGGCAGAGGCCATGAGTCCTCTGTGAGCATTTCTTGAAGTTCCGGGTGCCACGTCCTTCTTGGCCAATCCGGAGCCACGAGTATAGTTCTTACTCCTCTACGTCTTATAATTCTCAGTACCTTGGTTATGAGAAGCAGAGGAGGGAACACATACACCGACTGGTACACCCACGGTGTTACCAGAACGTCCACAGATATTGCTTGAGGGTCTCTTGACCTGGCGCAATACCTGTCCAGTTTTTTGTTCAGGCGGGACGCCATCATGTCCACCTTTGGTCTTTCCCAACGGTTCACAATCATGTGGAATACTTCCCGATGAAGTCCCCACTCTCCCGGGTGGAGGTCGTGCCTGCTGAGGAAGTCTGCTTCCCAGTTGTCCACTCCCGGAATGAACACTGCTGACAGTGCTATCACATGATTTTTCGCCCAGCGAAGAATCCTTGCAGTTTCTGCCATTGCCCTCCTGCTTCTTGTGCCGCCCTGTCTGTTTACGTGGGCGACTGCCGTGATGTTGTCCCACTGGATCAATACCGGCTGACCTTGAAGCAGAGGTCTTGCTAAGCTTAGAACATTGTAAATTGCCCTTAGCTCCAGTATATTTATGTGGAGAGAAGTCTCCAGACTTGATCACACTCCCTGGAATTTTTTCCCTTTGTGACTGCTCCCCAGCCTCTCAGGCTGGCATCCGTGGTCACCAGGACCCAGTCCTGAATGCCGAATCTGCGGCCCTTTAGTAGATGAGCACTCTGCAGCCACCGCAGAAGAAACACCCTTGTCCTTGGAGACAGGGTTATCCGCTGATGCATCTGAAGATGCGATCCGGACCATTTTTCCAGCAGATCACACTGAAAAGTTCTTGCATGAAATCTACCGAATGGAATCGCTTCGTAAGAAGCCACCATTTTTCCCAGGACCCTTGTGCAATGATGCACTGACACTTTTCCTGGTTTTAGGAGGTTCCTGACTAGCTCGGATAACTCCCTGGCTTTCTTCTCCGGGAGAAACACCTTTTTCTGGACTGTGTCCAGAATCATCCCTAGGAACAGCAGACGTGTCGTCGGAAACAGCTGCGGTTTTGGAATATTTAGAATCCACCCGTGCTGTCGTAGAACTACTTGAGATAGTGCTACTCCGACCTCCAACTGTTCTCTGGACCTTGCCCCTTACAGGAGATCGTCCATTTTCTTTGAAGAAGAATCATCATTTCGGCCATTACCTTGGTAAGGACCCGGGGTGCCGTGGACAATCCAACCGGCAGCATCTGAAACTGATAGTGACAGTTCTGTACCACGAACCTGAGGTACCCTTGGTGAGAAGGGCAAATTGGGACATGGAGGTAAGCATCCCTGATGTCCCGGGACACCATATAGTCCTCTTCTTCCTGGTTCGCTATCACTGCTCTGAGTGACTCCATCTTGATTTGAACCTTTGTATGTAAGTGTTCAACTATTTCAGATTTAGAATAGGTCTCACCGAGCCGTCTGGCTTCAGTACCACAATATAGTGTGGAATAATACCCCTTTCCTTGTTGTAGGAGGGGTACTTTGATTATCACCTGCTGGGAATACAGCTTGTGAATTGTTTCCACTACTGCCTCCCTGTCGGAGGGAGACGTTGGTAAAGCAGACTTCAGGAACCTGCGAGGGGGAGACGTCTCGAATTTCCAATCTGTACCCCTGGGATACTACTTGTAGGATCCAGGGGTCCACTTGTGAGTGAGCCCACTGCGTGCTGAAACTCTTGAGACGACCCCCCCCCACCGCACCTGAGTCCGCTTGTACGGCCCCAGCGTCATGCTGAGGACTTGGCAGAAGCGGTGGAGGGCTTCTGTTTCTGGGAATGGGCTGCCTGCTGCAGTCTTCTTCCCTTTCCTCTATCCCATGGCAGATATGACTGGCCTTTTGCCCGCTTGCCCTTATGGGGACGAAAGGACTGAGGCTGAAAAGACGTTGTCTTTTTCTCCTTTATACGGCAATACTTCCATGTGCCGTTTGGAATCTGCATCACCTGACCACTGTCGTGTCCATAAACAACTTCTGGCAGATATGGACATCGCACTTACTCTTGATGCCAGAGTGCAAATATCCCTCTGTGCATCTCGCATATATAGAAATGCATCCTTTAAATGCTCTATAGTCAATAAAATACTGTCCCTGTCAAGGGTATCAATATTTTCAGTCAGGGAATCCGACCAAGCCACCCCAGCGCTGCACATCCAGGCTGAGGCGATCGCTGGTCGCAGTATAACACCAGTATGTGTGTATATACTTTTTAGGATATTTTCCAGCCTCCTATCAAGGGCGGCCCTATCTGGAGACGGTATCGCCACTTGTTTTGATAAGCGTGTGAGCGCCTTATCTACCCTAAGGGGTGTTTCCCAACGCGCCCTAACTTCTGGCGGGAAAGGGTATACCGCCAATAATTTTCTATCGGGGGAAACCCACGCATCATCACACACTTCATTTAATTTATCTGATTCAGGAAAAACTACAGGTAGTTTTTTCACACTCCACATAATACCCTTTTTTGTGGTACTTGTAGTATCAGAAATATGTAACACCTCCTTCATTGCCCTTAACAAGTAACGTGTGGCCCTAAAGGAAAATACGTTTGTTTCTTCACCGTCGACACTGGAGTCAGTGTCCGTGTCTGTGTCGACCGACTGAGGTAAAAGGACGTTTTAACGCCCCTGACGGTGTTTGAGACGCCTGGACAGGTACTAATTGGTTTGCCGGCCGTCTCATGTCGTCAACCGACCTTGCAGCGTGTTGACATTATCACGTAATTCCTTAAATAAGCCATCCATTCCGGTGTCGACTCCCTAGAGAGTGACATCACCATTACAGGCAATTGCTCCGCCTCCTCACCAACATCGTCCTCATACATGTCGACACACACGTACCGACACACAGCACACATACAGGGAATGCTCTGATAGAGGACAGGACCCCACTAGCCCTTTGGGGAGACAGAGGGAGAGTTTGCCAGCACACACCAAAAACGCTATAATTATACAGGGACAACCTTTATATAAGTGTTTTTCCCTTATAGCATTTTAATATATATAGTCATATCGCCAAATAAGTGCCCCCCCTCTCTGTTTTAACCCTGTTTCTGTAGTGCAGTGCAGGGGAGAGCCTGGGAGCCTTCCCACCAGCATTTCTGTGAGGGAAAATGGCGCTGTGTGCTGAGGAGAATAGGCCCCGCCCCCTTTTCGGCGGGCTTCTTCTCCCGTTTTTCTGAGACCTGGCAGGGGTTAAATACATCCATATAGCCCCCAGGGGCTATATGTGATGTATTTTTAGCCAGAATAAGGTACTATTATTGCTGCCCAGGGCGCACCCCCCAGCGCCCTGCACCCTCAGTGACCGCTGCTATGAAGTGTGCTGACAACAATGGCGCACAGCTGCAGTGCTGTGCGCTACCTTATGAAGACTGAAAAGTCTTCTGCCGCCGGTTTCTGGACCTCTTCACTTTTCGGCATCTGCAAGGGGGTCGGCGGCGCGGCTCCGGGACGAACCCCAGGGTGAGACCTGTGTTCCGACTCCCTCTGGAGCTAATGGTGTCCAGTAGCCTAAGAAGCCAATCCATCCTGCACGCAGGTGAGTTCACTTCTCTCCCCTAAGTCCCTCGATGCAGTGAGCCTGTTGCCAGCAGGACTCACTGAAAATAAAAAAACCTAACAAAACTTTTACTCTAAGCAGCTCTTTAGGAGAGCCACCTAGATTGCACCCTTCTCGGCCGGGCACAAAAATCTAACTGAGGCTTGGAGGAGGGTCATAGGGGGAGGAGCCAGTGCACATTACCTGATCCTAAAGCTTTTACTTTTGTGCCCTGTCTCCTGCGGAGCCGCTATTCCCCATGGTCCTGACGGAGTCCCCAGCATCCACTAGGACGTCAGAGAAATAACCATTTGCAGGGGTCTCTATACCCTAGGATGTTCTTACCGATTAGAATGTCCTCCATTTTTCCCAGGCTGCACTATAGGACCTCCATGTTTAGGGGATGAGGACTTAGCCACCATATCGCCTAAACTGGATGGACTATTTGCCAAAAAAAGGGGATGGGTAAATTAAGCATGTGCTCTGTGCATAGGGGCAGTTACTCTAAACACTTCCCACTTCTGCCGTGACAGGGCACGGTATATATATCCGAATGCAGACAGTATTAGTGATGCAGTGCATACTCCCTTCCATGTTGCCTACAGGGAGTTGCTGCTGACTGTATGGAAAGGGTGTTGCATTCAATCAAAGTGAGCTGCTGTAACAGATCTCCCCTTTGCAACTGATCTGCTGGATTCCCCTTTAGCACTTGGAATTAGCTGCTGATCATCAATTTTCTCCCTGGATTGGTGTAATATGGTCTCTGAATTGGAGTTGGAAGCTTTGATTTGCTTTCTGTAACTTCTACCTCCTTCTCTCTCAACACAGACTTCCTACTCCCATGTGACCCGGTGCCATTACTGCAGTCTGCCTGCAGCATGCTGGACCCAACTGGGGCGGCTGTTCTGCAGGCTCGTCTGGGCTCTGCACATATCCAAAGATAGTCTCCTAGTAGGGGATTCAGAGCATCCATCTCTGTTGTTCTTCTTGCATCTACTGTGTTCCCGATCCCCTCCTAATGCATAGCAGAGGGCTGTCTCTTCCTATGGACCATATGGGCAGTTGCCCAATGTCCCCAGGATACTAAGGGCCCACTGCCCAGGGAGTGACACTGAAATGCAGCTCCTCCACAGTGACAGGGGCCAGGTGCTGTAGTGTTACATTATCCTGCAGAGCCTGGCTCCTGTCACTGAGAAGGAGCCTGCAGTGCAGCCGGAGTCTCCAGGGGGGAGCCCGGCATATCCAATGATACTGTGCAAGCCCCCAGAGTGATGTAACTGAGGGACTTCCCGTGAGATCACGACACCATAATGACACAAACGTGGACTTCTGTGAGGCCACATATCATGTCTGCAAAGCCACAACTCTTTTTGTGCACACGCACCTTTGGCATGTGCAGGGGGCTTTTGGCCATACTGGTTGTCACCAACCCCAGTGCTGCCACTGGCACTCACCCCTACTTAGCTCCTTACCTTCCCAGGTGTGAAAAGGAGAAGGGTGGCTATACCTGCACCCTTTCCCCCAGCCTCAGGGCCGTCCCCCGGCCATGCTTCTCACATGGCACCAGCACCATTCACTGCCTCTGCCTGAATTTACTTTGCTAAGACACGTGGAATACCTACATGGACCGAAGAGGAATCAGCCTGCGGTTTGAATAATAAATGGGAAAACAAGAGTGTGTGGGGGAGTGATTATTAAATAAAATACTTCTACTATGGTGTGTACTGTCATTTTTCTATTATTATTTTTTTACAGGTGGATGCCTAGGTTTGCTAGCACTTGTGATTTTTCGGAGTACCATGCCCTGTAGTCTTGAAAATAAAAGAATAAAACAATTAGGATTCATCACGTTCTCTAAGCTATGAGTTTTAACTACAGAACTTTCCATATGCGTAATACATTGTTTTATGTTTATATGTATATATAGTTGATGTTGTTATAAGTCCATTATACATTGCAACAATTTTGTTTTATTGTGGAATCCTTTTATTAAATTGCTTTATATAATTTTATGTTGTTTATAACTCAATAGTTGCAATCCAAATACAAACAGAATAACCCACATCTCTCTGATTAGGCAGCTGCTACTGACTTTTCTGTTTAAGGTATTATTGTGTATATTGTGTAAATACAACATGATATGAAACATAACCTGTGTATTTATTATAGATACGGTATATACTTGGTATCAACAGAACTATTGAGCAACTGTGGGTGTACACCCTTTTTTTTCTTTTACTCCACCTGTAAAGAACATTAATTATAAAAATGATTCGTTATGGTGTACTCATTGCAAAGCTGAAAAATAAAAATGGTTAGTAATGTTTACGCTCCTTTCAGAGACTGGTAAGTTTTGACTCTTCCCTGCGACGCTGGTGCCTCTTTCTGCGCGATATTCCTCCCCAGCCGGCGTTCTCCAGGCCACCAGCGTCGCAGGGAAGGAAGGTAGGTCAGGGACAGCTAGATAGGGAATCTACCTCCCGCCCGCAACACAAAGGAAAGTCTGACACCAGCGAACCTCAACAAGGGCAACCGGGCTTATTACCCACTCTGAAAAGAGTCAAAACTTACCAGTCTCTGAAAGGAGCGTAAACATTACTAACCATTTTTATTTTTCAGCTTTGCAATGAGTACACCATAACATATATAGCGCTCCCATACCACAATTTTATTATCTATATCTTGGAGATGCTGAATACCAGAACAAGCGCGGTAATACATAATTTTATAAAAATGATTCACCACAACATCCGCACCCAATGCCCCTGGAGTGTGGAGAAGAGCCCATGACTATTTGTCCTCAGGGAGGGGGAGCCTTAGGGATCCCAGCCTTGGCTGACCTGTCTGGGGTTGGCTGGCACTATGGCAGGGGGAACCTATGCCTCATGTTTTCTTGTTATAGTGCCATCAGCCCCAGCTGGTTCAGCCTAGAGCTGGTTATTAATAATAGGTGAGATTCTGCTTATTTTTCAATTCCTGCCTAGGATAAAGTGCCTGGGGCTGGTTACCATTTGTTTTTGTGTTTTTAAATCTGCAGTCTTTTCACAGCAAAGCTTTACAGACACTAGTGATCTTTGCAGTGCTTGATACAAACTTGCTTAAATATTAGTGTGGTACTGCTGAGACTCTAGCCCCCCCTGGACCCAGGGGCACGTATGCACCGCACATATTGCACCCATTATAGAAATGCCAATGCCTGTTCCATCACTAAAGTACACGTAACTGTTACTACGGCTATATCTGCTATCTATCAATAAACTAACCAACGCTGTTCATAGTTTGAGTAATCCGCTGGTGTGTGCCTATATAACTCTATCAGGATCGCCCCCTGTACGGATCCATAAAAAGTAATCAACGGACACAGGATCAGATATCTTCTGGGCAGTCGCTGTAGTAACTCTATGGAACAGGCCAGCCACTAGGTAATTACCTGTGGCTGACTGAAAAAGGACTTGGACCGGACTGGAGCTGAACTGGAAATACTGGATGAAATTAGTACCAGCAATGGAGCTGGACCTGTACAAGGTGAAACTCTGGTAAGCTTCAGGACAGGCAGGTATGGGTAATTGGATCTGCTCTAGAAATACTGTCATTTGGCTGAGACCTGTAGTTTTCCGGGTAACAAACGGACAGCAGGAATAGCACCATATGTTGTTGACTGGAATCAGTGGTATAGCAGCAGAATATAGCTCGGCTTGAGAAACAGTATAGCAGTCTCTGGACACAGAGGGCGGTATTCAATTCTTTCCGCCCCATACCACATCCATGCTATTTCTGCTGACTGGCGTGGTATTATCATTTCAGCTCGGTACCCTCGGGGTAGTGAGGCGCCCAACCCTTAACGCAGCTAAACCTGATTACTATGGGCGTGATATGCGTGATAACGAGGAACACTTTAGAAAGGAGGTTGGGCGTGATATATCATTTGAATACCGCCCAGAAAGTTAGTGTCTGTGATGCAGGATGCTGGAAATGCACACACTGCATTATATGCTTCGGAGTCAACAGGCAGAATACACAGGTGAAACTCACAGACGGTGATTAGCTGGGAAGGTGATACAGGAAGTAGAGTAAAACTATGTACACACTATACAAATATCTGTCCAATCTGGATGGTTGGAATGAAAATCTAGTAATGTATGGGAGTAAGATCATTTGCTCCCAAACACTGGTACAATGGACCAAAATAGTCGTTCAAACAAATTGGTAAAATCTGTTTGATGCCCATACATCAGCAATCACAATTTATTGTTTTCACAGACCCAGTGATTCCCCCCCCCAGACATATTGTTCCCCCAATCCATCTGACTTGCCCATACATTACAGATAGTGATGAGCGGGTTCGGTTACTCGGAAACCGAACCCCCCCGAACTTCACCCATTTTACACGGGTCCGAGGCATACTCGGATTCTCCCGTATGGCTCGGTTAACCCGAGCGCGCCCGAATGTCATCATCCCGCTGTCGGATTCTCGCGAGATTCGGATTCTATATAAGCAGCCGCGCATCGCCGCCATTTTCACTCGTGCATTGGAAATGTTAGGGAGAGGACATGGCTGGCGTCCTCTCCGTTTATTCATTGTTGAGTTGATGATGCAAATATTTGTGCTTGCTTATATCATTGTGGGGACTGGGGAGCAGCTTTATATTAATATAGGAGGAGTACAGTGCAGAGTTTTGCTGATCAGTGACCACCAGTTTTATCCGTTCTCTGCCTGAAAAAAATGCTCCTTATCTGTGCTCAGTGTGCTGCATATATAAGTGCTCACACTGCTTAATTGTGGGGACTGGGGAGCAGCTGTATTATATAGGAGGAGTACAGTGCAGAGTTTTGCTGACAGTGACCACCAGTATACGTTGTCTGCCTGAAAAACTCTCCATATCTGTGCTCAGTGTGCTGCATATAGCTGTGCTCACACTGCTTTATTGTGGGGACTGGGGACCACCAGTATAATATTATATAGGAGTACAGTGCAGAGTTTTGCTGACCAGTGACCACCAGTATACGTTGTCTGCCTGAAAAACACACCATATCTGTGCTGCATTGTGTAGTATATAGTAGGAGTACAGTGCATAATTTTGCTGACCACCAGTATATAATATATAGGAGTACGGTACAGAAGGCCACTGCTGTACCTACCTCTGTGTCGTCAAGTATACTATCCATCCATACCTGTGGTGCATTTAAGTTTTGCACAGTTTGCTGACCACTAGTATATAATATATAGCATTACGGTACAGTAGGCCACTGCTGTACCTACCTCTGTGTCGTCAAGTATACTATCCATCCATACCTGTGGTGCATTTCAGTTTTGCACAGTTTGCTGACCACCAGTATATAATATATAGCATTACGGTACAGTAGGCCACTGCTGTACCTACCTCTGTGTCGTCAAGTATACTATCCATCTAGATTCTATACCTGTGGTGCATTTCAGTTGTGCAGTTTGCTGACACAGTGACCACCAGTATATATAGCAGTACGGTACGGAAGGCCACTGCTGTACCTACCTCTGTGTCGTCAAGTATACTATCCATCTACATTCTATACCTGTGGTGCATTTTAGTTTTGCAGTTTGCTGACACAGTGACCACCAGTATATATAGCAGTACGGTACAGAAGGCCACTGCTGTACCTACCTCTGTGTCGTCAAGTATACTATCCATCTACATTCTATACCTGTGGTGCATTTCAGTTGTGCAGTTTGCTGACACAGTGACCACCAGTATATATAGCAGTACGGTACGGAAGGCCACTGCTGTACTTACCTCTGTGTCGTCAAGTATACTATCCATCTACATTCTATACCTGTGGTGCATTTCAGTTGTGCAGTTTGCTGACACAGTGACCACCAGTATATATAGCAGTACGGTACGGAAGGCCACTGCTGTACCTACCTCTGTGTCGTCAAGTATACTATCCATCTACATTCTATACCTGTGGTGCATTTTAGTTTTGCAGTTTGCTGACACAGTGACCACCAGTATATATAGCAGTACGGTACAGAAGGTCACTGCTGTACCTACCTCTGTGTCGTCAAGTATACTATCCATCTACATTCTATACCTGTGGTGCATTTCAGTTGTGCAGTTTGCTGACACAGTGACCACCAGTATATATAGCAGTACGGTACGGAAGGCCACTGCTGTACTTACCTCTGTGTCGTCAAGTATACTATCCATCTACATTCTATACCTGTGGTGCATTTCAGTTGTGCAGTTTGCTGACACAGTGACCACCAGTATATATAGCAGTACGGTACGGAAGGCCACTGCTGTACCTACCTCTGTGTCGTCAAGTATACTATCCATCTACATTCTATACCTGTGGTGCATTTTAGTTTTGCAGTTTGCTGACACAGTGACCACCAGTATATATAGCAGTACGGTACAGAAGGTCACTGCTGTACCTACCTCTGTGTCGTCAAGTATACTATCCATCTACATTCTATACCTGTGGTGCATTTCAGTTGTGCAGTTTGCTGACACAGTGACCACCAGTATATATAGCAGTACGGTACGGAAGGCCACTGCTGTACTTACCTCTGTGTCGTCAAGTATACTATCCATCTACATTCTATACCTGTGGTGCATTTCAGTTGTGCAGTTTGCTGACACAGTGACCACCAGTATATATAGCAGTACGGTACGGAAGGCCACTGCTGTACCTACCTCTGTGTCGTCAAGTATACTATCCATCTATATTCTATACCTGTGGTATACCTCATTTTTCTTTGCATCATGTGCTGTTTGGGGACAATTTTTTTGAAGTGCCATCCTGCCTGGCACTGCAGTGCCACTCCTAGATGGGCCAGGTGTTTGTGTCGGCCACTTGGGTCGCTAAGCTTAGTCACACAGCGACCTTGGTGCGCCTCTTTTTTTCTTTGCATCATGTGCTGTTTGGGGACAATTTTTTTGAAGTGCAATCCTGTCTGACACTGCAGTGCCACTCCTAGATGGGCCAGGTGTTTGTGTCGGCCACTTGGGTCGCTTAGCTTAGTCACACAGCTACCTCATTGCGCCTCTTTTTTTCTTTGCATCATGTGCTGTTTGGGGACTATTTTTTTGAAGTGCCATCCTGCCTGACACTGCAGTGTTACTCCTAGATGGGCCAGGTGTTTGTGTCGGCCACTTGGGTCGCTTAGCTTAGTCACACAGCTACCTCATTGCGCCTCTTTTTTCTTTGCATCATGTGCTGTTTGGGGACTATTTTTTTGAAGTGCCATCCTGCCTGACACTGCAGTGCCACTCCTAGATGGGCCAGGTGTTTGTGTCGGCCACTTGGGTCGCTTAGCTTAGTCACACAGCGACCTTGGTGCGCCTCTTTTTTTCTTTGCATCATGTGCTGTTTGGGGACAATTTTTTTGAAGTGCCATCATGTCTGACATTGCAGTGCCACTCCTAGATGGGCCAGGTGTTTGTGTCGGCCACTTGGGTCGCTTAGCTTAGTCACACAGCTACCTCATTGCGCCTCTTTTTTTTCTTTGCATCATAAGCTGTTTGGGGACTATTTTTTGGAAGTGCCATCCTGTCTGACACTGCAGTGCCCCTCCTAGATGGGCCAGGTGTTTGTGTCGGCCACTTGGGTCGCTTAGCTTAGTCACACAGCGACCTTGGTGCGCCTCTTTTTTTCTTTGCATCATGTGCTGTTTGGGGACAATTTTTTTGAAGTGCCATCCTGCCTGACACTGCAGTGCCACTCCTAGATGGGCCAGGTGTTTGTGTCGGCCACTTGTGTCGCTTAGCTTAGCCATCCAGTGACCTCGGTGCAAATTTTAGGACTAAAAATAATATTGTGAGGTGTGAGGTGTTCAGAATAGACTGGAAATGAGTGGAAATTATGGTTATTGAGGTTAATAATACTATGGGATCAAAATGACCCCCAAATTCTATGATTTAAGCTGTTTTTTAGGGTTTTTTGAAAAAAACACCCGAATCCGACAAAAAAATTTCGGTGAGGTTTTGCCAAAACGCGTCCGAATCCAAAACACGGCAGTGGAACTGAATCCAAAACCAAAACACAAAACCCGAAAAATGTCCGGTGCACATCACTAATTACAGATATACAGTAGTTCAGTGATTTGCAGATAATTTTCAGTTAAACATATCTGCCAATCTTGAAAGCCTCATCAGTTTAGATCTCCTGATTGTTACCCATACACTAAAGGTGCATACACACTGGACGTTTTTGCCCAGCGTGTATGCACAGCAATGATCGCTGACATCGCTGGGCTGAAAAGCGCTCAGTGCATACACACTGAGCACTTTTACCCCCTGCCCAGCGATGTCAGTGGGGGTGAACGGCATTCCAAAGCAGGACGTTATAGAAAGCCGCTCACCCCGCCGCCAGCGATGAAGCGGGAGCGTTCATCAGCACTCATCGCTTGTACACACACACTGGGCGGCTTTGAGCTGAAAGCAGCTCAACACACCAAAAGTGAGCTGCTTTCAGCTCAAAACCACCCAGTGTGTATGGGCCTTAACAGTCTACAGTCCCAATTTACTGTGAAATGAAACATGTTAAAAAACCTAAATTTAACAATCCCAATCGATTTTTGGCTGAAATCTGCGATCTGTGAACCCCATACATTGCAGATTTATTGACACAAACATCTACAAAACGTCAGATTTTTCCAATTGATTGCTGATGCATGGGCTCCATACCTTACCAGATTTTCATTCCAACCAGCCAGATTGGACAGATAATTATATTATATTGTGTACCTATAACAGACACAAGCTGTAGTTTTCTGCAGACTGGTAACTTGAATCATGTGTTAAAGGATATAGTAGTCCATGAAGTAAGAGCAGAGCTGGGAGACTGGACATAGGTTAATAGTAGTTTGATTAGCACTAGCTCAGCTACTGTAAATTAAACTCAGGAGTCACAGAATATTCCCAGGGAAGGATTCCAGCAATGCAGGAACACTGGAACTGAAGTCTGTGTAATATTTTAATTGTAGTGGCAGAAGCCAAGAGGAGCACTGTCATCAGCAGGCAATGCAGATGAGGATGTAAGTAAGGCAGGATACAAACAGGTGTGGATCATTAATTCTACATACAAAAGGTCTACAGCCAATAGGTCGACCCCACAAGGTCGACATGGAAAAGGTTGACAGGGTCATTAGGGCGATATAAAAAAGGTACAGTAGTAAAGGCTAGAGATGAGCGCCGGAAATTTTTCGGGTTTTGTGTTTTGGTTTTGGGTTCGGTTCCGCGGCCGTGTTTTGGGTTCGACCGCGTTTTGGCAAAACCTCACCGAATTTTTTTTGTCGGATTCGGGTGTGTTTTGGATTCGGGTGTTTTTTTAAAAAAACCCTAAAAAACAGCTTAAATCATAGAATTTGGGGGTAATTTTGATCCCAAAGTATTATTAACCTCAAAAAACATAATTTACACTCATTTTCAGCCTATTCTGAACACATCACACCTCACAATATTATTTTTAGTCCTAAAATTTGCACCGAGGTCGCTGTGTGAGTAAGATAAGCGACCCTAGTGGCCGACACAAACACCGGGCCCATCTAGGAGTGGCACTGCAGTGTCACGCAGGATGGCCCTTCCAAAAAACCCTCCCCAAACAGCACATGACGCAAAGAAAAAAAGAGGCGCAATGAGGTAGCTGACTGTGTGAGTAAGATTAGCGACCCTAGTGGCCGACACAAACACCGGGCACATCTAGGAGTGGCACTGCAGTGTCACGCAGGATGTCCCTTCCAAAAAACCCTCCCCAAACAGCACATGACGCAAAGAAAAAAAGAGGCGCAATGAGGTAGCTGTGTGAGTAAGATTAGCGACCCTAGTGGCCGACACAAACACCGGGCCCATCTAGGAGTGGCACTGCAGTGTCACGCAGGATGTCCCTTCCAAAAAACCCTCCCCAATCAGCACATGATGCAAAGAAAAAGAAAAGAAAAAAGAGGTGCAAGATGGAATTATCCTTGGGCCCTCCCACCCACCCTTATGTTGTATAAACAAAACAGGACATGCACACTTTAACCAACCCATCATTTCAGTGACAGGGTCTGCCACACGACTGTGACTGATATGACGGGTTGGTTTGGACCCCCCCCAAAAAAGAAGCAATTAATCTCTCCTTGCACAAACTGGCTCTACAGAGGCAAGATGTCCACCTCATCTTCACCCTCCGATATATCACCGTGTACATCCCCCTCCTCACAGATTATCAATTCGTCCCCACTGGAATCCACCATCTCAGCTCCCTGTGTACTTTGTGGAGGCAATTGCTGCTGGTCAATGTCTCCGCGGAGGAATTGATTATAATTCATTTTAATGAACATCATCTTCTCCACATTTTCTGGATGTAACCTCGTACGCCGATTGCTGACAAGGTGAGCGGCGGCACTAAACACTCTTTCGGAGTACACACTTGTGGGAGGGCAACTTAGGTAGAATAAAGCCAGTTTGTGCAAGGGCCTCCAAATTGCCTCTTTTTCCTGCCAGTATAAGTACGGACTGTGTGACGTGCCTACTTGGATGCGGTCACTCATATAATCCTCCACCATTCTATCAATGTTGAGAGAATCATATGCAGTGACAGTAGACGACATGTCCGTAATCGTTGTCAGGTCCTTCAGTCCGGACCAGATGTCAGCATCAGCAGTCGCTCCAGACTGCCCTGCATCACCGCCAGCGGGTGGGCTCGGAATTCTGAGCCTTTTCCTCGCACCCCCAGTTGCGGGAGAATGTGAAGGAGGAGATGTTGACAGGTCGCGTTCCGCTTGACTTGACAATTTTGTCACCAGCAGGTCTTTCAACCCCAGCAGACCTGTGTCTGCCGGAAAGAGAGATCCAAGGTAGGCTTTAAATCTAGGATCGAGCACGGTGGCCAAAATGTAGTGCTCTGATTTCAACAGATTGACCACCCGTGAATCCTTGTTAAGCGAATTAAGGGCTGCATCCACAAGTCCCACATGCCTAGCGGAATCGCTCCGTGTTAGCTCCTTCTTCAATGCCTCCAGCTTCTTCTGCAAAAGCCTGATGAGGGGAATGACCTGACTCAGGCTGGCAGTGTCTGAACTGACTTCACGTGTGGCAAGTTCAAAGGGCATCAGAACCTTGCACAACGTTGAAATCATTCTCCACTGCACTTGAGACAGGTGCATTCCATCTCCTATATCGTGCTCAATTGTATAGGCTTGAATGGCCTTTTGCTGCTCCTCCAACCTCTGAAGCATATAGAGGGTTGAATTCCACCTCGTTACCACTTCTTGCTTCAGATGATGGCAGGGCAGGTTCAGTAGTTTTTGGTGGTGCTCCAGTCTTCTGTACGTGGTGCCTGTACGCCGAAAGTGTCCCGCAATTTTTCTGGCCACCGACAGCATCTCTTGCACGCCCCTGTCGTTTTTTAAAAAATTCTGCACCACCAAATTCAAGGTATGTGCAAAACATGGGACGTGCTGGAATTTGCCCATATTTAATGCACACACAATATTGCTGGCGTTGTCCGATGCCACAAATCCACAGGAGAGTCCAATTGGGGTAAGCCATTCCGCGATGATCTTCCTCAGTTGCCGTAAGAGGTTTTCAGCTGTGTGCGTATTCTGGAAAGCGGTGATACAAAGCGTAGCCTGCCTAGGAAAGAGTTGGCGTTTGCGAGATGCTGCTACTGGTGCCGCCGCTGCTGTTCTTGCGGCGGGAGTCCATACATCTACCCAGTGGGCTGTCACAGTCATATAGTCCTGACCCTGCCCTGCTCCACTTGTCCACATGTCCGTGGTTAAGTGGACATTGGGTACAACTGCATTTTTTAGGACACTGGTGAGTCTTTTTCTGACGTCCGTGTACATTCTCGGTATCGCCTGCCTAGAGAAGTGGAACCTAGATGGTATTTGGTAACGGGGGCACACTGCCTCAATAAATTGTCTAGTTCCCTGTGAACTAACGGCGGATACCGGACGCACGTCTAACACCAACATAGTTGTCAAGGACTCAGTTATCCGCTTTGCAGTAGGATGACTGCTGTGATATTTCATCTTCCTCGCAAAGGACTGTTGAACAGTCAATTGCTTACTGGAAGTAGTACAAGTGGGCTTACGACTTCCCCTCTGGGATGACCATCGACTCCCAGCGGCAACAACAGCAGCGCCAGCAGCAGTAGGCGTTACACGCAAGGATGCATCGGAGGAATCCCAGGCAGGAGAGGACTCGTCAGACTTGCCAGTGACATGGCCTGCAGGACTATTGGCATTCCTGGGGAAGGAGGAAATTGACACTGAGGGAGTTGGTGGGGTGGTTTGCGTGAGCTTGGTTACAAGAGGAAGGGATTTACTGGTCAGTGGACTGCTTCCGCTGTCACCCAAAGTTTTTGAACTTGTCACTGACTTATTATGAATGCGCTGCAGGTGACGTATAAGGGAGGATGTTCCGAGGTGGTTAACGTCCTTACCCCTACTTATTACAGCTTGACAAAGGGAACACACGGCTTGACACCTGTTGTCCGCATTTCTGGTGAAATACCTCCACACCGAAGAGCTGATTTTTTTGGTATTTTCACCTGGCATGTCAACGGCCATATTCCTCCCACGGACAACAGGTGTCTCCCCGGGTGCCTGACTTAAACAAACCACCTCACCATCAGAATCCTCCTGGTCAATTTCCTCCCCAGCGCCAGCAACACCCATATCCTCCTCATCCTGGTGTACTTCAACACTGACATCTTCAATCTGACTATCAGGAACTGGACTGCGGGTGCTCCTTCCAGCACTTGCAGGGGGCATGCAAATAGTGGAAGGCGCATGCTCTTCACGTCCAGTGTTGGGAAGGTCAGGCATCGCAAACGACACAATTGGACTCTCCTTGTGGATTTGGGATTTCAAAGAACGCACAGTTCTTTGCGGTGCTTTTGCCAGCTTGAGTCTTTTCAGTTTTCTAGCGAGAGGCTGAGTGCTTCCATCCTCATGTGAAGCTGAACCACTAGCCATGAACATAGGCCAGGGCCTCAGCCGTTCCTTGCCACTCCGTGTGGTAAATGGCATATTGGCAAGTTTACGCTTCTCCTCCGACAATTTTATTTTAGGTTTTGGAGTCCTTTTTTTTCTGATATTTGGTGTTTTGGATTTGACATGCTCTGTACTATGACATTGGGCATCGGCCTTGGCAGACGACGTTGCTGGCATTTCATCGTCTCGGCCATGACTAGTGGCAGCAGCTTCAGCACGAGGTGGAAGTGGATCTTGATCTTTCCCTAATTTTGGAACCTCAACTTTTTTGTTCTCCATATTTTATAGGCAGAACTAAAAGGCACCTCAGGTAAACAATGGAGATGGATGGATTGGATACTAGTATACAATTATGGACGGACTGCCACGGTTAGGTGGTATAAAAAAACCACGGTTAGGTGGTATATATTATAATAATAATACAATTATGGATGGACGGACTGCCTGCCGACTGCCGACACAGAGGTAGCCACAGCCGTGAACTACCGCACTGTACACTGGTTGATAAAGAGATAGTAGTATACTCGTAACAACTAGTATGACACTATGACGACGGTATAAAGAATGAAAAAAAAACCACGGTTAGGTGGTATATATTATAATAATAATACAATTATGGATGGACGGACTGCCTGCCGACTGCCGACACAGAGGTAGCCACAGCCGTGAACTACCGCACTGTACACTGGTTGATAAAGAGATAGTAGTATACTCGTAACAACTAGTATGACACTATGACGACGGTATAAAGAATGAAAAAAAAACCACGGTTAGGTGGTATATATTATAATAATAATACAATTATGGATGGACGGACTGCCTGCCGACTGCCGACACAGAGGTAGCCACAGCCGTGAACTACCGCACTGTACACTGGTTGATAAAGAGATAGTAGTATACTCGTAACAACTAGTATGACACTATGACGACGGTATAAAGAATGCAAAAAAAACCACAGTTAGGTGGTATATATTATAATAATAATACAATTATGGATGGACGGACTGCCTGCCGACTGCCGACACAGAGGTAGCCACAGCCGTGAACTACCGCACTGTACACTGGTTGATAAAGAGATAGTAGTATACTCGTAACAATTAGGATGACACTATGACGGTATAAAGAATGAAAAAAAAACCACGGTTAGGTGGTAGGTATATAATAATAAATAATACAATTCTGGTCGGACGGACTGCCTGCCGTGTGCCGACACAGAGGTAGCCACAGCCGTGAACTACCGCACTGTACACTGGTTGATAAAGAGATAGTAGTATACTCGTAACAATTAGGATGACACTATGACGGTATAAAGAATGAAAAAAAAACCACGGTTAGGTGGTAGGTATATAATAATAAATAATACAATTCTGGTCGGACGGACTGCCTGCCGTGTGCCGACACAGAGGTAGCCACAGCCGTGAACTACCGCACTGTACACTGGTTGATAAAGAGATAGTAGTATACTCGTAACAATTAGGATGACACTATGACGGTATAAAGAATGAAAAAAAAACCACGGTTAGGTGGTAGGTATATAATAATAAATAATACAATTCTGGTCGGACGGACTGCCTGCCGTGTGCCGACACAGAGGTAGCCACAGCCGTGAACTACCGCACTGTACTGTGTCTGCTGCTAATATAGACTGGTTGATATTTAAAGAGATATTAGTAGTATACAACAATACTATACTGGTGGTCAGGCACTGGTCACCACTCCTGCAGCAAAAGTGTGCACTGTTAATTAATATAATTGTACTCCTGGCTCCTGCTAACAACCTGCAGTGCTCCCCAGTCTCCCCCACAATTAATTATAAGCTTTTAATTTATACATTGATGACTGTGCAGCACACTGGGCTGAGCTGAGTGCACACAGACTGAGTCACACTGTGTGACTGACTGTGCTGTGTATCGTTTTTTTTTTCAGGCAGAGAACGGATATAGCAGAGAGAAGTGAACGGATATATTATATTAAATAAAAGTTAACTAGCAACTGCACTGGTCACTGACTGTGGTAAACTAACTCTGTCTGCGACTCTGCACAATCTCTCTCTATCTAATCTATCTATCTCTATTCTAATGGAGAGGACGCCAGACACGTCCTCTCCCTATCAATCTCAATGCACGAGTGAAAATGGCGGCGACGCGCGGCTCCTTATATAGAATCCGAGTCTCGCGATAGAATCCGAGCCTCGCGAGAATCCGACAGCGTCATGATGACGTTCGGGCGCGCTCGGGTTAACCGAGCAAGGCGGGAAGATCCGAGTCGCTCGGACCCGTGGAAAAAAAAGTGAAGTTCGTGCGGGTTCGGATTCAAAGAAACCGAACCCGCTCATCTCTAGTAAAGGCCGACAGGGTCAAAATGTCGGCGTGACCAAATGTCGACACAGCATTTTTACGTGTTTTTGGTGTAATTTTCAACGTCTCTCAGGCAAGGTGCCTTGCTCTGCTACCACTGTGCTCGGCACAGGTTACTATTCCCAGGGGTAAATTTACTAAGAATCGTATTTTCCCGTTTGAGGTCTAAGTTCCATCACGAATTACATCGAAAGTGTAAATATGCAACTTTTTGAATTGATTACGACTAATTTACTAAGCTGCCGTATTCTGCATTTTCGGTTTTTCCGATGTCGATGTCATTCGTTTTTTTAGGCAGTGTTTTACGTGAGTGACTTGTAAAACACTGCCGACTTTAATACAATGAATCTCGGCTGGATCTGAGAGATCCGTGCAGGGCTTCATTGTGCGCCTTGTAAAAAAAAAAAAAAAAAAAATGTTTAAACTTTTAAAAAAAAATTGCGTGGGGTCCCCCCTCCTAAGCCAAACCAGCCTCGGGCTCTTTGAGCCGGCCCTGGTTGCAAAAATATGGGTAAAAAATTGACAGGGGTTCCCCCATATTTAAGCAACCAGCACCGGGCTCTGGTCCTGGTTCCAAAAATACGGGGGACAAAAAGCGTAGGGGTCCCCCGTATTTTTGAAACCAGCACCGGGCTCCACTAGCTGGACAGATAATGCCACA
The DNA here is from genome assembly GCF_028390025.1 of Pseudophryne corroboree. NCBI lineage: Eukaryota > Metazoa > Chordata > Amphibia > Anura > Myobatrachidae > Pseudophryne > Pseudophryne corroboree. The sequence continues at coordinate 236,876,454 of NC_086451.1, forward strand.
GCCGGGGGTCACTTTTATACAGTGCCTTGCGGCCGTGGCATCAAATATCCAACAAGTCACCCCTGGCCGGGGTACCCTGGGGGAGTGGGGACCCCTTCAATCAAGGGGTCCCACTCCCCCCCCCAGCCACCCAAGGGCCAGGGGTGAAGCCCGAGGCTGTCCCCCCCATCCAATGGGCTGCGGATGGGGGGCTGATAGCCTTTGTGAAAAGTGTTTGATATTGTTTTTAGTAGCAGTACTACAAGGCCCAGCAAGCCTCCCCCGCAAGCTGGTACTTGGAGAACCACAAGTACCAGCATGCGGCGGAAAAACGGGCCCGCTGGTACCTGTAGTACTACTACTAAAAAAATACCCCAATAAAGACATCACACACACACCTTGAAAGTATAACTTTAATACATACGTGCACACCAACATGCATACATACTTACCTATGTTCCCACGCAGGTCGGTCCTCTTCTCCAGTAGAATCCATGGTGCACCTGTAGAAAAAATTATACTCACATAATCCATGGTTGAAGGCTCCTCTGCTTGTAATCCTTTTGTAATCCACGTACTTGAAAAAATAAAAAAACGGATACCCGACCACGAACTGAAAGGGGACCCATGTTATTACATGGGACCCCTTTCCCCGAATGCCAGAAACCCCCTCTGACGTCTAAGTGGGTTTCTTCAGCCAATCAGGGAGCGCCACGTTGTGGCACCCTCCTGATCGGCTGTGTGCTCCTGTACTGTCTGACAGGCGGCACACGGCAGTGTTACAATGTAGCGCCTATGCGCTCCATTGTAACCAATGGTGGGAACTTTCAGGTCAGCGGTTGACCGAAAGTGACCTCACCGCTGACCTGAAAGTTCCCACCATGTATGTATGTATGTATGTTGGTGTGCATGTATGTATTAAAGTTATACTTTCAAGGTGTGTGTGTGTGATGTCTTTATTGGGGTATTTTTTTAGTAGTAGTACTACAGGTACCAGCGGGCCCGTTTTTCCGCCGCATGCTGGTACTTGTGGTTCTCCAAGTACCAGCTTGCGGGGGAGGCTTGCTGGGCCTTGTAGTACTGCTACTAAAAACAATATCAAACACTTTTCACAAAGGCTATCAGCCCGCCATCCGCAGCCCATTGGATGGGGGGGACAGCCTCTGGCTTCACCCCTGGCCCTTGGGTGGCTGGGGGGGACGACCCCTTGATTGAAGGGGTCCCCACTCCCCCAGGGTACCCCGGCCAGGGGTGACTAGTTGAATATTTGATGCCACGGCCGCAAGGCACTGTATAAAAGTGACCCCCGGCTGTGGCATTATCTGTCCAGCTAGTGGAGCCCGGTGCTGGTTTCAAAAATACGGGGGACCCCTACGCTTTTTGTCCCCCGTATTTTTGGAACCAGGACCAGGCGCAGAGACCGGTGCTGGTTGCTTAAATATGGGGGAACCCCTGTCAATTTTTTACCCATATTTTTGCAACCAGGACCGGCTCAAAGAGCCCGAGGCTGGTTTGGTTTAGGAGGGGGGACCCCACGCATTTTTTTTTGGGAAAAATTATAACATTTCCCACCCCTTCCAACTGAAAAACATGCACGGATCTCATGGATCCATGCATGCCTATACAAACACGGGATAAAAAAGCAGGTCTGTTTTTTTTTAGCACTTTTTCACGATTTGTATTTTAGCACGGCAGTGTTTGGCTATTGTCGGCAGTGTTTGTGTTTTGCACTTTTTAGTAAATGACCGATTTCTACCAAATTGCAGGCGTATTTGACCAATGGTGTATTGATTCGTGATTTTTTCCTAGGACTTCCAAAATATTACGAATGCCCTCCTCACTGCCGTGATTTTTGCTTAGTAAATTACAGAGATGACACTTTGAAGAAAAAACGGCATCTCGGTCAAAATCGTGACCTTAGTAAATATACCCCCCAGTCGTAGTCCACGTGGATGGTATGAAAAACTTGATAAAAATGCTAAAAAGAAGAAGCTGTGTCGGCCATATGTGTCAGTATGTGTGTATACCATTTGAACCTGTCAATCTTTTGTATCTGTCGACAATAAGCACTGTTGACCTTTTGACCATGTTGACATTTTGACTATCGACCTTTTCATTGTCAATCTATAGTCCGGCTACCCGATATAAACACCAGGTACTGTGGAATATAGAAGAAAAAAGGGGGGTGTTGTAGGTGCACTGTCTCTAGCATTACTGATATCATATAGCTTAGCATATAATAAATAGTGGAGTTTAGTTATGAATTGATCAATGCATGAAGCTGCAGCCCCGCGGCAAGGGACTCCACTCTGCTGCAGTACCTAACATTATAGGGGTTCAAACCTAGGGCACGGGACCCCCCAAAAAACCACAGCCAAGCAACCCCAGGGCATCGCAGGGAATAATTATGTGTAGTGAGAAAGATTAAGGGATAGGTGAGAAAAAAAGGGTGTTATGGGGTGAATTAATATAAGTGAAAAAAATGTGTGACATGTATAATAAACAAACGGTGAAAGTGCCAAATTGAATGTAATGCTGTGATGCCCTGTTGTCGCCCAGCCACGGCAGTCCAGGAGGCCCCGTACCCCAGGAGCCACCCCATTTCTGACCTATTGTGCTGAATAATTGGACTTACCTAGAATTGTGCCATATTCACAAGTGCAGTCATGCTAGGTACCCTAGTTAAAATAAATGAGGGTCAGGTGCGGGTGGGTGCAAGTCTAAGAATGAAGGTGTCTCACTCCTTCAGGTGTGTCTATACAAAACACTTTTAGTTTGCTAGGGAGGGGCCTTAGACTGCACACCTATAGCTGCCAGTAATGTGAGGTGCTACCTACTGAGACTTGTAGTTCTACAGAAGAAAAAAGGGGGGTGTTGTAGGTGCACTGTCTCTAGCATTACTGATATCATATAGCTTAGCATATAATAAATAGTGGAGTTTAGTTATGAATTGATCAATGCATGAAGCTGCAGCCCCGCGGCAAGGGACTCCACTCTGCTGCAGTACCTAACACTATAGGGGTTCAAACCAAGGGCACGGGACCCCCCCAAAAAACAACAGCCAAGCAACCCCAGGGCATCGCAGGGAATAATTATGTGTAGTGAGAAAGATTAAGGGATAGGTGAGAAAAAAAGGGTGTTATGGGGTGAATTAATATAAGTGAAAAAAATGTGTGACATGTATAATAAACAAACGGTGAAAGTTGCTTGGCTGTGGTTTTTTGGGGGGTCCCGTGCCCTAGGTTTGAACCCCTATAGTGTTAGGTACTGCAGCAGAGTGGAGTCCCTTGCCGCGGGGCTGCAGCTTCATGCATTGATCAATTCATAACTAAACTCCACTATTTATTATATGCTAAGCTATATGATATCAGTAATGCTAGAGACAGTGCACCTACAACACCCCCCTTTTTTCTTCTGTAGAACTACAAGTCTCAGTAGGTAGCACCTCACATTACTGGCAGCTATAGGTGTGCAGTCTAAGGCCCCTCCCTAGCAAACTAAAAGTGTTTTGTATAGACACACCTGAAGGAGTGAGACACCTTCATTCTTAGACTTGCACCCACCCGCACCTGACCCTCATTTATTTTAACTAGGGTACCTAGCATGACTGCACTTGTGAATATGGCACAATTCTAGGTAAGTCCAATTATTCAGCACAATAGGTCAGAAATGGGGTGGCTCCTGGGGTACGGGGCCTCCTGGACTGCCGTGGCTGGGCGACAACAGGGCATTGCAGCATTACATTTAATTTGGCACTTTCACCGTTTGTTTATTATACATGTCACACATTTTTTTCACTTATATTAATTCACCCCATAACACCCTTTTTTTCTCACCTATCCCTTAATCTTTCTCACTACACATAATTATTCCCTGCGATGCCCTGGGGTTGCTTGGCTTTGGTTTTTTGGGGGGTCCCGTGCCCTAGGTTTGAACCCCTATAGTGTTAGGTACTGCAGCAGAGTGGAGTCTCTTGCCGCGGGGCTGCAGCTTCATGCATTGATCAATTCATAACTAAACTCCACTATTTATTATATGCTAAGCTATATGATATCAGTAATGCTAGAGACAGTGCACCTACAACACACCCCTTTTTTCTTCTGTAGAACTACAAGTCTCAGTAGGTAGCACCTCACATTACTGGCAGCTATAGGTGTGCAGTCTAAGGCCCCTCCCTAGCAAACTAAAAGTGTTTTGTATAGACACACCTGAAGGAGTGAGACACCTTCATTCTTAGACTTGCACCCACCCGCACCTGACCCTCATTTATTTTAACTAGGGTACCTAGCATGACTGCACTTGTGAATATGGCACAATTCTAGGTAAGTCCAATTATTCAGCACAATAGGTCAGAAATGGGGTGGCTCCTGGGGTACGGGGCCTCCTGGACTGCCGTGGCTGGGCGACAACAGGGCATCGCAGCATTACATTTAATTTGGCACTTTCACCGTTTGTTTATTATACATGTCACACATTTTTTTCACTTATATTAATTCACCCCATAACACCCTTTTTTTCTCACCTATCCCTTAATCTTTCTCACTACACATATTTATTCCCTGCGATGCCCTGGGGTTGCTTGGCTGTGGTTTTTTGGGGGGTCCGTGCCCTAGGTTTGAACCCCTATAGTGTTAGGTACTGCAGCAGAGTGGAGTCCCTTGCCGCGGGGCTGCAGCTTCATGCATTGATCAATTCATAACTAAACTCCACTATTTATTATATGCTAAGCTATATGATATCAGTAATGCTAGAGACAGTGCACCTACAACACCCCCCTTTTTTCTTCTGTAGAACTACAAGTCTCAGTAGGTGGCACCTCACATTACTGGCAGCTATAGGTGTGCAGTCTAAGGCCCCTCCCTAGCAAACTAAAAGTGTTTTGTATAGACACACCTGAAGGAGTGAGACACCTTCATTCTTAGACTTGCACCCACCCGCACCTGACCCTCATTTATTTTAACTAGGGTACCTAGCATGACTGCACTTGTGAATATGGCACAATTCTAGGTAAGTCCAATTATTCAGCACAATAGGTCAGAAATGGGGTGGCTCCTGGGGTACGGGGCCTCCTGGACTGCCGTGGCTGGGCGACAACAGGGCATCGCAGCATTACATTTAATTTGGCACTTTCACCGTTTGTTTATTATACATGTCACACATTTTTTTCACTTATATTAATTCACCCCATAACACCCTTTTTTTCTCACCTATCCCTTAATCTTTCTCACTACACATAATTATTCCCTGCGATGCCCTGGGGTTGCTTGGCTGTGGTTTTTTGGGGGGTCCCGTGCCCTAGGTTTGAACCCCTATAGTGTTAGGTACTGCAGCAGAGTGGAGTCCCTTGCCGCGGGGCTGCAGCTTCATGCATTGATCAATTCATAACTAAACTCCACTATTTATTATATGCTAAGCTATATGATATCAGTAATGCTAGAGACAGTGCACCTACAACACCCCCCTTTTTTCTTCTGTAGAACTACAAGTCTCAGTAGGTAGCACCTCACATTACTGGCAGCTATAGGTGTGCAGTCTAAGGCCCCTCCCTAGCAAACTAAAAGTGTTTTAGCATTACATTTAATTTGGCACTTTCACCGTTTGTTTATTATACATGTCACACATTTTTTTCACTTATATTAATTCACCCCATAACACCCTTTTTTTCTCACCTATCCCTTAATCTTTCTCACTACACATAATTATTCCCTGCGATGCCCTGGGGTTGCTTGGCTGTGGTTTTTTGGGGGGTCCCGTGCCCTAGGTTTGAACCCCTATAGTGTTAGGTACTGCAGCAGAGTGGAGTCCCTTGCCGCGGGGCTGCAGCTTCATGCATTGATCAATTCATAACTAAACTCCACTATTTATTATATGCTAAGCTATATGATATCAGTAATGCTAGAGACAGTGCACCTACAACACCCCCCTTTTTTCTTCTGTAGAACTACAAGTCTCAGTAGGTAGCACCTCACATTACTGGCAGCTATAGGTGTGCAGTCTAAGGCCCCTCCCTAGCAAACTAAAAGTGTTTTGTATAGACACACCTGAAGGAGTGAGACACCTTCATTCTTAGACTTGCACCCACCCGCACCTGACCCTCATTTATTTTAACTAGGGTACCTAGCATGACTGCACTTGTGAATATGGCACAATTCTAGGTAAGTCCAATTATTCAGCACAATAGGTCAGAAATGGGGTGGCTCCTGGGGTACGGGGCCTCCTGGACTGCCGTGGCTGGGCGACAACAGGGCATCGCAGCATTACATTCAATTTGGCACTTTCACCGTTTGTTTATTATACATGTCACACATTTTTTTCACTTATATTAATTCACCCCATAACACCCTTTTTTTCTCACCTATCCCTTAATCTTTCTCACTACACATAATTATTCCCTGCGATGCCCTGGGGTTGCTTGGCTGTGGTTTTTTGGGGGGTCCCGTGCCCTAGGTTTGAACCCCTATAGTGTTAGGTACTGCAGCAGAGTGGAGTCCCTTGCCGCGGGGCTGCAGCTTCATGCATTGATCAATTCATAACTAAACTCCACTATTTATTATATGCTAAGCTATATGATATCAGTAATGCTAGAGACAGTGCACCTACAACACCCCCCTTTTTTCTTCTGTAGAACTACAAGTCTCAGTAGGTAGCACCTCACATTACTGGCAGCTATAGGTGTGCAGTCTAAGGCCCCTCCCTAGCAAACTAAAAGTGTTTTGTATAGACACACCTGAAGGAGTGAGACACCTTCATTCTTAGACTTGCACCCACCCGCACCTGACCCTCATTTATTTTAACTAGGGTACCTAGCATGACTGCACTTGTGAATATGGCACAATTCTAGGTAAGTCCAATTATTCAGCACAATAGGTCAGAAATGGGGTGGCTCCTGGGGTACGGGGCCTCCTGGACTGCCGTGGCTGGGCGACAACAGGGCATCGCAGCATTACATTCAATTTGGCACTTTCACCGTTTGTTTATTATACATGTCACACATTTTTTTCACTTATATTAATTCACCCCATAACACCCTTTTTTTCTCACCTATCCCTTAATCTTTCTCACTACACATAATTATTCCCTGCGATGCCCTGGGGTTGCTTGGCTGTGGTTTTTTGGGGGGTCCCGTGCCCTAGGTTTGAACCCCTATAGTGTTAGGTACTGCAGCAGAGTGGAGTCCCTTGCCGCGGGGCTGCAGCTTCATGCATTGATCAATTCATAACTAAACTCCACTATTTATTATATGCTAAGCTATATGATATCAGTAATGCTAGAGACAGTGCACCTACAACACCCCCCTTTTTTCTTCTGTAGAACTACAAGTCTCAGTAGGTAGCACCTCACATTACTGGCAGCTATAGGTGTGCAGTCTAAGGCCCCTCCCTAGCAAACTAAAAGTGTTTTGTATAGACACACCTGAAGGAGTGAGACACCTTCATTCTTAGACTTGCACCCACCCGCACCTGACCCTCATTTATTTTAACTAGGGTACCTAGCATGACTGCACTTGTGAATATGGCACAATTCTAGGTAAGTCCAATTATTCAGCACAATAGGTCAGAAATGGGGTGGCTCCTGGGGTACGGGGCCTCCTGGACTGCCGTGGCTGGGCGACAACAGGGCATCGCAGCATTACATTCAATTTGGCACTTTCACCGTTTGTTTATTATACATGTCACACATTTTTTTCACTTATATTAATTCACCCCATAACACCCTTTTTTTCTCACCTATCCCTTAATCTTTCTCACTACACATAATTATTCCCTGCGATGCCCTGGGGTTGCTTGGCTGTGGTTTTTTGGGGGGTCCCGTGCCCTAGGTTTGAACCCCTATAGTGTTAGGTACTGCAGCAGAGTGGAGTCCCTTGCCGCGGGGCTGCAGCTTCATGCATTGATCAATTCATAACTAAACTCCACTATTTATTATATGCTAAGCTATATGATATCAGTAATGCTAGAGACAGTGCACCTACAACACCCCCCTTTTTTCTTCTGTAGAACTACAAGTCTCAGTAGGTAGCACCTCACATTACTGGCAGCTATAGGTGTGCAGTCTAAGGCCCCTCCCTAGCAAACTAAAAGTGTTTTGTATAGACACACCTGAAGGAGTGAGACACCTTCATTCTTAGACTTGCACCCACCCGCACCTGACCCTCATTTATTTTAACTAGGGTACCTAGCATGACTGCACTTGTGAATATGGCACAATTCTAGGTAAGTCCAATTATTCAGCACAATAGGTCAGAAATGGGGTGGCTCCTGGGGTACGGGGCCTCCTGGACTGCCGTGGCTGGGCGACAACAGGGCATCGCAGCATTACATTCAATTTGGCACTTTCACCGTTTGTTTATTATACATGTCACACATTTTTTTCACTTATATTAATTCACCCCATAACACCCTTTTTTTCTCACCTATCCCTTAATCTTTCTCACTACACATAATTATTCCCTGCGATGCCCTGGGGTTGCTTGGCTGTGGTTTTTTGGGGGGTCCCGTGCCCTAGGTTTGAACCCCTATAGTGTTAGGTACTGCAGCAGAGTGGAGTCCCTTGCCGCGGGGCTGCAGCTTCATGCATTGATCAATTCATAACTAAACTCCACTATTTATTATATGCTAAGCTATATGATATCAGTAATGCTAGAGACAGTGCACCTACAACACCCCCCTTTTTTCTTCTGTAGAACTACAAGTCTCAGTAGGTAGCACCTCACATTACTGGCAGCTATAGGTGTGCAGTCTAAGGCCCCTCCCTAGCAAACTAAAAGTGTTTTGTATAGACACACCTGAAGGAGTGAGACACCTTCATTCTTAGACTTGCACCCACCCGCACCTGACCCTCATTTATTTTAACTAGGGTACCTAGCATGACTGCACTTGTGAATATGGCACAATTCTAGGTAAGTCCAATTATTCAGCACAATAGGTCAGAAATGGGGTGGCTCCTGGGGTACGGGGCCTCCTGGACTGCCGTGGCTGGGCGACAACAGGGCATCGCAGCATTACATTTAATTTGGCACTTTCACCGTTTGTTTATTATACATGTCACACATTTTTTTCACTTATATTAATTCACCCCATAACACCCTTTTTTTCTCACCTATCCCTTAATCTTTCTCACTACACATAATTATTCCCTGCGATGCCCTGGGGTTGCTTGGCTGTGGTTTTTTGGGGGGTCCCGTGCCCTAGGTTTGAACCCCTATAGTGTTAGGTACTGCAGCAGAGTGGAGTCCCTTGCCGCGGGGCTGCAGCTTCATGCATTGATCAATTCATAACTAAACTCCACTATTTATTATATGCTAAGCTATATGATATCAGTAATGCTAGAGACAGTGCACCTACAACACCCCCCTTTTTTCTTCTGTAGAACTACAAGTCTCAGTAGGTAGCACCTCACATTACTGGCAGCTATAGGTGTGCAGTCTAAGGCCCCTCCCTAGCAAACTAACTGTGGAATATACTCAGGAGCCAGGGAGTCAAGCTGTGCGTAGCTAGGAGTCATCATGACTTATGAATAGACTTAAAGAGAAAGTTTTCAAAGATTAGTTGAAGATGACATAGGTATACCAAACACTTCTAAACTCACATAACAAGAACATTAGGGCATTTTCACATTTGAGAAAAAAATGAGTTTATTATTAAACCAGTCGTTAAGAGGGGCTTTTGGGTACCTAGAAACTCCTCCGCAAAAGCTGATGACATTGTGATGTTCAGTAAAACAGACTATGGGGGTAATTCCAATTTGATCGCAGCAGGATTTTTGATAGCAATTGGGCAAAACCATGTGCACTGCAGGGGAGGCAGATATAACATTTGCAGAGAGAGTTAGATTTGGGTGGGTTATTTTATTTCTGTGCAGGGTAAATACTGGCTGCTTTATTTTTACACTGCAAATTAGATTGCAGATTGAACACACCCCACCCAAATCTATCTCTCTCTGCACATGTTATATCTGCCTCCCCTGCAGTGCACATGGTTTTGCCCAATTGCTAACAAAAATCCTGCTGCGATCAACTTGGAATTACCCCCTATGATGGGTATACACTTTCCAGCTGGCCAATGACTGTCGCTTCTCCTCTACCCTGGTTACTACATCTCAGCAAACAGATTGGTGTCTCTAAGAAAGCTATTGATAGTAGAGATGAGCGCCTGAAATTTTTCGGGTTTTGTGTTTTGGTTTTGGGTTCGGTTCCGCGGCCGTGTTTTGGGTTCGACCGCGTTTTGGCAAAACCTCACCGAATTTTTTTTGTCGGTTTCGGGTGTGTTTTGGATTCGGGTGTTTTTTTAAAAAAACACTAAAAAACAGCTTAAATCATAGAATTTGGGGGTCATTTTGATCCCATATTATTATTAACCTCAAAAACCATAATTTCCACTCATTTTCAGTCTATTCTGAATACCTCACACCTCACAATATTATTTTTAGTCCTAAAATTTGCACCAAGGTCGCTGGATGACTAAGCTAAGCGACACTAGTGGCCGACACAAACACCTGGCCCATCTAGGAGTGGCACTGCAGTGTCACGCAGGATGTCCCTTCCAAAAAACCCTCCCCAATCAGCACATGACGCAAAGAAAAAAAGAGGCGCAATGAGGTAGCTGACTGTGTGAGTAAGATAAGCGACCCTAGTGGCCGACACAAACACCGGGCCCATTTAGGAGTGGCACTGCAGTGTCACGCAGGATGTCCCTTCCAAAAAACCCTCCCCAATCAGCACATGACGCAAAGAAAAAAAGAGGCGCAATGAGGTAGCTGACTGTGTGAGTAAGATTAGCGACCCTAGTGGCCGACACAAACACCGGGCCCATTTAGGAGTGGCACTGCAGTGTCACGCAGGATGTCCCTTCCAAAAAACCCTCCCCAATCAGCACATGACGCAAAGAAAAAAAGAGGCGCAATGAGGTAGCTGACTGTGTGAGTAAGATTAGCGACCCTAGTGGCCGACACAAACACCGGGCCCATTTAGGAGTGGCACTGCAGTGTCACGCAGGATGTCCCTTCCAAAAAACCCTCCCCAATCAGCACATGACGCAAAGAAAAAAAGAGGCGCAATGAGGTAGCTGACTGTGTGAGTAAGATTAGCGACCCTAGTGGCCGACACAAACACCGGGCCCATTTAGGAGTGGCACTGCAGTGTCACGCAGGATGTCCCTTCCAAAAAACCCTCCCCAATCAGCACATGACGCAAAGAAAAAAAGAGGCGCAATGAGGTAGCTGACTGTGTGAGTAAGATTAGCGACCCTAGTGGCCGACACAAACACCGGGCCCATTTAGGAGTGGCACTGCAGTGTCACGCAGGATGTCCCTTCCAAAAAACCCTCCCCAATCAGCACATGACGCAAAGAAAAAAAGAGGCGCAATGAGGTAGCTGACTGTGTGAGTAAGATTAGCGACCCTAGTGGCCGACACAAACACCGGGCCCATTTAGGAGTGGCACTGCAGTGTCACGCAGGATGTCCCTTCCAAAAAACCCTCCCCAAACAGCACATGACGCAAAGAAAAAGAAAAGAAAAAAGAGGTGCAAGATGGAATTGTCCTTGGGCCCTCCCACCCACCCTTATGTTGTATAAACAAAACAGGACATGCACACTTTAACCAACCCATCATTTCAGTGACAGGGTCTGCCACACGACTGTGACTGATATGACGGGTTGGTTTGGACCCCCCCCAAAAAAGAAGCAATTAATCTCTCCTTGCACAAACTGGCTCTACAGAGGCAAGATGTCCACCTCATCATCACCCTCCGATATATCACCGTGTACATCCCCCTCCTCACAGATTATCAATTCGTCCCCACTGGAATCCACCATCTCAGCTCCCTGTGTACTTTGTGGAGGCAATTGCTGCTGGTCAATGTCTCCGCGGAGGAATTGATTATAATTCATTTTAATGAACATCATCTTCTCCACATTTTCTGGATGTAACCTCGTACGCCGATTGCTGACAAGGTGAGCGGCGGCACTAAACACTCTTTCGGAGTACACACTTGTGGGAGGGCAACTTAGGTAGAATAAAGCCAGTTTGTGCAATGGCCTCCAAATTGCCTCTTTTTCCTGCCAGTATAAGTATGGACTGTGTGACGTGCCTACTTGGATGCGGTCACTCATATAATCCTCCACCATTCTTTCAATGGTGAGAGAATCATATGCAGTGACAGTAGACGACATGTCCGTAATCGTTGTCAGGTCCTTCAGTCCGGACCAGATGTCAGCATCAGCAGTCGCTCCAGACTGCCCTGCATCACCGCCAGCGGGTGGGCTCGGAATTCTGAGCCTTTTCCTCGCACCCCCAGTTGCGGGAGAATGTGAAGGAGGAGATGTTGACAGGTCGCGTTCCGCTTGACTTGACAATTTTCTCACCAGCAGGTCTTTCAACCCCAGCAGACTTGTGTCTGCCGGAAAGAGAGATCCAAGGTAGGCTTTAAATCTAGGATCGAGCACGGTGGCCAAAATGTAGTGCTCTGATTTCAACAGATTGACCACCCGTGAATCCTTGTTAAGCGAATTAAGGGCTCCATCCACAAGTCCCACATGCCTAGCGGAATCGCTCCGTGTTAGCTCCTCCTTCAATGTCTCCAGCTTCTTCTGCAAAAGCCTGATGAGGGGAATGACCTGACTCAGGCTGGCAGTGTCTGAACTGACTTCACGTGTGGCAAGTTCAAAGGGCATCAGAACCTTGCACAACGTTGAAATCATTCTCCACTGCGCTTGAGACAGGTGCATTCCACCTCCTATATCGTGCTCAATTGTATAGGCTTGAATGGCCTTTTGCTGCTCCTCCAACCTCTGAAGCATATAGAGGGTTGAATTCCACCTCGTTACCACTTCTTGCTTCAGATGATGGCAGGGCAGGTTCAGTAGTTTTTGGTGGTGCTCCAGTCTTCTGTACGTGGTGCCTGTACGCCGAAAGTGTCCCGCAATTTTTCTGGCCACCGACAGCATCTCTTGCACGCCCCTGTCGTTTTTTAAATAATTCTGCACCACCAAATTCAAGGTATGTGCAAAACATGGGACGTGCTGGAATTTGCCCATATTTAATGCACACACAATATTGCTGGCGTTGTCCGATGCCACAAATCCACAGGAGAGTCCAATTGGGGTAAGCCATTCCGCGATGATCTTCCTCAGTTGCCGTAAGAGGTTTTCAGCTGTGTGCGTATTCTGGAAACCGGTGATACAAAGCGTAGCCTGCCTAGGAAAGAGTTGGCGTTTGCGAGATGCTGCTACTGGTGCCGCCGCTGCTGTTCTTGCGGCGGGAGTCCATACATCTACCCAGTGGGCTGTCACAGTCATATAGTCCTGACCCTGCCCTGCTCCACTTGTCCACATGTCCGTGGTTAAGTGGACATTGGGTACAACTGCATTTTTTAGGACACTGGTGAGTCTTTTTCTGACGTCCGTGTACATTCTCGGTATCGCCTGCCTAGAGAAGTGGAACCTAGATGGTATTTGGTAACGGGGGCACACTGCCTCAATAAATTGTCTAGTTCCCTGTGAACTAACGGCGGATACCGGACGCACGTCTAACACCAACATAGTTGTCAAGGCCTCAGTTATCCGCTTTGCAGCAGGATGACTGCTGTGATATTTCATCTTCCTCGCAAAGGACTGTTGAACAGTCAATTGCTTACTGGAAGTAGTACAAGTGGGCTTACGACTTCCCCTCTGGGATGACCATCGACTCCCAGCAGCAACAACAGCAGCGCCAGCAGCAGTAGGCGTTACACGCAAGGATGCATCGGAGGAATCCCAGGCAGGAGAGGACTCGTCAGAATTGCCAGTGACATTGCCTGCAGGACTATTGGCATTCCTGGGGAAGGAGGAAATTGACACTGAGGGAGTTGGTGGGGTGGTTTGCGTGAGCTTGGTTACAAGAGGAAGGGATTTACTGGTCAGTGGACTGCTTCCGCTGTCACCCAAAGTTTTTGAACTTGTCACTGACTTGCGCTGCAGGTGACGTATAAGGGAGGATGTTCCGAGGTGGTTAACGTCCTTACCCCTACTTATTACAGCTTGACAAAGGGAACACACGGCTTGACACCTGTTGTCCGCATTTCTGTTGAAATAGTTCCACACCGAAGAGCTGATTTTTTTGGTATTTTCACCAGGCATGTCAACGGCCATATTCCTCCCACGGACAACAGGTGTCTCCCCGGGTGCCTGACTTAAACAAACCACCTCACCATCAGAATCCTCCTGGTCAATTTCCTCCCCAGCGCCAGCAACACCCATATCCTCCTCATCCTGGTGTACTTCAACACTGACATCTTCAATCTGACTATCAGGAACTGGACTGCGGGTGCTCCTTCCAGCACTTGCAGGGGGCGTGCAAATGGTGGAAGGCGCATGCTCTTCACGTCCAGTGTTGGGAAGGTCAGGCATCGCAACCGACACAATTGGACTCTCCTTGTGGATTTGGGATTTCGAAGAACGCACAGTTCTTTGCGGTGCTACTGCTTTTGCCAGCTTGAGTCTTTTCATTTTTCTAGCGAGAGGCTGAGTGCCTCCATCCTCATGTGAAGCTGAACCACTAGCCATGAACATAGGCCAGGGCCTCAGCCGTTCCTTGCCACTCCGTGTGGTAAATGGCATATTGGCAAGTTTACGTTTCTCCTCCGACAATTTTATTTTAGGTTTTGGAGTCCTTTTTTTACTGATATTTGGTGTTTTGGATTTGACATGCTCTGTACTATGACATTGGGCATCGGCCTTGGCAGACGACGTTGCTGGCATTTCGTCGTCTCGGCCATGACTAGTGGCAGCAGCTTCAGCACGAGGTGGAAGTGGATCTTGATCTTTCCCTAATTTTGGAACCTCAACATTTTTGTTCTCCATATTTTAATAGGCACAACTAAAAGGCACCTCAGGTAAACAATGGAGATGGATGGATACTAGTATACAATTATGGACGGACTGCCGAGTGCCGACACAGAGGTAGCTACAGCCGTGAACTACCGTACTGTGTCTGCTGCTAATATAGACTGGTTGATAAAGAGATGTCGTAGTATGTATGTATGAAGAAGAAAGAAAAAAAAACCACGGTTAGGTGGTATACAATTATGGACGGACTGCCGAGTGCCGACACAGAGGTAGCCACAGCCGTGAACTACCGTACTGTACTGTGTCTGCTGCTAATATAGACTGGTTGATAAAGAGATGTAGTAGTATGTATGTATAAAGAAGAAAGAAAAAAAAACCACGGGTAGGTGGTATACAATTATGGACGGACTGCCGAGTGCCGACACAGAGGTAGCCACAGCCGTGAACTACCGTACTGTACTGTGTCTGCTGCTAATATAGACTGGTTGATAAAGAGATGTCGTAGTATGTATGTATGAAGAAGAAAGAAAAAAAAACCACGGGTAGGTGGTATACAATTATGGACGGACTGCCGAGTGCCGACACAGAGGTAGCCACAGCCGTGAACTACCGTACTGTACTGTGTCTGCTGCTAATATAGACTGGTTGATAAAGAGATGTCGTAGTATGTATGTATAAAGAAGAAAGAAAAAAAAACCACGGTTAGGTGGTATACAATTATGGACGGACTGCCGAGTGCCGACACAGAGGTAGCCACAGCCGTGAACTACCGTACTGTACTGTGTCTGCTGCTAATATAGACTGGTTGATAAAGAGATGTCGTAGTATGTATGTATGAAGAAGAAAGAAAAAAAAAAACACGGTTAGGTGGTATACAATTATGGACGGACTGCCGAGTGCCGACACAGAGGTAGCCACAGCCGTGAACTACCGTACTGTACTGTGTCTGCTGCTAATATAGACTGGTTGATAAAGAGATGTCGTAGTATGTATGTATAAAGAAGAAAGAAAAAAAAACCACGGTTAGGTGGTATACAATTATGGACGGACTGCCGAGTGCCGACACAGAGGTAGCCACAGCCGTGAACTACCGTACTGTACTGTGTCTGCTGCTAATATAGACTGGTTGATAAAGAGATGTAGTAGTATGTATGTATAAAGAAGAAAGAAAAAAAAACCACGGGTAGGTGGTATACAATTATGGATGGACTGCCGAGTGCCGACACAGAGGTAGCTACAGCCGTGAACTACCGTACTGTGTCTGCTGCGACTGGATGATAAATAATGATATAAAAAATATATATATATCACTACTGCAGCCGGACAGGTATATATATTATATAATGACGGACCTGCTGGACACTGTCTGTCAGCAGAATGAGTTTTTTATAGAATAAAAAAAAAAACACCACACAAGTGAAGTCACACGACGAGTGTTTAACTTTTTCAGGCAATCACAATATAGTATACTACTAACTATACTGGTGGTCAGTGTGGTCAGGTCACTGGTCAGTCACACTGGCAGTGGCACTCCTGCAGCAAAAGTGTGCACTGTTTAATTTTAATATAATATGTACTCCTGGCTCCTGCTATAACCTATAACTGGCACTGCAGTGCTCCCCAGTCTCCCCCACAATTATAAGCTGTGTGAGCTGAGCACAGTCAGATATATAATATATACATAGATGATGCAGCACACTGGGCTGAGCAGTGCACACAGATATGGTATGTGACTGTCTTGTACTCCTGGCTCCTGCTATAACCTATAACTGGCACTGCAGTGCTCCCCAGTCTCCCCCACAATTATAAGCTGTGTGAGCTGAGCACAGTCAGATATATAATATATACAGTAGATGATGCAGGCATGCAGCACACTGGGCTGAGCAGTGCACACAGATATGGTATGTGACTGAGTCACTGTGTGTACCGTTTTTTTCAGGCAGAGAACGGATATATTAAATAAAACAACTGCACTGCTGGTGGTCACTGTGGTCAGTCACTAAACTCTGCACTCTCTTCTACAGTATCAGCCTCAGGTCAATCTCTCTCTCTCTCTCCTAATCTAAATGGAGAGGACGCCAGCCACGTCCTCTCCCTATCAATCTCAATGCACGTGTGAAAATGGCGGCGACGCGCGGCTCCTTATATAGAATCCGAGTCTCGCGAGAATCCGACAGCGTCATGATGACGTTCGGGCGCGCTCGGGTTAACCGAGCAAGGCGGGAAGATCCGAGTCGCTCGGACCCGTGAAAAAAAACATGAAGTTCGTGCGGGTTCGGATTCAGAGAAACCGAACCCGCTCATCTCTAATTGATAGTTCTGACCAGAGGCAGAACTCTGGGAGCCAACAGAGTCATCTGCCGCCGGGCTCCTGCTCTGAAGGGGGGCACCTCTCCTCCCATTCTGTGACACCATTGAATTAAGTTAACTGATAGCTGTCGCTGTCTTTTCAGTGGCCGACTTCCTCACTGGTCCCTGCACCTTACATGTCACACCCTCTTTATTATACTGAATATACACATTTTACAAGTATCATACCCAGGATTAGAAACCACACCCTATTACACTGGAAGCAGACACCTTACTGATGAAGCTGTTTGCTCCTGTATAGGAAATATGAGAAGTTTAACTATACGAATATACTTCTCTGGCAATTACACGTAACTTCATATAGTTAGAATTCTCATGCTTCTTCTACACGAGCAAATAGCTCCATCAGTAAAGTGTCTGCTGTCAGTGTAACAGGTCATGGGTTCTAATCCTGGGTATGACTGCTAAGAAATGTGTGATTTAAAATAAAAGACAATTAAAGGTATAAATACAGTATATAAAAATTTTTCAGAACACTTCATAAACACACATACACACATATATATGCACAGTCATACATATATTTATCTTAACATAGGAAATAGGGGGGCACCAATATTTATCTTGCCTCCGGGCAACAGTGACGAACTTACGCCACTGGTTCTGACACATGGTTGAAGAAAACCATCTAATTTTTATGCCACAAGTGAAAAAAGTGTATACCTTGCAGAGATTATTGGTCATCCTGGGGGATGTACAAAAGATTTATGTATTTAAGGCAGCAAATAAAGAATCGGACATATCGGAAGCTAAGTAGCAGATGTATTAAGCCTGGAGAAGTGATAAGGTGGCAGGTGATAACACACCAAGCACACAGATCCTGTCATTTTGCAAACCCTGCCTGTAACCTGACAGTTAGGAGCTGATTGGCAAGTGCCTTATCACCTTCCACTTTATCACTTCTCCAAGCTTAATACATTTGCCCCAGTCCTTAAAAAAACAAACATACAGTAGGTGTCCTGAATTATCCACTGTTGCACAAATGCCAAATTCAGCAAATCATCAAGTCTTTTTTTGAAGGGCACAGTAGGGTCACCTTGCAACATCTAACATGTCATCTGATCAGCTAATTGTCTCCTCACTTCAGAAAAAAAATATATATATATACACAACAAAACAGGAAGGCGCTGATAGAGTAGTAATAGAGTTCCATTTGAATCTCAAACTGGGGTAATATGCATACTTTAATTTATAGATATAAAAATGGATCTATGTGTGTACTGTATGTATGTGACTATGGCCCTCATTCCGAGTTGTGCGCTCGCTAGCTGCCTTTAGCAGCATTGCACACGCTAGGCCGCCGCCCTCTGGGAGTGTATCTTAGCTTAGCAGAATAGCGAACAAAAGACTAGCAGAACTGCTACTAAATATTTTCTTGCGGTTTCTGAGTAGCATGGAAAAAAGAAAAAAGAAGAAGACTCTTGTTGGGAAGCACTCTGTATACAGATAACGTTGTACGACTAAATGTCACAATAGCTAACTAAAATACAATATTTTATTAATTCTCATTAAAATTAATTATTGAGGAGTTCAATGGGTGCCGATGTTTGTTAATTGGTGACATTGCGAAAATATAAAGAGAAATATATGAATTGTAAGGTACAAATGCCTAATTCAGGCCGAAGTGGGTATGTCTATAGTTTTGTTAGTAATCACACTCCAACTGCAGGACAACCTGTGATAATGAATTGCTCATTTATTGAAAATATGACCATCATTTATAAGCTGCTATATATCCCAAATGGGAATTTTAATCCTAGCAGATAGTAGAATCATAGGTCATAACCGAGATATAATGCAATGCTCTGTATTGGTGACAGATGGGTGGCAAATATTTGCAGTACCAGGGTGTTCCTTGGTAGTCTCCTATCCAAGTACTTAACCCGGCCCTCCACTGCTTGGCTTCCAAGATCAGATGAGATTGGGCATCTCCAGCGGGGTATGACCGCAGACCTTATGCTCACCCTTGTCACACTGTGTCCACAATTGGGTACAGACGGGAGCCAATTTGCATTGTTATATGAGCCACAGGTATCGGTACAGCTGATTTGATATGGAAATCAAATTTTTATCAAAAATGATAAGGTATGACAAAAGATTAAATACCCATCTAGGTTTTCACGGCTTAGTTTAGTCGCAGTATCAGTAGGAATAAACCTCTCAGCTGCATAGTTTATCGTGTATATAAAAATGAAACATTAGATCATAATAATATTTTAACTGTGCAGGAAAGGGAAACCTCCAAATCTGGTCTCCAAAACAGTGATGAACGTATGATATTACACTTTGAATTATGAAAATCAAAGAAGCAGGAAAACATAAACAATGAAACCTTCAGCTCTCATGACCAACCAGAAATTATTCTCAGGTAATAGACAAATAATAATAAATTGACACAGAGTGTGTTTTATATGATATATACGTGTCATAAGGAAATACTGAGATAATTATGGGTTTCTGCAGTGTAAAAAAGAGAGAGAGAGGGCGTTTATGTGCTAGATAAGGTCCAAAAATAGCAGACGTATCCACGTCCGTTTTTTAGATAGAGATATAGACCCCAAACAGGTTTGCATTAATTCCCTTGCTGGTGATAATTGATTGTCAGTAGTATAATAGTCTATGCACCATGTGGGTAAGATATTGTTAATACCAGTCCGTGCAATGAAAATGCACTGGTGCAAAAAAACATATGTATATACCAAACCTGGTGTACATTCATACAGTTCTAGTCCTACTTGTATATTGGGGGAGATCCTGGTATAAGGAAGGTGCCGGCCGCGTCTGCCCGCGTTCTGCCTGCTGCCGAGCTCCGGCTGCACTGTGCTTCCTGTTTGGCTGGTTCCCTTGGCGACGGACTTTGCCGAGAACGGCTCGTTGGGGTCACGTGTGCGCACCACGTGACCGTGAGGATGTAGTCTCCTTCCTGACGTACGTTTCGCAAGTAGCTTGGTCACAGGGCGTCAGTGGGTTCTAACCCTTGTTTATTCTTATATTGATAGTGCTGTTAGCTGATTGGTTCTTAATTAGTGATTGATAGATATACTGTCCTGTCATATTCGATATCAGACCTGCTGGTTCCCATTGGATAATATGTCATGATTGACAGTTTAAAGGACCATTCAGCATTTCATAGTAGACAGTCATATAGTTATTTTAAAAAAGAGCTTGTGAGATTAATTCAGGGAAATATTTACAAAAAATATATATTTACAAAAAATATATATATACAAAAAATAGGGATATAGAGATGATATAGATTATGAAAAACACTTAAAATGGAATGTAAATACCTTTGTCTATATACATACAGGTACATGAAGAGATGATATAATATAATGTAATAAGGTTGCAGATTGTTATATATATAGGTAAATCTATGTATGACACTTAGTGTGCCTGTGCCTGAAAAAGGGCAAATATATACATTATTAAGGGGAAATAATATTAAATTAGGATATTGCTAGAAAAATTAAAAGACAATTAGTTAGCGAATAAGTGACAGTGACTAATAAAGGTAAAAATGAAAATGAATTTATTAATAAAAGTGAGTATAGATATAAATAGAATAATATAATGAAAGTGAATAAATAAAATAAGAAATTTATAAAAATGTAGTGAAATAAAGTGAAGGGTCTATGTAATGGTATATGGATTGTGACAATTGTTTAGAATATAATAAAAAATCATTATGAGGGCATTGTGATGGAAATTATTATTTTTTACTACAAAAGGCATGTGTATGCACATACATTGATAAGCATATGTGTATATATATATATATATATATATATATATATATATATATATATATAAAAAATTGTGAAACAGTTGATTGTGAGCCCATGGTGCTGAAATATATATATATATATATATATATATATATATATATATATATAGAAAGAAAACAAAAATTATGATAGACTGGATGTGTATTTGGTGATACAGACTTTGACATTAAGTGTAATAGATTAGAAGTGACAATAGAGTATATAGGATGATTAAAAATAGTCAGTTAAAAAATAGATTAATATAGAAATTTTTAATAATGTATATATAAATAGATGGATCGATAAAAATTATTTAATTAGTGGCAGTGTTATAGAGTAAATTAAATTCATGAAATAATAAGGATTATTATCTTATTAAGATATCCTTTAGTGTCATGAGAAAATGTATTATTGGTGCTAGTGTTATATTAAAATCTGATTCTTAGGGAATAGGGGTATATAATATTTACTGGTTATTATCAATATTGTTCAGTAAACTTAACTTTTCATGTTAAGTAGTAAATGAAAAAAGGATTAAGATTAGGGGGAAGGGGGCAGAAAAAATTCATTCAGGACAGTGGAATTACTGTTTTAATTTAAGAAAACTCCATAGTTTATATTTTCATTCATCCCAAAAGGGTGGATAGTGCCCAATTTGAAGATCCACTCACATTCTTTCTTCAATAGGATAGCTGTCAAACTTCCACCACGTATTCCGAGTTTGATTTTTTCAAGTCCGAAGACCCTCAGGTCCTCCCATCTATTATCATGATGTTGGTAGAAATGGCGTGCTACCGTAGTGAGTGGTTTCATTTTTCTAATATCAGAGATGGCATTGCGTATGGTCCCAATGTGTTCTAAAACACGTTGTTTTAGTGGGCGAGTGGTCATACCCACATATTTCTTGTCACAGCTACATTTGATGCAGTAAATGACCCCTTCAGTTAGACAATTCATATAATCATTGATCTTGAATTCTGTCCCGTATTTATCTTTTACTTCCTTCACTGTTTCAATGTGTCTGCAAGCTTTGCATTTCCCACAGGGATATGTTCCTGTTGTAATAGTTTTCTTTGTGGGTATTCTTTGGAAATGACTTTGTACCAGTTGGTCTTTTAAATTTCTGGACCTCCGCCAACTCATAGAAACTCGTGGACCGAGTTTTTCTGATAAGTCTGAGTCAGCATGTAATACATGCCAATGTTTTTGTATCGCTTCACTTATCTCCCTCCATTCGTGGCAATAATTGCCCACAAATCTGATGATATTTGTGTTTTGTGCTGTCTCTTTTTTCTTGAAGATAATGTCATCCCTGGGGACAATTTGTGCATTCCGTGAGGCTTTTTTTATTGAGGTATTACTGTATCCTCTTTCACGTAGTCGTTGGGCCAGCTCTGTACTCTGTTTTTTAAAATTGTGATCATCTGAGCAATTCCTGCGAAGACGCAGGAATTCCCCTTTTGGTATATTTTCTATGGTGGGATGAAAATGTGAACTTGTCTGATGTAGTAGGGTATTAGTCGCCGTAGTTTTTCGGTACAGACTTGTGGCGATCATTCCCTCTGAGTCCTTGTATATCATTAGGTCCAAAAATGGTAACTCCGTCTGGCTGATGTTATGAGTTAGACGAAGATTAAGGTTGTTGTCATTGAGACGCTCTATGAACTGATGTAGTAGTTGTAGGTCCCCTTCCCATATCATAAAGATATCGTCTATATATCTCGTCCACATGATGATGTTAGATGTAAAATCATCATTGGTATCTTTGAAGACGAATTCTCTCTCCCACCATCCTAAAAATATTTTCCCATAAGTAGGTGCACAGGCCGCCCCCATAGCAGTACCTCGCGTTTGGAGGTAAAATCTATCATTGAATACGAAGAAATTATAATGCAGTACAAAGTGCAGCAATTTGATCAAAAAAGTATGAAATTCCTCCCACCCTTCGTCATGTAGAAAATATTCAACTGCTGCTATACCTTCTGTGTGGCCAATAGAGGTATATAATGCTTCTACGTCCAATGATACTAGGTATTGGTTGTCCTCCAATTTTACGTCATGAAGTTTCCTAAGCATGTCTGTTGTGTCTTGCATATATGAAGGAAGACCCAGTACAAGATGTCTAAGGTGTAGGTCCAAAAAAATGCTCGCCTTTTCAGTTAGTCCACCTATACCTGATACTATCGGTCTCCCAGGTGGGTTTAGAATATTTTTGTGCACTTTTGGCAACATGTAGTATGTAGGAATTTTCGGATTCTGAGTTTGTAGGTATTCATATTCTTGTCTCGTAATTGACCCTTGTTCTCGAGCCTGAGTAATAATCTTAGAGTAGACCAACATATAGTTACCTAGGGGGTTCAAAAGTATCCTTTTATAACAATCAGTAGATTCCAGTTGTCGTAGTGTTTCTTTGATATAGTCTGTTTTAGGCCAAATCACAATGTTGCCTCCCTTGTCCGAGGGCTTTATTATGACATCCTGCCATGTTTGTATCTCCCTCATGGCCTTTCTTTCTTGATATGTCATGTTTGAGTGGCGGAGATGTTTCTTGTTGGTATGAATTAGATCAAATTCTTTTGCAACCAGTTTCTGGAATACCTGAACTTCTGGACATATTTGTTCAGGTGGAAAATATGTAGACTTCTTCTTGATAGCAGGCCTGATAGGAGGTCTGTGGTCCATACGATTTGACACATATTGGTCTTGTTCTAATTCATATAGTGCAGCCAGTGCTTCTTCCTCCATTGCTTGTAAGTCTGAGGTTGCGGATTCCTCTATTTCGGGGGTTTCTCCCCTTGTGGTAATGGGAGATATTTTATCACTATAGAGTTTTGTCAATATTAATTTCCTTCCAAATAGTTTCAAGTCCTTTTCCCATCTGAACCTCTCAAAATGTCCTGTGGGAGAGAATGTCAGGCCTTTACTCAATATTGATTTTTGTGCATCTGTGAGTATGTGTTCAGAAAGATTAATGATTTTGAGTTTATTATCCTGTTGTTCATTTTCCACCTTAGTCAGTAAACTGGTAGTTGTCATCTCCTTTGTGTGTTTCGGGTCAGCGGGGGTGAGAAATCCCATTGCTGTTGACCTCTTCTTCCTCTTCCGCCCCCTCCTCGTCTTCCTCCTCTTTGTCTTCCTCGTGCCCTCCCTGTCCGGGGGTTCCCTAAAAAAGAAGAAGAAGAAGAAGAGGCAGAGGGGGAGGGATCGTATTGGCTGTTGCTTGCTTGTCCTCTGGAACCCAAATGTTTGTCGGGTATGTAATCAGTAGTATCTTCTGTTCCAGACGCTTCTGCCTCTGAGGATGAATAATCACCTGTATGTTGAGTTGTATTTCTTTTCCAGGTGGGCCTTTGCCATTTAAAGACTTTTCCCGAGGCAAAGTCCTTTTTATCCCTGACGTATTTGGTTCGTTTACGATCGATGATGGATTGTTCATATGCCTGTGTCACAATCCTGACTGTAGGTTTTATATTTGGTGACTTACCCCTGCCATCTGTCCTGGATCCTGTGTCTTTTCACTCACAGGGTTAAACAGCTTGTCAGTTTTCCTGAGTTCTCTGCCTGAGAGGTAATAGTTAATTAGCTCCACCTGTGGTGATCTCCTGTGTGAGGCTGAATTCAGTAATCTGAAGTTCAGGCTTCAGTGTTCTCTCGGCCTGCTAGGCCTCGCTGCACTTCACAGCCTCCTCTAGAGTAGTCACATGACAGTGACTTCACCTGACCCAGAGTTGTCCAATCCTCTGCCAGCCTGAGACTCTCTACATCACCTAATCCTGCCCACCAATCATCAGGGACCAGGAAGTATAAATCAGGAGGCTGAGTTGGAATCTGGGCCAGTTCCTCATGTCACATACAGCCTTGTGTGAGTCTTATGCTGAGCTCCCTTAAGGTAACCTTTGTACCTAAGTTCCTGTGGGAACTCTGTTCCCTTGTTACCGTTTGGTTTACTTGTGTGTTGCCATTTGATTTCATCATTTTTCCTGAGTCTCAATGTAAAGGCACAGCTGCAATGTTTCGTCTTAAAGGCACAGTACTGAATTCCGTGTTCTCCACTGAAAACCACAGAAGTCGTGTTTCAGTTTTACTACTGTTGTAGTTGGGATCTCCAGAGCTCAGTACCTCGTGCCTCAGCATCTCCGTGCTTCCAGCACCTCGTGCCTCAGCACCTCCGTGACTCAGTACCTCAGTGCCTCATCATCTCCGTACCTCAGTACCTCCGTGCCTCAGTACCTCCGTGCCTCAGTACCTCTGTGCCTCAGTACCTCCGTGCCTCAGTACCTCCATGCTTCCAGCACCTCCGTGCCTCAGTACCTCCGTGCCTCAGTACCTCCGTTCTTCCAGCACCTCCGTGCCTCAGTACCTCCGTGCTTCCAGCACCTCCGTGCCTCAGTACCTCCGTGCCTCAGCATCTCCGTGCCTCAGTACCTCCGTTCTTCCAGCACCTCCGTGCCTCTGTACCTCCGTGCTTCCAGCACCTCCGTGCCTCAGTACCTCCGTGCTTCCAGCACCTCCGTGCCTCAGTACCTCCGTGCTTCCAGCCCCAGTGCCTCTACGCACCTCAGTGTCCCCAAGCACCTCAGTGTCCTCAAGCACCTCAGTGTCCTCAAGCACCTCAGTGTCCTCAAGCACCTCAGTGTCTCCAAGCACCCCTTGCCCTTTAGCACAGTTGAACCTGGTATTCTTCACTGATTCATCAGCGCCTTTCCAGTTCTGTCTTTCAGGAGACCTTCAGCGCCCCCACGTGCTTCCTGTCTGCCGACCTAATCCTGTATGAGGAGAGCCTAGATTCGGCCATCTCTGCCGCGGTTCCTCTTCCCAGTCATCGGAAGAATACTCGAGTCCACAACATTTCCAAACCAGGTCAGTGGTAGTATTCACATAATCCTCCAGTCGCCTGCACAGACTTCACTACACCGGGTTCACAAAAACCTCAGTCATGACAGTAGGAACTGGCCACATGGACCCGGCCGAAAGTGTTTGTCTGACGCATGACCTCCTAAGCAATATTGCAGGACGCTTGGGAGGTCTGGAGTCGACTCAGCATCGATTGGCACAGTGTCTGCAGCGGAATTCGTCCTCCAGAGATTCTATGACCTTCTGCTCTAAGACTCCTGACCAACTGCAGATTTTCTACCAGATGTTACTACAGTTACAAGAACTTTTGCCTAGTATTCTCTCTGTGATGCCTGATCTCCTCAGGAATACTACCAACGTTGTTGATCCTGTTTTGTCCCATTCAGTTAATAGAGTCTCTTCCTCTGCGCAAGGGAAAGTTTTTCATCAGAGCTATCCACGGCCCAAGCTCTCTGAAGCTGAACGTCAGCGGCGTAAGGAGCTACATCTCTGTCTTTACTGTGGAAATTCTGGTCATTTTGTTAAAGACTGTATTCTTCGCAAGCCAGGTAATAGTGACAAATCTCAGTATCATAGTGCTCATGTCTACAAGTCATCCACAGTATCCGATCCATCTGCTGCTGACGGGGGTATCAAGAAGTCTACTCTTCTGAGAGAGACTCAAATTTATGACTGGGGTCCGGTGGTTAAAAGACCTTATCCCAAGTTGGGTGTCCAGAGAAGAATGTTCAAGCCATTTACAGTCACAGAGGAGTCCGTGTCCACAGCCCCAGGAGGGGCGTCTTCAGAGCGTCCAGCCCCAGGAGGGGCGTCTTCAGAGCGTCCAGCCCCAGGAGGGGCGTCTTCAGAGCGTCCAGCCCCAGGAGGGGCGTCTTCAGAGAGTCCAGCCCCAGTGAGGGGTTCAGAGCGCCCAGCCCCAGAGAGTCTACAGAGTGCTGCCCAGCCAGAGATTCTACAGAGTGCTGCCCAGCCAGAGATTCTACAGAGTGCTGCCCAGCCAGAGAGTCTACAGAGTGCTGCCCAGCCAGAGAGTCTACAGAGTGCTGCCCAGCCAGAGAGTCTACAGAGTGCTGCCCAGCCAGAGAGTCTACAGAGTGCTGCCCAGCCAGAGAGTCTACAGAGGGCTGCCCAGCCAGAGAGTCTACAGAGTGCTGCCCAGCCCCGTGAAGAGGGGGCTCTTGCCTCAGCCCAGCCCCGTGAAGAGGGGGCTCTTGCCTCAGCCCAGCCCCGTGAAGAGGGGGCTCTTGCCTCAGCCCAGCCCCGTGAAGAGGGGGCTCTTGCCTCAGCCCAGCCCCGTGAAGTGGGGGCTCTTGCCTCAGCCCAGCCCTGTGAAGAAAGGGCTCAGTCCGTCCCGGTTCCAGCCGGTCCAGCAATACTCCAGGCCCAGCCTGGTCAGTCCGTCCCGGTTCCAGCCGGTCCAGCAATACTCCAGGCCCAGCCTGGTCAGTCCGTCCCGGTTCCAGCCGGTCCAGCAATACTCCAGGCTCCGCCTGGTCAGTCCGTCCCGGTTCCAGCCGGTCCAGCAATACTCCAGGCCCAGCTTGGCCAGTCCGTTCCGGTTCCAGCCGGTCCATCAATACTCCAGGCTCCGCCTGGTCAGTCCGTCCCGGTTCCAGCCGGTCCAGCAATACTCCAGGACCAGCCTGGTCCGTCTCCTTTGGCTCCAGCCAATTCAAGTATCCTCGGATCCAATCCAGTCCTACTCGTCCAGCCAAAGCTTTCTTCAGTTTCATCCTCTAAGCTTTCGTCTGATGGTTTTCCACCTATTTACTTTGATGGAGATTTATTGCAATATGCCGCTCTGGTTGAACAATTTCTCTCTCGGATGGAGTCTGATCCTTCAGGTGCAGTAACTCTTTCCAACGTTACTCGATATCTGTTCCTGGCATTCAGAGGAAGAGCTTTGGAGTGGGCCAACATGCTCTTTGAAAGTAATGATCCTGTGTTCCATGACTTACAGACTTTCAGTAACGCTGTAGTTAAAGAATTTAGTCCCAAACCTTTGGAATCTGCATCAACGAAGGTCCTAAATTCTTCTGTATGAATTTCTCAAGTTCCTCTAAGATTCAAGATGGGTGTCCGGAGTCCACCCTTGAAGAGGGGGATACTGTCACAATCCTGACTGTAGGTTTTATATTTGGTGACTTACCCCTGCCATCTGTCCTGGATCCTGTGTCTTTTCACTCACGGAGTTAAACAGCTTGTCAGTTTTCCTGAGTTCTCTGCCTGAGAGGTAATAGTTAATTAGCTCCACCTGTGGTGATCTCCTGTGTGAGGCTGAATTCAGTAATCTGAAGTTCAGGCTTCAGTGTTCTCTCGGCCTGCTAGGCCTCGCTGCACTTCACAGCCTCCTCTAGAGTAGTCACATGACAGTGACTTCACCTGACCCAGAGTTGTCCAATCCTCTGCCAGCCTGAGACTCTCTACATCACCTAATCCTGCCCACCAATCATCAGGGACCAGGAAGTATAAATCAGGAGGCTGAGTTGGAATCTGGGCCAGTTCCTCATGTCACATACAGCCTTGTGTGAGTCTTATGCTGAGCTCCCTTAAGGTAACCTTTGTACCTAAGTTCCTGTGGGAACTCTGTTCCCTTGTTACCGTTTGGTTTACTTGTGTGTTGCCATTTGATTTCATCATTTTCCCTGAGTCTCAATGTAAAGGCACAGCTGCAATGTTTCGTCTTAAAGGCACAGTGCTGAATTCCGTGTTCTCCACTGAAAACCACAGAAGTCGTGTTTCAGTTTTACTACTGTTGTAGTTGGGATCTCCAGAGCTCAGTACCTCGTGCCTCAGCATCTCCGTGCTTCCAGCACCTCGTGCCTCAGCACCTCAGTGACTCAGTACCTCAGTGCCTCAGTACCTCAGTGCCTCAGTACCTCCGTGCCTCAGTACCTCCATGCCTCAGTACCTCTGTGCCTCAGTACCTCCGTGCCTCAGTACCTCCATGCTTCCAGCACCTCCGTGCCTCAGTACCTCCGTGCCTCAGCATCTCCGTGCCTCAGTACCTCCGTTCTTCCAGCACCTCCATGCCTCAGTACCTCCGTGCTTCCAGCACCTCCGTGCCTCAGTACCTCAGCATCTCCGTGCCTCAGTACCTCCGTTCTTCCAGCACCTCCGTGCCTCTGTACCTCCGTGCTTCCAGCACCTCCGTGCCTCAGTACCTCCGTGCTTCCAGCGCCTCAGTACCTCCGTGCTTCCAGCCCCAGTGCCTCTACGCACCTCAGTGTCCCCAAGCACCTCAGTGTCCTCAAGCACCTCAGTGTCCTCAAGCACCTCAGTGTCCTCAAGCACCTCAGTGTCCTCAAGCACCTCAGTGTCTCCAAGCACCCCGTGCCCTTTAGCACAGTTGAACCTGGTATTCTTCACTGATTCATCAGCGCCTTTCCAGTTCTGTCTTTCAGGAGACCTTCAGCGCCCCCACGTGCTTCCTGTCTGCCGACCTAATCCTGTATGAGGAGAGCCTAGATTCGGCCATCTCTGCCGCGGTTCCTCTTCCCAGTCATCGGAAGAATACTCGAGTCCACAACATTTCCAAACCAGGTCAGTGGTAGTATTCACATAATCCTCCAGTCGCCCGCACAGACTTCACTACACCGGGTTCACAAAAACCTCAGTCATGACAGCCTGTAATTCTTGTTTATTGTGTTCAAAGCACTTCTGGAATTGTAAATCCTTTTCCCAAGTTTCTAATTTTTTACCTAGGTCTTCCAGATCACGCTCGCATTCTTCCAGTATCAGGTTATTATGTTTAGTTAAAATGTTCATAAGATCACTTGAACATTTGAGGAGAGTATTTTCCCATTCCTTCTTTAAATTCTCGCTCGCTAAGTCGAATGCCGGGAAAATTCTTGGACGGAGGCCTCTAGGTGATATTTTGTTTTTAATGTAGTTTTCCAAAGTTGTAAGGTCCCAGGTGGTCCTAATTTGTTTTCGTAGCAGCACATTTAATTTGTGAAAGTCAGATTCCCAACTGATATGGGGTTCATTATCTATAATTTCACTTGGGAAGATATCATCTAAATTATCCCTATTTTTGCGTCTTGAACTCAGCTCTTGTTTAAGATTAAAACTCATATTTCATGAGAGAACTCCCGAAAAAAGGAAAGAGAAAAATAGGGAACAGAGATTTCCTAAAGAAGGAATATCCGTTGCCTTTATATCACCGTGCAGGTATTTCCGAGAAGACTGGAGACCAGTCACAAATACAGTAGATTGAGAAACAAAAAAATTGGAAACCGCACTGGTATAATTGGTGTATGTGTATAATGATGGTTATCTGTATAAACTGATAAATAAATTTAAGGTTCAAATCCTTATTTTGGGGAGCAGATACTTCAGGCAACACATTCCTTATTTTTGTGTATCAAAAAAGTTACCCATCAGTGGTGCTCCCCCGAGTCAGTTATTCATAGTGAGAACATGGAAAAAAGAAAAAAGAAGAAGACTCTTGTTGGGAAGCACTCTGTATACAGATAACGTTGTACGACTAAATGTCACAATAGCTAACTAAAATACAATATTTTATTAATTCTCATTAAAATTAATTATTGAGGAGTTCAATGGGTGCCGATGTTTGTTAATTGGTGACATTGCGAAAATATAAAGAGAAATATATGAATTGTAAGGTACAAATGCCTAATTCAGGCCGAAGTGGGTATGTCTATAGTTTTGTTAGTAATCACACTCCAACTGCAGGACAACCTGTGATAATGAATTGCTCATTTATTGAAAATATGACCATCATTTATAAGCTGCTATATATCCCAAATGGGAATTTTAATCCTAGCAGATAGTAGAATCATAGGTCATAACCGAGATATAATGCAATGCTCTGTATTGGTGACAGATGGGTGGCAAATATTTTTTAACTATGACTATTTTTAATCATCCTATATACTCTATTGTCACTTCTAATCTATTACACTTAATGTCAAAGTCTGTATCACCAAATACACATCCAGTCTATCATAATTTTTGTTTTCTTTCTATATATATATATGTATATATATATATATATATATATATTTCAGCACCATGGGCTCACAATCAACTGTTTCACAATTTTTTATATATATATATATATATATATATATATATATATATATATATATATATATATACATATGCTTATCAATGTATGTGCATACACATGCCTTTTGTAGTAAAAAATAATAATTTCCATCACAATGCCCTCATAATGATTTTTTAATATTATATTCTAAACAATTGTCACAATCCATATATCATTACATAGACCCTTCACTTTATTTCACTACATTTTTATAAATTTCTTATTTTATTTATTCACTTTCATTATATTATTCTATTTATATCTATACTCACTTTTATTAATAAATTCATTTTCATTTTTACCTTTATTAGTCACTGTCACTTATTCGCTAACTAATTGTCTTTTAATTTTTCTAGCAATATCCTAATTTAATATTATTTCCCCTTAATAATGTATATATTTGCCCTTTTTCAGGCACAGGCACACTAAGTGTCATACATAGATTTACCTATATATATAACAATCTGCAACCTTATTACATTATATTATATCATCTCTTCATGTACCTGTATGTATATAGACAAAGGTATTTACATTCCATTTTAAGTGTTTTTCATAATCTATATCATCTCTATATCCCTATTTTTTGTATATATATATTTTTTGTAAATATATATTTTTTGTAAATATTTCCCTGAATTAATCTCACAAGCTCTTTTTTAAAATAACTATATGACTGTCTACTATGAAATGCTGAATGGTCCTTTAAACTGTCAATCATGACATATTATCCAATGGGAACCAGCAGGTCTGATATCGAATATGACAGGACCGTATATCTATCAATCACTAATTAAGAACCAATCAGCTAACAGCACTATCAATATAAGAATAAACAAGGGTTAGAACCCACTGACGCCCTGTGACCAAGCTACTTGCGAAACGTACGTCAGGAAGGAGACTACATCCTCACGGTCACGTGGTGCGCACACGTGACCGCAACGAGCCGTTCTCGGCAAAGTCCGTCGCCAAGGGAACCAGCCAAACAGGAAGCACAGTGCGGCCGGAGCTCGGCAGCAGGCAGAACGCGGGCAGACGCGGCCGGCACCTTCCTTATACCAGGATCTCCCCCAATATACAAGTAGGACTAGAACTGTATGAATGTACACCAGGTTTGGTATATACATATGTTTTTTTGCACCAGTGCATTTTCATTGCACGGACTGGTATTAACAATATCTTACCCACATGGTGCATAGACTATTATACTACTGACAATCAATTATCACCAGCAAGGGAATTAATGCAAACCTGTTTGGGGTCTATATCTCTATCTAAAAAACGGACGTGGATACGTCTGCTATTTTTGGACCTTATCTAGCACATAAACGCCCTCTCTCTCTCTTTTTTACACTGCAGAAACCCATAATTATCTCAGTATTTCCTTATGACACGTATATATCATATAAAACACACTCTGTGTCAATTTATTATTATTTGTCTATTACCTGAGAATAATTTCTGGTTGGTCATGAGAGCTGAAGGTTTCATTGTTTATGTTTTCCTGCTTCTTTGATTTTCATAATTCAAAGTGTAATATCATACGTTCATCACTGTTTTGGAGACCAGATTTGGAGGTTTCCCTTTCCTGCACAGTTAAAATATTATTATGATCTAATGTTTCATTTTTATATACACGATAAACTATGCAGCTGAGAGGTTTATTCCTACTGATACTGCGACTAAACTAAGCCGTGAAAACCTAGATGGGTATTTAATCTTTTGTCATACCTTATCATTTTTGATAAAAATTTGATTTCCATATCAAATCAGCTGTACCGATACCTGTGGCTCATATAACAATGCAAATTGGCTCCCGTCTGTACCCAATTGTGGACACAGTGTGACAAGGGTGAGCATAAGGTCTGCGGTCATACCCCGCTGGAGATGCCCAATCTCATCTGATCTTGGAAGCCAAGCAGTGGAGGGCCGGGTTAAGTACTTGGATAGGAGACTACCAAGGAACACCCTGGTACTGCAAATATTTGCCACCCATCTGTCACCAATACAGAGCATTGCATTATATCTCGGTTATGACCTATGATTCTACTATCTACTAGGATTAAAATTCCCATTTGGGATATATAGCAGCTTATAAATGATGGTCATATTTTCAATAAATGAGCAATTCATTATCACAGGTTGTCCTGCAGTTGGAGTGTGATTACTAACAAAACTATAGACATACCCACTTCGGCCTGAATTAGGCATTTGTACCTTACAATTCATATATTTCTCTTTATATTTTCGCAATGTCACCAATTAACAAACATCGGCACCCATTGAACTCCTCAATAATAAATTTTAATGAGAATTAATAAAATATTGTATTTTAGTTAGCTATTGTGACATTTAGTCGTACAACGTTATCTGTATACAGAGTGCTTCCCAACAAGAGTCTTCTTCTTTTTTCTTTTTTCCATGTTCTCACTATGAATAACTGACTCGGGGGAGCACCACTGATGGGTAGCTTTTTTGATACACAAAAATAAGGAATGTGTTGCCTGAAGTATCTGCTCCCCAAAATAAGGATTTGAACCTTAAATTTATTTATCAGTTTATACAGATAACCATCATTATACACATACACCAATTATACCAGTGCGGTTTCCAATTTTTTTGTTTCTCAATCTACTGTATTTGTGACTGGTCTCCAGTCTTCTCGGAAATACCTGCACGGTGATATAAAGGCAACGGATATTCCTTCTTTAGGAAATCTCTGTTCCCTATTTTTCTCTTTCCTTTTTTCGGGAGTTCTCTCATGAAATATGAGTTTTAATCTTAAACAAGAGCTGAGTTCAAGACGCAAAAATAGGGATAATTTAGATGATATCTTCCCAAGTGAAATTATAGATAATGAACCCCATATCAGTTGGGAATCTGACTTTCACAAATTAAATGTGCTGCTACGAAAACAAATTAGGACCACCTGGGACCTTACAACTTTGGAAAACTACATTAAAAACAAAATATCACCTAGAGGCCTCCGTCCAAGAATTTTCCCGGCATTCGACTTAGCGAGCGAGAATTTAAAGAAGGAATGGGAAAATACTCTCCTCAAATGTTCAAGTGATCTTATGAACATTTTAACTAAACATAATAACCTGATACTGGAAGAATGCGAGCGTGATCTGGAAGACCTAGGTAAAAAATTAGAAACTTGGGAAAAGGATTTACAATTCCAGAAGTGCTTTGAACACAATAAACAAGAATTACAGGCATATGAACAATCCATCATCGATCGTAAACGAACCAAATACGTCAGGGATAAAAAGGACTTTGCCTCGGGAAAAGTCTTTAAATGGCAAAGGCCCACCTGGAAAAGAAATACAACTCAACATACAGGTGATTATTCATCCTCAGAGGCAGAAGCGTCTGGAACAGAAGATACTACTGATTACATACCCGACAAACATTTGGGTTCCAGAGGACAAGCAAGCAACAGCCAATACGATCCCTCCCCCTCTGCCTCTTCTTCTTCTTCTTCTTTTTTAGGGAACCCCCGGACAGGGAGGGCACGAGGAAGACAAAGAGGAGGAAGACGAGGAGGGGGCGGAAGAGGAAGAAGAGGTCAACAGCAATGGGATTTCTCACCCCCGCTGACCCGAAACACACAAAGGAGATGACAACTACCAGTTTACTGACTAAGGTGGAAAATGAACAACAGGATAATAAACTCAAAATCATTAATCTTTCTGAACACATACTCACAGATGCACAAAAAACAATATTGAGTAAAGGCCTGACATTCTCTCCCACAGGACATTTTGAGAGGTTCAGATGGGAAAAGGACTTGAAACTATTTGGAAGGAAATTAATATTGACAAAACTCTATAGTGATAAAATATCTCCCATTACCACAAGGGGAGAAACCCCCGAAATAGAGGAATCCGCAACCTCAGACTTACAAGCAATGGAGGAAGAAGCACTGGCTGCACTATATGAATTAGAACAAGACCAATATGTGTCAAATCGTATGGACCACAGACCTCCTATCAGGCCTGCTATCAAGAAGAAGTCTACATATTTTCCACCTGAACAAATATGTCCAGAAGTTCAGGTATTCCAGAAACTGGTTGCAAAAGAATTTGATCTAATTCATACCAACAAGAAACATCTCCGCCACTCAAACATGACATATCAAGAAAGAAAGGCCATGAGGGAGATACAAACATGGCAGGATGTCATAATAAAGCCCTCGGACAAGGGAGGCAACATTGTGATTTGGCCTAAAACAGACTATATCAAAGAAGCACTACGACAACTGGAATCTACTGATTGTTATAAAAGGATACTTTTGAACCCCCTGGGTAACTATATGTTGGTCTACTCTAAGATTATTACTCAGGCTCGAGAACAAGGGTCAATTACGAGACAAGAATATGAATACCTACAAACTCAGAATCCGAAAATTCCTACATACTACATGTTGCCAAAAGTGCACAAAAATATTCTAAACCCACCTGGGAGACCGATAGTATCAGGTATAGGTGGACTAACTGAAAAGGCGAGCATTTTTTTGGACCTACACCTTAGACATCTTGTACATGGTCTTCCTTCATATATACAAGACACAGCAGACATGCTTAGGAAACTTCATGACGTAAAATTGGAGGACAACCAATACCTAGTATCATTGGACGTAGAAGCATTATATACCTCTATTGGCCACACAGAAGGTATAGCAGCAGTTGAATATTTTCTACATGACGAAGGCTGGGAGGAATTTCATACTTTTTTGATCAAATTGCTGCACTTTGTACTGCATTATAATTTCTTCGTATTCAATGATAGATTTTACCTCCAAACGCGAGGTACTGCTATGGGGGCGGCCTGTGCACCTACTTATGCGAACATCTTTTTAGGATGGTGGGAGAGAGAATTCGTCTTCAAAGATACCAATGATGATTTTACATCTAACATCATCATGTGGACGAGATATATAGACGATATCTTTATGATATGGGAAGGGGACCTACAACTACTACATCAGTTCATAGAGCGTCTCAATGACAACAACCTTAATCTTCGTCTAACTCATAACATCAGCCAGACGGAGTTACCATTTTTGGACCTAATGATATACAAGGACTCAGAGGGAATGATCGCCACAAGTCTGTACCGAAAAACTACGGCGACTAATACCCTACTACATCAGACAAGTTCACATTTTCATCCCACCATAGAAAATATACCAAAAGGGGAATTCCTGCGTCTTCGCAGGAATTGCTCAGATGATCACAATTTTAAAAAACAGAGTACAGAGCTGGCCCAACGACTACGTGAAAGAGGATACAGTAATACCTCAATAAAAAAAGCCTCACGGAATGCACAAATTGTCCCCAGGGATGACATTATCTTCAAGAAAAAAGAGACAGCACAAAACACAAATACTGTATCATCAGATTTGTGGGCAATTATTGCCACGAATGGAGGGAGATAAGTGAAGCGATACAAAAACATTGGCATGTATTACATGCTGACTCAGACTTATCAGAAAAACTCGGTCCACGAGTTTCTATGAGTTGGCGGAGGTCCAGAAATTTAAAAGACCAACTGGTACAAAGTCATTTCCAAAGAATACCCACAAAGAAAACTATTACAACAGGAACATATCCCTGTGGGAAATGCAAAGCTTGCAGACACATTGAAACAGTGAAGGAAGTAAAAGATAAATACGGGACAGAATTCAAGATCAATGATTATATGAATTGTCTAACTGAAGGGGTCATTTACTGCATCAAATGTAGCTGTGACAAGAAATATGTGGGTATGACCACTCGCCCACTAAAACAACGTGTTTTAGAACACATTGGGACCATACGCAATGCCATCTCTGATAAAAGAAAAATGAAACCACTCACTACGGTAGCACGCCATTTCTACCAACATCATGATAATAGATGGGAGGACCTGAGGGTCTTCGGACTTGAAAAAAATCAAACTCGGAATACGTGGTGGAAGTTTGACAGCTATCCTATTGAAGAAAGAATGTGAGTGGATCTTCAAATTGGGCACTATCCACCCTTTTGGGATGAATGAAAATATAAACTATGGAGTTTTCTTAAATTAAAACAGTAATTCCACTGTCCTGAATGAATTTTTTCTGCCCCCTTCCCCCTAATCTTAATCCTTTTTTCATTTACTACTTAACATGAAAAGTTTAAGTTTACTGAACAATATTGATAATAACCAGTAAATATTATATACCCCTATTCCCTAAGAATCAGATTTTAATATAACACTAGCACCAATAATAAATTTTCTCATGACACTAAAGGATATCTTAATAAGATAATAATCCTTATTATTTCATGAATTTAATTTACTCTATAACACTGCCACTAATTAAATAATTTTTATCGATCCATCTATTTATATATACATTATTAAAAATGTCTATATTAATCTATTTTTTAACTATGACTATTTTTAATCATCCTATATACTCTATTGTCACTTCTAATCTATTACACTTAATGTCAAAGTCTGTATCACCAAATACACATCCAGTCTATCATAATTTTTGTTTTCTTTCTATATATATGTATATATATATATATATATTTCAGCACCATGGGCTCACAATCAACTGTTTCACAATTTTTATATATATATATATATATATATATATATATACATATGCTTATCAATGTATGTGCATACACATGCCTTTTGTAGTAAAAAATTATAATTTCCATCACAAAGCCCTCATAATGATTTTTTAATATTATATTCTAAACAATTGTCACAATCCATATACCATTACATAGACCCTTCACTTTATTTCACTACATTTTTATAAATTTCTTATTTTATTTATTCACTTTCATTATATTATTCTATTTATATCTATACTCACTTTTATTAATAAATTCATTTTCATTTTTACCTTTATTAGTCACTGTCACTTATTCGCTAACTAATTGTCTTTTAATTTTTCTAGCAATATCCTAATTTAATATTATTTCCCCTTAATAATGTATATATTTGCCCTTTTTCAGGCACAGGCACACTAAGTGTCATACATAGATTTACCTATATATATAACAATCTGCAACCTTATTACATTATATTATATCATCTCTTCATGTACCTGTATGTATATAGACAAAGGTATTTACATTCCATTTTAAGTGTTTTTCATAATCTATATCATCTCTATATCCCTATTTTTTGTATATATATATTTTTTGTAAATATATATTTTTTGTAAATATTTCCCTGAATTAATCTCACAAGCTCTTTTTTAAAATAACTATATGACTGTCTACTATGAAATGCTGAATGGTCCTTTAAACTGTCAATCATGACATATTATCCAATGGGAACCAGCAGGTCTGATATCGAATATGACAGGACAGTATATCTATCAATCACTAATTAAGAACCAATCAGCTAACAGCACTATCAATATAAGAATAAACAAGGGTTAGAACCCACTGACGCCCTGTGACCAAGCTACTTGCGAAACGTACGTCAGGAAGGAGACTACATCCTCACGGTCACGTGGTGCGCACACGTGACCCCAACGAGCCGTTCTCGGCAAAGTCCGTCGCCAAGGGAACCAGCCAAACAGGAAGCACAGTGCAGCCGGAGCTCGGCAGCAGGCAGAACGCGGGCAGACGCGGCCGGCACCTTCCTTATACCAGGATCTCCCCCAATATACAAGTAGGACTAGAACTGTATGAATGTACACCAGGTTTGGTATATACATATGTTTTTTTGCACCAGTGCATTTTCATTGCACGGACTGGTATTAACAATATCTTACCCACATGGTGCATAGACTATTATACTACTGACAATCAATTATCACCAGCAAGGGAATTAATGCAAACCTGTTTGGGGTCTATATCTCTATCTAAAAAACGGACGTGGATACGTCTGCTATTTTTGGACCTTATCTAGCACATAAACACCCTCTCTCTCTCTTTTTTACACTGCAGAAACCCATAATTATCTCAGTATTTCCTTATGACACGTATATATCATATAAAACACACTCTGTGTCAATTTATTATTATTTGTCTATTACCTGAGAATAATTTCTGGTTGGTCATGAGAGCTGAAGGTTTCATTGTTTATGTTTTCCTGCTTCTTTGATTTTCATAATTCAAAGTGTAATATCATACGTTCATCACTGTTTTGGAGACCAGATTTGGAGGTTTCCCTTTCCTGCACAGTTAAAATATTATTATGATCTAATGTTTCATTTTTATATACACGATAAACTATGCAGCTGAGAGGTTTATTCCTACTGATACTGCGACTAAACTAAGCCGTGAAAACCTAGATGGGTATTTAATCTTTTGTCATACCTTATCATTTTTGATAAAAATTTGATTTCCATATCAAATCAGCTGTACCGATACCTGTGGCTCATATAACAATGCAAATTGGCTCCCGTCTGTACCCAATTGTGGACACAGTGTGACAAGGGTGAGCATAAGGTCTGCGGTCATACCCCGCTGGAGATGCCCAATCTCATCTGATCTTGGAAGCCAAGCAGTGGAGGGCCGGGTTAAGTACTTGGATAGGAGACTACCAAGGAACACCCTGGTACTGCAAATATTTGCCACCCATCTGTCACCAATACAGAGCATTGCATTATATCTCGGTTATGACCTATGATTCTACTATCTGCTAGGATTAAAATTCCCATTTGGGATATATAGCAGCTTATAAATGATGGTCATATTTTCAATAAATGAGCAATTCATTATCACAGGTTGTCCTGCAGTTGGAGTGTGATTACTAACAAAACTATAGACATACCCACTTCGGCCTGAATTAGGCATTTGTACCTTACAATTCATATATTTCTCTTTATATTTTCGCAATGTCACCAATTAACAAACATCGGCACCCATTGAACTCCTCAATAATTAATTTTAATGAGAATTAATAAAATATTGTATTTTAGTTAGCTATTGTGACATTTAGTCGTACAACGTTATCTGTATACAGAGTGCTTCCCAACAAGAGTCTTCTTCTTTTTTCTTCTTTTTTCCATGTTCTCACTATGAATAACTGACTCGGGGGAGCACCACTGATGGGTAGCTTTTTTGATACACAAAAATAAGGAATGTGTTGCCTGAAGTATCTGCTCCCCAAAATAAGGATTTGAACCTTAAATTTATTTATCAGTTTATACAGATAACCATCATTATACACATACACCAATTATACCAGTGCGGTTTCCAATTTTTTTGTTTCTCAATCTACAGGTTTCTGAGTAGCTCCAGACCTACTCCTAGATTGCGATCAGCTCGGTCCGCTTAGTTCCTGGTTTGACGTCACAAACACGCCCTGCGTTCAGCCAGCCACTCCCCCGTTACTCCAGACACTCCCACGATTTTACCTGACACGCCTGCGTTTTTTAGCACACTCCCGGAAAACGCTCAGTTACCACCCAGAAATGCCCCTTTCCTGTCAATCACTCACCGATCAGCAGTGCGACTGAAAAGCGCCGCACAGACAACAGCAAAACTGCTAAGATTTTAGTTAAATAACTAAGCGCATGCGTGCTGCGTACCATGCGCATGCGCATTTAGCAACAAATCGCAGCATAGCGAAAATCGGCAAAGAGCGAACAACTCGGAATGACCACCTATGTGTGTTTGTGTGTATGTATGTTCCAGCATAACTCTGAAATGCCTGGAGCAATTTACACCAATCTTGGTACACATATGACTTACAATCTGGAAAGAAATACTGTAGGGGTAAGACACCCCTAGCACCCCTGGGGGTGGGGGTGGGAAGGGGGTGACATGTAAAAATCCATAGTTTCTGACATAACTGGAATGCATGGAGCAATTTACACCAAACTTGGTACACATATGACGTACAATCTGGAAAAATAGGATTTAATTACCTACCGGTAAATCCTTTTCTCGTAGTCCGTAGAGGATGCTGGGGTCCATATTAGTACCATGGGGTATAGACGGGTCCACCAGGAGCCATTGGCACTTTTAGAGTTTAATAGTGTGGGCTGGCTCCTCCCTCTATGCCCCTCCTGCCAGACTCAGTCTAGAAACTGTGCCCGAGGAGACAACATACTTTGAGAGAAGGAATTACACAGATAGTGGCGAGATACAAATCCGGTTAATATGCCGGAAAACTCAGCAACAGTTGAAACAGTACTGAAACAGTAAATAACGCAGAACTTACCTAGGAACCAGGCAGTACTGAACTATAAAACCAATGCAGGAAAACAAAGCGCTGGGCGGGTGCCCAGCTTCCTCTACGGACTACGAGAAAAGGATTTACCGTAGGTAATTAAAATCCTATTTTCTCTTACGTCCTAGAGGATGCTCGGGTCCATATTAGAACCATGGGGATGTACCAAAGCTCCCAGTACGGGAGGGAGAGCGCGGAGGCTCCTGCAACACTGCTTGACCAAACTTGAGGTCATCAGCAGCCAAAGTATCGAACTGGTAAAACTTAGCAAACGTGTTCGAACCAGCTCGGCAAAGCTGTAAAGCCGAGACACCCCGGGCAGCCGCCCCAGGAAGAACTCACTTTACGAGTAGAGTGGGCCTTAACCGATTTCGGACATGGCAATCCTGCTGTAGAATACGCATTCTGGATAGTGAACCTGATCCAGCGCGAAATCGACTGCTTAGAAGTAGGACACCCAATTTTCTTGGGATCGTAGAGGACAAAGAGAGAGTCAGTTTTTCTATGACGAGCTGTCCTCTTCACATAGATCTTCAAAGCCCTGACAACATCCAAAGCCTTTGAAGCAATTGAGGAGTCAGTAGCCACTGGCACCACAACAGGTTGGTTGATATGGAAAGCCGATACAACCTTAGGCAGGAACTGTGGACGAGTCCTAAGTTCCGGCCTGTCTTCATGGAAGATCAGATAAGGGCTTTTAGAAGATAAAGCCCCCAATTCCGACACGCGTCGGGCAGAAGCCAAGGCCAACAAAGTTACCGCCTTCCACGTGAGAAACTTAATGTCAGCCTCCAGTAGAGGCTCAAACCAAGCTGATAGTAGGAACTGCAACACCACATCTAGATCCCAGGGTGCCGTTGGCGCCACAAAGGGAGGCTGGATGTGCAGAACCCCTTTCAAAAAGGTCTGAACCTCAGGGAGGACAGCCAAATGTTTTTGAAAAAAGATGGACAAAGCAG
Source organism: Pseudophryne corroboree (assembly GCF_028390025.1). NCBI lineage: Eukaryota > Metazoa > Chordata > Amphibia > Anura > Myobatrachidae > Pseudophryne > Pseudophryne corroboree. The sequence continues at coordinate 236,918,461 of NC_086451.1, forward strand.
AGATCTGGACCTTGATGGATCCTAATCTCAGGCCCACATCCACTCCCGCCTGCAGGAAAAGGAGAAAACGTCCAAGTTGAAACTCCACTGCAGGAAATTTTCTTGATTCACACCAAGAAACATATTTTTTCCAAATACGGTGGTAATGTTTAGACGTTACCCCCTTCCTAGCCTGAATCAGGGTAGGAATGACTTCACTCGGGATACCTTTCCGAGCTAAGATCTGGCGCTCAACCGCCATGCCATCAAATGTAGCCGTGATAGGTCTTGGTAGGCGAACGGCCCCTGCAGTAGCAGATCCTCTCAAAGAGGTAAGGGCTTTGGATCTTCCAGCAGAAGATCCAGTAGATCCGTATACCAAGCCCTCCTTGGCCAGTCCGGAGCAATGAGGATTGCCAGAACCTTTATTCTTCTTACCAGCTGAAGAACGTTTGGAATCAGAGGAAGTGGAGGGAACACATACACTGACGGGAACACCCACGGAGTTACCAGTGTGTCCACCGCCACTGCCTGAGGGTCTCTTGACCGGTAACAGTACCTCCCCAGCTTCTTGTTGAGGCGGGAGGCCATCATGTCTATGTGAGGAACCTCCCACCAACCGGTTACCTCCTCAAACACCTCCGGATGGAGGCCCCACTCCAGTGGATGGAGATCGTGTCTGCTGAGGAAGTCTGCTTCCCAGTTGTCTACTCCCGGAATGAAAATTGCTGACACCGCTACAGCGTGCCTTTCCACTCAGAGGAGGATTCTTGCCACCTCTGACATTGCAGCCCTGCTCTTCGTTCCGCCTTGTTGGTTTATGTAGGCTACAGTGGTCACGTTGTCCGACTGCACCTGAACAGCCCGATCCTGTAGAAGGTGTGCTGCTTGCAGAAGGGCGTTGTACACAGCCCTTAGCCCCAGGATGTTTATTGGGAGAAGGGATTCTTGATTCAACCACCTTCCTTGAAAGGTTTCCCCCAGAGCGACTGCTCCCCAACCTCTTAGACTTGCATCTGTGGTTAAAAGGATCCAGTCCTGAATTCCGAACCTTCAGCCTTCCTGAAGGCGCGGAAGTTGTAGCCACCAGAGGAGTGAAATCCTGGCTTTCGGAGACAGGCATATCCTCTTGTGCATGTGTAGATGAGAGCCCGACCACTGGTCCAATAGGTCCAGCTGAAAAGGTCGAGCATGAAACCTGCCATATTGCAGAGCCTTGTAGTCGGCAACCATCTTCCCCAGAAAGTGGATGCATTAATGAACCGATACCCGGGTAGGCTTTAAGATATCCCGGACCATTGTTTGAATCACCAATGCTTTCTCCACTGGGAGAAATACCCTCTGCACTTCCATGTCGAGGATCATTCCCAGGAAAGACAGCCTCCTTGTCGGCTCCAGATGAGACTTTGGAAGGTTCAGGATCCAACCGTGCTTCCTGAGCAGCTGTGTCGTGAGCGCGATGGATCGCAACAACCTCTCCCTGGACGACGCCTTGAGCAGGAGATCGTCCAGATATGGAATTATGTTCACCCCTGTTTGCGGAGGATAACCATCATATCCGCCATCACCTTGGTGAAGATCCTTGGTGCTGTGGAGAGGCCAAACGGCAGCGCCTGGAACTGATAGTGAACATCCAACAGTGCAAACCTGAGATATGCCTGATGCGGCGACCAAATGGGAATGTGGAGGTAAGCATCCTTGATGTCCAGCGACACCAGGAACTCCCCCTAGGTCAGTCCTGAGATGACAGCTCTCAGAGATTCCATCTTGAATTTGAACTCCCTAAGATAAGAGTTCAAAGACTAAGTTTAGAATAGGCCGTACCGAACCATCCGATTTTGGTACCACAAAAAGTTTCGAATAATAACCCTTGTTCCACTGCTGAGGTGGAACTGGAACAATGACCTCTGACACCACCAATATTCTGATGGCCTCCAGAAGAATTGTTCTGTCTGCCAGCAGAGCTGGCAAGCCTGACTTGAAGAAAAGGTGAGGTGGTGTGTCTTGAAACTCCAGTCTGTACCCACTGTACACTATATCCAGGACCCAGGGGTCCAGGCCAGACGACACCCAGATGTGGCTGAACTGCCGGAGTCTTGCCCCCACCTGACCTTCCACCAGGCCTAGCTTTCCACCGTCATGCGGAGGACTTAGGGGTATCAGAAGCGGGCTACTGGGTTTGGGAACCTGCAGGAGCAGGTTTCTTTCCTTTGGCACGACCACCTCTGTAGAAGGTGTTTGAAGGCTTGTTCTTTCTAGGCCTCGCGGGCCGAAAGTACTGTGACGTGGCTGGTGTAAAAGGCTCCTTCGTAGCCGATGCAGCTGAGGGGAGAAAAGGAGACTTAGCCGCGGTAGCCGTGGCAATCCACGCATCCAACGCCTCCCCAAAGAGAGCCTGACCTGTATAGGGTAGGCCCTCCACACTCTTCCTGGATTCCGCTTCCGCAGACCATTGGCGCAGCCAGAGACCCCTGCGAGCCGAGACGGACATGGAGGAGATCCCCGCAGCCATGGAACCCAGGTTCTTCATGGAATCTACCAAGAACCCTGCAGAATCCTGAATATGGCGTAAAAATAAATCAACGTCACCTCTGTCCAGCAAAGTCGACTCCTCCTGTAGAGTGATTGACCACCTGGCAATAGCTTTTGCAATCCAAGCACAGGCTATAGTAGGCCGTAATATAGCCCCGGAAGCTGTGTAAATGGATTTTAGCGTAGCATCCACCTTGCGATCTGCCGGGTCCTTCAACACGGTAGATCCCGGGACTGGCAATACCACCTGTTTGGACAACCTGGATAAAGAGGCGTCGACTATCGGCGGGGACTCCCATTTCTTTCTATCTTCCTCTGGGAAGGGAAAAGCAACCAAGACCCTCTTAGGGATCTGAAATTTCTTTTCCGGCGTTTCCCAGGCTTTTTCAAAGATAGCGTTTAATTCTTTGGATGCCGGGAAGGTGAGGGGCGGCTTCTTATTATCTGTAAAAAAGGCCTCCTCCACCTGCTCAGGAGCTGTGTCAGAAATATGTAAAACATCCCTTACAGCTTCAATCATCAACTGCACCCCCTTAGCAAGTGATGCTGTCCCCCTCGACACATCCCCGTCACCGTCTGCAGTGTCAGAGTCGGTGTCCGTGTCATCCTGCATAAGCATTGCAAGTGCACGTTTCTGAGAATGTACCGCAGGGGACCCCGAGGAAGCAGTAACAGACCATACAACCATAGAGGATTGTAGGACCTGAGTGGCATGCTCAGTCCTAGCAACCCTATCAGAAATCTGGGAAATAGTCCCCCTCAGAGAGACTAACCATTCTAGCTCTCTAGCTGGGATCTGCGCTACAACAGTGCAATCCTGATTACATGGTATGGAGTCTTCCTGGTAAGACAAATCCTCTGCAGCATATGAAACAGTGTCCCTAGACATGTTGTCACACACACCAAACACCCCACAAACACACAGGGTATTCACTAGACAGAGTTTCCCCCCAAGAATGGCAGAGAGACACAGAGATTGGAGCCAACCCACACACAGCGCTATTAGAGGTATAGGGAGACCCTAAACAGCGCTGTGTCCCTTAATAGGTGACACAGCCTAACTACAGCCTCTCCTCCCTTCTGCAACCCCCTGGTACCGTACAGATAGCTGGAGTTGCTCTGGAGGGACCTGGATATCCACTGGCAGTGATGGCAGGCAGGAAAAATGTCGCTCAACGCTGCTGGGTCCGCTCTGAGGAGAAGCTCCGCCCCTTCAATGGCACTGTCTTCCTGCTCCTGAAGATTATACTGGCCTGAGGAAATTTGTGCTGGCTGAGATCCGCGGACCCGGACAGGCTGTAAATGGTAAGTGTAGGGTTCTGTGCTGGCTCAGGGTGCCCCTCACAGCGCCGCACCGCAGTACCGCTGAGCCGTCCGGGAGCGCGGTTAATACCGTGCTCCCACCCTTAAGCCGTCCTCTTCACACTGACCCCCAGCTTGTAAGGGGGGACAGTGACTAACTCGCCACACTTCAGCTCTGTGAGGGGGTGGCGGCTGGCTGCCGGGGTGAGCATTCCCCTGTGGCGGGGCGCGATCTGTCCCCTCTGGAGCTCAATGTCCAGTCAGCGGAGGCAGTGGCTCAAGACCCTGCAGGGCGGACACTGCTCCCACCCCTCAGTCCCTCGATGCAGGGAGGCTGTTGCCAGCAGCCTCCCTGTAAAATATCAAACTCTAAAAAAAAACCTTTTACTAGAGAAGCTCTGTAGAGCTCCACTAGCTGTGACCGTCTCCTCGGGCACATTTTCTAAACTGAGTCTGGTAGGAGGGGCATAGAGGGAGGAGCCAGCCCACACTAAAAACTCTTAAAGTGCCAATGGCTCCTGGTGGACCCGTCTATACCCTATGGTACTAATATGGACCCCAGCATCCTCTAGGACGTAAGAGAAAAAATACTATGGGGGTAAGACACCCCTAGTACCCCTAGGGTGGGGGTGTGAAGGGGGTGACGTAAAAATCCATAGCTTTTAGCATAACTCTGGAATGCCTGGATCAATTTACACAGAGGCAAACATGGGTAAGGGCAGAGGCACCCACGTGTAAGGGCAGAGTCACCCATGGGCAGAGGCACACATGGGTAGGGGCAGTGGCACCCACAAGTAGGGGCAGAGGCGCACATGGGTAAGGGCAGAGGCACCCACAGGTGAGGATAGAGGCACACATGGGTTGGGTAAGAAGCACCCATGGGTAGGGGCAGAGGCAGCCACAGGTATGGATAGGGGCACACATAGGTAGGGGCAGTGGCACCCACAGGTAGGGGCAAAGGCATACGGGTAGGAGCAGAGGCACCTACGGGTAAGGGTAGATGCACACACGGGTAGGGCCACAAGCACACACGGGTGGGGACAGAGGCATACTTTAGGCAGAGGCACCCACAGGTAGGGGCAGAGGCACCCACGGGTACAGGCAGAGGCATACATGGGTAGGGGCAGAGGCACACACAGGTAAGGATAAAGGCACACATGGGTAGGGGCAGAGGCACCCACGGGTAGGGACAGAGGCACCCACAGGTAAGTATTAGAGATGAGCGCCGGAAATTTTTCGGGTTTTGTGTTTTGGTTTTGGGTTCGGTTCCGCGGCCGTGTTTTGGGTTCGACCGCGTTTTGGCAAAACCTCCCCGAATTTTTTTTGTCGGATTCGGGTGTGTTTTGGATTCGGGTGTTTTTTTCAAAAAACACTAAAAAACAGCTTAAATCATAGAATTTGGGGGTCATTTTGATCCCAAAGTATTATTAACCTCAAAAACCATAATTTACACTCATTTTCAGTCTATTCTGAATACCTCACACCTCACAATATTATTTTTAGTCCTAAAATTTGCACCTAGGTCGCTGGATGACTAAGCTAAGCGACCCTAGTGGCCGACACAAACACCGGGCCCATCTAGGAGTGTCACTGCAGTGTCACGCAGGATGTCCCTTCCAAAAAACCCTCCCCAAACAGCACATGACGCAAAGAAAAAAAGAGGCGCAATGAGGTAGCTGTGTGAGTAAGATAAGCGACCCTAGTGGCCGACACAAACACCGGGCCCATCTAGGAGTGTCACTGCAGTGTCACGCAGGATGTCCCTTCCAAAAAACCCTCCCCAAACAGCACATGACGCAAAGAAAAAAAGAGGCGCAATGAGGTAGCTGTGTGAGTAAGATAAGCGACCCTAGTGGCCGACACAAACACCGGGCCCATCTAGGAGTGTCACTGCAGTGTCACGCAGGATGTCCCTTCCAAAAAACCCTCCCCAAACAGCACATGACGCAAAGAAAAAAAGAGGCGCAATGAGGTAGCTGTGTGAGTAAGATAAGCGACCCTAGTGGCCGACACAAACACCGGGCCCATCTAGGAGTGGCACTGCAGTGTCACGCAGGATGTCCCTTCCAAAAAACCCTCCCCAAACAGCACATGACGCAAAGAAAAATTAAAGAAAAAAGAGGTGCAAGATGGAATTGTCCTTCGGCCCTCCCACCCACCCTTATGTTGTATAAACAGGACATGCACACTTTAACCAACCCATCATTTCAGTGACCGGGTCTGCCACACGACTGTGACTGAAATGACGGGTTGGTTTGGACCCCCACCAAAAAAGAAGCAATTAATCTCTCCTTGCACAAACTGGCTCTACAGAGGCAAGATGTCCACCTCATCATCATCCTCCGATATATCACCGTGTACATCCCCCTCCTCACAGATTATCAATTCGTCCCCACTGGAATCCACCATCTCAGCTCCCTGTGTACTTTGTGGAGGCAATTGCTGCTGGTCAATGTCTCCACGGAGGAATTGATTATAATTCATTTTAATGAACATCATCTTCTCCACATTTTCTGGATGTAACCTCGTACGCCGATTGCTGACAAGGTGAGCGGCGGCACTAAACACTCTTTCGGAGTACACACTTGTGGGAGGGCAACTTAGGTAGAATAAAGCCAGTTTGTGCAAGGGCCTCCAAATTGCCTCTTTTTCCTGCCAGTATAAGTACGGACTGTGTGACGTGCCTACTTGGATGCGGTCACTCATATAATCCTCCACCATTCTTTCAATGGTGAGAGAATCATATGCAGTGACAGTAGACGACTTGTACGTAATCGTTGTCAGGTCCTTCAGTCCGGACCAGATGTCAGCATCAGCAGTCGCTCCAGACTGCCCTGCATCACCGCCAGCGGGTGGGCTCGGAATTCTGAGCCTTTTCCTCGCACCCCCAGTTGCGGGAGAATGTGAAGGAGGAGATGTTGACAGGTCGCGTTCCGCTTGACTTGACAATTTTCTCACCAGCAGGTCTTTCAACCCCAGCAGACTTGTGTCTGCCGGAAAGAGAGATCCAAGGTAGGCTTTAAATCTAGGATCGAGCACGGTGGCCAAAATGTAGTGCTCTGATTTCAACAGATTGACCACCCGTGAATCCTTGTTAAGCGAATTAAGGGCTCCATCCACAAGTCCCACATGCCTAGCGGAATCGCTCCGTGTTAGCTCCTCCTTCAATGTCTCCAGCTTCTTCTGCAAAAGCCTGATGAGGGGAATGACCTGACTCAGGCTGGCAGTGTCTGAACTGACTTCACGTGTGGCAAGTTCAAAGGGCATCAGAACCTTGCACAACGTTGAAATCATTCTCCACTGCACTTGAGACAGGTGCATTCCACCTCCTATATCGTGCTCAATTGTATAGGCTTGAATGGCCTTTTGCTGCTCCTCCAACCTCTGAAGCATATAGAGGGTTGAATTCCACCTCGTTACCACTTCTTGCTTCAGATGATGGCAGGGCAGGTTCAGTAGTTTTTGGTGGTGCTCCAGTCTTCTGTACGTGGTGCCTGTACGCCGAAAGTGTCCCGCAATTCTTCTGGCCACCGACAGCATCTCTTGCACGCCCCTGTCGTTTTTTTAAAAATTCTGCACCACCAAATTCAAGGTATGTGCAAAACATGGGACGTGCTGGAATTTGCCCATATTTAATGCACACACAATATTGCTGGCGTTGTCCGATGCCACAAATCCACAGGAGAGTCCAATTGGGGTAAGCCATTCCGTGATGATCTTCCTCAGTTGCCGTAAGAGGTTTTCAGCTGTGTGCGTATTCTGGAAAGCGGTGATACAAAGCGTAGCCTGCCTAGGAAAGAGTTCGCGTTTGCGAGATGCTGCTACTGGTGCCGCCGCTGCTGTTCTTGCGGCGGGAGTCCATACATCTACCCAGTGGGCTGTCACAGTCATATAGTCCTGACCCTGCCCTGCTCCACTTGTCCACATGTCCGTGGTTAAGTGGACATTGGGTACAACTGCATTTTTTAGGACACTGGTGAGTCTTTTTCTGACGTCCGTGTACATTCTCGGTATCGCCTGCCTAGAGAAGTGGAACCTAGATGGTATTTGGTAACGGGGGCACACTGCCTCAATAAATTGTCTAGTTCCCTGTGAACTAACGGCGGATACTGGACGCACGTCTAACACCCACATAATTGTCAAGGCCTCAGTTATCCGCTTTGCAGCAGGATGACTGCTGTGATATTTCATCTTCCTCGCAAAGGACTGTTGGACAGTCAATTGCTTACTGGAAGTAGTACAAGTGGGCTTACGACTTCCCCTCTGGGATGACCATCGACTCCCAGCAGCAACAACAGCAGCGCCAGCAGCAGTAGGCGTTACACGCAAGGATGCATCGGAGGAATCCCAGGCAGGAGAGGACTCGTCAGAATTGCCAGTGACATGGCCTGCAGGACTATTGGCATTCCTGGGGAAGGAGGAAATTGACACTGAGGGAGTTGGTGGGGTGGTTTGCGTGAGCTTGGTTACAAGAGGAAGGGATTTACTGGTCAGTGGACTGCTTCCGCTGTCGCCCAAAGTTTTTGAACTTGTCACTGACTTATTATGAATGCGCTGCAGGTGACGTATAAGGGAGGATGTTCCGAGGTGGTTAACGTCCTTACCCCTACTTATTACAGCTTGACAAAGGCAACACACGGCTTGACACCTGTTGTCCGCTTTTCTGTTGAAATACCTCCACACTGAAGAGCTGATTTTTTTGGTATTTTCACCAGGCATGTCAACGGCCATATTCCTCCCACGGACAACAGGTGTCTCCCCGGGTGCCTGACTTAAACAAACCACCTCACCATCAGAATCCTCCTGGTCAATTTCCTCCCCAGCGCCAGCAACACCCATATCCTCCTCATCCTGGTGTACTTCAACACTGACATCTTCAATCTGACTATCAGGAACTGGACTGCGGGTGCTCCTTCCAGCACTTGCAGGGGGCGTGCAAATGGTGGAAGGCGCATGCTCTTCACGTCCAGTGTTGGGAAGGTCAGGCATCGCAACCGACACAATTGGACTCTCCTTGTGGATTTGGTATTTCGAAGAACGCACAGTTCTTTGCGGTGCTTTTGCCAGCTTGAGTCTTTTCAGTTTTCTAGCGAGAGGCTGAGTGCTTCCATCCTCATGTGAAGCTGAACCACTAGCCATGAACATAGGCCAGGGCCTCAGCCGTTCCTTGCCACTCCGTGTGGTAAATGGCATATTGGCAAGTTTACGCTTCTCCTCCGACAATTTTATTTTAGGTTTTGGAGTCCTTTTTTTACTGATATTTGGTGTTTTGGATTTGACATGCTCTGTACTATGACATTGGGCATCGGCCTTGGCAGACGACGTTGCTGGCATTTCATCGTCTCGGCCATGACTAGTGGCAGCAGCTTCAGCACGAGGTGGAAGTGGATCTTGATCTTTCCCTAATTTTGGAACCTCAACATTTTTGTTCTCCATATTTTAATAGGCACAGCTAAAAGGCACCTCAGGTAAACAATGGAGATGGATGGATACTAGTATACTTATGGATGGACTGCCGAGTGCCGACACAGAGGTAGCTACAGCCGTGGACTACCGTACTGTACTGTGTCTGCTGCTAATATAGACTGGATGATAATGAGATGTAGTATGTATAAAGAAGAAAGAAAAAAAAAACCACGGGTAGGTGGTATACAATTATGGATGGACTGCCGAGTGCCGACACAGAGGTAGCTACAGCCGTGGACTACCGTACTGTACTGTGTCTGCTGCTAATATAGACTGGATGATAATGAGATGTAGTATGTATAAAGAAGAAAGAAAAAAAAACCACGGGTAGGTGGTATACAATTATGGATGGACTGCCGAGTGCCGACACAGAGGTAGCTACAGCCGTGGACTACCGTACTGTACTGTGTCTGCTGCTAATATAGACTGGTTGATAATGAGATGTAGTATGTATAAAGAAGAAAGAAAAAAAAAACCACGGGTAGGTGGTATACAATTATGGATCGAGTGCCGACACAGAGGTAGCTACAGCCGTGGACTACCGTACTGTACTGTGTCTGCTGCTAATATAGACTGGATGATAATGAGATGTAGTATGTATAAAGAAGAAAGAAAAAAAAACCACGGGTAGGTGGTATACAATTATGGATGGACTGCCGAGTGCCGACACAGAGGTAGCTACAGCCGTGGACTACCGTACTGTACTGTGTCTGCTGCTAATATAGACTGGATGATAATGAGATGTAGTATGTATAAAGAAGAAAGAAAAAAAAAACCACGGGTAGGTGGTATACAATTATGGATGGACTGCCGAGTGCCGACACAGAGGTAGCTACAGCCATGGACTACCGTACTGTACTGTGTCTGCTGCTAATATAGACTGGATGATAATGAGATGTAGTATGTATGTATAAAGAAGAAAGAAAAAAAAAACCACGGGTAGGTGGTATACAATTATGGATGGACTGCCGAGTGCCGACACAGAGGTAGCTACAGCCGTGAACTACCGTACTGTGTCTGCTGCTAATATAGACTGGTTGATAATGAGATGTAGTATGTATAAAGAAGAAAGAAAAAAAAAACCACGGGTAGGTGGTATACAATTATGGATGGACTGCCGAGTGCCGACACAGAGGTAGCTACAGCCGTGGACTACCGTACTGTACTGTGTCTGCTGCTAATATAGACTGGATGATAATGAGATGTAGTATGTATAAAGAAGAAAGAAAAAAAAAACACGGGTAGGTGGTATACAATTATGGATGGACTGCCGAGTGCCGACACAGAGGTAGCTACAGCCGTGAACTACCGTACTGTGTCTGCTGCTAGTAGACTGGATGATAAATAATGATATAAAAAATATATATATATCACTACTGCAGCCGGACAGGTATATATTATATAATGACGGACCTGCTGGAGTGGACACTGTCTGTCAGCAGAATGAGTTTTTTAATTTTTATAGAATAAAAAAACACCACACAAGTCACACGACGAGTGTACTTTTTCAGGCAGACATTCAATCACAATATACTATACTGGTGGTCAGTGTGGTCAGGTCACTGGTCACAGTGGTCAGTGGTCAGTCACACTGGCAGTGGCACTCTGGCAGCAAAAGTGTGCACTGTTTAATATGTACTCCTGGCTCCTGCTATAACCTATAACTGCTCCCCAGTCTCCCCCACAATTAAGCTGTGTGAGCACAGTCCGATATTATACATAGATGATGCAGCACACTGGGCTGAGCACAGATATGGTATGTGAGTGTGACTGAGTCACTGTGTATCGTTTTTTTCAGGCAGAGAACAAGAACAGAACGGATTATTAAATAATAATAAATTATAAAACTGCACTGGTGGTCAGGTCACTGGTCATCAGTCACTAGTATAACTCCTCCTAAGCTCCAGTAAGTAAATGAAGTGTCTCACTCTCACTCTCCTATCTATTTTAATTTCTAAACGGAGAGGACGCCAGCCACGTCCTCTCCCTATCAATCTCAATGCACGTGTGAAAATGGCCGCGACGCGCGGCTCCTTATATAGAATCCGAGTCTCGCGAGAATCCGACAGCGTGATGATGACGTTCGGGCGCGCTCGGGTTAACCGAGCAAGGCGGGAAGATCCGAGTCGCTCGGACCCGTGTAAAAAAACATGAAGTTCGGGCGGGTTCGGATTCAGAGAAACCGAACCCGCTCATCTCTAGTAAGTATAGAGGCACACACGGGTAGGTGCATAGGCATACGGGTAGGAGCAGAGGCACCTACGGGTAAGGGCAGATGCACACACAGGTAGGGGCACAGGCACACACGGGTGGGGGCAGAGGTATACTTTAGTTTCGAAGCTAAGCAAGGAGACCTAGGGCCCTTTGACATAGAGTCAGCCTATAAACCTAACATATTTAACATACAGCAGGGCGGGCGGAGCTTGGCCTGTCGTCCCTGCATTTACAGCACTGAGGAGGACAGCATAAGAGGCGGGACGGGGCAGAGAAGGAGGCGGATTATTCTCCTCAGCACCAGCATTTTGACAGCATCACTGAAGCCCAGAGGTGCGGCCTGACAAAGATTGTCTTTATTCTTTAAATTCCGTAGCGAAGCATGGGTAATCAGCTAGTATAAAATAAATGAGGATTATGTGGTAGCCTTTACACCCATGACTTCTTCATGAACAATCCAAATTATTTATGTCAAGTACCCAGCACCAAATAAACCAGACAAAATCATAGTGTAGAATGCTTAAAAAAAAATTAAGATAGATATACAAGATTGAAAACCATACTTCAATAAAATGGGATTAGAGCACACAACAGATTTCACCAATACTCCTGATGGATAAAATAAGAATTTACTTACCGATAATTCTATGTCTCGTAGTCCGTAGTGGATGCTGGGGACTCCGTCAGGACCATGGGGATAGCGGCTCCGCAGGAGACAGGGCACAAAAGTAAAAGCTTTAGGATCAGGTGGTGTGCACTGGCTCCTCCCCCTATGACCCTCCTCCAAGCCTCAGTTAGGATACTGTGCCCGGACGAGCGTACACAATAAGGAAGGATTTTGAATCCCGGGTAAGACTCATACCAGCCACACCAATCACACTGTACAACCTGTGATCTGAACCCAGTTAACAGCATGATAACAGCGGAGCCTCTGAAAAGATGGCTCACAACAATAATAACCCGATTTTTGTAACAATAACTATGTACAAGTATTGCAGACAATCCGCACTTGGGATGGGCGCCCAGCATCCACTACGGACTACGAGAAATAGAATTATCGGTAAGTAAATTCTTATTTTCTCTGACGTCCTAAGTGGATGCTGGGGACTCCGTCAGGACCATGGGGATTATACCAAAGCTCCCAAACGGGCGGGAGAGTGCGGATGACTCTGCAGCACCGAGTGAGAGAACTCCAGGTCCTCCTCAGCCAGGGTGTGCCCCTGACCAAGTAGCAGCTCGGCAAAGTTGTAAAGCCGAGACCCCTCGGGCAGCCGCCCAAGATGAGCCCACCTTCCTTGTGGAATGGGCATTTACATATTTTGGCTGTGGCAGGCCTGCCACAGAATGTGCAAGCTGAATTGTACTACACATCCAACTAGCAATCGTCTGCTTAGAAGCAAGAGCACCCAGTTTTTTGGGTGCATACAGGATAACAGCAAGTCAGTTTTCCTGACTCCAGCCGTCCTGGAAACCTATATTTTCAGGGCCCTGACAACATCTAGCAACTTGGAGTCCTCCAAGTCCCTAGTAGCCGCAGGTACCACAATAAGCTGGTTCAGGTGAAACGCTGACACCACCTTAGGGAGAAACTGGGGACGAGTCCGCAGCTCTGCCCTGTCCGAATGGACAATCAGATATGGGCTTTTGTGAGACAAAGCCGCCAATTCTGACACTCGCCTGGCCGAGGCCAGGGCCAACATCATGGTCACTTTCCATGTGAGATATTTCAAATCCACAGATTTGAGCGGTTTAAACCAATGTGATTTGAGGAATCCCAGAACTACGTTGAGATCCCACAGTGCCACTGGAGGCACAAAAGGGGGTTGTATATGCAGTACTCCCTTGACAAACTTCTGGACTTCAGGAACTGAAGCCAATTCTTTCTGGAAGAAAATCGACAGGGCCGAAATTTGAACCTTAATGGACCCCAATTTGAGGCCCATAGACACTCCTGTTTGCAGGAAATGCAGGAATCGACCGAGTTGAAATTTCTTCGTGGGGCCTTCCTGGCCTCACACCACGCAACATATTTTCGCCACATGTGGTGATAATGTTGTGCGGTCACCTCCTTCCTGGCTTTGACCAGGGTAGGAATGACCTCTTCCGGAATGCCTTTTTCCCTTAGGATCCGGCGTTCAACCGCCATGCCGTCAAACGCAGCCGCGGTAAGTCTTGGAACAGACATGGTACTTGCTGAAGCAAGTCCCTTCTTAGCGGCAGAGGCCATGAGTCCTCTGTGAGCATCTCTTGAAGTTCCGGGTACCAAGTCCTTCTTGGCCAATCCGGAGCCACGAGTATAGTTCTTACTCCTCTACGTCTTATAATTCTCAGTACCTTAGGTATGAGAAGCAGAGGAGGGAACACATACACCGACTGGTACACCCACGGTGTTACCAGAACGTCCACAGCTATTGCCTGAGGGTCTCTTGACCTGGCGCAATACCTGTCCAGTTTTTTGTTCAGGCGGGACGCCATCATGTCCACCTTTGGTCTTTCCCAACGGTTCACAATCATGTGGAAGACTTCCCGATGAAGTCCCCACTCTCCCGGGTGGAGGTCGTGCTGAGGAAGTCTGCTTCCCAGTTGTCCACTCCCGGAATGAACACTGCTGACAGTGCTATCACATGATTTTCCGCCCAGCGAAGAATCCTTGCAGTTTCTGCCATTGCCCTCCTGCTTCTTGTGCCGCCCTGTCTGTTTACGTGGGCGACTGCCGTGATGTTGTTGTCCCACTGGATCAATACCGGCTGACCTTGAAGCAGAGGTCTTGCTAAGCTTAGAGCATTGTAAATTGCTCTTAGCTCCAGTATATTTATGTGGAGAGAAGTCTCCAGACTTGATCACACTCCCTGGAAATTTTTTCCTTGTGTGACTGCTCCCCAGCCTTTCAGGCTGGCATCCGTGGTCACCAGGACCCAGTCCTGAATGCCGAATCTGTGGCCCTTTAGTAGATGAGCACTCTGCAGCCCCCACAGAAGAGACACCCTTGTCCTTGGAGACAGGGTTATCCGCTGATGCATCTGAAGATGCGATCCGGACCATTTTTCCAGCAGATCCCACTGAAAAGTTCTTGCGTGAAATCTGCCGAATGGAATCGCTTCGTAAGAAGCCACCATTTTTCCCAGGACCCTTGTGCAATGATGCACTGACACTTTTCCTGGTTTTAGGAGGTTCCTGACTAGCTCGGATAACTCCCTGGCTTTCTCCTCCGGGAGAAACACCTTTTTCTGGACTGTGTCCAGAATCATCCCTAGGAACAGCAGACGTGTCGTCGGAGACAGCTGCGATTTTGGAATATTTAGAATCCACCCGTGCTGTCGTAGAACTACTTGAGATAGTGCTACTCCGACCTCCAACTGTTCTCTGGACCTTGCCCTTATCAGGAGATCGTCCAAGTAAGGGATAATTAAGACGCCTTTTCTTTGAAGAAGAATCATCATTTCGGCCATTACCTTGGTAAAGACCCGGGGTGCCGTGGACAATCCAAACGGCAGCGTCTGAAACTGATAGTGACAGTTTTGTACCACGAACCTGAGGTACCCTTGGTGAGAAGGGCAAATTGGGACATGGAGGTAAGCATCCTTGATGTCCAGGGACACCATATAGTCCCCTTCTTCCTGGTTCGCTATCACTGCTCTGAGTGACTCCATCTTGATTTGAACCTTTGTATGTAAGTGTTCAAATATTTCAGATTTAGAATAGGTCTCACCGAGCCGTCTGGCTTCAGTACCACAATATAGTGTGGAATAATACCCCTTTCCTTGTTGTAGGAGGGGTACTTTGATTATCACCTGCTGGGAATACAGCTTGTGAATTGTTTCCAATACTGCCTCCCTGTCGGAGGGAGACGTTGGTAAAGCAGACTTCAGGAACCTGCGAGGGGGAGACGTCTCGAATTTCCTTTGGCTTCCTGGCATATGCGTGAGGACACGCATCCTTCCACCAGGGGCACATGTGGTACCCACGTTTGGGGATACCCCTAGCAGCCCCCTTATAGCTTTAACTGCAGCCAATGCTGCCTTCACAAACCCCGGCGGTAAGAGGGTTAACCTTCCCCCTGCAAGCGGACACAAGGACCCAGGGCACTCCGGTCGTCAGATCCTGAGAGCGGGAAGTCCTGGACCCGCAGGATTGGTCGGGAGCTGTGCGCCAAGAGAAGGACGGGGAGGAGAGAACAAGAAGCGCGCGTGAGGAGAGAGAGAGAGGCGGGACACGCTGCGACTGGACTGCGCAGTAGAAGAGACGAGATCAGCCGCACGCCGGGACCCGCGCTAAGACGAGGAGAATAGCCGCCTGGTGTGAGGAGAGAGAGAGACCTGCCGCGTGTGTGCAGGGAGCCGCGGTTGTCCGGAACGCAGACAGAGCTGGCAGCAGCGCAAAGCCGCCCATCACAGCCACTCTTGGGGACGGGGGAGCCGGAGCCGCCTGGCAGCTGGTCCCTAGAAGCAACGCCGCAGCACTTACAGCCACGACAGAAGGGAGAACCACACAGAGGACGCTGTTGCAGCTGATAACCAGGAGACAATCAACAGGAGCATCCACTCCTATAGCAGGTACCGGGTCACCCATACATTCCTGCATATAAGTGGGGTCCATCTGTAACAGTACATCCCGGGTAAAAAGGGGGACGCCCCTACCCAGAAACACCCCAGTACAAAAGTTCTCCCTATGCTTAACTATGCCTGGCCTATTCAGGGACATCATGCCTGCACTTGTTTTATATGATCCCCTTTTAAAAGCCAGAATCTGTTTATGAAGTCACCCGCTTACACGGAGTGCCCGACTGCCTGGAACGGTGTTTTATTAGAATAGTGTTACTCACTCTGCCTTACTTTTCCGTGGATACAAAGACGGTTGGTACCGTTAGCAATTGCTGCTGTGTTGTATTACTAACAGTTAGTTCTGCACACTTTCCTACGAATACTTACCTAACATCCACTGACGTCTTCCCAGGAGTTCAATGTTAGGGTGCAAGAGTTCTGTCAAAGGGGACATTGACCGCAGACGCCCGCTGAGGCGCAGGAATTGAACATTAGTGCCCAGCGTGTAACGCCACCTTATGGACAGGTTAGGAAATACTGCCAAATTACTGTCAGGACATTTCTTACCCCGGAATATTATTACATTCCAAACGTTTGCTATTGTATGTGTTATGTACGATTATTTGACCAAAGTATTGTTCTACCTTTGAGATACCTAAACTGTGAATACTGTTATAGACAGGGAAAGAAATAGGGTATTGTGATGATGTTTATTATATGCAATTGCTCGAAGTGAGAATTGAGTTATAGCGGTGACTGATATCTTCCAATGCAATAAATGGTTGTCACCGTCTCCATGTGTAGTGGTCCTTGGGTATAGTTTGTTTGGGTTGTCCTTCCGGGGTCCTCCTGGTCCTTCTGTCCCAGCCTTACAGGTGATGTACAAGAATAGTCGCTGGCCTCGACATCGTTGAAGAGTGGATACGGCCGACCACGAAAACGACAGACCTTCAGTTACGAACCCACTTTATAACGATATCACACTTGGCGTCCGCGAACAGGATCGTTTCAAGATGTCGAATCCAGACATTCCGGAGTCGTCCTCGGCACAGGGACAACCACCAGCGGCACCCGGAAACCCAACAGGAACAACGGCATCACCTATCATCATGCCATATTACTTTGGAGCCCCATAGTTACTGACATACGCAGGTAAACAAGTCCCTGGCTCAAGCACTTTCAAGACATTCAAAGACAAAATGCTCGCCATGTTTCGCCTATACACGCTCACGGAAGAACAAAAAGTAGAGATCCTGAAGGGACAATTAACCGGCCCAGCACTGAGAGCAAGTAGTAGCATGGGAGGATACGGAAAAGGAGAGCGCATATTGTATACTCCAGAAATTAAGGAGCATATTTGAATGCAAAACGGTAGCAGAACTAAAGAGCCGTCTGTACGTGAAAAAGCAACGACCAGGTGAATCTCTACGGGAATTTGCACTAGGCCTACAGGAAGCCTTGAGGGCTGTACGAACGCTGGATCCACTGGATGTCGGACTGACCGATGACACCCTAATTAATTTATTTATTGAGGGAGCGCAAGGCGAAGCAATTCGGTCACAATTACGAATGTGGAGACGCCAAAAGCCAGACAGTTCTTTCTCTGCATTTAAAGAAGATGTTCTACAGATATTAGGATTGAATCAGGGCGAAGAGACTAAAGATGATGAGGCACCAAGGAAAGTGGATGAAGAAAGCCTCCAGAGCACAAAAACGTAGATGCCACCACCCGAGCGGAGGCAGTCCTTCAGCAGGCACAGGCCCCACCAGAGCCAGATCCTATCGAAGCCCTGAATCGACAGATGTCAGAAGTGACGCTCAGCCTGTCCCGGATGAGCCAGAGGCTAGAAGAACTCGGCAAAGAACCAAGTGGAAGCCAACGCAGAGAATGGCGTCAGGAACGCAGTGGAAGAAACCACCCTCGATGGGAGGTCACGAGAGAGTCAGGCCGACCGCCTACTGATCGGTTTGATCCACAGGGTCGACCGAATTGTAGGGGATGTCACCAGAGCGGACACATCGAACGGAACTGCCCTCTTGATCCTTTAAACGGGGGGACCCCGAGGAGAGGGACCGACCCTCGTGAGGAGAACCACTGACAGGTCCGCCGTCACGGGACTGGTGGCCCCAGTATGTAGGAGAGTGCCCCCACCTGAACATCCGCATAAATGGGATCGAGATACCGGCTCTCTTGGATACGAGCTCACAAGTCTCTACAATCCGACCCACGGAGTTCCTTCAACACTGGGACGAAGCCACCATTGTGTCCCCACCCGCTACATGGCTCCACCTGCTAGCCAGCAATGGACAACCCATCGCCTTCCAGGGCTACTGGGAAGCCAATGTGGAAGTAGGAAATGCCGCCTTGACCCACCAAGGATACCTCATCACCACAGCACCCAGCGCGCACTTGCCACCCGTGATTCTGGGCATGAACATTCTGAGAAACTGTCTAGAGGAAAAAGTTGAAGCCCTGCGACACGAGATGAAGACCGCGGCCCCTAAGGAACGAAAAGCCCTGCAACAGACCGTCAAAGTGCTAGAGGGCCAAAAGAAATTTGTTAATGGTCACAGTGAAATTGGAAAAGCCCGAATCACCGACCGCCAACCTGTTCTGCTGAGACCGAACTCTGAGCAAGTGGTGTGGTGCAAAATAAGAATTGGTCCGGGGGGGGGGGGGAGACTACGAGGCTCTGGTGGAACCCTGTGACTGGGATGGACAACAGCCGTTCGCTGTGGCGAGGACTCTAGCCAAAGTGGTACATGGGAGGGTACCAGTCCGTCTTCTGAACCCACACTCGTATGCCATCAGACTCTACAAGTACTGTCCGGTGGCGAAGGTCAGCTGGATCGACTTCCAAGACATCTTGGGACAGGGTGTAACCGCGGCTCAATCAGGAGCGGCAGACGGAGAAGCGTCGGCGACTGAGGAAGAACCCCCATGGTGGGCCAGGATCCAGATCGGCGATGTTGACACCCCCACTGATAAAAGAGACGGAGTATTACAGATTGTGCAACGCAACGCTGCTGCATTCAGCCAACACCCTTCTGATTTTGGGCAAGCGGATGAAGTGTATCATCACATCCCCACAGGGACAACCCCTCCTATCAAGGAACGACACCGACCCCTTCCTCCAGCCATGTACCAGCCAGTGAGGAACATAAATGCAGAGATGAAAGAGGCTGGAGTCATCCGTGAAAGCAACAGCCCATGGGCCGCTCCACTGGTGATAGTGAAGAAGAAAGACGGTAGTCTGCGCTTCTGCGTAGATTATCGCAGGCTCAATGCTGCAACTCACAAGGACGCCTATCCACTTCCCCGAATCGAAGAATCTCTGACGGCCTTAAAGACGGCAGCGTATTTCTCCACACTGGACCTCACCAGCGGCTACTGGCAGGTCCAAATGGCCCCTGAAGACATCGAGAAGACGGCCTTCACTACGCCAATGGGCTTATTCGAATTCATGAGGATGCCATTCGGGCTCTGCAACGCTCCGGCCACCTTCCAGCGCGTCATGGAGCACTGTCTTGGACACCGCAACTTTGAGATGGTCCTGTTGTACCTCGACGATGTGATAATCTTCTCAAGAAACTACGAGGACCATCTGCGACATTTGGAAGAAGTGTTACAACTTTTGACCAACTGCGGCCTGAAGCTTAAACCAAGCAAATGTCACCTGCTCAAGCCCAAAGTCCAGTATCTTGGACATGTCGTCAGCGCCGAGGGCGTGATGCCTGATCCGGAGAAGATCAGAGTCGTTCAGGACTGGCCAGTCCCCAAGACCGTCAGAGATGTCGAAGTTATTTGGGATTCGTGGGCTACTATAGACGCTTCATTGAACAGTTTGCCGCAGTAGAGGCCCCGGTGCATGATTGCTCAGAGGCCAATCGGGTCATGAGTGAAGAGGGTCGTCCTTGGTATGTTGGGGAGAAGAACAGCAGCGAGCCTTTCATCAGTTTAAGACGTCCTTAATCGAAGCCCCGTTATTGGCCTATCCCGATTATGAACAACCATTTCAAGTGTATACAGACGCCAGTCACCGGGGACTAGGAGCCGTACTCTCCCAGGTGCAGGACGGGCGTGAAAAAGTGATCGCATACGCCAGCCGGGGCCTCCGCAAAACTGAGCGGAACTGTGAGAATTACAGCGCATTTAAGTTGGAGTTACTCGCCCTCATCTGGGCTGTCACCGAGAAATTTAAACACTATCTGGCCACCACGCCGTTCATCATAATGACGGATAATAACCCGCTGGCACATCTGTCTACTGCTAAGCTCGGAGCTCTTGAACAGAGATGGTTCACCGTATCCTACAGGAGTGGGAAGTCCAACGGGAACGCTGACGCCCTCTCCCGATTACCCACGGTAGATGTTGCGGAGGAAGATAGAGATGTGGACGAGGATGTCGAAACCCCGGTGTTTAAAGTCTCTCGAAAGGGACGAACGGTCACGTCGGACCCCCTATCCGTCATCGGACCTCCACGGATGGAATGCGCCCTACTGGATACTCCCACAGTCAATTGGCGTGAGAAGCAGCGGAAGAGTCCAGTGCTGAGGGAACTTGTGGCCTTGTTGCACCAGCAACGACAGTTGACCCGGATCCAACGGGCCAAAGCTGACCCGGAATTGATCAAGTTACTACGGCATAGGGACCGCATTCACCTGGAGGAGGGGATCCTCGTGCGTACCAGCATAGATCCGAGTACTCACGAACCAGTCACTCAGGTGGTCGTCTCTAAAGAGCAAGCCGCTCTTCTGCTCATGGCCTACCATGACAAATCCGGACACTTCGGCACTCAAAAGACTGAAGCCATCCTACGCACACAATATTTCTGGGTGGGCATGCGAGAAGATGTGGAAAGATGGTGCCGCGACTGTGTTCCATGCACAAGGAAAAGGCAGGCCGACACTACCCAAAAGGACCCTCTGCATCCCATTAAGAGCCAACATCCACTACAAATTGTTGCCCTGGACCATGTGAAATTGGAGCCGAGCACCAGTGGATATCTGCATGCCCTTACAATAACGGACCATTACAGTAAATTCCTAGTGGCCGTCCCGGCCAAAGACCTCACTGCTAAAACCACTGCCGAACTGTTTTTGAAGCACTTCGCCAGGCCCTACGGGTATCCAGACTGCATCTTGACCGACCAAGGCCCTGCCTTTGAGTCGCAGTTGTTTCACGAACTGTGTTTTTACTACGGCTGTCGTAAAGCTCGGACAACAGCCTATCACCCGCAGGGGAATGGATTGTGTGAACGAGCTAACCAGACCCTCATCAGGATGCTCCGGAGCCTGGCGGCAGAAGATCGCACCAAGTGGCCGACCATACTCCCCGAATTAACCTATCTCTACAACAACACTGAACATTGCTCTACCGGCTTTACGCCATACTACCTCATGTTCGGCCGACGAGGTAAGTTACCCCAGGACCTGGAATTGGCCCCTGCTGTGGTCCCTGCCATCGACCCAAGGACCAACTGGGTCCGTGAACACCAACGGAGGATAGAAGCTGCTCGAGAAATTGTAACAAAAAGAGTGGAGCATGTCCAGCATCGCCAGGAGGCGGACTACAATGCCCACATCCGACCTGAGGCACTGAAGACTGGAGACCTTGTCTGGAGGAAACGGAATCACCGCACCAGCAAGCTTGACGCTATGTGGGAGAGTTGCCCGTACGTCGTGGTCAGTATTCCTGAGGGCGAACAATATACCTACGAGATCCGTAAGGGCCTGGAAGGTCCAGTCAGCGTTGTGCCAAGAGACCAACTCAAGCTCTGTACCGTAGAGTTACCGACAAGGAGCGCAGATCCACCAGTGGCAGAGGGACGGGAGACCCTGGGGGGCATACCCTTACACGATCCCATGGAGCTCTTAGTGTTTATGAGTGGTTTACCACCACCGCACTCAGTCCCACCTGTAGCTCCAGACCCGGTGTTTGACAGGCCGGTTGAAAGCCTTGATCGGTCTGACCTAGTTACCGCTCCTAGCGAGAGCGACGTTCCCATAGTTGAGGCCAGAAGGTCGGGACGTAGCACACAAGGCGTCCCGCCTTTAAGGTATAGAGAGTAAACTGTTAATTGTTTCTTTGTATGTTTATACCTGATTTGTTTACACTTGTTTAATGTTATGTTGGAATTGAGACTCATGCTATAGACTTTGGCTTCCTGGCATATGCGTGAGGACACGCATCCTTCCACCAGGGGCACATGTGGTACCCACGTTTGGGGATACCCCTAGCAGCCCCCTTATAGCTTTAACTGCAGCCAATGCTGCCTTCACAAACCCCGGCGGTAAGAGGGTTAACCTTCCCCCTGCAAGCGGACACAAGGACCCAGGGCACTCCGGTCGTCAGATCCTGAGAGCGGGAAGTCCTGGACCCGCAGGATTGGTCGGGAGCTGCGCGCCAAGAGAAGGACAGGGAGGAGAGAACAAGAAGCGCGCATGAGGAGAGAGGAGAGAGAGAGGCGGGACACGCTGCGACTGGACTGCGCAGTAGAAGAGACGATAGCCACCCGCAGCAGCCGCACACCGGGACCCGCGCTAAGACGAGGAGAATAGCCGCCTGGTGTGAGGAGAGAGAGAAACCTGCCGCGTGTGTGCAGGGAGCCGCGGTTGTCCGGAACGCAGACAGGGCTGGCAGCAGCGCAAAGCCGCCCATCACAGCCACTCTTGGGGACAGGGGAGCCGGATCCGCCTTGCAGCTGGTCCCTAG
Source organism: Pseudophryne corroboree (assembly GCF_028390025.1). Lineage (NCBI taxonomy): Eukaryota > Metazoa > Chordata > Amphibia > Anura > Myobatrachidae > Pseudophryne > Pseudophryne corroboree. The sequence continues at coordinate 236,941,210 of NC_086451.1, forward strand.
AAGCAACGCCGCAGCACTTACAGCCACGACAGAAGGGAGAACCACACAGAGGACGCTGTTGCAGCTGATAACCAGGAGACAATCAACAGGAGCATCCACTCCCAGTGGCAAACGCAGGATTTGCATGGGGGGGTTTCCAGAACTGGGCGGAGCCAATCACGGGGGTGGGGACTGAGGTGACCCAGTATATGCTGGGTCCGTAAAACTAGTGTGTCTGTGTGTGTGTGTGTGTGTTTGTGTATATATATATATATATATATATATATATCTACACACACACATATATATATATATATATATATATATATACATACACACACACACACACACATACACGGGTGGTCTTCAGTATGCCGGCGGTCGGGCTCCCGGCGACCAGCATACCGGCGCCGGGAGCCTGACCGCCGGCATACCGACACTTATTCTCCCTCGTGGGGGTCCACGACCCCCCTGGAGGGAGAATAAAATAGTGTGGCGCGCGTAGTGTGGCGAGTGCAGCGAGCCCGCAAGGGGCTCATTTGCGCTCGCCACACTGTTGATAAGCCGGCGGCCGGCCTCCCGGCGCCGGTATGCTGGTCGCCGGGAGGCCGGCCGCCGGGAGATTGTAGTGAACCCATATACACATATACATAGCATATTAAACATGCATACATACATATATATATATATATATATATACACACACACATACAGTACACATATATATACACATGTGTGTGTATATATATATATATATATATATATATATCATATGTGTGTGTGTGTTTATATGTATGTATGTATGTATATACATGTGTATATATGTAGGCACATGGATATATATGTACTATAATTAAAATAAAGTAAACTTTTATTGCACTTGCAAGTGCCACCAGGAAGACAGCAGGCTGCAGAGGACGCTAGACAGTCATTAATAATACTCATGCAGCTAAAAAAAAAAAAAAAAATATATTTTTTTTTAGTGGAGGGGGGTTTCTGGGTACTCTGAAACCCCCCCTGGGTGCGCCACTGACTCCTATAGCAGGTACCGGGTCACCCATACATTCCTGCATATAAGTGGGGTCCATCTGTAACGGTACATCCCGGGTAAAAAGGGGGACGCCCCTACCCAGAAACACCCCAGTACAAAAGTTCTCCCTATGCTTAACTATGCCTGGCCTATTCAGGGACATCATGCCTGCGCTTGTTTTATATGATCCCCTTTTAAAAGCCAGAATCTGTTTATGAAGTCACCCGCTTACACGGAGTGCCTGACTGCCTGGAACGGTGTTTTATTAGAATAGTGTTACTCACTCTGCCTTACTTTTCCGTGGATACAAAGACGGTTGGTACCGTTAGCAATTGCTGCTGTGTTGTATTACCAACAGTTAGTTCTGCACACTTTCCTACGAATACTTACCTAACATCCACTGACGTCTTCCCAGGAGTTCTCTGTTAGGGTGCAAGAGTTCTGTCAAAGGGGACATTGACCGCAGACGCCCGCTGAGGCGCAGGAATTGAACATTAGTGCCCGGCGTGTAACGCCACCTTATGGACAGGTTAGGAAATACTGCCAAATTACTGTCAGGACATTTCTTACCCCGGAATATTATTACATTCCAAACGTTTGCTATTGTATGTGTTATGTACGATTATTTGACCAAAGTATTGTTCTACCTTTGAGATACCTAAACTGTGAATACTGTTATAGACAGGGAAAGAAATAGGGTATAGTGATGATGTTTATTATATGCAATTGCTCGAAGTGAGAATTGAGTTATAGCGGTGACTGATATCTTCAATGCAATAAATGGTTGTCACCGTCTCCATGTGTAGTGGTCCTTGGGTATAGTTTGTTTGGGTTGTCCTTCCGGGGTCCTCCTGGTCCTTCTGTCCCAGCCTTACAGGTGATGTACAAGAATAGTCGCTGGCCTCGACATCGTTGAAGAGTGGATACGGCCGACCACGAAAACGACAGACCTTCAGGTACGAACCCACTTTATAACGATATCACATATCAAAATGTGATATATGGTATTGAATGTGAATGCGGAAAATTTTACATCGGAAGCAGACCACTAAAAGTTAGGATTAGTGAGCACTTAAGAAATATCCATAAGGGATTGGACACGCACGCCCTGTCCACGCATTTCATATCATCGCATTGTTGTGAAGTATCCAGTATAAAAAATTTCTATGAACTTAAGAAAATCAGTCTGAGCCCCAGAGAGACAGACATTATGACAAAATTAGCAAAGGAAGAAATTAGTTTCATTTATAAATATAAAACCCTTGTGCCTATAGGTTTGAATATGGATTCTGAGTTAAAATAAGAATTTACTTACCGATAATTCTATTTCTCGTAGTCCGTAGTGGATGCTGGGGACTCCGTAAGGACCATGGGGAATAGCGGCTCCGCAGGAGACTGGGCACATCTAAAGAAAGCTTTAGGACTATCTGGTGTGCACTGGCTCCTCCCCCTATGACCCTCCTCCAAGCCTCAGTTAGGATACTGTGCCCGGACGAGCGTACACAATAAGGAAGGATTTTGAATCCCGGGTAAGACTCATACCAGCCACACCAATCACACCGTACAACTTGTGATCTGAACCCAGTTAACAGCATGATAACAGAGGAGCCTCTAGAAAAGATGGCTCACTACAGCAATAACCCGATTTTTTGGTAACAATAACTATGTACCAGTATTGCAGACAATCCGCACTTGGGATGGGCGCCCAGCATCCACTACGGACTACGAGAAATAGAATTATCGGTAAGTAAATTCTTATTTTCTCTAACGTCCTAAGTGGATGCTGGGGACTCCGTAAGGACCATGGGGATTATCCTAAAGCTCCCAAACGGGCGGGAGAGTGCGGATGACTCTGCAGCACCAATTGAGAGAACTCCAGGTCCTCCTCAGCCAGGGTATCAATTTTGTAGAATTTTACAAACGTATTTGCTCCTGACCAAGTAGCTGCTCGGCAAAGTTGTAAAGCCGAGACCCCTCGGGCAGCCGCCCAAGATGAGCCCACCTTCCTTGTGGAGTGGGCATTTACAGATTTTTGGCTGTGGCAGGCCTGCCACAGAATGTGCAAGCTGAATTGTACTACAAATCCAACGAGCAATAGTCTGCTTAGAAGCAGGAGCACCCAGCTTGTTGGGTGCATACAGGATAAACAGCGCGTCAGATTTCCTGACTCCAACCGTCCTGGAAACATATATTTTCAGGGCCCTGACAACGTCTAGCAACTTGGAGTCCTCCAAGTCCCTAGTAGCCGCAGGCACCACAATAGGTTTGTTCAGGTGAAACGCTGAAACCACCTTAGGGAGAAACTGAGGACGAGTCCTCAATTCCGCCCTGTCCGAATGGAAAATCAGATAAGGGCTTTTACAGGATAAAGCCGCCAATTCTGACACGCGCCTGGCCCAGGCCAGGGCCAACAGCATGACCACTTTCCATGTGAGATATTTTAACTCCACAGATTTAAGTGGTTCAAACCAATGTGACTTTTTGGAACCCAAAAACTACATTGAGATCCCAAGATGCCACTGGAGGCACAAAAGGAGGCTGTATATGCAGTACCCCTTTTACAAACGTCTGAACTTCAGGGACTGAAGCTAGTTCTTTTTGGAAGAAAATTGACAGGGCCGAAATTTGAACCTTAATGGACCCCAATTTCAAGCCCATAGACACTCCTGTTTGCAGGAAATGTAGGAATCGACCCAGTTGAATTTCCTCCGTCGGGCCTTACTGGCCTCGCCCCACGCAACATATTTTCACCAAATGCGGTGATAATGTTTTGCGGTTACATCCTTCCTGGCTTTGATCAGGATAGGGATGACTTCATCCAGAATGCCTTTTTTCCTTCAGGATCCGGCGTTCAACCGCCATGCCGTCAAACGCAGCCGCGGTAAGTCTTGGAACAGACAGGGTCCTTGCTGGAGCAGGTCCCTTCTTAAAGGTAGAGGCCACGGATCCTCCGTGAGCATCTCTTGAAGTTCCGGTTACCAAGTCCTTCTTGGCCAATCCGGAGCCACGAATATAGTGCTTACTCCTCTCCATCTTATCATTCTCAGTACCTTGGGTATGAGAGGCAGAGGAGGGAACACATACACTGACTGGTACACCCACGGTGTTACCAGAGCGTCTACAGCTATTGCCTGAGCGTCCCTTGACCTGGCGCAATACCTGTCGAGTTTTTCCCAACGATTTATAATCATGTGGAAGACTTCTGGGTGAAGTCCCCACTCTCCCAGGTGGAGGTCGTGTCTGCTGAGGAAGTTTGCTTCCCAGTTGTCCACTCCCGGAATTGCTGACAGTGCTATCACATGATTTTCCGCCCAGCGAAGAATCCTTGCAGCTTCTGCCATTGCCCTCCTGCTTCTTGTGCCACCCTGTCTGTTTACGTGGGTGACTGCCTTGATGTTGTCCGACTGGATCAACACCGGCTGACCTTGAAGCAGAGGTCTTGCTAAGCTTAGAGCATTGTAAATGGCCCTTAGCTTCAGGATATTTATGTAAAGTGATGTCTCCAGGCTTGACCATAAGCCCTGGAAATTCCTTCCCTGTGTGACTGCTCCCCAGCCTCGCAGGCTGGCATCCGTGGTCACCAGGACCCAGTCCTGAATGCCGAATCTGCGGCCCTCTAGAAGATGAGCACTCTGCAACCACCACAGGAGGGACACCCTTGTCCTTGGTGACAGGGTTATCCGCTGATGCATCTGAAGATGCGACCCGGACCATTTGTCCAGCAGGTCCCACTGGAAAGTTCTTGCGTGGAATCTGCCGAATGGGATTGCTTCGTAGGAAGCCACCATTTTACCCAGAACCCTTGTGCATTGATGCACTGAGACTTGGCTCGGTTTTAGGAGGTTCCTGACTAGCTCGGATAACTCCCTGGCTTTCTCCTCCGGGAGAAACACCTTTTTCTGGACTGTGTCCAGGATCATCCCTAGGAACAGAAGACGAGTCGTCGGAACCAGCTGCGATTTTGGAATATTGAGAATTCAATCGTGCTGCCGCAACACTACCTGAGATAGTGCTACACCGACCTCCAACTGTTCCCTGGATCTTACCCTTATCAGGGAATCGTCCAAGTAAAGGATAACTAAAATTCCCTTCCTTCGAAGGAATATCATCATTTCGGCCATTACCTTGGTAAAGACCCGGGGTGCCGTGGACCATCCATACGGCAGCGTCTGAACTGATAGTGACAGTTCTGTACCTTAAACCTGAGGTACCCTTGGTGAGAAGGGTAAATTTGGACATGAAGGTAAGCATCCTTGATGTCCCGAGACATCATGTAGTCCCCTTCTTCCAGGTTCGCAATCACTGCTCTGAGTGACTCAATCTTGAATTTGAACCTCTGTATGTAAGTGTTCAAAGATTTTAGATTTAGAATCGGTCTCACCGAGCCGTCCGGCTTCGGTACCACAACAGTGTGGAATAATACCCCGTTCCCTGTTGCAGGAGGGGTACCTTGATTATCACCTGCTGGGAATACAGCTTGTGAATGGCTTCCAAAACAGTCTCCCTGTCAGAAGGAGACAACGGTAAAGCCGACTTTAGGAAACGGCGAGGGGGAGACGTCTCGAATTCCAATTTGTACCCCTGAGATATCACCTGAAGGATCCAGGGGTCTACTTGCGAGTGAGCCCACTGCGCGCTGAAATTCATTGAGACGGGCCCCCCACCGTGCCTGATTCTGCTTGTAAAGGCCCACCGTCATACTGAGGGCTTGGCAGAGGCGGGAGAGGGTTTCTGTTCCTGGAAACTGGCTGATTTCTGCAGCCTTTTTCCTCTCCCTCTATCACGGGGCAGAAATGAGGAACCTTTTGCCCGCTTGCCCACGAAAAGACTGCGCCTGATAATACGGCGTCTTCTCATGTTGAGAGGCGACCTGGGGTACAAACGTGGATTTCCCAGCTGTTGCCGTGGCCACCAGGTCTGAAAGACCGACCCCGAATAACTCCTCCCATTAATAAGGCAATACTTCCCAATGCCGTTTGGAATCCGCATCACCTGACCACTGTCGTGTCCATAACCCTCTACTGGTAGAAATGGACAACGCACTTAGACTTGATGCCAGTCGGCAAATATTCCGCTGTGCATCACGCATATATAGAAATGCATCTTTCAAATGCTCTATAGGCAAAAATATACTGTCCCTATCTAGGGTATCAATATTTTCAGTCAGGGAATCCGACCACGCCAACCCAGCACTGCACATCCAGGCTGAGGCGATTGCTGGTCGCAGTATAACACCAGTATGTGTGTAAATACATTTTAGGATACCCTCCTGCTTTCTATCAGCAGGATCCTTAAGGGCGGCCATCTCAGGAGAGGGTAGAGCCCTTACAAGCGTGTGATCGCTTTATCCACCCTAGGGGGTGTTTCCCAACGCACCCTAACCTCTGGCGGGAAAGGATTTAATGCCAATAACATTTTAGAAATTATCAGTTGTTATCGGGGGAAACCCACGCATCATCACACACCTCATTTAATTTCTCATATTCAGGAAAACTACAGGTAGTTTTTCCTCACCGAACATAATACCCCTTTTTGGTGGTACTCGTATTATCAGAAATGTGTAAAACATTTTTCATTGCCTCAATCATGTAACGTGTGGCCCTACTGGAAGTCACATTTGTCTCTTCACCGTCGACACTGGAGTCAGTATCCGTGTCGGTGTCTATATCTGCCATCTGAGGTAACGGGCGCTTTAGAGCCCCTGACGGCCTATGAGACGTCTGGACAGGCACAAGCTGAGTAGCCGGCTGTCTCATGTCAACCACTGTCTTTTATACAGAGCTGACACTGTCACGTAATTCCTTCCAACAGTTCATCCACTCAGGTGTCGACCCCCTAGGGGGTGACATCCCTATTACAGGCAATCTGCTCCGTCTCCACATCATTTTTCTCCTAACGTACCGACATACAGCACACACACAGGGAAATGCTCTGATAGAGGACAGGACCCCACTAGTCCTTTGGGGAGACAGAGGGAGAGTTTGCCAGCACACACCAGAGCGCTATATATATACAGGGATAACCTTATATAAGTGTTTTTCCCTTTATAGCTGCTGTATCTTTAATACTGCGCGTAATTAGTGCCCCCCCTCTCTTTTTTAACCCTTTCTGTAGTGTAGTGACTGCAGGGGAGAGCCAGGGAGCTTCCCTCCAACGGAGCTGTGAGGGAAAATGGCGCCAGTGTGCTGAGGAGATAGGCTCCGCCCCCTTATCGGCGGCCTTATCTCCCGTTTTTCTATGTATATTGGCAGGGGTTAAATGCATCCATATAGCCCAGGAGCTATATGTGATGCATTTTTTGCCATCCAAGGTGTTTTTATTGCGTCTCAGGGCGCCCCCCCCCCAGCGCCCTGCACCCTCAGTGACCGGAGTGTGAAGTGTGCTGAGAGCAATGGCGCACAGCTGCAGTGCTGTGCGCTACCTTGTTGAAGACAGGACGTCTTCTGCCGCCGATTTTCCGGACCTCTTCTGTCTTCTGGCTCTGTAAGGGGGCCGGCGGCGCGGCTCTGGGACCCATCCATGGCTGGGCCTGTGATCGTCCCTCTGGAGCTAATGTCCAGTAGCCTAAGCAGCCCAATCCACTCTGCACGCAGGTGAGTTCGCTTCTTCTCCCCTTAGTCCCTCGATGCAGTGAGCCTGTTGCCAGCAGGTCTCACTGAAAATAAAAAACCTAAACTAAAACTTTCACTAAGAAGCTCAGGAGAGCCCCTAGTGTGCACCCTTCTCGTTCGGGCACAAAGATCTAACTGAGGCTTGGAGGAGGGTCATAGGGGGAGGAGCCAGTGCACACCAGATAGTCCTAAAGCTTTCTTTAGATGTGCCCAGTCTCCTGCGGAGCCGCTATTCCCCATGGTCCTTACGGAGTCCCCAGCATCCACTTAGGACGTTAGAGAAAATGGATTTTGGAACCCACATATGTTTTCTTTTTGCTGGATATACTGTAATTTCTTTTAATACCTTGTTTTTATGGATTCTTTTCATGTATGTTTTAGATGAAGGAATTTCCTCCATTTTATCTCTGTACAAATAAATATGATCATCACCGCAATGAATATGAATAAGATTCCAAAATCCAGCTACCTTCAATGGTTACTGGGATCCAGAAATGATTATTGGGATCCAGAAAACACTAACGCGATGTGACACGCAAGGTGAACCGCATTGTGCTTCCGGGAACGGCTGTTTGAGTAATAACTGTGTTGATACTTCCAGGCACAGCCAGACTTAGATGTGGAACGCGAGGTGACACGCACCGCACTTCCGGCCATGGCCGCGGGAGGACCTCCTGGTGCCCCCGGCTTTTAGACGTGGAACGCACATTGTCATTTCCGGAGGAAAACGGAACCAGGAAAGGGTATCCACACTGACATCGTAGGCTGTTAAAAATGCTTCCATGTCTGGAATTAGGTTTAGATTTTAGGGTAATGAGTGAGGTTTTAAATACCCTGTTTCACACAACATCCATATGCCTTGACAAAGATACCAGGTGTATTGAAACGCGTTGGAAAGGAGGTTTGAGACAGGAACGCTGTATTCACTTGACTGATCATTAGCAGAGCACTCAGGGACGCCTGTGTTTACATCTTATGCTTGCTTGTATGCTTCTGTATAGTAGACCTTTCGATCGGGTAAGAGTCCAGTTATCACTGTTCTTTTTATGTCATACTTTACTGCTTTGTGGATTAAATACTGGATCACGCTATTTTGGACTTTTTCTCCTTTTTCTGGGTTGACTGGAAATGAGGACGTGTGGATTCTAAAGTTCCATGTGGGGGGAACCCTCTCAACTTATATGCTGTTCTGTCTACTCATATTGTAGACCCTTTTACATGGTAGGAGTCTCAAATCATCATTTATATTATATCCTTTGTGGAATGCCTTATTGCCCTATGTGTGTTCTAGCTGTTATTTTTGAGGAGCTTTCTAAGAACAGAGGAATTCGCACTTGTGATTGACATCGGACTGAGACGTGTGTCATTTACTGTCAGAGTGCCGAGGGACTCTATATTGGTGATATTGTTCTTTTCTATACAATTTTTGGAGTGTAGGTGACACTTTGCACCAATTGAATTCCACAGGCTGCTATTTGTGCGGTGGCTAAGTTCAAAACATACTGTTTTTGTCAGAGAGTTTGCCTTTTAAGGGGGAGACAGCAAGTTATTAACATCTAAATCCATAAGAATCATGCTATCTATGTGATGTAAGGTTTTACCTTTACGAATTTTAATAAAAATTATTGTGAATGAATGAAAAACAGAACTGACTGACGGTTATTGGGTGCACTCTGGTGTGAGGGCCTCTGCAGACAAAAAAAAATCTACTTTATCCTTTCAGCTTTATTATTCACAAGAGAACCATGGGACATTATTGAACAACTGTAAGGGGATATTAGTTTGGCGCTCCTCAAGACCACCATACTTGAGAAAACTGCATTGGTCCAGACTGACAGAGGGCTGTTCTTTGGGGAAGCAGCCTTGCATTGAACAGTATTCAGTATTGTATGACTTTATTTTCAATTGTTTAGCACCTTTTTAGGCATTGTTGACATATACCTAAATAAATAAATGAAGAAATCAAGAAATAAATGTTCAAATATTCCAGTGCGTTCCAAACAAGACTTGATTGAGACCCCAACCTGGGACAGTTGTTAGATGGAATCTTTAAGCTACCAATTGGATTATACTCAACTGAGTACTCAACCTGGAAGATACCCTCACACCAGAATAGACACCCAAAACACAGCACCAAGGCCTTTCATTAATAGAGCATCCAAAGTTTATTCATGACATTTAATAAAATAGAACATAAAAAGTTTGATCTTACATAAAAAAGAGGTGTTTAGTAGCAGACCAACGTTACATATTAACAGATGTCATAAAATGCCACCAACCACTCTAGGGTGTGAGCTCAGTGGTGGGTGTTCTTTACGTAGACGGTGGGACTGATCACCTAATACCCTACGCATTTTGTCCTTTACAAATGACTTCTTCAGGGGTAAAATCAAAATATGGAGAGATAGTGGATGACTATAGCCTGCACTAGCTGAAAACTGTCCTTAGGCGAATAAATAAGGCCCGGGTACAGAGAGGAAGGTTAATGGCTCGAATTCCATCACCTAAAAACCTGTCTCAAGGTGAATCCAAAATTATGGCTATCAATGGAATAATCAATAAGGGGAACCACAGATCAACCACGTCCCTTACAGGATTGGCAGACACATAGAGATCCTTCTGGGGACATATACAGAGATCATACTCCTTCAGTAGCTGCAGTGGAAATATAAATATGCTAAAATCCACGAATAGCCGTCACTCCATGGCAATGCTGGAGGTCTGGACATCTTCTGATTTCAAATGGAAGTAAGCATGATGTGTCTTTCATCTGATGAACTAAGTTTCCTTGGCCGACCACTGTGTTTATGGTCCTCAATATTGCCTGTTTCTCTGTCCTTCTTCAAAAGACATTGAACAGCAAGTCTACTTTGAAATTTCCTGCGAGAGACCTTGCTGATGCAGTATAACTACCTTTTGACTTGTTGCTGTGCTCAGTCCCGCTATGGTGTATGAACTGTGACATAAAACAGTCTTCCACAACCTCACCTTTGAAGCAAAATGTGGCTGTTCCTCACCCAGGTTTAGGCCTCCTACACAGCTGTTTCTGTTTCAGTTAACAACTGTGTTTTAACCTACATTGAAAACGATGATCAAAATCACCTGTTTGGCAGGATTGGTTAATCATACACCTGACTATAATACTACAAAATCCCTGACTTTGTGCAAGTGTACCTAGAAGAATTGATGCTGTTTTAAAGGCAACGGTGGTCATACTAAATATTGATTTGAATTAGATTTCTCTTCTGTTCATTCACTTTACATTTTGTTAATTGATAAAAATAAACTATTAACACTTCAATTCTTTAAAGCATTTTTACGTTGCAGCATGTTTCCCACACCTGCCTAAAGCTTTTACACAGTAATATATACATTTAATTATTGGAAGGCACTGGGCCACAATATCAGTGGGATACCGAGGAGTGGTGGTTACAGCAAATAAATATATATATATATATATATATATATATATATATATATACATATATATACATACATATATATATATATATATATATATATATATATACATATATATACATACAGGTATATACACATACTGTATAGGTCAGGCTTAGATTAATTTGTGAATTCGGTCTAGACATAGATATTGGGTTAGTATCACAGGTACTTGGGCAGAAGCTGGAAGATCTCATGTAATTCTTCCTATTACGGTAATTGGGCGGAAATACAGACGGAACAGTACTGGCTTCACAGGTCGGATGCTGGGATGTGAAGAAGTACAAACTGCACGATTGTCAGGATGTGAAGCAGTACCAGCTATTCTGGATTGCTGGGTTATGACTAGCTGCATAGATTTAGATGCTGGGATATGGAGCAGTACGAGCTATACAGGATTGCTTGGTTACCATCAGCTACTGAAAATTAGACGCTGGGATGCATAGTAGTACCAACTATAGAGAATTGCTGAGTTATGACCAGCTGAGACTTAGATACTGGGATGTGGAGCAGTACCAATTATGCAGGATTGCTGGGTTACGACCAGCTACTGAGCTGTATATGCTGATATGTGGGGCAGTACAAGCTATACAGGATTCCTGGGATATGATCTGCTACTGAGACTTAGATGCTGGGATGCGGAGCAGTACCAGCTATAAGGAGCGTTATGGTAGACTTACCATGGTTAACTCTCTTTCTGCGAAGTACACTGAGTTCCACAGGGAATACATCGGGGTGTAGAGCAGGACCATCAGGCAAAGCTTTCACTGTCCCAGGATGCATTGGGGCCTCCTCTATAACCCCGCCTCCAGGCACTGAGAGCTCAGTTTTATTAACCAGTCTAATGCAGAAGCAGGTAAGAGAGAAGGCAGATGTTAGTCACGTAGAACCACAATCTCACGACAGGAGTGAGTATCAGCAGCTAATGCGATAGAAGCCAAAGAAGCTAGGTGCCTCAGGGTGAGTGTCCTGTGGAACCCAGTGTACCTCGCAGAAAGGGAGTTAACCATGGTATGTCTATCATAACTCTCCTTTTCTGCAGTCTGGTACACTGTGTTCCACAGGGAATACATCGGGATGTCCTAAAGCAGTTCCTCAAGGAAGGGGACGCGCCTTAGCAGGTATGAGAACCCGGCGTCCAGAGGAAGCATCCTGGGAGGCGGAAGTATCAAAGGCAAAGAACCTAATGAACGTGTTCACTGATGACCACGTAGCCACCTTGCACAATTGTTCTGGGGACGTGCCAGAGCGGGCTGCCCAAGAAGGTTCAACAGACCGAGTAGAATGGGATTTAACTGCAGCAGGAGCTGGGAGTCCAGCCTACGCATATGCTTGTGCAATCACCATTCTAATCCACCTGGCCAAGGTTTGCTTATTTGCTGCCAGCCACGTTTGTGAAAACCAAACAAAACACAAAGGGAATCTGACCTCCTGATAGAGGCTGTCCTCTCCACATAGATACGGAGAGCCCTAACGACATCCAAAGAATGTTCTTTGGGAGACAAATCAGAAGAGACAAAGGCCGGAACCACAATCTGTTGATTAAGGTGAAAAGATGACACCACCTTAGGCAAATAACCTGGGCGAGTTTGTAGAAGTGAAGGATGATTAAGGGTGGAGACAGGAGAAAGCGCCTAAGTCCGATACCCGTCTTGCAGAGGCAATAGTCAGCAAGAGCAGGACCTTGGCTGTGAGCTATTTAAGGTCCACCAATTCAAGAGGTTCAAATGGAGACTCTTGCAGAGCATTCAGCACAACAGACAAATCCCATGGAGCCACAGGAGGAACATAGGGAGGCTGAATTCGAATAACGCCCTGTATGAACGTCTGAACATCAGAGATAGAGGCAATTTTTCTCTGAAACCAAACTGACAAGACAGATATATGAACCTTGAGGGAGGCCAGATGAAGACCTAAGTCCAGGCCTCTTTGCAGAAAAGCCAGAATCCTGAAAGTTCAGAATCTATGGATATCGGAATTCTCCTCAACACACCAGATGAAGTAAGAATTCCAAACCATCGTTTGAATAAACATCTCTGAAAATCCTTTGGCTCTCAGGAGTGATGCTTCAAGAGCCACGCCATCAATGCCAGTCTAGCCAGGTCTGGGTAGAGACAAGGGCCATGTACAAGGAGGTCTGGTCGTTGAGGAAGTAGAAGGGGATGCATCATCGATAGACCCTGCAGGTCTGAGAACTAATGTCGTCTGGGCCACGTTGGAGCAACTAAAAGCAGCATTACTCCTTCCTGTTTGAACTTCCGTAGAAGCCTGGACAGGAGTAACACTGGAGGGCAGCCGACAGTTCCATGGAATTGCCAGTGTGTCCACGAACACTGCCTGAGGATCGCTTATCCTTGATTCGAAGACCAGAACCTTGTGATTGTGTCGAGACACCATGAGGTCTACGTCCGGTAGATCCCACCTGTACACTAGGATATGAAAAACTTCTGGATGAAGACTCCGCTCTCCGGCGTGTAGGTCCTGATGATAGTCCGCTTCCCACATCAGGACACCCGGAATGAACACTGCCGATATAAACTTGGCAGATGGTGTTCTGCCCAACAAAAGGATTTTTGACACTTCCTTCATAACCATGCGGCTTCGAGTGCCTCCTTGATGGTTTATGTATGCCACTGTCATGGCGTTGTCTTACCGTACCTGAACCAGGGTAGGCAGGGGAGGCAGTGCCTCCCCTGTCATAATGATTTAAATAATAAAAATAAGAATTTACTTACCGATAATTCTATTTCTCATAGTCCGTAGTGGATGCTGGGGACTCCGTAAGGACCATGGGGAATAGCGGCTCCGCAGGAGACTGGGCACATCTAAAAAAGCTTTAGGACTAACTGGTGTGCACTGGCTCCTCCCCCTATGACCCTCCTCCAAGCCTCAGTTAGGATACTGTGCCCGGACGAGCGTACACAATAAGGAAGGATTTTGAATCCCGGGTAAGACTCATACCAGCCACACCAATCACACCGTATAACTTGTGATCTGAACCCAGTTAACAGTATGATAACAGAGGAGCCTCTGAAAAGATGGCTCCCAACAATAATAACCCGATTTTTGTAACAATAACTATGTACAAGTATTGCAGACAATCCGCACTTGGGATGGGCGCCCAGCATCCACTACGGACTATGAGAAATAGAATTATTGGTAAGTAAATTCTTATTTTCTCTAACGTCCTAAGTGGATGCTGGGGACTCCGTAAGGACCATGGGGATTATACCAAAGCTCCCAAACGGGCGGGAGAGTGCGGATGACTCTGCAGCACCGAATGAGAGAACTCCAGGTCCTCCTCAGCCAGGGTATCAAATTTGTAGAATTTAGCAAACGTGTTTGCCCCTGACCAAGTAGCTGCTCGGCAAAGTTGTAAAGCCGAGACCCCTCGGGCAGCCGCCCAAGATGAGCCCACTTTCCTTGTGGAACGGGCTTTTACAGATTTTAGCTGTGGCAGGCCTGCCACAGAATGTGCAAGCTGAATTGTACTACAAATCCAACGAGCAATAGTCTGCTTAGAAGCAGGAGCACCCAGCTTGTTGGGTGCATACAGGATAAACAGCGAGTCAGATTTCCTGACTCCAGCCGTCCTGGAAATATTTTCAGGGCCCTGACAACATCCAGCAACTTGGATTCCTCCAAGTCCCTAGTAGCCGCAGGCACCACAATAGGTTGGTTCAGGTGAAAACGCTGGAACCACCTTAGGGAGAAACTGAGGACGAGTCCTCAATTCCGCCCTGTCCGAATGGAAAATCAGATAAGGGCTTTTACAGGATAAAGCCGCCAATTCTGACACGCGCCTGGCCCAGGCCAGGGCCAACAGCATGACCACTTTCCATGTGAGATATTTTAACTCCACAGATTTAAGTGGTTCAAACCAATGTGACTTTTGGAACCCAAACTACATTTAGATCCCAAATTGCCACTGGAGGCACAAAAGGAGGCTGTATATGCAGTACCCCTTTTACAAACGTCTAAACTTCAGGGACTGAAGCTAGTTCTTTTTTGGAAGAAAATTGACAGGGCCGAAATCTGAACCTTAATGGACCCCAATTTCAGGCCCATAGACACTCCTGTTTGCAGGAAATGTAGGAATCGACCCAGTTGAATTTCCTCCGTCGGGCCTTACATATTTTCGCCAATTGCGGTGATAATGTTTTTGCGGTTACATCCTTCCTGGCTTTAGATCAGGATATGGATGACTTCATCCGGAATGCCTTTTTTCCTTCAGGATCCGGTGTTCAACCGGCATGCCGTCAAACGCAGCCGCGGTAAGTCTTGGAACAGACAGGGTCCTTGCTGGAGCAGGTCCCTTCTTAGAGGTAGAGGCCACGGATCCTCTGTGAGCATCTCTTGAAGTTCCGGTTACCAAGTCCTTCTTGGCCAATCCGGAGCCACGAATATAGTGCTTTCTCCTCTCCATCTTATCAATCTCAGTACCTTGGGTATGAGAGGCAGAGGAGGGAACACATACACTGACTGGTACACCCACGGTGTTACCAGAGCGTCTACAACTATTGCCTGAGGTTTTCTTGACCTGGCGCAATACCTGTCGAGTTTTTTAATCATGTGGACGACTTCTGGGTGAAGTCCCCACTCTCCCGGGTGGAGGTCGTGCTGAGGAAGTCTGCTTCCCAGTTGTCCACTCCCGGAATGAATACTGTTGACAGTGCTATCACATGATTTTCCGCCCAGCGAAGAATCCCTGCAGCTTCTGCCATTGCCCTCCTGCTTCTTGTGCCACCCTGTCTGTTTACGTGGGTGACTGCCATGATGTTGTCCGACTGGATCAACACCGGCTGACCTTGAAGCAGAGGTCTTGCTAAGCTTAGAGCATTGTAAATGGCCCTTAGCTTCAGGATATTTATGTGAAGTGATGTATCCAGGCTTGACCTTAAGCCCTGGATATTCCTTCCCTGTGTGACTGCTCCCCAGCCTCGCAGGCTGGCATCCGTGGTCACCAGGACCCAGTCCTGAATGCCGAATCTGCGGCCCTCTAGAAGATGAGCACTCTGCAACCACCACAGGATGGATACCCTTGTCCTTGGTGACAGGGTTATCCGCTGATGCATCTGAAAATGCGACCCGGACCATTTGTCCAGTAGGTTCCACTGGAAAGTTCTTGCGTGGAATCTAACGAATGGGATTGCTTCGTAGGAAGCCACCATTTTTACCCAGAACCCTTGTGCATTGATGCACTGAGACTTGGTTCGGTTTTAGGAGGTTCCTGACTAGCTCGGATAACTCACTGGCTTTCTCTTCCGGGAGAAACACCTTTTTTCTGGACTGTGTCCAGGAACATCCCTAGGAAACAGAAGACAAGTCGTCGGAACCAGCTGCGATTTTGGAATATTGAGAATCCAATCGTGCTGCCGCAACACTACCTGAGATAGTGCTACACCGACTTCCAACTGTTCCCTGGATCTTACCCTTATCAGGGAATCGTCCAAGTAAGGGATAACTAAAATTTCCTTCCTTCGAAGGGATATCATTTCGGCCATTACCTTGGTAAAGACCCGGGGTGCCGTGGACCATCCCTACGGCAGCGTCTGAACTGATAGTGACAGTTCTGTACCATAACCTGAGGTACCCTTGGTGAGAAGGGTAAATTTTGACATGAAGGTAAGCATCCTTGATGTCCCGAGACATCATGTAGTCCCCTTCTTCCAGGTTCGCAATCACTGCTCTGAGTGACTCAATCTTGAATTTGAACCTCTGTATGTAAGTGTTCAAAGATTTTAGATTTTAGATTTAGAATCGGTCTCACCGAGCCGTCTGGCTTCGGTACCACAATAGTGTGGAATAATACCCCGTTCCCTGTTGCAGGAGGGGTACCTTGATTATCACCTGCTGGGAATACAGCTTGTGAATGGCTTCCAAAACTGCCTCCCTGTCAGAGGGAGACGTCGGTAAAGCCGACTTTTGGAAACGGCGAGGGGGAGACGTCTCGAATTCCAATATGTACCCTTGAGATATTACCTGAAGGATCCAGGGGTCTACTTGCGAGTGAACCCACTGCGCACTGAAATTCATTGAGAACGGGCCCCCACCGTGCCTGAGCTTGTAAGGCCCTAGCGTCATACTGAGGGCTTGGCAGAGGCGGGAAAGGGTTTCTGTTCCTGGGAACTGGCTAATCTCTTCAGCCTTTTTCCTCTCCCTCTGTCACGAGCAGAAAAGAGGAACCTTTTGTCCGCTTGCCAACAAAGGACTGCGCCTGATAATACGGCGTCTTATTTTGAGAGGCGACCTGGGGTACAAACGTGGATTTCCCAGTTGTTGCCGTGGCCACCAGGTCTAAAAAGACCGACCCCAAATGTCCCTTTTCAAAGGCAATACTTCCAAATGCCGTTTGGAATCCGCATCACCTGACCATTTTACTGGTAGAATTGGACAACGCACTTATACTTGATGCCAGTCGGCAAATATTCCGCTGTGCATCATGCATATATAGAAATGCATCTTTTAAATGCTCTATAGGCAATAATATACTATCCTTATCTAGGATATCAATATTTCCAGTCAGGGAATCCGACCATGCCAACCCAGCACTGCACCTCCAGGCTGAGGCGATTGCTGGTCGCAGTATAACACCAGTATGTGTGTGAATACATTTTTGGATACCCTCCTGCTTTCTATCAGCAGGATCCTTAAGGGCGGCCATCTCATGAGAGGGTAGAGCCCTTGTTCTTACAAGCGTGTGAGCGCCTTATCCCCCCTAGGGGGTGTTTCCCAACGCACCCTAACCTCTGGCGGGAAAGGGTATACACCAATACTTTTTAAGAAATTATCACTTGTTATCGGGGGGAAACCCACGCATCATCACACACCTCATTTAATTTCTCATATTCAGGAAAACTACAGGTAGTTTTTCCCTCACCGAACATAATACCCCTTTTTGGTGGTACTCGTATTATCAGAAATGTATAAAACATTTTCCATTGTCTCAATCATGTAACGTGTGGCCCTACTGGAAATCACGGTTGTCTCTTCACCGTCGACACAGGAGTCAGTATCCGTGTCGGCGTCTGTATCTGCCATCTGAGGTAACGGGCGCTTTAGAGCCCCTGACGGCCTATGAGACGTCTGGACAGGCACAAGCTGAGTAGCCGGCTGTCTCATGTCAACCACTGTTTTTTTATACAGAGCTGACACTGTCACGTAATTTTCAACAGTACATCCACTCAGGTGTCGACCCCCTAGGTGGTGACATCACTGTTACAGACACTCTGCTCCGTCTCCACATCATTTTTATCCTCATACATGTCGACACAAACGTACCGACACACAGCACACACACAGGGAATGCTCTGATAGAGGACAGGACCCCACTAGCCCTTTGGGGAGACAGAGGGAGAGTATGCCAGCACACACCAGAGCGCTATATATATATATACACAGGGATAACCTTATATAAGTGTTTTTCCCCTTATAGCTGCTGTATGTTTTAATACTGCGCCTAATTAGTGCCCCCCTCTCTTTTTTTAACCCTTTCTGTAGTGTAGTGACTGCAGGGAAGAGCCAGGGAGCTTCCCTCCAACGGAGCTGTGAGGGAAAATGGCGCCAGTGTGCTGAGGAGATAGGCTCCGCCCCCTTTTCGGCGGCCTTATCTCCCGTTTTTCTGTATATTCTGGCAGGGGTTAAATGCATCCATATAGCCCAGGAGCTATATGTGATGTATTTTTTGCCATGTAAGGTATTTTTATCATGTTTTATTGCGTCTCAGGGCGCCCCCCCCCAGCGCCCTGCACCCTCAGTGACCGGAGTATGAAGTGTGCTGAGAGCAATGGCGCACAGCTGCAGTGCTGTGCGCTACCTTATTGAAGACAGGAACGTCTTCTGCCGACGATTTTTCCGGACCTCTTCGCTCTTCTGGCTCTGTAAGGGGGCCGGCGGCGCGGCTCCGGGACCCATCCAGGCTGGGCCTGTGATCGTCCCTCTGGAGCTAATGTCCAGTAGCCAAGAAGCCCAATCCACTCTGCACGCAGGTGAGTTCGCTTCTTCTCCCCTTAGTCCCTCGATGCAGTGAGCCTGTTGCCAGCAGGTCTCACTGAAAATAACAAACCTAAACTAAAACTTTCACTAAGAAGCTCAGGAGAGCCCCTAGTGTGCACCCTTCTCGTCGGGCACAGAAATCTAACTGAGGCTTGGAGGAGGGTCATAGGGGGAGGAGCCAGTGAACACCAGTTAGTCCTAAAGCTTTCTTTAGATGTGCCCAGTCTCCTGCGGAGCCGCTATTCCCCATGGTCCTTACGGAGTCCCCAGCATCCACTTAGGACGTTAGAGAAAAGAAGTTATTTATAATAGAGAATGTGATAAATATCTTCATTTATTATTTTAATAATGTCCCCCCCCCCCCTTGTGAAAATGTTGGGCTGGGAGGCAGCGGGAGAGGTGCCTCCCGCTGCTAACATTAAAGTCCGGGGGGCGGGCAGGGGGCGGGGTGCAGCAATGGGCTGTGAAAGCCCATTGAAAAAGAATGGAGAAGCGGCACCTTTACTGGTGCCTCAATGACAGGGGTGTGCATTCAGCCCGATGAATGCACGCCCCTGTCAGTCCCCCCAGATGTGATTGGCCCAGCGGATCCAGTGCTGGATCCGCTGTCCAATCAGTAGCGAGCCCCCTTCCCGCTGCAGCAGGCGCCGTGGGCTGTGTGGGCGCCCGATTCAGCCAGCGCCGCTGACTGACACTAGAGGTCATAATTGACCCCTAGTGTCTGAGCGGCGCTACTATGGGAGAGACGTCATGAGTCATGACGTTTCTCCCCTAGTAGAGAGGAGCCGGCGGGACGGAGATGAAGGACAGCGCAGCAGGAGCGGTAAGTATGTGTTTGTGTATTTTTTTTATGTGTTTGTGTTTGGGCCACTGGCACAGCTAGGAGGCACAGCTACAGGGGGCACTACTACAAGGGGCACAGCTACAGGGGCACAGCTACAAGGGGCACAGCTACAGGGGCACAGCTACAAGGGGCACATCAACTGGGGGCATAACTACAAGGGGCACAGCAACTGGGGGCACAGCGACTGGGGGCACAACTACAAGGGGCACAGCTACAAGGGGCGCAATTACAGGGGTCACAACTTCTGGGGGCACAGCCACCAGTGGCACAGCTACTGGGGGCACAATTACAGGGGTCACAACTACTGGGGGCACAGCCACAAGGGGCACAGCTACTGGGGTCACAGCTACTGGGGTCACAGCTACTGGGGTCACAGCTACAGGGGGCACAGCTACAGGGGGCACAGCTACAGGGGGCACAGCTACAGGGGGCACAGCGACTGGGGGCACAACTACAGGGGTCACAACTACTCGGGGCACTGCTACAAGGGGCACAGCGACTGGGGCACAATTACAGGGGTCACAACTACTGGGGGCACAGCCACAAGGGGCACAGCTACAGGGGGCACAGCTACTGGGGGCACTGCTGCTGGGGGCACAGCGACAGGGGGCACAACCACAGGGGGCACAACTACTCGGGACACAGCTACTGGGGGCACAGCGACTGGGGGCAAAGCTACAGGGGCCACAGCGACTGGGGACACAACTACTCAGCGCACTGCTACAAGGGGCACAGCTACAGGGGTCACAACTACTGGGGGCACAGCCACAAGGGGCAAAGCTACAGGGGGCACAGCTACAAGGGGCACAGCGACTGGGGGCACAACTACTCTGGGCACTGCTACTGGGGGCACTGCTACAGGGGCAAAGCTACTGGGGGCACAGCTAGAGGGGTCACAACTACTGGGGGCAAAGCTTTTGGGCTCACAACTATTGGGGGCGTCTGCTCCATCCTTCCAGCTAGCAGCAGCACTCTCCCCTGTCTGTGCTATTGTCTTCCCGCGTCAGCGAGTGCATAATATTCATTCATCTCTCTCTCTCTCTCTCTCTCTCTCTCGCTCTCTCACTTCGTTTGTAAGTATAATTTTCATTTTTACAGGTACCCCTATTGGATTCTACTGGACAAGTGGACGTGATCGGCGTGGGATGTAGGTAAGTAATCTCTCTCTCATTTTTACAGGTCCCACTATTGGATTCTACATGGACAAGTGGACGTGACCGGCGTGGGATGTAGGTAAGTATGTGTGAGTGTGTAAGTGTGTTTTAATACATTTTTATTTTCACGGTGTGTGTGTTGTGTTTTTATTTGGGTATTTTTTGTTGTAGAACTACAGGTACCAGCGGGCCCGTTATTTCCCCGCATACTGGTACTTGAGGTTCTCCAAGTACCAGCAAGCGGGGGAGTCTTGCTGGGCCTTGTAGTTCCACAACAATAAACAATATTATTTTTTTACACACTTATGTCTATCAGCCCCGCACCCACAACCCATGGGTGCTGGGGACAGCCTCGGCTTCACCCCTGGCCCTTGGGTGCCTGGAGGGGGTGCCCTTGATTTAAGTGGTCCCCACTCCGCCAGGGAACACCGGCCAGGGATGACTAGTTGGGGGTGTAATGCCACGGCCGCAGGGACCTATATAAATGTGTCCCCCGGCTGTGGCATTATGTCCCTGGCTAGTGGAGCCCGGTGCTGGTTTTAAAAATACATCTTTTGTCCCCTATATTTTTGAAACCAGGACCGGTCTAAGAGCCAAGTGCTGGTTGTTTAAATACGGGGAACCCCTGTCCAATTTTTTTCCAGTATTTAAACAACCAGGACCGGCTCAAAGAGCCCGAGGCTGGTTATACTTAGGAGGGGGGGGCCTCACACATTTTTTTTTTTTTAACCCATTCAGACCCTTTTCCATTAAGTTAATGGAAGCCCTGGACAACAAAATTGCATTCATGTCCTCCTCCCACTCCCTTCCCAGTCCCAAGCACTAATTTTTATTTTTTTTCTAAAAAAATGTACAATATATCACAAGTATGATGAGCAGGCAGGCAGCGGGCATTGGCGGCATCAGACTGAGATACAAATTAGTGGCGGAGGGCTGGGTCAGTTGATGGTGGGCAAGTTTGTAAGCCATTGGCGGTGGCAGCAGGCATCGGCTCAGAGGCAGAGGCGGGCATTGGCTCGGCAGCGATATGGGTCTTCGGCAGGATCCGGCGGACATTATGGCTGTAGTGCCTCACCAGCCACTGACCTCACCGCACGCCACTGACCTGAACCGGTCTGTTCCGTACCAGAGCCAGGGCAAGTGATAATGCATTGAACACTGCCCTCAGCTCTAGGATGTTTATCGGGAGGAGCGATTCTTCCTTGGTCCACCGACCGTGGAAAGAGTGTTGCTCTAACACCGCACCCCATCCCGTTAGACTGGCATCCGTCGTCAGAAGGGCCCCTGCTCAATTGCTAGTCCTGAAGCCACCAGGTCAGCGACAAACAAACCTCCGGAGTCAACAAGATCCTTTGTGATCTGATCTAATGAGTAAGGCCGTCCCACATGGCAAGAATTAATCATTGCAGAGGGTGGGAATGAAATTGAGCGTACTCCACCATGTTGAACGTTGACACCATCAGGTCAAGTACTTGCATCGACGAGTTAATCGACACTCTGGGGTAAGAGATGAAGTATCTTATGCTGTCCTGGAATTTCAGGACCTTGTCTGGAGACAGGAACAGTCTCTGACTGTGTGTCCAGGAGCGCCCCTAGGTGCACCTTGCTCTGAGCTGGGACCAGCGAGGTCTTCTTCCAGTTGATCAGCCATCCATCGGCTTGTAAGCAACTCACCGTCAATTTTAGATGACTGAGGGGCGAACTCACCAGAATCAGCAGGCCATCCAAGTACGCCAGGATTCTGACTCCCTGGCGACGGAGGGGCGCCATAATCACGGCCATAACTGTGGTGAAGATTTGAGGAGCCATGGCCAGTCCGAAACGGCAGAGCCTGGAATTGGTAGTGACTGTCGCCAATAGCAAACAGCAAGAACTGCTGATGCGATACGGCAATAGGAATATGCAGATAAGCATCCTCTATATCCAGGGATACTATGTAATCTTCGGGTTCCATCGCCAGCACAATAGGCGCAATGTTTCCATACGAAACTTGGTGACCCTCACAAACTAGTTCAGTGACTTGAGGATGAGAATAGGCCAAAAAGACCCATTGGGTTTCTGCATAAGAAGCAGGGTCGAATAATAGCCTCTGCCATGCTGGGACTGAGGTACAAGCACAACTACTCCTGTACTCAGGAGAGAACCTACCACCGTTTGCAGATCCTGCACCTTCAACGGATCCGAAGGGAGTACCATAGTACAGAACTGGTGAGAGGGACGTCTCTTGAAGGAGACAGCGTACCCGTGAGAGATAACTTCCAGCACCCAAGCATCTGAAGTGGTCTTTAACCAGACCTGGGTGAACTGTAGAAGTCGGCCTTCCACCATGGGGTTTCCCAATCCCACGAGAGAACTGATTTTACCAAACTGAAGGTCCTCAGAGGCCAAAGTACAGAACTTGTAGAACTTTGCAAACGTGTTCAAACCTGACCAAGTAGCTGCTCGGCAGAGCTGTAAAGCCGAGACACCCCGGGCAGCTGGCCGGGAAGAACCCACCGACCTAGTAGAGTGGGCCTGTACAGATTTTGGACATGGTAAACTTGCCATGGAATAAGCATGCTACATAATAAGTTTGATCCAGCGTACAATAGTCTGCTTTGAAGCAGGACACCCCAATCTTATTGGGATCATAAAGAACAAACAACGAGTCCATCTTTCTGTGACGAGCTGTTCTTTTCACATAAACCTTCAAAACCCTCACAACATCCAAAGACTTTGAAGTAGCAGAGGTGTCTGTGACAACCGGAACCACAATACGTTGGTTGATGTGAAACGCAGACATAACCTTAGGAAGAAATTGCAGACGAGTTCTGAGTTCAGCTCTGTCTTCATGGAAAATTAAATAGGGACTTTTGTGAGACAAAGCCCCCAGCTCTGACACACGTCTTGCTGAAGCCAAGGCCAACAGTGTGACGGTCTTCCACGTAAGATATTTTACGTCCACCTCCTGTAACGGCTCAAACCAGTCTGATTGGAGAAACTGCAGCACCAAATTGAGATCCCAAGGTGCTATAGGAGGCACAAAGGGAGGTTGGATGTGCAGAACACCTTTCAAGAATGTCTGGACCTCCGGGAGAGAAGCCAACTGTTTCTGAAAGAAAATGGACAAGGCCGAAATCTGGACTTTTATGGAGCCCAGACGTAGGCCCACATCCAGTCCTGCTTGTAGAAAAAGCAGGAAATGTCATAGATGGAATTCCACCCCAGAAAATTTTCTGCTCTCACACCAAGAGATGTATTTCTTCCAAATACGATGGTAATGCTTAGACGTTACCCCCTTCCTAGCTTGGATCATAGTCGGGATAACCTTGTTAAGGATCCCTCTCCTGGCTAGAATCAGCCATTCAACTTCCATGCCGTCAAACGTAGCCACGGTAAGTCCTGATCGATGAACGGGCCCTATTGCAGAAGACCCTCACGCCGAGGTTGAGGCCATGGATCTTCGAGGAGCATCTTCAGAAGGTCCGCGTACCAGGCCCTTCTTGGCCAGTCCGGAGCAATAAGAATTTCTTGAACCTTTTCCCTTTTTATTCTCTTTAGAATTCTTGAGATCAGAGCAAGTGGGAAAACATGTACACCATCTGATAGACCCATGGAGTCGTCAGGACGTCTACCGCCACCACCTGTGGGTCTCTCAACCTGGAACAATACCGCTTGAGCTTCTTGTTGAGACGAGAGGCCATCATGTTGATCTGTGGTTATCCCCATCGACTTGTCAAGCACCTGAACACTTCCGGGTGAAGGCCCCACTCCCCCGGGTGCAGGTCATGTCTGCTGAGGAAATCTGCTTCCCAGTTGTCTACTCCTGGAATGAAGACCGCTGACAAAGCCACAGCGTTTTTCTCTGCCCAGAGGAGAATTCTTGATACCTATGACATTACTGCTCTGCTTTTCGTTCCGCCCTGTCGGTTTATGTACGTTACTGCCATCACATTGTCCGACTGGACCTGAATGGCCTGATCTTGAAGAAGATGTGAGGCCTGCAAAAGGGCGTTGTATATGGCCGTGAGTTCCAAAATGTTGATTGGAAGGACAACTTCCTAGCTGTACCATCTTCCTTTAAACTGCACCCCCTGAGTGACTGCTCCCCAACCTCTGAGGCTTGCGTCTGTGGCTAGCAGAATCCAGTTCTGAATTCCGAACCTCCGATGCTAGACGAGGTGAGATGTCTGTAGCCACCACAGAAAGGAGATCCTGGCTTTTTGCGACAGACGGATCCTCTGGTGCATATGAAGATGCGATCTGGACCATTTGTCCAACAGATCGAGCTGGAAGGGTCTTGCGTGAAACCTTCCATATTGAAGAGCTTCGTAAGAGGCCACCATTTTCCCCAGAAGGTGAATGCATAAATGCACAGATATCCGGATTGGCTTCAGGACATCCCGAACCATCGACTGGATTACTAATGCCTTTTCCAACAGAAGGAACACCTTCTGCGACTCCGTATCCAGTATCATTCCCGGGAATGGGAGCCTCCGTGTTGGCTCTAGGTGAGACTTCGGAAGGTTCACAATCCACCCATGATCCTGGAGAAGTTTAGTTGAGAGAGCAATGCTGTCCAGCAACCTTTCCCTGGATAGTGCTTTTATCAGGAGATCGTCCAGGTACGGAATTATGTTCACTCCCTGTTTGCAGTGTAGAAACATCATCTCTGCCACCACCTTGGTGAACACCCTCGGTGCCGTGGAGAGACCAAATGGCAGGGCCTGGAACTGGTAGTGACAGTCCTGCAGTGCAAACCGTAGATCAGCCTGATGAGGCGGCCAGATCGGAATGTGAAGGTACGCATTCTTGATATCCAGAGACACTAGGAATTCCCCCTCCTCCAGACCTGAGATCACCGCTCAAAGACTCCATCTTGGATTTGAACACTCGTAACTATGGGTTCAACGACTTGAGGTTCAAAATTGGTCTACCGAACCGTCCGGCTTCGGTACTACAAACAAGTTGGAATAGTACCCCTTGTTTAGCTGATGAGGTGGAACTGGAACAATGACGTGAGTCTGTACCAGTTTTTTGATGGCATGTTGTAAAGTTATACTTGCCTCTTGTGAAACTGGCAAGCCTGATTTGAAGAATCTGTGAAGTAGGAGCTCTTGGAACTCCAGTCTGAAGCCCTGGTAAATAAGATTTATGACCCAGGGATCCTGGCATGAATTTGACCAGATCTGACTGAAGAATTGTAGGCATGCTCCCACCTGACAGCCTTCCAGGCATTGCGGTCCACTGTCATGCTGAAGTTTTTGAGGAAGCACAGCCTGAGCTCTGCTCCTGAGCACCTGCTGTTGCTGGTTTGCATGGTTTACCTCTTACGCCGCTGGAGGACATAGAAGCACCTCTGGATTTGCCCTTGAACTTGGCCGTCCGAAAGGACTGTAACTTAGAAGCTGAATAAGTCTTCTTGGTTGGTGGCGGGGCTGCGGAAGGAAGATACGAAGACTTACCCGCAGTAGCTGTGGAGATCCATTTGTCTAATTAATCTCCGAACAAGGCCTCTCCTGTGAATGGTAGGCCTTCCACGCCTTTCCTGGAATCCGCGTCAGCAGTCCACTCGCGTAGCTACAAGCCCCTGCGTGCCGACACTGCCATAGCGGTGGTGCGTGCGTTAAGAACGCTTATTTCCTTTATGGCTTCCACCATAAAGTTCGCAGAGTCCTGTATGTGCTGCAGGAGTAAGACAACATCCCCCCTAAATAAGGAATCTAACCCCTCAATTAGGTTACCTGACCAATTAGCAATGGCTTTAGTGATTCACGCACATGCAATAGTGGGTCTTTGGGCCACCCCAGCAGCTGTGTACAATGGGGGTAATTCCGAGTTGATCGCAGCAGGAACTTTGTTAGCAGTTGGGCAAAACCATGTGCACTGCAGGGAAGACAGATATAACGTGCAGAGAGAGTTAGATTTGAGTGAGTTATTTTGTTTCTGTGCAGAGTAAATACTGGCTGCTTTATTTTTACACTGCAATTTAGATTTCAGTTTGAACACACCCCACCCAAATCTAAAGGGCCCTACACACTGGCCGACCCGCCGCCGAGCTGCCCGACGGCGGATACGGCCGACGAGCGACCCGGCGGCGGGAGGGCAGTGACGGGGGGAGTGAAGTTTCTTCACTCCCCCTGTCACGCGGCTTCATAGAACTGCAGGCAAATATGGACGAGATCGTCCATATTGGCCTGCATGCACAGCCGACGGGGGACCAGCGATGAACGAGCGCGGGACCGCGCATCGTTCATCGCTGGAGCCTCCACACTGAAAGATATGAACGAGTTCTCGTTCATTTATGAACGAGATCGTTCATATCTTTCAAAAAATCGGCCAATGTGTAGGGCCTATAACTCTCTCTGCAAATGTTATATCTGCCACACCTGCAGTGCAAATGGTTTTGCCCAACTGCTAACAAATTTGATGCTGCGATCAACTCGGAATTACCCCAAATGATTTGAGTGTAGTCTCAATTTTACGATCAGCCTGGTCTTTAAGGGAAGCTGCACCAGGAACAAGCAATACAGTTTTACGTAACAGCCTAGAGACTGATGCGTCCACTATCGGTGGATTTTCCCATTTTTTCCTATCCTCCATAGGAAAAGGAAAAGATGAGAGCAACCTTTTAGGGATCTGAAATTTCTTATCAGGATTAACCCATGGTTCTTTAAACAGGGTATTCAATTCCTATGATGCACGAAAAGTGAATGAGGACTTTTTTTTTACATTAAAATAAGATTCCTCACACTCCTGTGACACCTTATCAGGAATATGCAGAACATCTCTGATAGCCTCTATAAGAGCCTCTATTCCCTGTGACAGATCTGCATCCCCCCCCCCCCACCCCCACCCCCTCTGAGTCCACCTCTCCCTCCTCCATGTCTGACCTGCCAGCGTCAGAGTCAGGCTGCAGGATATGGGCCAGAGATCACTTTTGCGGACAAATGGGAGTCGACTGAGACGCTGTTTTGGGGACAGAGTCTCTGTTTATAAACTCATCCACAGTCTGTTTTAAGTATTGCGTCTCTTTCTCATTGCGGGACAATTTTGTAGAAAGAGTTGAGATCATTCCCTTAAGAGAATTAACCCATTCCGTTTCAGCCCCGCTAGCCAGTAAACCCTGAGTACCCAGTAGTGAGCCCCCTGGATAAGAGGAAAACTCTGCGGTACAAGACACAGACTCTGTGCCTGACATAATGTAATGTGACAGCACACACACACACACACACACACACACACACACACACACACAGGAAAGGTTAAGCACAATTAACACACAAATAGCCCTTCAGGGAGACACAGAGTTGTTTGGAGCCAGACCCCACCGCGCCCTTATCACTAATGCCAAGCTTAGCCGGGTCGCAGACCAAGTACCCTGAAAGGGGACCTATTACACCAATAATCGCTCCCCCCCTGCTATGACCCCCTGGTACCGCTGAGGTAATCTGGAGTCACACTGGAGGAGCTGATGCATGTCCCTGTCCTGTCAGCGTCTGTGTCCACTGCAGAGGGAAAGGGCGCTGGTGAGCTGCTGGATCCTCTCACAGTGAAGCCCCGCCCCTTCAATGGCGTGCGGTCTTCCCGCTTTTTTTATACTGGCTGAGGAATCTGGTGCTTAAAATGGAGAGAACCATTTTAAGGCTGTTGTGCCAGTATGGGTATGGGTTCCTGAGGAAGCCTGCGGTGCCAGGCGAAACTAGTCGATTGCGGAGCTATCAGTCATTGTCTGCCGGCAGACACCCGTTCTACCATTTCCTGGGACATTGAAGTAAGTGCTTTCAGCATTATGGACATATAGACTAAGGATCTGGCTATCCCTGTTAAAGTGATTTGCACATTCCAACTCTGGAAGGACTACATGTCTCTTGGCTGGTACTAACCAGAATATTTGATGGGCTACTTTCCTGCATGATAGGTGACTACGTTACAGTACCTATTCCTACATGCTCTAACCCACCTATACTCATCTGAGGATTACAAATATTTAGCAAGTGAATAATTCGCCATTCAGCGTATCACTGGCTTTATATGTTTATTGTTGTATGTGGTTGTTTTGTTTAGTATACCGGTATTAGGATCACTAAGTAATTATTTTAATATTTGACCTATTGCTATCAGTGAGGATCTCTCTACTAGGGACCACTGTTTAAACTTTTATTCTGTGCTAGTTAAATAAAATATTATTTTATTTTGTAATCACATTGGTGTTAGAGTGATTTTTATCTTTACAAGTAGTTACTACCATTATCTATTAAGTATACACCTGATAACGTTAGCGCTGGGAGACATCCCTTTTTTTCTGTCAGCGTCTGTGTCCACTGCAGAGGGAAATGGCGCTGGTGAGCTGCTGGATCCTCTCACAGTGAAACCCCGCCCCTTCAATGGCGTGCGGTCTTCCCGCTTGTTTTATACTGGCTGAGGAATCTGGTGCTTAAAATGGAGAGAACCATTTTAAGGCTGTTGTGCCAGTATGGGTACTATGGTAGTCATTCCGAGTTGATCGCTCGCTAGCTAGTTTTAGCAGCCGTGCAAACGCTATGCCGCTGCCCACTGGGGAGTGTATTTTAGCTTGGCAGAAGTGTGAACGCTTGTGCAGCCGAGCTCTGCAAAACCAGTTTGTGCAGTTTCTGAGTAGCACTGAACTCATTTCAGCCTATTCGTGTCCGGATTTTACGTCATACACCAGCCCAGCGAATGCCCAGCCACGCCTGCGTTTTTTCAGACACGCTTGCGTTTTTGCAAACACTCCCTGAAAACGGTCAGTTGACACCCAGAAACGCCCCCTTCCTGTCAATCTTTTTGCGGACGCCAGTGCGACTGAAAACTTTGCTACAACCTGTGCAAAACAACAAATGCCTTTTGTACCTGTACGTCGCGCGTGCGCATTGCAGTGCATGCGCATAAATGCTGATCAACTCGGAATGACCCCCTATGTACAGTGTACAGGGACGTAGTTGTGTACTGTGTCTGGAGACGCATTCCGTCCCGTTTAGAAGCCG
This sequence comes from Pseudophryne corroboree, assembly GCF_028390025.1. Lineage (NCBI taxonomy): Eukaryota > Metazoa > Chordata > Amphibia > Anura > Myobatrachidae > Pseudophryne > Pseudophryne corroboree. Next base: position 236,971,266 of record NC_086451.1, read on the forward strand.
TGCATCTCCGTACCCTCATGCCGCCATAATGGCCAGCATCCCGCTAGCCGGGGCGCCGGCTCAGTACTCACCACTTTTCATTCTTCTGGCATTGTTAGGGGTGGCGGCGTGCTGCGGGACTGTACGCTCGCCGTGTTGGGGCTTGCGAATAAGTCCCTTAGGAGCTCAGTGTCCTGTCAGCAGGGAATGGGACCATTAACCCTTCAAGAGGTTGGGCCGTTCCCCCCTAAGTCCCACAAAGCAGGCAGGCTGGTGCCAACCAGCCCTGCCTGAAAATAACAAACAAAAAATAAATGCAGAAAAACTTTTCAGGAGCTTCCTTCAGCGTGACCGGTTCCTCCGGTTACATTTTCTAAACTGAGTCTGGTAGGAGGGGCATAGAGGGAGGAGCCAGCCCACATTATCAAATTCTTAAAGTGCACATGGCTCCCAGTGGACCCGTCTATATCCCATGGTACTAAGTGGACCCCAGTATCCTCTAGGAAGTAAGAGAAATATATGTATAGTGATAAGTACTGTTTACACTATATTAGAGGACACTGACACACCTAGTCCCTTTGGGTATAGAATATAGTGATAGCTACCTTTTAAAAGGGATACACATGAGAGTGAAACCATACAGCAGGTACAGGCACACACAGTCACAGGAAATGCAGAGATTATTATAAGCACAATAAAACTGCACTGAACTATTTATTTATATATATATATATATATATATAATATAACACAGCACGGTCTTGGACTCAGAATACTCGTACAATATGTTCTGTAATAGGTACACTCTTTCTTAACTAACGCTGTCTGTAATAAGACATGTAAAATACTCAAGTGTCTGTAAAGTCTCAGCGCTGTGGACAGGCGGCTTTACAGTGGAGACCTTGCCCTGCAATCCCAGAGACCAGTAGCAGCTATGCTCAGAAGATGGTGCCCAGCGTCTCTGTCAGGAACTGAGAGAGAATGTGAGGCAGCTCCAGGGTGGGAAATCTGTGAGGAGATGGTGCCCTGGGCAGGGGGAGGGGCTACAGGTCAAGCGCCGACTTCCCTATGATGGGCCTCACTGATGGGGGCGTTAGTACAAGCCGTCCTGTACTCCTATGCGGATATAGTGGGGTCCCTGCTCGGTAACAGTGTGCACGCCAGCATCGCAGTCTGTCTCCCTAGACTGCGACGGGTACGCAATTTAGTGGCATGTCCCACCTGGGGGACCCTCTTACCTCCTCCCTTCATACCAGCCACATGAACCAGGAGAGCGTCTGCGACTGTGTGCCTAAGCCGGAGCATCTCCTCCGCAAGTACCCGGGATCTGAGTCAAGGGAGTATGCGATGCTGTTTGGGAGGTGACGGAGACACAGCGCTGAATGTCACCCTGTCATAACAGTGCTGCGTCCCTTGAAGTCTTCAGCTTTTTCAGGGCTGCCCAGTACAGCCCGCCTGTTAGGTGACCTGCTGCCTGCAGGCACCACTCGAAACTGAGCTTTCAGTGCATGGAGGCGGGGTTATAGAGGAGGCCCCAATACATCCTGGGACAGTTGAAGCTTTACCTGATGGTGCCTCTGGATCCAAGATCCCGCTCTACACCCCCAATGTATTCCCTGTGGAACAAATGTACCCCGCTGCAGAAACAGGATTTCTGGGTTATGACCAGCTACTGAGACTTAGATGCTGGGATGTGGAGCAGTACCAGCTATACAGGATTGCTGGGTTATGACCAGCTACTGAGACTTAGATGCTGGGATTGGGAGCAGTACCATTTACTGAGCAGTACCAGGTGAGTGTGATAGGAGCCAGTGAGTGTGGAAGATGATAGCTGCACCAGAGTCCATAGATAGAATGCCAGTTAGAGAAATACTCAGCAGACTCCTCAGCAGGACTATAGACAACAAAACACTGACAATGAGGAATTGCATCTGAAGGATCTTTATATCACTGGGCTCTCTGGGATTGATAAGTGGAGTCACCTGATCACTGACTGACTCCTGATTGGATCCTAACTAGTAAGCTGATCTGTACTGTCACGGCTACTCTCAAGAACGAGGTTGGAGAAAATAGGATTTTAATTACCTGCCGGTAAATCCTTTTCTCGTAGTCCGTAATGGATGCTGGGGTCCATTTTAGTATCATGGGGTATAGATGGTTCCGCAGGAGCCTTCGGCACTTTAAGACTTTTCAACAGTGTGAACTGGCTCCTCCCTCTATGCCCCTCCTCCAGACCTCAGTATAAGAACTGTGCCCGAGGAAACGGACATTCTTGAGAGAGGAATTACTATTAAACTTGTTACGAGATTCACACCAGCTCACACCATCCATAAACAACATGTCTGCTAACATGGCCTTAAACATAAGTCATGTCAACCTGCATGCATAACGCAACAGCAACAGCTGTTAATAACTGAACACATTAAAAAATGTGCAGAAAGATAAATGTAATCAGCAGGAAAAATGAGCACTGGGCGGGCGCCCAGCATCCTCTACGGACTACGAGAAAAGGATTTACCGGCAGGTAATTAAAATCCTATTTTCTCTTACATCCTAGAGGATGCTGGGATCCATTTTAGTACCATGGGGATATACCAAAGCTCCCAGTACGGGCGGGAAAGTGCTAATGTTCCTGCAGAACTGACTGACCAAATTGAAGGTCGTCAGCAGCCAAGGTGTCAAACTTATAAAACTTATCAAATGTGTTTGCACTCAACAAAGTAGCAGCTCGGCAGATTTGCAAAGCCGAGACCCCCTGGGCAGCCGCCCAGGATGAACCCACTTTCCTTGTAGAGTGGGCTTTTACCGAACTCGGTAATGGCAATCCTGCCATGGAATGAGCGTGCTGAATGGTACCCCTGATCCAGTGCGCAATAGTCTGCTTAGAAGCAGGACCCCCAATCTTGTTGGGGTCATAGAGGACAAACAGAGATTCTGTTTTCCTTATCCGAGCCATTCTTGCAACATAAGTCCTCAGCGCTCTGATGACATCCAAGGACTTTGAGACGGCTGAGGTGTCAGAAGCTACTGACACCACCACTGGTTGGTTGATATGAAAAGAAGACACAACCTTCGGAAGAGAGTGCTGACGCGTTCTCAGTTCAGCCCTATCTTCATGAAATATCAAATAAGGACTCTCTGACAGAGCTCCTAACTCAGACACTCGTCTTCCTGAAGCCAAGGCCAACAGCATGACCACTTTTCAAGTGAGAACTTTAACTCCACCTCTTGCAGAGGCTCAAAACAGTTCGATTTAAGGAACTGCCACACCACATTAAGATCCCATGGCGCCGCAGGAGGCACAAAGGGAGGTTGGATGCGCAGAACCAATTTCACAAATGTCTGGACCTCAGGAAGAGAAGCCAATTGTTTCTGAAAGAAAACTAACAAGGCCAAAATCTGGACCTTGATAGATCCTAATCTCAATCCAGCATCCACACCTGCCTGTAGAAATAGGAGAAGTTGTCCTAATTGAAACTCCACCGCAGGAGACTTCTTGGAAACACACCAAGATACATATTTTCTCCAAATACGATGGTAATGTTTGGACGTTACCCCTTTCCTGGCCAGAATAAGTGTGGGAATGACTTCATTAGGAATACCCTTATGGGCTAGGATCTGGCGCTCAACAGCCATGCCGTCAAACGCAACCGCGGTAAATCCTGATAAACTAACGGCACCTGCTGAAACAGGTCCTCGCAAAGAGGAAGAGGCCGAAGATCTTCCATTAATAACTCTAGAAGATCTGGATACCAAGCCCTCCTTGGTCAGTGCGGAGCAATGAGTATTGCTCGAACTCCTGTTCTTCTGATTGTCTTGAGAACTTTTGGAATAAGTGGAAGTGGAGGGAACAGATACACCGACCGAAACACCCACTGGGTCACCAGTGCATCTATCGTTATTGCTTGTGGGTCTCTTGACCTGGAACAATATTTCTGAAGCTTCTTGTTGAGGCGTGATGCCATCATATCCACTTGAGGAACACCCCAACAACTTGCCACCTCCACAAAGACTTCTGGGTGGAGGCCCCATTCTCCTGGATGGAGATCGTGTCTACTGAGGAAGTCTGCTTCCCGGTTGTCCACTCCCTGAATGAAAATTGCTGACAGAGCTTTTGCATGTCTTTCTGCTCAGAGGAGTATCTTTGTCACCTCTGCCATTGTTGCTCTGCTTTTTGTTCCGCCTCGACGGTTTATGTAAGCTACTGCCGTTACATTGTCTGACTGGATCTGTATGGGACGACCTTGAAGAAGGTGTGCCGCTTGATGAAGACTACTGTACACAGCTCTCAACTCCAGAATGTTTATGTGAAGGTGAGTTTCTTAACTTGACCATCTTCCTTGGAAGCTTTCACCTTGCATGACTGCTTCCCATCCTCGGAGACTTGCATTCGTGGTCACCAGGATCCAGGCCTGAATCCCGAACCTGCGTCCCTCCAGGTGAGAAATTTGTAGCCACCACAGGAGCGAAATTCTGGCTTTCGCTGAAAAGGTTATCCTTTGATGCATGTGGAGATGCAACCCGGATCACTTGTCCAGTAGGTCCCACTGGAAGACCCTGGCATGGAATCGGCCATATTGTAGCGCCTCGTAAGCCGCTAGCATTTTCCGCAACAGGCAAATGCACTGATGAATTGATACTGTTTTTGGTCTCAAACGTTGTTTGACCATGCTCTGGATCTCCTGAGCCTTTTCCACTGGTAGAAATACTCTCTGTATCTCGGTGTCCAGTATCATTCCCAAAACTGATAATCTCATTGTCGGTTCCAACTGCGATTTTGGAAAGTTGATGATCCAGCCGTGCTGTTGAAGCACCTTCGGGGACAATGCTAGTTTCTGGAGTAGTTTGTCCCTGGATCTCGCTTTTATGAGGAGATCGTCCAAGTATGGAATTATGTTGACTCCTTGTTTGCGAAGGAGAACCATCATCTCCGCCATCACCTTGGTGAATATTCTCGGAGCTGTGGAGAGCCCGAACGGTAATGTCTAGAATTGGTAGTGGCAATCCTGAACCGCAAACCTCAGGTATGCTTGATGTGGCGGGTAAATGGGGACATGCAAGTAAGCATCCTTGATGTCCACCGACACCAGAAATTCCTTTTCTTCCAAGCTGGAAATCACCGCTCTCAAGGATTCCATCTTGAATTTGAACCTTTTCAAACAAAGATTCAGAGATTTTAGGTTTACAATCGGTGTGACCGAGCCATCCGGCTTCGGCACCACAAACAGGCTTAAATAAAAACCTTAGTTTCTTTGTTCGGCAGGAACCAAGGCAATTATTTTGTCTTGACATAATTTGTGTATTGTGTTCAGGACATTTGTGCCGTCCTGAGCAGAAACTGGCAAGGCTGATTTGAAAAATCGGCATAGGGGAAGGACTTGAAATTCCAACCTGTAACCTTGGGATGCTATCTGTAATATCCAAGGATCCAGGTCTGAGTCAAGCCAGATCTGGCTGAAATATAATAGACGTGCACCCACCCGATCGCACTCCCGCAGAGGAGCCCCAGCGTCATGCTTTGGCTTTTGCAGAAGTAGTTGCTGACTTCTGCTCCTGGGAGCTTGACGGTGTTGTAGATTTTCTACCTTTTCCTCTCCCTCTTCCTGTGACAAAAGGGGTACTCTTAGCCTTTTTGTACTTGTTGGGCGAAAGGACTGCATAGTATGAGAATGATATACTTTTTTTTTTTTTTTATCGGTGTAGCTGCCGACGGCAGAAATGCTGACTTGCCAGATGTAGTAGTTGATATCATGGCATCTAGTTTCCAAAGAGGGCCTCACCATTGTATGGGAACGCCCAATATTTCTTTTGGATTCAGCGTCAGCATTCCATTGGCGGATCCAGAGCGCCCTGCGGCTGAAATCACCACAGTAGAGGCCCTTGAGCCCAGTAAGCCTATGTCCTTCATAGCCTCAACCAAGTAACCTGCAGAATCTTTGATATGACCTAGAATTTGCAGCATATCATCTTTATCGACCGTGTCAATATTAACAAATTAAATTGTCTGCCCACTTTTCCACTGCGTTATCTACCCACGCAGAAGCAATCGCGGGCCTGAGTAACGTACCCGTAGCAACATAGATGGACTTAAAAGTCGTCTCTAATTTGCGGTCAGTAGGTTCTTTTCATGAAGCTGACCCTGGGGCAGGTAAAATTATTTTCTTTAACCTAGAGACTGAGGTGTCTATCATTGGGGGTGACTCCCACTTACACCTATCCTCTTAAGGGAAAGGGTACACTATCCTTAGAGGGAGGAAGAGTCACCACCTGTTTTTTTTATTTAATTTAAAATAATCTTTTTCCTCAGGTGGAGGTGTTGTGTCAGGAAATTCCAACACCTCTTTTATAGTGACTATCATACATTGAATGCTCTTAGCCAGTTTGGGATCTACCCCCCTCAAATCTGCAGTGTCGACTTCAGTGTCGGAATCTGTGTCAGTGTCCCTTTGCATAATTTGGGTCATAGACCTTTTCTGGGAACAGAGCATCCTCCACAGACTGTCTTGCTTTGTCTGTTGTTCAGACTCAGAGAATGTACATATTACTCTGCAGCTTTCTCACCCACACAGGCTCAGAACACTCTTGTGTCTCCAAAATGGTTTCCTCTGGGGAAGAAATTTCTCTAGACATGTTACACATGTGTACAGTCACACCACTCACACACACAGGGGAGCTATTGGGGACAGATCTACCTAAAGTCTGTCAGAGAGACCCAGAGGGGATTGCCACTCCACACCACGCGCCCTATATGTATTACATACAATGAATATACATATATACCAAGCGCTTTTTACTCAATGTGAAGCCCGCAGACTTCAATAAATTATGTGCTCCCCTTCTATAACACCCTGGTACTTGTATCAGCGATGTGTGAGGAGAAGCAGCCTGTATTATCAGCGCGTCTGCGTCTCTGTGAGGAGAAAATGGCGCCAAATGAGTGTTACAAGCAATTCTGTGGTGAAGCCCTGCCCCCTGTAATGTCGTGGTTCAGCCACAGTATTATTTATACTGGCGGGGGTAGTGTACATCAGCGGCTCACATGTATGTACATTTTGCCAGTGAGAGTAGAGATTTATCATGTCCCTTAGAGCGCGCCCCCCCCCCTGCACCATGTGCTGAGAGACATGTTGCTGCGCAGCGTCCCGCGCTGCGCTGGTACCTTTATGCCGCCATGATGACCGGAGGGACCGTCTCTGCAGGTCTCCGGTTAATACTCACCAGCCTTCTGACTTCTGGCTCTGTTAGGAGGTGGCGGCAGTGCTGTGAGAGTGAGCAGCAGCCAGGTAAGGGCTGTGTTCAGTACCCTTCAGGAGCTAATGGTGTCCTGTCAGCGGAAGCAGAGCCATTAAACTAACTGAGAAGTTGGTTCCTACTTCCCCCCCCTAAGTCCCACGAAGCAGGGAAACTGTTGCCAGCAGCTTCACTGTAAATTAAAAAAACCTAACAAAGTATTTTTCAGCAAAACTCAATAGAGCTTCACTGATGTGCAGCCAGTCTCCCGGGCACATTTTCTAAACTGAGGTCTGGAGGAGGGGCATAGAGGGAGGAGCCAGTTCACACTGTTGAAAAGTCTTAAAGTGCCGAAGGCTCCTGCGGAACCGTCTATACCCCATGGTACTAAAATGGATCTCGGCATCCTCTAGGACGTAAGAGAAAACTCTAGCATTCTGCATACTGAGAACTTGCAAAAGGAATTGTGGTTTCTGCAGTTCAGGCCTAGCACTAGTGGCTGGATACAAAGTCTACTATAAGTAGGAGTCACAATCTGATTGTGCAGCTTGCCAACAAATGTGCATTGTAGTTAGAGAGGCATGGATGGGTCAGCATTAGGAGGGATTGCTGACTCCAGGGTGCCATTGGAGAAGCTAGGGGTGTCTCCAGGTAAGCTGGCTCTCAGATGCAGTAGGAGCCATTATCATGTGGCCTTACACTGGGCATTTAGACCCAGACATATGTGTAATTATTTATGGGGTGGGTGTGGGGTGCGGTGGCCCCTATGTCGGTATGGCTGGACGGGTTCAGGTCGGCACACCCAAACACTTTATTAACACTTATGATTTTTCCTATCACTTTGTATATATTTTTGTATTATTTTAATCACACTTTACCTACATAGCACTTATTTGCTTCTTATTAACCCTTATTCATTTTCACCTGTGTGCTGACCTGGGGTAGCCGACCTGTGCCGACGTGGTGGGGTCCTGCACCCCAGACCCATACCTAGTATTAGGTACCCCCAGTGACGGAGACGCCTTGCAGATTGGCCTTGGGGCTTAACCCTATATCTGCAGATATACGCAACTAACATCTCTGTATTATCTGATTATTATGTAGTACTATTTTTCACTCAGAGTGCATTAGTGATAATAAAATGTTTTTTCTTACACAGAATTACCCCTCCCTTTTAGCACCTGAGTGACATCACAATCTGATTGAGCAGCTTGACAACAAATGTGCATTATAAGTAGGAGTCTGCAGGCTTCACAGACAGAGAACTGCAGGTGCACAATCAGTCAGCAGCTAGCAATACAAACACATGCTGCAGCTTGAATGCAGAAGAGACCTCTCAGGACATTAATGAAGACTGCAGGGCGAGGGCAGAGGTAAGTCACAAAGCTAAATAGACAGGATTGTGACAGTATAATTATATTCTTTTTATCAATTAACAAAATGCAAAGTGAATTAACAGAAGATAAATCTAATGGTGCCCATATACTTGTGAGATAATCGGTGCTAACCTTCGATTTCATCTGGATCTGTATTGTATGCACATTTTATGTACCTTTCGATGTGATGCGCGGACACGCCGGTGAAATCTCGCATCTCAAGATAGTATGTGCTGCACTTAATTTTTATCGAATCGCAGTGTGATCGCATGCTGTTTTTTTTACCACTTTCGATTTATCACACCGCGATGTGCGATATGTGAAGACAGGAGCCGACTTCCTAGACACTCCTCTTCCCCTCACTGCGCACATGACTGGAGAGGAGGCTGCAAGCATGCTGCTGAGCTCCCAAACACCGCAACAAGGTAGGCAGGCTATACCACTGGCCATCAATGACTATTATTCTTTTTTACTAACACTGCCCACCATTATGCTGCTCTACCCACGATTATACTGGCCCCCTGCCTAAAATGCTGCACCACTGCAAGCCCCAGGCAGCCACGCCCTAAATGGCATTATACTGTGCCACAGCCCACCATTATGCTGCTGCACACCAATGTATTCTCACAACATATTTCAGATAACTCACACCAATAACTAGAAAACAAACTTTATTTAACCAGAATAATGGAACTTTTTTTTATGTCTATTAATTTTCCTTTTTTTGCATTCTGCAGATGTCCTATGAGAACTGCAAATTTCTTTCAGGCTTTATCAGCCTGTATCGTGAGGAGAAGTGTCTGTGGCTGACGTCCTCACCAGACTACAGCACATACTTGCCTACTTTGAAAACTAGTTTCAGGGAGATTCCAGGCGGCAGCAGAATGCGCCGTTGAGGTACGTCTCTAGCTCCGCCCCAAGGGCATTTCTACGCCCTATGGGCGTATTTATTGCAATCAGGGGTGTGTCCTGCAATGGCAGGTGAAAACTATACTACTAAAAGCAGCAAAAAAGAGTAATAATATACAGTAGGTGCACGATATATTAATGTACCATGTACATTTGAGAGACATTTGTGAGAAGAGATGGACTAAAATGAAATCTACATACACTGGTGGGGGTGTGTGTGTGTGTGTGTGTGTGTGTGTGTGTGTGTGTGTGTGTGTGTGTGTGTGTATATATATACACACACACACACACACACACACACACACACACACACACACACTACTACGCCCATATTTACATACTGTATATACGTATTACATCTAGTACACACAGAACCATAATACATTACATTATACACACACACCCTCTCCCATATTACACCCAGTACTTTACAATATCGGAGAGACATCTGTGCGCGCCGTAGGCGCGCGCCCAAAATTAGGGGCATGGCCTCGTGGATAGAGGTGTGGCCTCACAGGAAGTGCCACGAATACAAGCCATGCCCCTGTTTTTGTTACTATGGGGGCATGAACAGCGCTCTGTGAGTTGCTGGTCATGTCCTGCGTCGTCTCTGCTGGTGAATAGACGCTGTGCACATGCGGACAGTGGGGGTCATTCCGAGTTGTTCGCTCGCTAGCAGATTTTAGCCGCATTGCACACGCTAGGCCGCCGCCCTCTGGGAGTGTATCTTAGCTTAGCAGAATTGCGAACAAAAGATTAGAAGAATTGCGAATAGAAATTTCTTAGCAGTTTCTGAGTAGCTCGAGACTTACTCCTCCACTGCGATCAGCTCAGCCCGTTTCGTTCCTGGTTTGACGTCACAAACACGCCCTGCGTTCGGCCAGCCACTCCCCCGTTTCTCCAGACACTCCCGCGTTTTATCCTGGCATGCCTGCGTTTTTCCGCACACACCCTGAAAACGGTCAGTTTCTGCCCAGAAACACCCACTTCCTGTCAATCACACTCCGATCACTTCAACGATGAAAATTCTTCGTTCGGACGTGAGTAAATCTACCAAGTTTGGTGCTAAAATACTTAGCACATGCGCACTGCGTACCATGCGCATTTTTGCCTTAATCGCTCCATTGCGAAAATCGGCAACAAGCAAACAACTCGGAATGACCCCCCCGTGTCTATTCACTGCTGCTCTGCTAAGCAGAGCAGCGTGAGAGAGGGTCTGCCAACTGCTGGACACTGATAAATGGGAAACAAAGCGCTGTGAATAGCAATGCCTTAAGAAGATTTAAGAAGAGGAAAGAGAAGAATAAACGGTGAAGAAGGAATAGAGCTTAAAAGAAGAAAAAACAAAATATTAAAATTAAATAAATAAAAATCAAATAAATAAATTTAAAAAATTAATAAAATCAATGTTTACAAGCTCTCTGTTGTAATGAAGAAGCTTTTTTCTGGTCCGTTTATATGAATAATTGCTGGAGTCCATTTTTTGCCATTCAACAACCCTCACACGCTAACTGTCCCTGCAATCTACCTGTGTATCATGGATCCGTGACAGGCGTCTGTGATGCCGGGTGCTGTGCTGTGTTGAGCGGTCTGTGCGTGGCTGGTCTCCTTGCAGCTGGACGCGTATTCTCCGTGCCGGCGTCTTGTGCTCCTTCCCGTGTGTCTGCTGGCTCCCGTGGGTGGGACACTGATGCCCGCGGGTGGACAACGGTACAGTCCATGATAAACTAGACTGTCCAGCCAAAATCAGGACATTTGGGAGGTATGACATAAACATACACAGCGCCCCTTGCCCATATTACACCCAGTATCAGATTACATTGCATTATACACAGCCCCCCACCCCCCATATAACACCCAGTACCACATTACACATAGCGCACACAGCTCCTCCATATGGGATGTAATCACGTTACCAGCGGTCGGCATCCTAACCGCTAGAAATCCCGACAGTCTGCATTCTGACTAACAGGGACTGTTCCCACTCGTGGGTGTCCACAAAACCCATAGACTTTGAATAGAACCTGTGGCGAGCACAGCGAGCAAGCAAGGAGCTTCGTTGCGCTCACCCCCACCCGCCGACAATCTGGCAGCTGAGACCCTGACGTTGGTATGCTGAACGATGGGATCCCGATCGCCGGTCACCCAATCCCAACCTCCCAATATTACACCCAGCACATGACATTATATACAGGTCCCCTCCCCCATATTACACCCAGCACATTATACACAGCCCCCCATATTACACCCAGCACATTACAATATACACAGCTCCCCATATTACACACAGCACATCACATTATACACAGCCCCCCATATTACACACAGCACATCACATTATACACAGCCCCCCATATTACACCCAGCACATTATACACAGCCCCCCATATTACACCCAGCACATTATACACAGCTCCCCATATTACACACAGCACATCACATTATACACAGCCCCCCATATTACACACAGCACATCACATTATACACAGCCCCCCATATTACACCCAGCACATTATACACAGCCCCCCATATTACACCCAGCACATGACATTATACACAGCCCCCCATATTACACCCAGCACATGACATTATACACAGCCCCCCATATTACACCCAGCACATTACAATATACACAGCTCCCCATATTACACCCAGCACATTACATTATATACAGGCCCCCTCCCCCATATTACACCCAGCACATTATACACAGCCCCCCCCCCACCCCATATTACACCCAGCACATTACATTATATACAGGCCCCCTCCCCCATATTACACCCAGCACATTATACACAGCCCCCCCATATTACACCCAGCACATTACATTATATACAGGCCCCCTCCCCCATATTACACCCAGCACATTATACACAGCCTCCCCCCCCCCCTCCATATTACACCCAGCACATTACATTTTATACAGGCCCCCTCTCCCATATTACACCCAGTGCAGTACATTATACACAGCCCCCCCATATTACACCCAGCATGATACAAACGGCATACATACCCCCCTCCCCCATATTACACCCTGTACCAGATTACATACTATTATACACAGCCTTGCTCCCATATTACAGCCAGTGCCATTTTACACCCAGTGCCACATTACACCCCCCACCCCCATGACACTCTGCAGTCTGCACCCCTGCACCCACCTGGCTATCTTGCTCCTTCCTGTATGGACTGGGAGCCGACCTCAGTACAGTGTGGGAGGGCAGCACAGTGCAGGAACACCCAGTGAGAGCCAGGAACACCCAGTGAGAGCCGAAGTGCAGTGAGAGGAAATCTGCTGCTGCTGCTGCTTGTGGTGCTGGTACACGCTGCTGAGTGAGGTGGGAGGGGCTAGGCACAGGGAAGCAAAACACTGCTTCAGACGGCCTCTCAGTGTGCACAGCAGTACAGCTGACGCTGCGGCTGCACACAACCCTGCGGTGGCTGCCTGAAGTCTCCCGTGCAGGCCCCGCCCCCCGCCTCTCTGGACTTGCGCATGCGCAGTCCAGATTTTTAATGACGGACCTTAAAATCCGGGAGGGCGGACAAGGTATGCAGGGCAGCGGGAGGCTCTCTTAAAAATCGGGAGCCTCCCGCTGAATGCGGGAGGGTAGGCAGGCCTGCTACAGCAACAAGCAGAAGAGGGAGGCTGCGTATACCCGCATGGTGGAGTACTCCAAGCCCACCTACTCTGCTGCCTCGGTGGCCTGGGTCCAGAAGAAAATTGGCAATCTAAGGACAGTCTTTGTCAAAGAGAACCGCAAGGTGGAGGAGTCCAAGAGGTCAGGGGCCGATGCAGACAAGGTGTATGTGCCGCAGCTGTGGTACTACAAAGATCTCCACTTCCTCCTGGAGAAAAGGTCAGCTAAGGAGTCCCTAGTGGTGATGGCAGAGCCCGAGAAGGGAAGTCTGGACGTGGAGGAGACTGAAGGGGTAAGTTGCTTTTTAAATTGTTTTTACCTAATATATTCCTCCTGCCATGCCACAGCTCCTTCCCCATTGAAGAAGGCATTATATTTTTCCCGGACCTGTTTTGCCCTTTCAGTGCCGCGTAAAGATGCTGCAGGTGGTCCCACCGAGGAAATTGGCACTTTCACCACTGGCTGGTTGGGTCTTCCGGTCCTGCTGGGAGCAAAGGCATCTGCCTTGTGGCCTTGCGTCAGAGCATGTTGTGTAGTATACAACATGCTGTTACTACACAGTCAATTTTGTCCATCTTCATGTTGATGGGTTTGTGGAAGATCCAGAACCGGTTGCTGAGAATGCCAAATGCATTCTCAACAACCCTGTGGGCCCTAGAAAGGCTGTAGTTAAAAATGCGCCTATCGTAGTTCAGGACTCTTTGCGGGTAGGGCTTCATTATGTGTTCGTGCAGTGCGAAGGCCTCATCTGCCACGAACACAAATCCCAGGCCATTCTTTGTTTGCTTCACAGGCGGCAGATGAATGGAGTTGGTGGTGAGCCTATCATAGAAGCGCGTATTTTTCAACGATCCACCATCCGAGCAACGACTATTTTTCCCAAAATAAATTCATAGTTTGCATTGACCACCGCCATGAGAACAATGCTAAAGTAGCCTTTATAATTGAAGTAGTCCGACCCGCTGTTGGTGGGATTGGTGATGCGCACATGTTTCCCATCTATTGCACCACCACTGTTTGGGTAATTCCAGCGCCTGTCAAAGTCCTCTGCAATAGCTTGCCATTCTGCCACGCTTGTAGGAAACTGTAAAAGAAAACAAAAAGGTTTGAATATTCACGAAACCGGGAACCCATCTTCCTACCCCAAGTTGCATGTGTGCATTGTGCAACTGGCTGCGGTGCCACTCAACGCCGTATTATCAAAATGCACCACATTTGTTGTTATATATAGTATTTTTTTTTATCATGTCATAAATGTAATGATGCAGATGTGCTGCATAATGAAAACTTTATACTGTTAGCTGACGTTTAGCCATGTTGGCCACATATACAATTATGTCTTGAAATAAAAAGCACATATTTTTTTTCTACGCAATTTCAGTTTGCAAAATAAAACATTTTGTTACACAACAATCAATGTATGATGTCATTTTCTTACCTTGCAGTACTTATACTGAAGCACTTTGATAATAGCCTTGCAAGTTTCAGGTATGATGTGTCCCAAAGCCTGCGCAGAGATACGGATCCCATACTTCAGGTCCTCAAACGACTATCCAGTAGCAAGGAACCGCAGGGTAGCCACGAGCCTCTCCTCAGCAGGGATAGGAACCCACCATTTGGTATCCCGCTTCTATATGAGAGGTGGGTCACCAGACGCAGCAACTCCTGGAAGGTGTCATCATTCATGCGCAGGAAGTTGCGGTAGTCATCCGGGTTGTTTTCCCTGATCTCATCCAGGAGGGGCATGTAGGATCAAGTAGGCCTTTCACATAACCAGTCTTTGGTCCAGCAAGATCTCTTCTCCGCCTTTGCTGGGCCCTCTCCCCGTCTCCCCTCATCTTCAGCACAGAGTAGCACATGAGAGCCTGATAGCGAGCAGAATCCATCTCTCTACACACACACAGCAGTATAGAAACACTTTGTAATGCAAGCAGAACAAAGCAGTGCACGGTAGCTAGCAATGTGGAACGAGCAGCAGGTATAAACCAAACTTCTCTAGTCACAGAGCAAACAGAAGTGCACAGACTATAAAATGGCTGCTTTTTTATATATCCCCCAGATAGGCCAGGCCTCTATTTAAATTTTTAGAAATCTGGCAGATAGATCTGGTGTGCTTTTGGTCAGCATGCAATGCGCTCGCATTCGAGCATCTGATACCACCCGATTTCTGGTTGTAAGGGGCATGAGATAAATTGCAGGATTGTATGTGCATTGAATGCACAAAAAAATGCACTTTCAATGCGAGTTGTCTCAAGGGGAGCTTCAAGGGAAATCGGGCCTGATATCGCGTCGAAGGCAATCGCACAAGTGTATGGGTACCATAAATCAATCAATATTTGGTGTGGCCACCCTTTGCCTAAAAAACAGCATCAATTCTTCTAGGTACACTTGCAAAAGGTCAGAAAATTGTAGGGTTATAGTCAGGTGTATAATTAAGTAATCATATCAAACAAAACTTTTTTTTTTTTTTGAGAAAAAGTTTTATTGAGTTTTGTACTTTTAACAAGATATTCGTAAGAAATACATTGCAGGTATCACACATCGGTACATATCGCAGTTAACTGTTAAAAATAAGATTTTACTTACCGATAAATCTATTTCTCATAGTCCGTAGTGGATGCTGGGGACTCCGTCAGGACCATGGGGGATAGCGGCTCCGCAGGAGACAGGGCACAAAAGCAAGCTTTTAGGATCACATGGTGTGTACTGGCTCCTCCCCCTATGACCCTCCTCCAAGCCTCAGTTAGGTACTGTGCCCGGACGAGCGTACACAATAAGGAAGGATCTTGAATCCCGGGTAAGACTCATACCAGCCACACCAATCACACCGTACAACTTGTGATTTTAACCCAGTTAACAGTATGATAACAATGAAGTAGCCTCTAAAAAAGATGGCTCACAACAATAATAACCCGATTTTTTTGTAACAATAACTATGTACAAGTAATGCAGACAATCCGCACTTGGGATGGACGCCCAGCATCCACTACGGACTATGAGAAATAGATTTATCGGTAAGTAAAATCTTATTTTCTCTAACGTCCTAGTGGATGCTGGGGACTCCGTCAGGACCATGGGGATTATACCAAAGCTCCCAAACGGGCGGGAGAGTGCGGATGACTCTGCAGCACCAATGAGAGAACTCCAGGTCCTCCTCAGCCAGGGTATCAAATTTGTAGAATTTAGCAAACGTGTTTGCCCCTGACTGAGTAGCTGCTCGGCAAAGTTGTAAAGCCGAGACCCCTCGGGCAGCCGCCCAAGATGAGCCCACCTTCCTTGTGGAATGGGCATTTACAGATTTTGGCTGTGGCAGGCCTGCCACAGAATGTGCAAGCTGAATTGTACTACAAATCCAACGAGCAATAGTCTGCTTAGAAGCAGGAGCACCCAGCTTTTTGGGTGCCTACAATATAAACAGCAAGTCAGACTTTCTGACTCCAGCCGTCCTGGAATTATATATATATATATATATATATATATATATATATATATATATTTTCAGGGCCCTGACAACGTCTAGCAACTTGGAGTCCTCCAAGTCCCTAGTAGCCGCAGGCACCACAATAGGTTGTTTCAGGTGAAACGCTGACACCACCTTAGGAAGAAACTGGGGACGAGTCCGCAGTTCTGCCCTGTCCGAATGGAAAATCAAATATGGGCTTTTGTAAGACAAAGCCGACAATTTTGACAATCGCCTGGCCGAGGCCAGGGCCAACAGCATGGTCACTTTCTATGTGAGATATTTCAAATCCACAGATTTGAGTGGTTCAAACCAATATGATTTGAGGAATCCCAACACTACGTTGAGATCCCACGGTGCCACTGGAGGCACACAAGGGCTGTATATGCAATACTCCCTTGACAAACGTCTGGACTTCAGGAACTGAAGCCAATTCTTTCTGGAAGAAAATCTATAGGGCCGAAACTTGAACCGTAATGGACCCAATTTTAGGCTCATAGACACTCCTGTTTGCAGGAAGTGCAGAAATCGACCTAGTTGAAATTTTTTCGTGGGGCCTTCCTGGCCTCACCCACGCAACATATTTTTACCACATGTGGTGATAACGTTGTGCGGTCACCTCCTTCCTGGCTTTGACCAGGGTAGGTATGACCTCTTCCGGAATGCCTTTTCCCTTAGGATCCGGCGTTCAAACCGCCATGCCGTCAAACGCAGTCGCGGTAAGTCTTGGAACAGACAAGGTCCCTGCTGGAGCAGGTCCTTTCTTAAAGGCCGATGCCACGGTTCCTCTTGGAACAGACATGGTACTTGCTGAAAGCAAATCCCTTCTTAGCTCCCGAGGCCATTAGTCCTCTGTGAGCATCTCTTGAAGTTCCGGTTACCAAGTCCCTCTTGGCCAATCCGGAGCCACGAGTATAGTTCTTACTCCTCTATGTCTTATAATTCTCAATACCTTGGTTATGAGAAGCAGAGGAGGGAACACATACACCGACTGTTACACCCACGGTGTTACCAGGACGTCCACATCTATCGCCTGAAGGTCTCGTGACCTGGCGCAATACCTGTCCCATTTTTTGTTCGGGCGGGACGCCATCATGTCCACCTTTGGTCTTTCCCAACGGTTCACAATCATGCGGAAAACTTCCCGATGAAGTTCCCACTCTCCCGGGTGGAGGTCGTGCCTGCTGAGGAAGTCTGCTTCCCAGTCGTCCACTCCCGGAATGAACACTGCTGACAGTGTTATCACATGATTTTCCGCCTAGCGAAAAATCCTTGCAGTTTTGCCACTGCCCTCCTGCTTCTTGTGCCGCCCTTTCTGTTTACGTGGGCGACTGCCGTGATGTTATCCCACTGGATCAATACCGGCTGACCTTGAAGCAGACGTCTTGCTAAGCTTAGAGCATTATAAATTTGCTCTTAGCTCCAGTATATTTATGTGGAGAGAATTCTCCAGACTTGATCACACTCCTTGTGTGACTGCTCCCCAGCCTCTCAGGCTGGCCTCCGTGGTCACGAGCATCCAATCCTGAATGCCGAATCTGCGGCCCTCTAGAAGATGAGCACTCTGTAATCACCACAGGAGAGACACCCTTGTCCTTGGATATAGGGTTATCCGCTGATGCATCTGAAGATGCGATCCGGACCATTTGTCCAGCAGATCCCACTGAAGAGTTCTTGCGTGAAATCTGCCGAATGGAAGCGCTTCGTAATAAGCCACCATTTTTACCAGGACTCTTGTGCAATGATGCACTGACACTTTTCCTGGTTTTAGGAGGATCCCGATTAGCTCGGATAACTCCCTGGCTTTCTCCTCTGGGAGAAACACCTTTTCCTGGACTGTGTCCAGAATCATCCCTAGGACCAGCAGACGTGTCGTCGGAACAACTGCGGTTTTGGAATATTTAGAATCCACCCGTGCTGTCGTAGAACTACTTGAGATAGTGCTACTCCGACCTCCAACTGTTCTCTGGACCTTGTTCTTATCAGGAGGTCGTCCATTTTCTTTGAAGACGAATCCTCCTTTCGGTCATTACCTTGGTAAGGACCCGGGGTGCCTTGGACAATCCAACGGCATCGTCTTGAAACTGATAGTGACAGTTCTGTACCACGAACCTGAGGTACCCTTGGTGAGAAAAGGCAAATTTTGGGACATGGAGGTAAGCATCCCTGATGTCCCGGGACACCATCTAGTCCCCTTGTTCTTTGCTATCACTGCTCTGAGTGACTCCATCTGGATTTGAACCCTTGTAAGTGTTCAAATTTTTCAGATTTAGAATAGGTCTCACCTAGCCTTCAGTACCACCATATAGTGTGGAGTAATACCCCTTTCCTTGTTGTCGGAGGGGTAATTTTATTATCACCTGCTGGGAATACAGCTTGTGAATTGTTTTCAATACTGCCTCCCTGTCGGAGGGAGACATTGGTACAGCAGACTACAGGAACCTGCGAGGGGGGAAACCTCTCGACATTCCAATCTGTACCCCTTGGATACTACTTGTAGGATCCAGGGGTCCTGTACGGTCCCAGCGTCATGCTGAGAACTTGGTAGAAGCGGTGGAAGGCTTCTGTTCCTGGGAATGGGCTGCCTGCTGCAGTCTTCTTCCCTTTCCTCTATCCCTGGGCAGATATGACTCTTATAGGGACGAAAGGACTGAGGCTGAAAAGACGGTGTCTTTTTCTGCAGAGATGTGACTTAGGGTAAAAAACGGTGGATTTTCCAGCAGTTGCCCTGGCCACCAGGTCCCATGGACCGACCCCAAATAACTCCTCCCCTTTATACGGCAATACATCTTTGTGCCGTTTGGAATCTGCATCACCTGACCACTGTCGTGTCCATAAACATCTTCTTGCAGATATGGACATCGCATTTACTCTTGATGCCAGAGTGCAAATATCCCTCTGCGCATCTCGCATATATAGAAATGCATCCTTTAAATGCTCTATAGTCAATAAAATACTGTCCCTGTCAAAGGTATCAATATTTTTAGTCAGGGAATCCGACCAAGCCACCTCAGCTCTGCACATCCAGGCTGAGGCGATCGCTGGTCGCAGTATAACACCAGCATGTGTGTGTATACTTTTTAGGATATTTTTCAGCCTCCTATTAGCTGGCTCCTTAAGTACGGCCCTATCCGTAGATGGTACCGCTACTTGTTCTGATAAGCGTGTGAGCGCCTTATCCACCCTGAGGGGTGTTTCCCACCGCGCCTTAACTTCAGGCGGGAAAGGGTATACCGCCAATAATTTTCTATCGGGGGAAACCCACGCATCATCACACACTTCATTTAATTTATCTGATTCAGGAAAAACTACAGGTAGTTTTTTCACCTCACACATAATACCCTTTTTTGTGGTACTTGGAGTATCAGAAATATGTAACACCTCCTTCATTGCCCTTAACGTGTGGCCCTAAAAGAAAATACGTTTGTTTCTTCACCGTCGACACTGAAATCAGTGTCCGTGTCTGTGTCGACCGACTGAGGTAAATGGGCATTTTACAGCCCCTGACGGTGTTTGAGACGCCTGGACAGATACTAATTTGTTCGCCGGCCCTCTCATGTCGTCAACCGGCTTGCAGCGTGTTGACATTGTCACGTAATTTCCATAAATAAGCCATCCATTCCGGTGTCGACTCCCTAGAGAGTGACATCACCATACAGGCAATTTGCTCCGCCTCCTCACCAATATTTTCCTCATACATGTCGACACACACGTACCGACATACAGCACACACATAGGGAATGCTCTGATAGAGGACAGGACCCACTAGCCCTTTGGGGAGACAGAGGGAGAGTTTGCCAGCACACACCAAAACGCTATAATTATCCAGGGACAACCTTTATATAAGTGTTCCTCCCTTATAGCATTTTAATATATATACATATCGCCAAATCAGTGCCCCCCCTCTCTGTTTTAACCCTGTTTCTGTAGTGCAGTGCAGGGGAGAGCATGGGAGCCTTCCCACCAGCCTTTCTGTGAGGGAAAATGGCGCTGTGTGCTGAGGAGAATAGGCCCCGCCCCCTTTTCGGCGGGCTTCTTCTCCGGAGTTTTAGATATCTGGCAGGGGTTAAATACATCCATATAGCCTCAAGGGCTATATGTGATGTATTTTTCGCCATACAGGTATTATACATTGCTGCCCAGGGCGCCCCCCTCCAGCGCCCTGCACCCTCCGTGACCGCTGTGTGAAGTGTGCTGACAACAATGGCGCACAGCTGCAGTGCTGTGCGCTACCTGATGAAGACTGAGAGTCTTCTGCCGCCTGGTTCCGGACCTCTTCATCTTCAGCGTCTGCAAGGGGGGTCGGCGGCGCGGCTCCGGGACGAACCCCAGGGCGAGCCCTGTGTTCCGACTCCCTCTGGAGCTATGTCCAGTAGCCTAAGAATCCAATCCATCCTGCACGCAGGTGAGTTGAAAATCTCTCCCCTAAGTCCCTCGATGCAGTGAGCCTGTTGCCAGCAGGACTCACTGAAAATAAAGAACCTAAAAACTTTTTCTAAGTAACTCTTTAAGAGAGCCACCTAGATTGCACCCTTCTCGGCCGGGCACAAAAACCTAACTGAGGCTTGGAGGAGGGTCATAGGGGGAGGAGCCAGTACACACCATGTGATCCTAAAAGCTTGCTTTTGTGCCCTGTCTCCTGCGGAGCCGCTATCCCCCATGGTCCTGACGGAGTCCCCAGCATCCACTAGGACGTTAGAGAAATAAGAATTTACTCACCGGTAATTCTATTTCTCGTAGTCCGTAGTGGATGCTGGGCACTCCGTAAGGACCATGGGGAATAGCGGGCTCCGAAGGAGGCTGGGCACTCTAGAAAGATCTTAGACTACCTGGTGTGCACTGGCTCCTCCCACTATGACCCTCCTCCAAGCCTCAGTTAGGTACTGTGCCCGGACGAGCGTACACAATAAGGAAGGATTTTGAATCCCGGGTAAGACTCATACCAGCCACACCAATCACACCGTACAACTCGTGATATGAAACACAGTTAACAGTATGAAACAATAGAGCCTCTCAACAGATGGCTCAACAATAACCCGATTTAGTTAACAATAACTATGTACAAGTATTGCAGATAAACCGCACTTGGGATGGGCGCCCAGCATCCACTACGGACTACGAGAAATAGAATTACCGGTGAGTAAATTCTTATTTTCTCTAACGTCCTAGTGGATGCTGGGAACTCCGTAAGGACCATGGGGATTATACCAAAGCTCCCAAACGGGCGGGAGAGTGCGGATGACTCTGCAGCACTGAATGAGAGAACTCCAGGTCCTCCTCAGCCAGGGTATCAAATTTGTAGAATTTTGCAAATGTGTTTGCCCCTGACCAAGTAGCTGCTCGGCAAAGTTGTAAAGCCGAGACCTCTCGGGCAGCCGCCCAAGATGAGCCCACCTTCCTTGTGGAATGGGCATTGACAGATTTTGGCTGTGGCAGGCCTGCCACAGTATGTGCAAGCTGAATTGTACTACAAATCCAACGAGCAATAGTCTGCTTAGAAGCAGGAGCACCCAGCTTGTTAGGTGCATATAGGATAAACAGCGAGTCAGATTTTCTGACTCTAGCCGTTCTGGAAACATATATTTCCAGTGCCCTGACAACGTCTAGCAACTTGGAGTCCTCCAAGTCCCTAGTAGCCTAGGCACCACAATAGGCTGGTTCAGGTGAAACGCTGACACCACCTTTGGGAGAAACTGGGGACGAGTCCTCAATTCTGCCCTATCCATATGGAAAATCAAATAAGGGCTTTTACAAGACAAAGCCGCCAACTTTGATACTCGCCTGGCAGAAGCCAAGGCCAATAACATAACCACCTTCCACGTGAGATATTTCAGATCCACGGTTTTTAGTGGTTCAAACCAATGTGATTTTAAGAAACTCAACACCACGTTGAGATCCCAAGGTGCCACAGGAGGCACAAACGGGGGCTGACTCTGCAGCACTCCTTTTATAAATGTCTGAACTTCAGGTACTGAAGCTAGTTCTTTTTGAAAGAAAATCGACAGAGCCGAGATCTGTACCTTAATGGAACCCAATTTAAGGCCCATAGTCACTCCTGCTTGCAGGAAATGCAGAAATCGACCTAGTTGAAATTCCTCTGTTGGGGCCCTATCAGCCTCACACCATGCAATATATTTTCGCCATATGCGGTGATAATGAGTTGCTGTAACCTCTTTCCTGGCTTTAGTAAGCGTAGGAATGACTTCCTCCGGAATGCCCTTTTCCTTCAGGATCCGGCGTTCAACCGCCATGCCGACAAACGCAGCCGCGGTAAGTCTTGGAACAGACAGGGCCCCTGCTGCCGCAGGTCCTGTCTGAGTGGCAGAGGCCATGGGTCCTCTGATATAAATTCTTGAAGTTCTGGGTACCAAGCTCTTCTTGGCCATCCACGAGTATCGTTCTTACTCCTCGCCTTCTTATTATTCTCAGTACCTTTGGTATGAGAGGCAGAGGGGAGAACACATAAACCGACTGGTACACCCACGGTGTTACCAGAGCGTCCATAGCTATCGCCTGAGGGTCCCTTGACCTGGTGCAATATCTTTTATAGCTTTTTGTTGAGGCGGGACGCCATCATGTCCACCTGTGGCCTTTCCCAATGGTGTACAATCCTATTGGAAGACTTCTGGAGGAAGTCCCCATTCTCCCGGGTGGAGGTCGTGTCTGTTGAGAAGATCTGCTTCCCAGTTGTCCACTCCGGGAATGAACACTGCTGACAGTGCTAACACATGATTTTCCGCCTATCGGAGAATCCTTGTGGCTTCTGCCATCGCCATCCTGCTTCTTGTGCCGCCCTGTTGGTTTACATGGGCGACTGCCGTGATGTTGTCTGATTGGATCAGTACCGGCTGGTTTTGAAGCAGAGGCCTTGCCGGCCTCAGGGCATTGTAAATGGCCCTCAGGTCCAGAATATTTATGTGTAGGGAAATAACCTGACTTGACCAAAGTCCCTGGAAATTTCTTCCCTGTGTGACTGCCTCCCAGCATCAAAGGCTGGAATCCATGGTCACTAGGACCTAGTCCTGTATGCCGAACCTGCGGCCCTCTTGAAGATGGGCACTCTGCAGCCACCACAGTAGAGATACCCTGGTCCTTGGAGACAGGGTTATCAGCCTATGCATCGGAAGATGCGATCCGGACCACTTGTCCAACAGGTCCCTCTGAAAAGTTCTTGTATGGAACCTGCCTAATGGGATTGCTTCGTAGGAAGCTACCATTTTTCCCAGGACTCGCGTGCAATGATGCACCGCTACCTATTTTGGCTTCAGGAGGTCTCTGACTAGAGATGACAACTCCTTGGCTTTCTCCTCCGGGAGAAACA
Source organism: Pseudophryne corroboree (assembly GCF_028390025.1). Lineage (NCBI taxonomy): Eukaryota > Metazoa > Chordata > Amphibia > Anura > Myobatrachidae > Pseudophryne > Pseudophryne corroboree. The sequence goes on from NC_086451.1 coordinate 236,995,179, forward strand.
CTATTTCTGGTTTATGTCCAGAACCATCCCCAGGAACAGTAGACGTGTCATAGGAACCAGCTGTGACTTTGGACTGTTTAGAATCCAACCATGCTGTTGTAGCACTTTCCAAAATAGTGCTACCCCGACTACCAACTGCTCCTTGGACCTCGCCCTTATAACGAGATTGTCCAAGTACGGGATAATTACAACTCCCTTTTTTTGAAGGAGTATCAACATTTCGGCCATTACCTTGATAAAACACCCTCGGTGCCATGTACAGTCCAAACGGCAGTGTCTGGACTTGGTAATGGTAATCCTGTACCACAAATCTGAGGTACTCCTGGCGAGGATGGTAAATGGGGACATGCAGGTAAGCATCCTTGATGTCCCAGGATACCATGTAATCCCCCTCGTCCAGGCTTGGAATAACCGCCCTGAGCGATTCCATCTTGAACTTGAATTTTTGTGTTCAAGGATTTTAAATATAAAATGGGTCACACCGAACCATGCGGTTTCGGTACCCCAACCCGTGTGGAATAGTAACCCCGTCCTTGTTGAAGTAGGGGCACCTTGAGTATTACCTGCTGGGAATACCGCTTATTAATTGCCTCTAGCACAGCCTCCCTGCCTGAGGGAGTTGTCAGCAAGGCATATTTTAGGAAACGGCTGGGGGGAGACATCTCGAATTCCAGCTTGTACCCCTGAAATACTACTTGAAAGAAACAGGGATCCACCTGTGAGCGAGCCCACTAATTGCTGAAATTTTTGAGACGGCCCCCCACCGTACCTGGCTACACCTGTGGAGCACCCGCGTCATGGTGTGGCCTCACAGGAGGCGGGGGAAGAATCTTGATTCTGGGAACAGGCTGACTGGTGCAGCTTTTTTCCCTCTACCCTTGTCTCTGTACAGAAAGGAAGCGCCATTTGACCCGCTTGCTTTTCTGAAGCCGAAAGGACTGTACCTTTGTCTGTGAGGAAACCTGAGGTAAAATTATTTCTTCCCAGCAGTTGCTGTGGATACGAGGTCCCAGAGACCATCCCCAAATAATTCCTCACCCTTATAAGGCTCTCTATGCGCTTTTTAAGTCAGCATCACCTGTCCAGTGACAGGTCTCTAATACCCTCCTGACAGAATGGACATTACATTTATTTTGGATGCCAGCCGGCAAAATATCCCTCTGTGCATCCCCCATATATAAGACGACGTCTTTAATATGTTTTTATGTTTGCCAACTAGTATCCCTGTTTGACAGGGTCACCGACCACGCTGCAGCAGCAGCACTATCTGCAGGTCTCAGTCTAGTACCTGAGTGTGTAAGTACAGACTTCAGGATAGCCTCCTGTTTTTTATCAACAGGTACCTATTAAAGTGGCCGTATCCTAAGACGGCAGTGCCACCTTTTTTGACAAACGTGTGAGCGCCTTATCCACCCTAGGGGATATCTCCCAGCGTAACTTATCCACCTGGCGGGAAAGGGTACGCCATCAGTAACTTTTTATAAATTACCAGTTTCTTAACGGGGGAACCCACGCTTTCACACACTTCATTTATTCATCTGATGGGGGAACAAAACACTGCCTGTTTTTTCTCCCCAAACCTAAAACCCATTTTTAGAGTGCTTGGGTTAAAGTCAGAAATGTATAACACATTTTTTATTGCCGGGATCACGTCACGGATGTTCCTAGTGGATTGTGTATATGTCTCCACCTTGTCGACACTGGAGTCAGACTCCGTGTCGACATCTGTGTCTGCCATCTGAGAGAGCGGGCGTTTTTGAGCCCCTGATGGCCTTTGAGACGCCTGGGCAGGCGCGGGCTGCGAAGCCGGCTGTCCCACAGCTGTTACGTCATCCACCCTTTTATGTAAGGAGTTGACACTGTCGGTTAATACCTTTCACCTATCCATCCACTCCGGTGTCGGCCCCACAGGGGGCGACATCGCATATATCGGCCTCTGTTCTGTCACCATATAAGCCTCCTCATTCAACATGTCGACACAGCCGTACCGACACACCGCAGACACACAGGGAATGCTCTAAACGAGGACAGGACCCACAAAAGCCCTTTGGGGGGACAGAGTAAGAGTATGCCAGCACACACCAGAGCGCTATATATATACAGGGACTAACTGAGTTATGTCCCTAATAGCTTTTATATAATATACTGTATACAGTGCCAATTTTAATGCCCCCCCTCTCTTTTCCCTCTTACTGTACTGTAGAATTGCAGGGAAGAGCCAGGGAGCTTCCCTCCAGCCGAGCTGTGAGGGAAAAATGGCGCCAGTGTGCTGAGGAGATAGGCTCCGCCCCTTTTTCGCGGCCTATTCTCCCGTTTTTTATGGAATTCTGGCAGGGGTATTTACCTCATATATAGCCCCTGGGGCCATATATTGAGGTATTTTAGCCAGCCAAGGTGTTTTTATTGCTGCCTCAGGGCGCCCCCCCCCAGCGCCCTGCACCCTCAGTGACCGGAGTGTGAAGTGTGTGAGAGGAGCAATGGCGCACAGCTGCAGTGCTGTGCGCTACCTTGGTGAAGACAGAGTCTTCATGCCGCCGATTTTCCGGACCATCTTCTTGCTTCTGGCTCTGTAAGGGGGACGGCGGCGCGGCTCCGGGACCGAACATCAAGGCTGGGCCTGCGGTCGATCCCTCTGGAGCTAATGGTGTCCAGTAGCCTAAGAAGCCCAATCCGGCTGCAAGCAGGCGAGTTCGCTTCTTCTCCCCTTAGTCCCTCGCTGCAGTGAGCCTGTTGCCAGCAGGTCTCACTAAAAATAACAAATTCTAAGACTATAACTTTCTAAGAGCTCAGGAGAGCCCCTAGTGTGCATCCAACCTCGGCCGGGCACGAAATCTAACTGAGGCTTGGAGGAGGGTCATAGTGGGAGGAGCCAGTGCACACCAGGTAGTCTAAGATCTTTCTAGAGTGCCCAGTCTCCTTCGGAGCCCGCTATTCCCCATGGTCCTTACGGAGTGCCCAGCATCCACTAGGACGTTAGAGAAATAACAGTGACAGCATATCTATCTATGTACAACATTGAGAGAGTGAGGAATCAAACAGGCATGCATGCCAATGTATAGAGAGTTGCCAATAGATAGTGTAATACATTTGGTGTGTACCGTAACTAAGGGCGAAGGAATAACTCTTAATGAAGCATTATAGCTTATAAAAGAGTAACAAAGAGTAAGCGTAAGATTAGAAGTAGAAGAGAAAAGAGGAAAGGAGGGGGTAGAAAAAAAGAGGGGAGGGAGGATTGGAAAGGGAGGTAAGGGAGGAATGGTCGGGCGGTCCCAGTCGCCTGGGCAGTACATCAGATTATCCTCAGTTGGATAGGGTATTGTGATGGTTCCCTTTATCTTATATGGTAGTTAGTGGAGGTTCAGCACCGAAGTGTGACGTCCAGGGTGACCACGTATTGGTAAAATTATCTGGGGTGTCCCGGAGAACCGCTGTAATACGTTCCAGTCTATAGGTTTGCCATATAGCGTTAATGGTAGCAGGGGTCGTGGGGGGTGACAGATTTCCAGTTGGCCGCGATTTGGCATTTGGCCGTATTTAAAATATGCTTAATTAGCTTTTGTTGGTGACGGGGGGTGTGAGGTATTGGGCGAGAGAGCAGGGAATAGAGAGGAGACCTTGGGATCGTCAATCCGAGGACCTTAAAAATAAGTCTATGGACCCTAGTCCAATATCCCTTAATTTGCGGGCAGTTCCACCAAATATGCAGCAGGGTTCCACGCTGGCAACATTGACGCCAACAGTTATCCGAGCAGGAGGGGTAGATTGAATGGAGACGCGATGGTACCAGGTACCATCGGTAATATAATTTGTAGGCATTTTCTTTAATTCGGACCGCAATGGAGCTCGTGGAAATTTCTTGCCTGATCTCTGACCATTCATCTGTCGTAAGGGTTTCACCTACCTCCCGTTCCCACGCCACTTCGTGGGGTTCCTTCAGGGGCGAGTTGTGAGCTAATAAGATTTGATATATAGTTGAAAGTAAGCCTTTAGTTGATCGACAGGTACAGCAGAGGGATTCAAAGCTCGTTTTACCTCCCACGGGTGGTGTTCCGGAGGTAGAGGCAAAAAAGTGGCGTATCTGCAAAAATTGATAAAAGGTTGAGTGTGGGAGCGAGAAACGGGATTGTAAGTCGTCAAACGTGGGGAACGTATGTAGCGGGGCGATGTCTAAAAGGAAAAGTGAGTTATGGTTGGTCCAGGAATCAAAAGCTAAGTGGTTCTCCCCTGGCGGGAATGCCGGGTTGTTCCACAGAGGGATGAGTAGAGGGTGAAAAGAGCGTAGCCGGTAAAGACGTGAGCAAAGGTCCCATATGGCGATAGAGATGAGCGCCTGAAATTTTTCGGGTTTTGTGTTTTGGTTTTGGGTTCGGTTCCGCGGCCGTGTTTTGGGTTCGAACGCGTTTTGGCAAAACCTCACCGAATTTTTTTTGTCGGATTCGGGTGTGTTTTGGATTCGGGTGTTTTTTTCAAAAAACACTAAAAAACAGCTTAAATCATAGAATTTGGGGGTCATTTTGATCCCAAAGTATTATTAACCTCAAAAACCATAATTTACACTCATTTTCAGTCTATTCTGAATACCTCACACCTCACAATATTATTTTTAGTCCTAAAATTTGCACCGAGGTCGCTGTGTGAGTAAGATAAGCGACCCTAGTGGCCGACACAAACACCGGGCCCATCTAGGAGTGGCACTGCAGTGTCACGCAGGATGTCCCTTCCAAAAAACCCTCCCCAAACAGCACATGACGCAAAGAAAAAAAGAGGCGCAATGAGGTAGCTGTGTGAGTAAGATTAGCGGCCCTAGTGGCCGACACAAACACCGGGCCCATCTAGGAGTGGCACTGCAGTGTCACGCAGGATGGCCCTTCCAAAAAACCCTCCCCAAACAGCACATGACGCAAAGAAAAAAAAGAGGCGCAATGAGGTAGCTGTGTGAGTAAGATTAGCGACCCTAGTGGCCGACACAAACACCGGGCCCATCTAGGAGTGGCACTGCAGTGTCACGCAGGATGTCCCTTCCAAAAAACCCTCCCCAAACAGCACATGACGCAAAGAAAAAAAGAGGCGCAATGAGGTAGCTGACTGTGTGAGTAAGATTAGCGACCCTAGTGGCCGACACAAACACCGGGCCCATCTAGGAGTGGCACTGCAGTGTCACGCAGGATGTCCCTTCCAAAAAAACCTCCCCAATCAGCACATGATGCAAAGAAAAAGAAAAGAAAAAAGAGGTGCAAGATGGAATTGTCCTTGGGCCCTCCCACCCACCCTTATGTTGTATAAACAAAACAGGACATGCACACTTTAACCAACCCATCATTTCAGTGACAGGGTCTGCCACACGACTGTGACTGATATGACGGGTTGGTTTGGACCCCCCCCAAAAAAGAAGCAATTAATCTCTCCTTGCACAAACTGGCTCTACAGAGGCAAGATGTCCACCTCATCTTCACCCTCCGATATATCACCGTGTACATCCCCCTCCTCACAGATTATCAATTCGTCCCCACTGGAATCCACCATCTCAGCTCCCTGTGTACTTTGTGGAGGCAATTGCTGCTGGTCAATGTCTCCGCGGAGGAATTGATTATAATTCATTTTAATGAACATCATCTTCTCCACATTTTCTGGATGTAACCTCGTACGCCGATTGCTGACAAGGTGAGCGGCGGCACTAAACACTCTTTCGGAGTACACACTTGTGGGAGGGCAACTTAGGTAGAATAAAGCCAGTTTGTGCAAGGGCCTCCAAATTGCCTCTTTTTCCTGCCAGTATAAGTACGGACTGTGTGACGTGCCTACTTGGATGCGGTCACTCATATAATCCTCCACCATTCTATCAATGTTGAGAGAATCATATGCAGTGACAGTAGACGACATGTCCGTAATCGTTGTCAGGTCCTTCAGTCCGGACCAGATGTCAGCATCAGCAGTCGCTCCAGACTGCCCTGCATCACCGCCAGCGGGTGGGCTCGGAATTCTGAGCCTTTTCCTCGCACCCCCAGTTGCGGGAGAATGTGAAGGAGGAGATGTTGACAGGTCGCGTTCCGCTTGACTTGACAATTTTGTCACCAGCAGGTCTTTCAACCCCAGCAGACCTGTGTCTGCCGGAAAGAGAGATCCAAGGTAGGCTTTAAATCTAGGATCGAGCACGGTGGCCAAAATGTAGTGCTCTGATTTCAACAGATTGACCACCCGTGAATCCTTGTTAAGCGAATTAAGGGCTGCATCCACAAGTCCCACATGCCTAGCGGAATCGCTCCCTTTTAGCTCCTTCTTCAATGCCTCCAGCTTCTTCTGCAAAAGCCTGATGAGGGGAATGACCTGACTCAGGCTGGCAGTGTCTGAACTGACTTCACGTGTGGCAAGTTCAAAGGGCATCAGAACCTTGCACAACGTTGAAATCATTCTCCACTGCACTTGAGACAGGTGCATTCCACCTACTATATCGTGCTCAATTGTATAGGCTTGAATGGCCTTTTGCTGCTCCTCCAACCTCTGAAGCATATAGAGGGTTGAATTCCACCTCGTTACCACTTCTTGCTTCAGATGATGGCAGGGCAGGTTCAGTAGTTTTTGGTGGTGCTCCAGTCTTCTGTACGTGGTGCCTGTACGCCGAAAGTGTCCCGCAATTTTTCTGGCCACCGACAGCATCTCTTGCACGCCCCTGTCGTTTTTTAAAAAATTCTGCACCACCAAATTCAAGGTATGTGCAAAACATGGGACGTGCTGGAATTTGCCCATATTTAATGCACACACAATATTGCTGGCGTTGTCCGATGCCACAAATCCACAGGAGAGTCCAATTGGGGTAAGCCATTCCGCGATGATCTTCCTCAGTTGCCGTAAGAGGTTTTCAGCTGTGTGCGTATTCTGGAAAGCGGTGATACAAAGCGTAGCCTGCCTAGGAAAGAGTTGGCGTTTGCGAGATGCTGCTACTGGTGCCGCCGCTGCTGTTCTTGCGGCGGGAGTCCATACATCTACCCAGTGGGCTGTCACAGTCATATAGTCCTGACCCTGCCCTGCTCCACTTGTCCACATGTCCGTGGTTAAGTGGACATTGGGTACAACTGCATTTTTTAGGACACTGGTGAGTCTTTTTCTGACGTCCGTGTACATTCTCGGTATCGCCTGCCTAGAGAAGTGGAACCTAGATGGTATTTGGTAACGGGGGCACACTGCCTCAATAAATTGTCTAGTTCCCTGTGAACTAACGGCGGATACCGGACGCACGTCTAACACCAACATAGTTGTCAAGGACTCAGTTATCCGCTTTGCAGTAGGATGACTGCTGTGATATTTCATCTTCCTCGCAAAGGACTGTTGAACAGTCAATTGCTTACTGGAAGTAGTACAAGTGGGCTTACGACTTCCCCTCTGGGATGACCATCGACTCCCAGCGGCAACAACAGCAGCGCCAGCAGCAGTAGGCGTTACACGCAAGGATGCATCGGAGGAATCCCAGGCAGGAGAGGACTCGTCAGAATTGCCAGTGACATGGCCTGCAGGACTATTGGCATTCCTGGGGAAGGAGGAAATTGACACTGAGGGAGTTGGTGGGGTGGTTTGCGTGAGCTTGGTTACAAGAGGAAGGGATTTACTGGTCAGTGGACTGCTTCCGCTGTCACCCAAAGTTTTTGAACTTGTCACTGACTTATTATGAATGCGCTGCAGGTGACGTATAAGGGAGGATGTTCCGAGGTGGTTAACGTCCTTACCCCTACTTATTACAGCTTGACAAAGGGAACACACGGCTTGACACCTGTTGTCCGCATTTCTGGTGAAATACCTCCACACCGAAGAGCTGATTTTTTTGGTATTTTCACCTGGCATGTCAACGGCCATATTCCTCCCACGGACAACAGGTGTCTCCCCGGGTGCCTGACTTAAACAAACCACCTCACCATCAGAATCCTCCTGGTCAATTTCCTCCCCAGCGCCAGCAACACCCATATCCTCCTCATCCTGGTGTACTTCAACACTGACATCTTCAATCTGACTATCAGGAACTGGACTGCGGGTGCTCCTTCCAGCACTTGCAGGGGGCGTGCAAATGGTGGAAGGCGCATGCTCTTCACGTCCAGTGTTGGGAAGGTCAGGCATCGCAACCGACACAATTGGACTCTCCTTGTGGATTTGGGATTTCAAAGAACGCACAGTTCTTTGCGGTGCTTTTGCCAGCTTGAGTCTTTTCAGTTTTCTAGCGAGAGGCTGAGTGCTTCCATCCTCATGTGAAGCTGAACCACTAGCCATGAACATAGGCCAGGGCCTCAGCCGTTCCTTGCCACTCCGTGTGGTAAATGGCATATTGGCAAGTTTACGCTTCTCCTCCGACAATTTTATTTTAGGTTTTGGAGTCCTTTTTTTACTGATATTTGGTGTTTTGGTTTTGACATGCTCTGTACTATGCCATTGGGCATCGGCCTTGGCAGACGACGTTGCTGGCATTTCATCGTCTCGGCCATGACTAGTGGCAGCAGCTTCAGCACGAGGTGGAAGTGGATCTTGATCTTTCCCTAATTTTGGAACCTCAACATTTTTGTTCTCCATATTTTAATAGGCACAACTAAAAGGCACCTCAGGTAAACAATGGAGATGGATGGATTGGATACTAGTATACAATTATGGACGGGCTGCCGAGTGCCGACACAGAGGTAGCCACAGCCGTGAACTACCGCACTGTACTGTGTCTGCTGCTAATATATAGACTGGTTGATAAAGAGATAGTATACTCGTAACTAGTATGTATGTATAAAGAAAGAAAAAAAAACCACGGTTAGGTGGTATATACAATTATGGACGGGCTGCCGAGTGCCGACACAGAGGTAGCCACAGCCGTGAACTACCGCACTGTACTGTGTCTGCTGCTAATATATAGACTGGTTGATAAAGAGATAGTATACTCGTAACTAGTATGTATGTATAAAGAAAGAAAAAAAAACCACGGTTAGGTGGTATATACAATTATGGACGGGCTGCCGAGTGCCGACACAGAGGTAGCCACAGCCGTGAACTACCGCACTGTACTGTGTCTGCTGCTAATATATAGACTGGTTGATAAAGAGATAGTATACTCGTAACTAGTATGTATGTATAAAGAAAGAAAAAAAAACCACGGTTAGGTGGTATATACAATTATGGACGGGCTGCCGAGTGCCGACACAGAGGTAGCCACAGCCGTGAACTACCGCACTGTACTGTGTCTGCTGCTAATATATAGACTGGTTGATAAAGAGATAGTATACTCGTAACTAGTATGTATGTATAAAGAAAGAAAAAAAAACCACGGTTAGGTGGTATATACAATTATGGACGGGCTGCCGAGTGCCGACACAGAGGTAGCCACAGCCGTGAACTACCGCACTGTACTGTGTCTGCTGCTAATATATAGACTGGTTGATAAAGAGATAGTATACTCGTAACTAGTATGTATGTATAAAGAAAGAAAAAAAAAACACGGTTAGGTGGTATATACAATTATGGACGGGCTGCCGAGTGCCGACACAGAGGTAGCCACAGCCGTGAACTACCGCACTGTACTGTGTCTGCTGCTAATATATAGACTGGTTGATAAAGAGATAGTATACTCGTAACTAGTATGTATGTATAAAGAAAGAAAAAAAAACCACGGTTAGGTGGTATATACAATTATGGACGGGCTGCCGAGTGCCGACACAGAGGTAGCCACAGCCGTGAACTACCGCACTGTACTGTGTCTGCTGCTAATATATAGACTGGTTGATAAAGAGATAGTATACTCGTAACTAGTATGTATGTATGTATGTATAAAGAAAGAAAAAAAAACCACGGATAGGTGGTATATACAATTATGGACGGGCTGCCGAGTGCCGACACAGAGGTAGCCACAGCCGTGAACTACCGCACTGTACTGTGTCTGCTGCTAATATATAGACTGGTTGATAAAGAGATAGTATACTCGTAACTAGTATGTATGTATAAAGAAAGAAAAAAAAACCACGGTTAGGTGGTATATACAATTATGGACGGGCTGCCGAGTGCCGACACAGAGGTAGCCACAGCCGTGAACTACCGCACTGTACTGTGTCTGCTGCTAATATAGACTGGTTGATAAAGAGATAGTATACTACTAATATTATATATACTGGTGGTCAGGTCACTGGTCACTAGTCACACTGGCAGTGGCACTCCTGCAGCAAAAGTGTGCACTGTTTTAATATAATATTATGTACTCCTGGCTCCTGCTATAACCTATAACTGGCACTGCAGTAGTGCTCCCCAGTCTCCCCCACAATTATAAGCTGTGTGAGCTGAGCAGTCAGACAGATATATAATATATATAGATGATGCAGCACACTGGCCTGAGCCTGAGCAGTGCACACAGATATGGTATGTGACTGACTGAGTCACTGTGTGTATCGCTTTTTTCAGGCAGAGAACGGATATATTAAATAAACTGCACTGTGTGTCTGGTGGTCACTCACTATATAATATATTATGTACTCCTGGCTCCTGCTATAACCTATAACTGGCACTGCAGTAGTGCTCCCCAGTCTCCCCCACAATTATAAGCTGTGTGAGCTGAGCAGTCAGACAGATAATCAGATATATATAATATTATATATAGATAATAGATGATGCAGCACACTGGCCTGAGCCTGAGCAGTGCACACAGATATGGTATGTGACTGAGTCACTGTGTGCTGTGTATCGCTTTTTTCAGGCAGAGAACGGATTATAAATAAAACTGGTGGTCACTATCAGCAAAACTCTGCACTGTACTGAGTACTCCTAATGCTCCCCAAAATTAGTAAATCAAGTGTCTCTCTAATCTATTCTAAACGGAGAGGACGCCAGCCACGTCCTCTCCCTATCAATCTCAATGCACGTGTGAAAATGGCGGCGACGCGCGGCTCCTTATATAGAATCCGAGTCTCGCGATAGAATCCGAGCCTCGCGAGAATCCGACAGCGTCATGATGACGTTCGGGCGCGCTCGGGTTAACCGAGCAAGGCGGGAAGATCCGAGTCGCTCGGACCCGTGAAAAAAAACATGAAGTTCGTGCGGGTTCGGATTCAGAGAAACCGAACCCGCTCATCTCTATATGGCGAGGGTGAATTTCACTGTGGGCATCAGCGAGGAAGCTGGGGGACGGCTATTCGGCCGGCACCAGAGCAAACTGTAGGGGGAATATCTGTGGAGTGTGGTAGCCTCTAGTTGCGTCCAGATTCTGTGTCCTGGATTATCGTGCCAGAGGACACATGTGGTTAAGTGAGCAGCTCTATAGTATTTGAGGAGGTCAGGAACTCCTAGACCCCCTTCTAGATGATGCTTTTGGAGGATTCGCATCTTTATTCTGGGCTTTCGCCCTGCCCAGATAAATCTGGTGAGGTCTGCTTGAAGATTTTTAAGGATTGAGGTGGGGACGTGGATGGGGAGAGTTTGCCACAGATATAACAGACGGGGCAGTAGTGTCATCTTAACAGCTGTCATCCGTCCAAACCAAGATAGGATGTATTTATTCCACTTTGTCATATCTTGTTTGATAGATGTTAAGAGTCTGGGAAAGTTGGCAGCATAGAGACCAGAGTAGGACTTAGTAAGATAGATGCCCAGGTATTTGAGCTTATCAGCTCGCCAAGCACATGGGAAGGCGGCCTGTAGGAATCGAAGATCTGGGTCCGCGACATGTAGGGCCAATATTTCGGTTTTGTCTGAGTTAATGTTGTAATTTGAGAACCTGCTGTACGTAGCTATCTCCTCCATCAGATGTGGGAGGGAGGCAGGTGGGTCAGTCAGGGTGAGGATGACGTCATCGGCATATAGAGCAATTTTGTGGTTGTGAGCTCCTGACGTGATACCAGTTATGTTACGGTTTAGTCTAATTCTAGCTGCCAACGGTTCCATAATGAGAGCGAAGAGTAGGGGGGAAAGAGGACAGCCCTGTCGGGTGCCGTTGCGTATGGGAAGAGGATCGGAGGAAAGGCCATTAATTAAGATAGAGGCTGAGGGGTTCTAAAACAAAACTTTTTTACATTATTGCATATATATAAAATTTGTCTGAAATCACATGACAATAAATGGAGGAGGACGTATGACAGAACATTAGTAAGAGACAATTAGTTATCACCAGCCCAGCTGTGCCAGGATGGAAGACCTCCCATATCATGCCTGAACTGACTTATATTTCCATAAACCATACAATTATTGCACAAGGGGGGCTATTCCAAGTTGATCGCAGCAGGAAATTTTTTAGCAGTTGGGCAAAACCATGTGCACTGCAGGGGGGGGGGGCAGATATAACATGTGCAGAGAGAGATAGATTTGGGTGTGGTGAGTGCAATCTAAATTGTAGTGTAAAAATAAAGCAGCCAGTATTTACCATGCACAGAAACAAAACAACCCACCCAAATCTAACTCTCTCTACAAATGTTATATCTGTCCCCCTTGCAGTGCACATGGTTTTGCCCAACTGCTAAAAAATATCCTGCTGCGATCAACTTGGAATTACCCCCATGGTCAATAAGTTTAATAAAACATCACATTTATTGGATGAGCTAGTTAAAAGACAATCAAAATGACAGACACCACGGCTGGATTATATTAGTAGGGTGATCGCTACTCACACAGGAGCTGTCAGGTTTCTGGATGTGTTGCTGCTGGGAGCCGGGGCTCTGTCACGCTGAGTGTGTGTGTGTGTGTGTGTGAGTGTGTGTGTGTGTGTATGTAGCGTAAACCTTTCATACATATAGATGCTGTATATCTGTAATGGGCCGGCTATAATGATGCTGCACTATATACTGTACACACCAGTACTGGCACGCGTAAGTTCACCAGTCCCCACACAGCTCCCACCCAGTCTGTGGGCACAGGAGACAAGTAGCTACCAGCAGCTGGACGGAGGAGTCTGGGCATGGCCTGTGTGGGGTGTGGGAGGGGCGAGCATAAGGCCCCGACCCTCCACAGGCTTGCAGTATATGTAAAGCAGCTGAGCCATTTATCTGCCTCCTTCTCAACCGCATCATCTGCAGAAACAGCACTGCCCATTCCTCCACTCAGTCACTGTACTGCTCACCCCACACAGGGGGTCATTCTGACCCGATCGCACGCTGCACTTTATTGCAGTGGTGCGATCGGGTCAGTATTGCGCATGCGGCGCATGCCAGATGGCCGAAGGGCGTCATTGCCTAGCGATCGCCTCTGCCTGATTGACAGGCAGAGGCGGTCGATGGGTGGGAGGGGGCTGGACGGCGACGTTAAGCTGCCGTATAGGGGGTGCAGTCCGGCCAACGCAGGTGTGGACGGACCGTTGGGGGGGCGGGATGCAGTGGCTGCGTGACATCACAGCCGCCATTAAGCCGCCGTTTAGGGGGTGCAGTCCGGCCAACGCAGGCATGGCCGGACCGTTGGGGGGGCAGGCCGTGGCTGCTGCGTGACGCCGCTGTGCGATGCTTTTGCACTTCTGCGGGGGGGCTGCACTGACATGCTGGGAATCCCCCCGCATGTCTGGGTGCCTGATCGTAGCTGTGCTAAATTTGGCACAGCTACGATCAACTCGGAATAACCCCCACAGGGTCTCACCCCTCCTGCTGGACTGATTCACCTTCTCCCCCGCTAGTGAGTGACCACAAATGTCCGCAGTTCCTCTGCTCTGAGTACTGGGGGATTGCCTGGTGGTCCTTGCATCCGTTTTCTGGTTACTGCTGCTACTTGTTGCAGAGTTCCGGGATGGCAAGTAACCTGGGGTTGCAGCATAGTATATAGAGAAGGGGGTGCAGAGCATGCGGTATGTGGAGGGAGCAGTATGTGGAGGATGGCGGTGCGCTGCTGCATTCAACAACATGTCATCTTTCGCCGTCTCCTCAGATCCTTCTGCATGTTCAAGAGATCTGAGGCGGCAACGAAAGACATACACACAGACCATTTTTAAACGATGAGTCGTCTGATTGGTCAGAAACGCCCACATATTTTTTTAAAATCTCACCGTATGGGCACCTTTAAATTTTACTAAGAATCATACAGATGGTGGGAACATAAAATAAGAATTTACTTACCGATAATTCTATTTCTCGTAGTCCGTAGTGGATGCTGGGGACTCCGTAAGGACCATGGGGAATAGCGGCTCCGCAGGAGACTGGGCACAAAAGTAAAGCTTTAGAACTACCTGGTGTGCACTGGCTCCTCCCCCTATGACCCTCCTCCAAGCCTCAGTTAGGATACTGTGCCCGGACGAGCGTACACAATAAGGAAGGATTTTGAATCCCGGGTAAGACTCATACCAGCCACACCAATCACACCATATAACTTGTGATCTAAACCCAGTTAACAGCATGATAACAGAGGAGCCTCTAGGAAAGATGGCTCACTACAGCAATAACCCGATTTTTTGGTAACAATAACTATGTACCAGTATTGCAGACAATCCGCACTTGGGATGGGCGCCCAGCATCCACTACGGACTACGAGAAATAGAATTATCGGTAAGTAAATTCTTATTTTCTCTGACGTCCTAGTGGATGCTGGGGACTCCGTAAGGACCATGGGGATTATACCAAAGCTCCCAAACGGGCGGGAGAGTGCGGATGACTCTGCAGCACCAAATGAGAGAACTCCAGGTCCTCCTCAGCCAGGGTATCAAATTTGTAGAATTTTACAAACGTATTTGCTCCTGACCAAGTAGCTGCTCGGCAAAGTTGTAAAGCCGAGACCCCTCGGGCAGCCGCCCAAGATGAGCCCACCTTCCTTGTGGAATGGGCTTTTACAGATTTTGGCTGTGGCAGGCCTGCCACAGAATGTGCAAGCTGAATTGTACTACAAATCCAATGAGCAATAGTCTGCTTAGAAGCAGGAGCACCCAGCTTGTTGGGTGCATACAGAATAAACAACGAGTCAGATTTTCTGACTCCAGCCGTCCTGGAAACCTATATTTCCAGGGCTCTGACAACGTCTAGCAACTTGGAGTCCTCCAAGTCCCTAGTAGCCGCAGGCACCACAATAGGTTGATTCAGGTGAAACGCTGAAAACCACCTTAGGGAGAAACTGAGGACAAGTCCTCAATTCCGCCCTGTCCGAATGGAAAATCAGATGAGGGCTTTTACAGGATAAAGCCGCCAATTCTGACACGCACCTGGCCCAGGCCAGGGCCAACAGCATGACCACTTTCCATGTGAGATATTTTAACTCCACATATTTAAGCGGTTCAAACCAATGTGACTTTTGGAACCCAAAAACTACATTTAGATCCCAAGGTGCCACTGGAGGCACAAAAGGAGGCTGTATATACAGTACCCCTTTCACAAACGTCTGAACTTCAGGGACTGAAGCTAGTTCTTTTTGGAAGAAAATTGACAGGGCCGAAATTTGAACCTTAATGGACCCCCATTTCAGGCCCATAGACACTCCTGTTTGCAGGAAATGTAGGAATCGACCTAGTTGAAAATTCCTCCGTCGGGGCCTTACTGGCCTCGCACCACGCAACATATTTTCGCCAAATGCGGTGATAATGTTTTGCGGTTATATCTTTCCTGGCTTTGATCAGGATAGGAATGACTTTATCCGGAATGCCTTTCTCCTTCAGGATCCGGCGTTCAACCGCCATGCCGTCAAACGCAGCCGCGGTAAGTCTTGGAACAGACAGGGTCCTTGCTGGAGCAGGTCCCTTCTTAGAGTTAGAGGCCACGGATCCTCCGTGAGCATCTCTTGAAGTTCCGGTTACCAAGTCCTTCTTGGCCAATCCGGAGCCACGAATATAGTGCTTACTCCTCTCCATCTTATAATTCTTAGTACCTTGGGTATGAGAGGCAGAGGAGGGAACACATACACTGACTGGTACACCCACTGTGTTACCAGAGCGTCTACAGCTATTGCCTGAGGGTCCCTTGACCTGGCGCAATACTTGTCGAGTTTTATAAACATGTGGAAGACTTCTGGGTGAAGTCCCCACTCTCCCGGGTGGAGGTCGTGTCTGCTGAGGAAGTCTGCTTCCCAGTTGTCCACTCCCGGAATGAATACTGCTGACCGTGCTATCACATGATTTTCCGCCCAGCGAAGAATCCTTGCAGCTTCTGCCATTGCCCTCCTGCTTCTTGCGTCACCCTGTCTGTTTACGTGGGTGACTGCCGTGATGTTGTCCGAATGGATCAACTCCGGGTGACCTTGAAGCAGAGGTCTTGCTGAGCTTAGAGCATTGTAAATGGCCCTTAGCTTCAGGATATTTATGTGAAGTGATGTCTCCAGGCTTGACCATAAGCTCTGGAAATCCCTTCCCTGTGTGACTGCTCCCCAGCCTCGCAGGCTGGCATCCGTGGTCACCAGGACCCAGTCCTGAATGTGCGGCCTTCTAGAAGATGAGCACTCTGCAACCACCACAGGAGAGACACCCTTGTGCTTGGTGACAGGGTTATCCGCTGATGCATCTGAAGATGCGACCCGGACCATTTGTCCAGCAGGTCCCACTGGAAAGTTCTTGCGTGGAATCTGCCGAATGGGATTGCTTTGTAGGAAGCCACCATTTTTCCCAGAACCATTTCATTGATGTACTGAGACTTGGCTCGGTTATAGGAGGTTCCCGACTAGCTCGGATAACTCCCTGACTTTCTCCTCCGGGAGAAACACCTTTTTATGGACTGTGTCCAGGATCATCCCTAGGAACAGAAGACGAGTCGTCGGAATCAGCTGCGATTTTGGAATATTGAGAATCCAATCGTGCTGCCGCAACACTACCTGAGATAGTGCTACACTGACCTCCAACTGTTCCCTGGATCTTACCCTTATCAGGGAATCGTCCAAGTAAGGGATAACTAAAATTCCCTTCCTTCGAAGGAGTATCATCATTTCGGCCATTACCTTGGTAAAGACCCGGGGTGCCGTGGACCATCCATACGGCAGCGTCTGAAACTGATAGTGACAGTTCTGTACCATAAACCTGAGGTACCCTTGGTGAGAAGGGTAAATTGGGACATGAAGGTAAGCATCCTTGATGTCCCGAGACATCATGTAGTCCCCTTCTTCCAGGTTCGCAATCACTGCTCTGAGTGACTCAATCTTGAATTTGAACCTCCGTATGTAAGTGTTCAAGATTTTAGATTTAGAATCGGTCTCACCGAGCCGTCCGGCTTCGGTACCACAACAGTGTGGAATAATACCCCGTTCCCTGTTGCAGGAGGGGTACCTTGATTATCACCTGCTGGGAATACAGCTTGTGAATGGCTTCCAAAACTGCCTCCCTGTCAGAAGGAGACATCGGTAAAGCCGACTTTAGGAAACGGCGAGGGGGAGACGTCTCAAATTCCAATTTGTACCCCTGAGATATCACCTGAAGGATCCAGGGGTCTACTTGCGAGTGAGCCCACTGCGCGCTGAAATTCATTGAGACGGGCCCCCACCGTGCCTGATTCTGCTTGTAAAGCCCCAGCGTCATACTGAGGGCTTGGCAGAGACGGGAGAGGGCTTCTGTTCCTGGGAACTGGCTGATTTCTGCAGCCTTTTTCCTCTCCCTCTGTCACGGGGCAGAAATGAGGAACCTTTTGCCCGCTTGCCCACGAAAAGACTGCGCCTGATAATACGGCGTCTTCTTATGTTGAGAGGCGACCTGGGGTACAAACGTGGATTTCCCAGCTGTTGCCGTGGCCACCAGGTCTGAAAGACCGACCCCAAATAACTCCTCCCCTTAATAAGGCAATACTTCCAAATGCCGTTTGGAATCCGCATCACCTGACCACTGTCGTGTCCATAACCCTCTACTGGCAGAAATGGACAACGCACTTAGACTTGATGCCAGTCGGCAAATATTCCGCTGTGCATCGCGCATATATAGAAATGCATCTTTTAAATGCTCTATAGGCAATAATATACTGTCCCTATCTAGGGTATCAATATTTTCAGTCAGGGAATCCGACCACGCCAACCCAGCACTGCACATCCAGGCTGAGGCGATTGCTGGTCGCAGTATAACACCAGTATGTGTGTAAATACATTTTAGGATACCCTCCTGCTTTCTATCAGCAGGATCCTTAAGGGCGGCCATCTCAGGAGAGGGTAGAGCCCTTGTTCTTACAAGCGTGTGAGCGCTTTATCCACCCTAGGGGGTGTTTCCCAACGCACCCTAACCTCTGGCGGGAAAGGATATAATGCCAATAACATTTTAGAAATTATCAGTTGTTATCGGGGGAAACCCACGCATCATCACACACCTCATTTAATTTCTCAGATTCAGGAAAACTACAGGTAGTTTTTCCTCACCGAACATAATACCCCTTTTTGGTGGTACTCGTATTATCAGAAATGTGTAAAACATTTTTCATTGCCTCAATCATGTAATGTGTGGCCCTACTGGAAGTCACATTTGTCTCTTCACCGTCGACACTGGAGTCAGTATCCGTGTCGGCGTCTATATTTGCCATCTGAGGTAACGGGCGCTTTAGAGCCCCTGACGGCCTATGAGACGTCTGGACAGGCACAAGCTGAGTAGCCGGCTGTCTCATGTCAACCACTGTCTTTTATACAGAGCTGACACTGTCACGTAATTCCTTCCAACAGTTCATCCACTCAGGTGTCGACCCCCTAGGGGGTGACATCACTATTACAGGCAATCTGCTCCGTCTCCACATCATTTTTCTCCTCATACATGTCGACACAAACGTACCGACACACAGCACACACACAGGGAATGCTCTGATAGAGGACAGGACCCCACTAGCCCTTTGGGGAGACAGAGGGAGAGTTTGCCAGCACACACCAGAGCGCTATATATATATATACAGGGATAACCTTATATAAGTGTTTTTCCCCTTATAGCTGCTGTATTTTTAATACTGCGCGTAATTAGTGCCCCCCTCTCTTTTTTAACCCTTTCTGTAGTGTAGTGACTGCAGGGGAGAGCCAGGGAGCTTCCCTCCAACGGAGCTGTGAGGGAAAATGGCGCCAGTGTGCTGAGGAGATAGGCTCCGCCCCCTTCTCGGCGGCCTTATCTCCCGTTTTTCTGTGTATTCTGGCAGGGGTTAAATTCATCCATATAGCCCAGGAGCTATATGTGATGCATTTTTTTGGCATCCAAGGTGTTTTTATTGCGTCTCAGGGCGCCCCCCCCCCCAGCGCCCTGCACCCTCAGTGACCGGAGTGTGAAGTGTGCTGAGAGCAATGGCGCACAGCTGCAGTGCTGTGCGCTACCTTGTTGAAGACAGGACGTCTTCTGCCGCCGATTTTCTGGACCTCTTCTGTCTTCTGCCAAGTAAGTTGGTTTGACAGGATCTGTCCTTCATAAACCCATGTTGATTCCTTTTAATGACCTTATTGACTTCAAGGAACTTCTGAATACTATCTCTTAGAATACCTTCCAATACTTTCCCCACTATAGATGTAAGACTAACTGGTCTATAATTACCTGGTTCAGCTTTACTTCCCTTTTTGAATATAGGCACTACTTCCGCTATACGCCAGTCTTTGGGAACCATACCTGATATAACTGAATCCTTAAAGATCAAAGATAGCGGTTTTGCCAGTTCAGAGTGAAGCTCCATTAGAACCCTTGGGTGAATACCATCGGGCCCTGGTAATTTATTAATCTTTAAATGTTTTAATCGGTCACAGACTACTTCCTCGCTTAAATGAGTACCTATCAGTGGGATATTCTCTTTATTGAGATTGTGTGTCAGTCCCTTAATTGGGTCCTCTCTAGTGAATACTGTTGAAAAAAACTAATTTAGTGTGTCCGCTATGTCATTATCATTTTTGCTTAAGACTCCCAACTTGTCTTTTAAAGGGCCTATACTCTCCTTCTTTAATCTCTTGCTATTAATGTATTTAAAGATTTTTTTGGGATTCGCTTTGCTTTCCTTTGCTACTAGTTTTTCAGTTTCTACTTTAGCCACTCTTATTTCCTTTTTGCAAATTTTGTTACATTCCTTATAGTGCTGAAATGACTCTGCTTCCCCGTCAGATTTGTATTTTTTAAATGCTCGCCTTTTCTTGCCCATAAGTTCATTAATCTTTTTGTTAAGCCACATCGGTTTATGATTTTTATTCCTTTTTTTGCTGCTCATAGGAATAAATTTGAGTGTATTTTAAGCTAGCAGGAATTTTAGTACCTCCCATTTCTCCGTAGTATTTTTTCCTAAAAACAAACCTTCCCATTCAATATCCCTGAAAAATACCCTTATCTTTTCAAAATTTGCTCTGCTAAAGTTTAGAGTCCTAGTTGAGCCAGTATAGGGCTGTTTATGGAAACTGATATTGAATGTGACCATATTGTGGTCGCTGTTTCCTATGGGTTCCCCTACTATAATACCTGATACCAAATCCCCATTGTTTGTTAATACCAGTTCTAAGATTGCATTATACCTAGTTAGTTCCTCAATTAGTTGGACTAAGTAGTTATCATTAAGTGTGTTTAAAAACATATTGCCCCTAGCAGTATCACATGAATCGTTTTTCCAGTTTATCTCTGGATAGTTAAAATCTCCCATCACTACTATGTCTCCTACTCCTGCTGCTCTTTCAATTTGCTTTAGTAACAATTCCTCATCAGATGCGTTGATACCAGGCGGCCTATAGCATACACCCAATACTAACTTTTTTATTCCTTTTTCACCGCATGCAATTTCTACCCATAATGTCTCGACAGTGTCTACAGTCCCCTCCTGAATATCTTCCCGTATATCAGGTTTTAAAAACGGCTTTACGTAAAGACACACCCCTCCACCCTTTTTATTTAGTCTGTCTCTCCTAAACAGTGTATAGCCCTCTAGATTGACTGTCCAATCATGAGATTCATCCCACCAAGTTTCAGTAATGCCTATAATATCATACTGTTTGCTTGCTGCAAGTATTTCTAGTTCACCCTTTTTACCAGTAATGCTTCTGGCGTTTACATACATACAACGAAGATAAGTATTTTCCCTTGCATTAGGGACATCTTTCACCTTATGTAGCAATGATGACCTGTAATCGTCATTTGTTAGTGCTTTGGTAAAATTTCTTTTAGTACCGATGTTAGTAACCTTACCGCCTGCTCTTACCCTCCCCCCAACTTCTCCCCCAGGGGAGTAGAGGGACATAATATATTCTACACTTCAAAAATACATATCTCCCCCAAGGATCAGTTTGTATAGATTCCAACACAAAGGGAACGGTCTTTCTAATAAGAACTGAAACTTCACGGGAGGCAGAAGTGTGCATTGAATGGAACGCCCATCCCACCCAGAGTCTTTTAAGGGAAAGAATATTGCTGCCCACTAAATGAGTTTCCATAAGACAGACAATGTCAGCAGCATATTGTCTGATCTGTCGAAGTACCAGGGACCTCTTAATTTTATCATTGAGCCCTCTCACATTCCACGACATCACTTTAAGTCCAGCCATAATAAATCAAAATCTTCATAAGGACTATAGCCCGCAGCCAGCCAGACTTGCCTCCCAGGTGCGCAATCGCAAGACACCAGCGCTCAAGAAATACAGCAGTGATCCACATACAATCAAACCAAAAACATCCACACAGAAAATAACCGCAGCCTGAAACAACCCTCCCCCCCTCCCTGTATACCACTCCCAACTTGTAGCATACTTGGATCCCGAAATAGAGTACCAGAAAAAAAAAAAAAAACTTGTAGCACCATCGACTGGTGTAAACAGAACCCCAAAAAAAAATCCCACAGTAAGCTATATACTAGGCGGAGCCAAGAATATAATGGCACTGAGAAAACAGAAAAAAACTTCCAGCCACCAAACCACAACACCCCTGAAAAAAAAATAAGTGGTGAAATATATAGATTCTCCCCTAGGACTTAAAAAACAGAACACAAACGGATAATGTAGGACCATATAAACCCCCCCCTTCCCAAATACTGTATATCAGCATATACAGACAGAAAATTATATAACAGGCCTAAGCGATTAAGCAAAGCAGCAGAAGAGGAGAAAAGAAACAATAAAATACTTTCCTATCCTACAGCCTTACAGTAAATATGCATATAATTATAGCAAACATATCAAAAGTCTTGCATCCAGAGCCATAGGGAACAATCAAGGATCTGCAAGAGCACGCCTTGCCGGAAACCATCTATCCAGCCACATTGAGGCCTCACGGGGAGTTGCAAAGAATTTAGTCTCACCATCAGCCACCACCAGCAGTCTCGAAGGAAAGAGCATAGCGTATGGCAAATCAAGCTCACGGAGCCTTCTTTTAACAGGCAGAAATTGAGCCCTATCTTTCTGTACATCCACCGCAAAGTCTGGAAAGACCGATATTGGCGACCCATTCCACTTGAGAGGGCCTTTCGTGCAAGCAAGTTTCAGAACAGTGTCCCGGTCACGGAAGTGGTGGAATTTGGCGATGAAGGTACGGTTGCGGGACCCCTGGAGGCAATGGGCGCATCGGTACCCTGTGGGCTCGTTCTATCGTAAGGTAGGGCAAAAACTCTGACCCAAACGCATCTCTGAGCCATTTTTTGAGAAACTCTTCAGGAGATGAGCCCTCCTCCTTTTCAGGTAAGCCGATGAAGCGAATATTGTTGCGTGGTAATCGTCCCTCCATATCCGTCAGCTTTTAGCACATATCAGTCATCGGAGATTCCAAAGCAACAGTACGCCGCCCCAACGGAGCGACAGAATCTTCGACATTGGAGATACGAATCTCGGCCTCTTCCACCCTCTATCTCACCCGCTGAAGGTCCTGATGAATAATGGAGAGGTCAGACTGCACCTGCCCAATTTGATCAGCCAAGCGAGCCTCAATAGCAGTCACGGCATCCAATACTCTTTGTAAGGCAGCATCCGGCGGTTCAGAGGAAGCAGAACTATATGCAGGAGATGAGGGCGAGGCTACTGATCGCACAGCCTCCCCCCTCTGCTGTTGAGGGCCAGGAATATGAACAAACTTCTCCATTGCACCCGCCGCCGCACTGTGTTGGTGGCCTCTCACCATTTTGGATAACACAATGCCGCAACACTCGACCAGTAATATGTATCAAAGCAAATGCAGGTAAAGAGGGGGGGTGCACGCACCAGCACAGTAGGAAAGTTCCAAAAGGTGCAGTGAATATATATATATCCATGTGTTTATAATGGCACTCACTGTCCTGTTCTCAACCACCGGGGTGCCCTCCTTCCATACTATAGCAAATGCTGGCTCTCTGGGATGGATTGCTGCTCCTCTCCTCTATGCATCAAGAACCAGGCGGCACTCCACGGATTTTGGTAAATAAGAAGTGTATTCAAAATAAATCAAGCAATGACAAGCATAGTGGACAAAATCCGTGGAGTGCCGCCTGGTTCTTGATGCATAGAGGAGAGGTGCAGCAATCCATCCCAGAGAGCCAGCATTTGCTATATTATATATATATATATATATATATATATATATATGTAAGGACCAGAGCTTCTGGCTGTATTGCTGAGTATCGATACAGCGGACCGTAACAAATCTGCATGGGGCAGGGAACTAGGCATTATCCCACATGAACAGTTGCCGTCCCTTTAAGAAGGCACGAAGAGTCAATCCCCACTGTGGTAATTCCGTGAATAGGGACCCCAATTCCTGTAGCAATATGGGCAGCAGCAGGTAATCCAATATACAAGGATAAGAGGAGGGGGGGAGGGTGCACACACTTCAGGGATCAACCGGCAAAGGCTCCCACTAACCTTACCCCCTGCAGCAGCAGCTCAGCCCTCCGGCCACCTCAGGCTCTCACAGGAGAATTGCGGGTATTATAGACAGCGGCAGGGGTCCAGGAAGCGGGTCGCGGGCTGGCAGAGGCAGACACACCGGGACAAGCAGAGTGGCCACCCAAAAGATGCTCCAGGCACCCACGCAGCTAAACGGAGCAGTGGTCTCACTCACCCGATCGCAAATGTCTCGGCTGGCTGCAGCGGGTGGCGGTGAGCGGCGGGTAGGTCCGAACTTCCGGGGGAACTGAGACCGCGAGCCCGCAGCGTCACACGCGGGCCCAGCGCATAATGGAGCCCACACTCAAGCGGCTCAGAATGCAGCAGTGGCCAGTGCAAAACAACTCCAGGGGGGGGACCAGAAGTTCATACAGCCGTGGTCCGCAAGGTAGTCCCAGGGGGGAAAAGCAGGATATATTAGCAGGATATTGTGGCTGGAGAGCTGCACAGCGTGTGTGCTACTCCATGCCCGTCCTGGCCACGCCCCCGAGGATTTCTTTTTTACATTAAAATAGGATTCCACCTCGTCCTCTGACACCTTATCAGGAATGTGCAGGACATCTCTAACAGCTTCTATCAGGGCCTGTATTCCCTGTGATAAAGCTGCATCCGCCCCTCCCGAGTCCACCTCATCCTCCTCTGGGTCTGATACATCATAATCATCAATATCAGCCTGCATGATTTGGGCCAGAGTACGCTTCTGTGGACAAATGGCAGGGGTCTGAGACGCTGGAATGACCACTGAATCTCTATTCATCAGGTCATCTACAGATTGCCTTAAGTATTGTGTCTCCTTTTCATTTTGGGATAATTTATGAGAAATATTTGAAATCATCCCTTTCAATGAATCTAACAATTCTGGTTCAGATCCACTAGCCTGAGAATGTGTAATATCCTGAGTAAACTGCAGTGATCCCCCAGATTGAGAAAAACACTCTGCTGTGCATGATACACACTCTTTGACATAGTAAATGTGAAAGAACACACACACACACACACACACACACACACACACACACACACACACACACACACACACACACACACACACCAGAATAGGTTAAAACAGTTAACCCACACAGAGCCCTTCTAGGGAGACACAGAGAATAATGGAGCCAGCCACACAGCGCCCCTATAGCTAAAGTACAAATTTAGCTGGGTCGCAAACTAAGTACCCTTATTAGGGTTTAGTACCCCAAATATTGTGTCCCCCCCTTTGTTATGACCCCCTGGCATTGTTGAGGTGCTCTGGAGTCCTTGTAGAGGAGCTGCATTTCCCTGCCAGTCTACCTGTGTATAGCTGCAGATGGCTGCTGGATCCGCTCATAGTGAAGCCCCGCCCCCTTAATGGCACGCAGTATTCCTGTTTTTTTATACTGGCTGAGGTAATTTCTGTCCTACAGTGGGTTAAAACCCCTGTAGAAGCGCTGCCAGTGTGGGTATGGATGTTGTGGCTTCAGCTCGCCCCTCACAGCGGAACACACACCCTGTATGCCTCTGAAGGCTGGAGCCGCAGCCTGCTTGTCAGCGCTGCACCCCTACCCTTGTGCCACCATTACAGCCGGCGACCCACTAACCCGGACGCCGGCCCCCTACTCACCACTCTTCAGTCTTCTGGCTCTGTTAGGGGTGGCAGCGTGCTGCGGGTCTGTATGCTTGCCATGGTGGGGCTTGTGAATAGGACCACCAGGAGCTCAGTGTCCAGTCAGCAGGGAATGGGACCATTAACCCTAGGGAGGTTGGACCATCACCCCCCTAAGTCCCACGAAGCAGGCAGTCTGGTGCCAGCCAGACCTGCCTGAAAACAATAAAAAGAAAATAAATGCAGAAAACTCTTCAGGAGCTTCTCAAGCGTGACCGGCTCCTCCGGGCACATTTTCTATTCTGAGTCTGGTAGGAGGGGCATAGAGGGAGGAGGCAGCCCACACTATTAATTTCTTAAAGTGCCCATGGCTCCTAGTGGACCTGTCTATACCCCATGGTACTAATGTGGAACCCAGTATTCTCAAGGACGTAAGAGAAGAAATCATATCACTGAAAATAGGATTTTGATAACCTACCGGTAAATCCTTTTCTCGTAGTCCGTAAAGGATGCTGGGGTCCATTTTAGTACCATGGGGTATAGACGGTTCCGCAGGAGCCTTCGGCACTTTAAGACTTTTTAATTAGTGTGAACTGGCTCCTCCCTCTATGCCCCTCCTCCAGACCTCAGTATAGGAACTGTGCCTGAGGAGACGGACAACTTCGAAAGAAGAATTTACATTAACTAGGGTGAGATTCACACCAGCCCACACTCTACAGACATGCCGCCTAAAATGGCCATAACATAACCCATGCTAACGAGCATGCACAACGTAACAGCCAACAGCTGTAAGAAAACATAACACATGAGAACTGTGTAAAACAATATAAATATGAGTTTCGCAGGAAAAAATGAGCACTGGGTGGGCGCCCAGCATCCTCTACGGACTACGAAAAAAGGATTTAGCGGTAGGTTATCAAAATCCTATTTTCTCTTACGTCCTTAAGGATGCTGGGGTCCATTTTAGTACCATGTGGATGTACCAAAGCTCCCAGTACGGGCAGGAAAGTGCTAATGTTCCTGCAACACTGACTGACCAAATTGAAGGTCGTCAGCCGCCATGGTGTCAAATTGTAAAACTTAGCAAACGTGTTTGCACCTGACCAAGTAGCTGCTCGGCAGATCTGCAACGCCGAAACACCCCGGGCAGCCGCCCAGAAAGAACCCACTTTCCTTGTCGAGTGGGCCTTTACCGAAGTCGGTATCAGTAATCCTGCCTTGGAATGAGCATGCTGAATCGTACCTCTGATCAAGCGAGCAATAGTCTGCTTAGAAACAGGACACCCAATCTTGTTGGGGTCACAAAGGACAAACAAGGCCTCTGTTTTCCTTAACCGAGCCGTTCTTGTCACATAAGTCCTCAGGGCCCTGACGACATCCAAGGACTTTGAAACGGCTGAGGTGTCAGAAGCCACTGGCACCACCACAGGTTGGTTGATATGGAAAGAAGACACAACCTTTGGAAGAAAATGCTGATGCGTCCGCAGTTCAGCTCTATCTTCGTGAAAAATCAAATAAGGACTCTTGTGAGACAGAGCCCCTAATTCAGACACACATCTGCCTGATGTCAAGGCCAACAGCATGACCACTTTCCGAGTGAGAAACTTCAACTCCACCTCTTGCAGAGGTTCAAACCAGTCCGATTTAAGGAACTGCAACACCACTTTAAGATCCCATGGCGCCGCAGGAGGCACAAAAGGAGGTTGGATGCACAGAACACCCTTCACGAACGTCTGAACCTCAGGAAGGGAAGCCAAATGTTTCTGGAAGAAAATGGACAAAGCCAAAATTTGGACCTTGATAAACCCTAATCTCAAGCCAGCATCCACACCCGCCTGTAGAAATAGGAGAAGCCGTCCTAATTTAAACACCACCACAGGAGACTTCCTGGATTCACACCAAGAGACATATTTTCTCCAAATACGATGGTAATGCTTGAACGTTACCCCTTTCCTGGCCAAGATAAGTGTGGGAATGACTGCATTGGGAATACCCTTACGGGCTAGGATCTGGCGTTCAACAGCCATGCCGTCAAATGTATCCACGGTAAGTCTTGATAAACTAACGGCCCCTGCTGAAGCAGGTCCTCACGAAGAGGAAGAGGCCAAGGGTCTTCCAGGAGTAACTCCTGAAGATCCGGATACCAAGCCCTCCTTGGCCAGTCTGGAACAATGAGAATTGTCCGAACCCTCATTCTCCTGACGATCTTTAGAACTCTTGGAATTAGAGAAAGTGGATGGAACAGATACACTGACTGGAATACCCACTGGGTCACCAAGGCATCCACTGCTATTGCCTGTGGGTCGCTCGACCTGGAACAGTATGTCGGAAGCTTCTTGTTGAGACGAGATGCCATCATGTCTACTTGAGGAACACCCCAATGACTTGTTACCTCCGCAAAAACTTCTTGGTGGAGGCCCCATTCCCCTGGATGGAGGTCGGGTCTGCTGAGGAAGTCTGCTTCCCAGTTGTCCACTCCCGGAATGAAGATTGCTGATAGAGCTCTTGCATGTCTTTCTGCCCAGAGGAGTATTTTTGTCACCTCTGCCATTGCCGCTCTGCTTTTTGTTCCTCCCTGACGGTTTATGTGAGCTACTGCTGTCACATTGTCCAACTGGATTTGTATTGGTAGATACTGAATAAGATGCGTTGCTTGCTCAAGGCAGTTGTAAACGGCTCTCAACTCTAGAATGTTTATGTGAAGAAGCGTTTCTTGACTTGACCATCTTCCTTGGAAGCTTTCCCCTTGTGTGACTGCTCCAAAACCTCGGAGACTTGCATCCGTGGTCACCAGGACCCAGTTTTGAATCCCGAACCTGCGTCCTTCCAATAGGTGAGATGTTTGCAGCCACCACAGGAGTGAAATCCTGGCCTTCGTTGACAGTATAATCTTC
This sequence comes from Pseudophryne corroboree, assembly GCF_028390025.1. Lineage (NCBI taxonomy): Eukaryota > Metazoa > Chordata > Amphibia > Anura > Myobatrachidae > Pseudophryne > Pseudophryne corroboree. The sequence continues at coordinate 237,023,292 of NC_086451.1, forward strand.
TGATGCATGTGTAGATGCGATCCGGACCACTTGTCCAGTAGGTCCCACTGGAACACCCTTGCATGGAATCGGCCAAATTGTAGAGCCTTGTAGGCCGCTACCATCTTTCCCAGCAGGCGGATGCATTGATGAACTGACACGCATGCTGGCTTCTCCAAAGGAAGGAAAACTCTCTGCACCTCGGTGTCTAGTATCATTCCCAGAAATGATAATCTCTTTGTTTGTTCCAACTGTGATTTTGAAAAGTTTAAGATCCACCCGTGCTGTTGAAGCACCGACAGGGACAGAGCAGTGTCCTGCACTAACTTCTCTTTTGACACTCGCCTTTATGAGATCGTCCAGGTACAGAATAATGTTGACTCCTTTCTTTCGAAGGAGTACCATCATCTCCGCCATTACCTTGGTGAACACCCTCGGAGCCGTGGAGAGTTCCGAAAGGTAATGTTTGGAACTGGTAGTGGCAGTCCTGCACCGCAAACCTCAGGTATGCCTGATGTGGAGGGTAGATGGGAACATGTCGGTAAGCATCCTTGATGTCCACCGACACCAGAAATTCCTTTCCTTCCAAGCTGGAGATCACTACTCTGAGAGACTCCATCTTGAACTTGAACCATTTTAACAACAGATTTAGAGACTTCAGGTTCAGAATCGGTTTGACCGAGCCATCCAGCTTCGGTACCGCAAATAGGCTTGAATAAAAACCTTTTCCCTGTTGTGACTCGGGAACCAAGGAAATTACCTTGTCTTGACACAATTTGTGTATTGCGCTTAACACGTTTGACCTGTCTTGGCCAGAAACTGGTAAGGCTGATTTGAAAAAAGGCATGGGGAAAGATCCTGAAATTCCAACCTGTAACCATGGGATACTATTTGTAATACCCAAGGATCTAGATCCGAACGAATCCAGATTTGGATGAAGAATAGTAAGCGTGCCCCCACCCGGTCGGACTCCCGCATGGGAGCCCCAGCGTCATGCTGAGGGTTTTGCAGCAGCAGTTGCTGGCTTCTGTTCTTGCGAACTAGCCGGCGTTGTTTGCTTTCTACCTCTACCGCTTCCTGCAAAGAAGGGGCTGCCTTTTGCCTTTTTGTACTTGTTGGGCCGAAAGGACTGCATGGTATGAGAATGATACCCCTTCTTAGGGGGAGCAGATGCGGAAGGCAAAAATGCAGACTTGCCCGATGTAGTCGTGGAAATCATGGCATCCAGCTTGTCACCAAAAAGAGCCTCCCCGTTATAAGGGAGTGCCTCAATATTTCTCTTTGATTCCGCATCCGCATTCCAGTGGCGAATCCATAAAGCCCTGCAGCCTGAAATCGCCATAGCCATGGCTCTGGAACTCAGCAAACCAACATCCTTCATAGCTTCAACAAAATACCCTGCCGCATCTTTGATGTGGCTGAGGATTAGGAGCACTTCATTCCTATCCACAGTGTCAATATTAACCATTAAATTGTCTGCCCATTTTTCTACCGCGTTACCCACCCACGCACCGGCAATGGTGGGCCTGAGCAGCGTACCGTTAGCGGTATATATGGATTTTAAAGTTGTCTCTAACTTACGGTCAGCAGGATCTTTTAAAGAAGCTGACCCTGGGGCAGGCAAAATTATTTTCTTAGACAGCCTAGAAACTGAGGTGTCTACCTCTGGGGGCGTCTCCCACTTGTGCCTGTCCTCCTCAGGGAATGGTATCCCTGTATCCTTCTGGGAATAGTGAATTTCTTTTCAGGGTTAGATCAGGCGTCTTCAAAGAAATTATTCAGATCTTTTGACGGAGGAAAAGTTATCTCCCATTTTTTATTTAATCTAAAATAATCTTTTTCCACAGGTGTAGGGGTAGTATCCGTAAACTCTAACACCTCTTTGATAGCAACAATCATACACTGTATGCTCTTGGCCAATTTGTGGTCTACCCCTCTCAAGTCCCCAGTGTCGGCATCCGTGTCGGAGTCCGTGTCAGTGTCCCCCTTCATTATTTGGGCAAGGGACCTCTTGTGGGAACTGGAGGGGACGCGAGTAGATGAACTGGATGCATGCCTCCAATAAACTGTCTGTTTCTCAGAGTCTGAGAATTTTTGTGCTAACATAGAAATATTACTTTGCAACTTTTTCACCCACTCCGGCTCTCTTTGGGAAGGAATAGCCATCACATTACCTTCTTGTGCATCTAAAATGGGCTCCTCAGGTGAAGACTCCCCCTCGACTTCTGACATGCTACACGCGTGTACACACACGCACACACAGACCCCTTTCACACAGGAGCTATCGATCGGGGACAGACCCACAGAGAAGTCTGTTAGAGAAACACAAGGGATTTGCCAGTTTACACCCAGCGCCCTTATATAATGTGCAGCACACACTATAAACGCTTATCACCAATTGATACAACTATAATATATATATCTATATATAATATCTTTAAATGCTCCTTCCCTTGTATAACCGCTGGTACATGCAGTAGCCGTGGCAGAGAAGAGCAGCGTGGATCCTCACAGCGGCGTCTACAGGAAGAAATGGCGCGCTGGTGAGTGAACTGGATGCATGAGGAGAAGCTCCGCACCCTAGCAATGGCACGTTTCCCTCAGAACAGGGGAATCTTTATACTGGCCCCCGGGGGTCCTCACAGGTGGGGAATACACTTATTTAGCCAGGAGAGAAAAGGTTTCATGCCGCTCAGAGCGCGCCCCCCCCTGCGCGCTCTGCACCCGCTGAGAGACATGGCGCGCAGCGTCCCCGCTGCGCTGTTACCTTACAAGCTGCAGCGATGACAGGAGGACCTTCTCTGCCGGACTCCGGTAAAATACTCACCTGTCTTCTTTCTTCTGGCTCTGTTAGGGGGTGGCGGCAGTGCTGCGGGAGTGAACGCGAGCCATGTTTGAGCTGTGTTCAGTACCCTCAGGAGCTAATGGTGTCCTGTCAGCAAAAGTAGAACCATTAACTAATTGAGAAGTTGGTTCTATCTTCCCCCCCTAAGTCCCACGAAGCAGGGAAGCTGTTGCCAGAAGCTTCTCTGTAAAACAAAAAACCTAACAAAGTCTTTACTAGCAAAGCTCTGTAGAGCCCCACTAGAGTGCGTCCAGTCTCCTGGGCACATTTTCTAAACTGAGGTCTGGAGGAGGGGCATAGAGGGAGGAGCCAGTTCACACTAGTTAAAATAAGAATTTACTTACCGATAATTCTATTTCTCGTAGTCCGTAGTGGATGCTGGGAACTCCGTAAGGACCATGGGGAATAGCGGCTCCGCAGGAGACTGGGCACAAAAGTAAAAGCTTTAGGACTACCTGGTGTACACTGGCTCCTCCCCCCATGACCCTCCTCCAAGCCTCAGTTAGGATACTGTGCCCGGACGAGCGTACACAATAAGGAAGGATTTTGAATCCCGGGTAAGACTCATACCAGCCACACCGTACAACCTGTGATCTGAACTCAGTTAACAGCATGATAACAGAGGAGCCTCTGAAAAGATGGCTCCCAACAATAATAACCCGATTTTTGTAACAATAACTATGTACAAGTATTGCAGACAATCCGCACTTGGGATGGGCGCCCAGCATCCACTACGGACTACGAGAAATAGAATTATCGGTAAGTAAATTCTTATTTTCTCTGACGTCCTAGTGGATGCTGGGAACTCCGTAAGGACCATGGGGATTATACCAAAGCTCCCAAACGGGCGGGAGAGTGCGGATGACTCTGCAGCACCGAATGAGAGAACTCAAGGTCCTCCTCAGCCAGGGTATCAAATTTGTAGAATTTAGCAAACGTGTTTGCCCCTGACCAAGTAGCTGCTCGGCAAAGTTGTAAAGCCGAGACCCCTCGGGCAGCCGCCCAAGATGAGCCCACCTTCCTTGTGGAATGGGCTTTTACAGATTTTGGCTGTGGCAGGCCTGCCACAGAATGTGCAAGCTGAATTGTACTACAAATCCAACGAGCAATAGTCTGCTTAGAAGCAGGAGCACCCAGCTTGTTGGGTGCATACAGGATAAACAGCGAGTCAGATTTTCTGACTCCAGCCGTCCTGGAAACATATATTTTCAGGGCCCTGACTACGTCCAGCAACTTGGAGTCCTCCAAGTCCCTAGTAGCCGCAGGTACCACAATAGGCTGGTTCAAGTGAAACGCTGAAACCACCTTAGGGAGAAATTGAGGACGAGTCCTCAATTCTGCCCTGTCCGTATGAAAAATTAGGTAAGGGCTTTTATAGGATAAAGCCGCCAATTCTGAGACACGCCTGGCTGAAGCCAGGGCTAACAGCATTACCACTTTCCATGTGAGATATTTTAAGTCCACAGTGGTGAGTGGTTCAAACCAATGTGATTTTAGGAACCCCAAAACTACATTGAGATCCCAAGGTGCCACTGGAGGCACAAAAGGAGGCTGTATATGCAGTACCCCCTTGACAAACGTCTGAACTTCAGGAACTGAAGCCAGTTCTTTCTGGAAGAAAATCGACAGGGCCGAAATTTGAACCTTAATGGACCCTAATTTTAGGCCCATAGACAGTCCTGTTTGCAGGAAATGCAGGAAAACCCAGTTGAAATTCCTCTGTAGGGGCCTTCCTGGCCTCGCACCACACAACATATTTACGCCAAATACGGTGATAATGCTGTACGGTTACATCCTTCCTGGCTTTGATCAGGGAAGGGATGACTTCATCCGGAATGCCTTTTTCCTTCAGGATCCGGCGTTCAACCACCTTTCTTAGAGGTAGAGGCCACGGGTCCTCTGTGAGCATCTCTTGAAGTTCCGGGTACCAAGTCCTTCTTGGCCAATCCGGAGCCACGAGTATAGTCCTTACTCCTCTCCTTCTTATGATTCTCAGTACCTTGGGTATGAGAGGCAGAGGAGGGAACACATACACTGACTGGTACACCCACGGTGTTACCAGAGCGTCCACAGCTATTGCCTGAGGGTCCCTTGACCTGGCGCAATACCTGTCTAGTTTTTTGTTGAGGCGGGACGCCATCATGTCCACCTTTGGTTTTTCCCAACGGTTCACAATCATGTGGAAGACTTCTGGGTGAAGTCCCCACTCTCCCGGGTGGAGGTCGTGTCTGCTGAGGAAGTCTGCTTCCCAGTTGTCCACTCCCGGAATGAACACTGCTGACAGTGCTATCACATGATTTTCCGCCCAGCGAAGAATCCTTGCAACTTCTGCCATTGCCCTCCTGCTTCTTGTGCCGCCCTGTCTGTTTACGTGGGCGACTGCCGTGATGTTGTCTGACTGGATCAGCACCGGCTGACCTTGAAGCAGAGGTCTTGCTAGGCTTAGAGCATTGTAGATGGCCCTTAGCTCCAGGATATTTATGTGAAGTGATGTCTCCAGGCTTGACCACAAGCCCTGGAAATTTCTTCCCTGTGTGACTGCTCCCCAGCCTCTCAGGCTGGCATCCGTGGTCATCAGGACCCAGTCCTGAATGCCGAATCTGCGGCCCTCTAGAAGATTAGCACTCTGCAACCACCACAGGAGAGACACCCTTGTCCTTGGTGACAAGATTATCCGCTGATGCATCTGAAGATGCGACCCGGACCATTTGTCTAGCGGATCCCACTGGAAGGTTCTTGCGTGGAATCTGCCGAATGGGATTGCTTCGTAAGAAGCCACCATCTTTCCCAGGACCCTTGTGCATTGATGCACTGAGACTTGGCCTGGTTTTAGGAGATTTCTGACTAGTTCGGATAACTCCCTGGCTTTCTCCTCCGGGAGAAACACCTTTTTCTGGACTGTGTCCAGGATCATCCCTAGGAATAGAAGTCGTGTCGTCGGGATCAGCTGCGATTTTGGAATATTGAGAATCCAACCGTGCTGGCGCAGCACTATCTGAGATAGTGCTACTCCGACTTCCAACTGTTCCCTGGATCTTGCCCTTATCAGGAGATCGTCCAAGTAAGGGATAACTAAAACTCCCTTCCTTCGAAGGAGTATCATCATTTCGGCCATTACCTTGGTAAAGACCCGGGGTGCCGTGGACAATCCAAACGGCAGCGTCTGAAACTGATAATGACAGTTCTGTACCACAAACCTGAGGTACCCTTGGTGAGAAGGGTAAATTGGGACATGTAGGTAAGCATCTTTGATGTCCAGAGACACCATATAGTCCCCTTCTTCCAGGTTTGCAATCACTGCTCTGAGTGACTCCATCTTGAATTTGAACCTTTGTATGTAAGTGTTCAAGGATTTTAGGTTTAAAATTGGTCTCACCGAGCCGTCCGGCTTTGGTACCACAAATAGTGTGGAATAGTACCCCTTTCCCTGTTGCAGGAGGGGTACCTTGATTATCACCTGCTGGGAATACAGCTTGTGAATGGCTTCCAATACTGCCTCCCTGTCTGAGGGAGACGTCGGTAAAGCAGACTTTAGGAAACGGCGAGGGGGAGACGTCTCGAATTCCAATTTGTACCCCTGAGATACCACCTGAAGGATCCAGGGGTCCACTTGCGAGTGGGCCCACTGCGCACTGAACTTCTTGAGACGGGCCCCCACCGTGCCTGAGTCCGCTTGTAAAGCCCCACCGTCATGCTGAGGACTTTGCGGAGGCGGGAGAGGGCTTTTGTTCCTGGGAACTGGCTGTTTGCTGCAGCCTTTTTCCTCTCCCTCTGCCACGGGGCAGAAATGAGGCGCCTTTTGCCCGCTTGCCCTTATGGGGCCGAAAGGACTGCGCCTGATAATACGGCGTCTTCTTAGGTTGAGAAGCTACCTGGGGTAAAAATGTGGATTTTCCAGCAGTTGCCGTGGCTACCAGGTCTGATAGACCTACCCCAAATAACTCCTCCCCCTTATAAGGCAATACTTCCATGTGCCTTTTAGAATCCGCATCACCTGACCACTGCCGCGTCCATAAACCTCTTCTTGCAGAAATGGACAGCGCGCTAACTCTTGATGCCAGACGGCAAATATCCCTCTGTGCATCACGCATATATAGAAATGCATCCTTCAAATGCTCTATAGTCAGTAATATACTGTCCCTATCTAGGGTATCAATATTTTCAGTCAGGGAATCCCACCACGCCAGGCCCGCACTGCACATCCAGGCTGAGGCGATTGCTGGTCGCAGTATAACACCCGTGTGAGAGTATATACATTTTAGGATATTCTCCAGCTTTCTATCGGCAGGTTCCTTTAGGGCGGCCGTATCAGGAGAGGGTAGTGCAACCTGTTTAGACAAGCGTGTGAGCGCTTTATCCACCCTAGGGGGTGTTTCCCAACGTGCCCTATCCTCTGGCGGGAAAGGGTACGATGCCAATAACCTTTTAGGAATTATCAGTTTTTTATCGGGGGAAACCCACGCCTCATCACACACTTCATTTAATTCCTCGGATACAGGAAAAACTACAGGCAGTTTTTTCTCACCAAACATAATACCCTTTTTAGTGGTACTTGTATTATCAGAGATATGCAATACATTTTTCATTGCTTCAATCATGTAACGTGTGGCCCTAGTGGAAGTCACGTGTGTCTCCTCATCATAGACACTGGAGTCAGTATCCGTGTCTGTGTCTGCCATTTGAGGTAACGGGCGTTTTAAAGCCCCTGATGGCGTTTGAGACCCCTGGACAGGCACAAGCTGAGTAGCCGGCTGTCTCATGTTGTCAACAGTCTGTCGTAAAGAGCTGACACTGTCACGCAATTCCTTCCATAAGCTCATCCACTCAGGTGTCGACTCCCTAGGGGGTGACAACTGTATAATAGGCAATTGCTCCCCCTCCATCTCATTTTCCTCCTCAAACATGTCGACACAATCGTACCGACACACCGCACACACACAGGGAATGCTCTGATAGAGGACAGGACCCCACTAGCCCTTTGGGGAGACAGAGGGAGAGTATGCCAGCACACACCAGAGCGCTATATATATACAGGAATACCACTATAAAATGTGCTTTTCCCTTTATAGCTGCTGTTAGTATTAAAACTGCGCCAAATTAGTGCCCCCCTGTCTTTTTTACCCTTTTCTGTAGTGCAGGACTGCAGGGGAGAGTCAGGGAGACGTCCTTCCAGCGGAGCTGTGATGGAAAATGGCGCCCGTGTGCTGAGGAGATAGGCTCCGCCCCCTTCTCGGCGGCCTTTTCTCCCGCTTTTATGGTGAGTTCTGGCAGGGGTTAAAATACATCCATATAGCCCTGGGGGTTATATGTGGTGTATTTATGCCAGCCAAGGTGTTTTACATTGCTGCTCAGGGCGCCACCCCCTAGCGCCCTGCACCCTCAGTGACCGGAGTGTGAAGTGTGCCTGAGTAACAATGGCGCACAGCTGCAGTGCTGTGCGCTACCTTGTTGAAGACTGATGTCTTCTGCCGCCGATTTTTCCGGACCTCTTCTTGCTTCTGGCTCTGTAAGGGGGCCGGCGGCGCGGCTCTGGGACCGAGCTCCGAGGCTGGGCCTGTGTTCGGTCCCTCTGGAGCTAATGGTGTCCAGTAGCCTAAGAAGCCCAATCCACTCTGCACGCAGGTGAGTTCGCTTCTTCTCCCCTTAGTCCCTCGATGCAGTGAGCCTGTTGCCAGCAGGTCTCACTGAAAATAAAAACCTAAAACTAAACTTTCACTAAGAAGCTCAGGAGAGCCCCTAGTGTGCACCCTTCTCGGCCGGGCACAAAAATCTAACTGAGGCTTGGAGGAGGGTCATGGGGGGAGGAGCCAGTGCACACCAGGTAGTCCTAAAGCTTTTACTTTTGTGCCCAGTCTCCTGCGGAGCCGCTATTCCCCATGGTCCTTACGGAGTTCCCAGCATCCACTAGGACGTCAGAGAAAAAGTCTTAAAGTGACGAAGGCTCCTGCGGAATCGTCTATACCCCATGGTACTAAAATGGACCCCAGCATCCTCTAGGACGTAAGAGAAATTAAAGAAACTGAGAAATGTTGGTTAGTAAAATCAAGTTCTAGTTTATAATTTATCTAGTATAATTACCACAAAATGCACTAAAACATACTGTAACTACAAATACTAGCTCTAGATACAATTAAACATCCCATCCTCTGCTTGCATGAACGAAATAAAACAAATAGATTATACCATCACCAAAAAACAATTAATAAAAGTACAAAAGCATGGTATAATGTCAAAATGAATTAAAACTATTTTATTGTTAGTACTTGAGCTTGAAATGTCAGAAAGACCCATTTAATGGACCCTAACAAATGTGGCTCAAGCATTTGTTAACTGTTTGGCTTATGTTTCAGTCAGTGTATGTTTTTTATAGTACAATGATAGAGATGGGAGCTATACAGGAAGCAGGGCTGTTTCTACCAGCGTGCGAGCTGGGTGCCTGCTGCAACCTCTGCTGGCTGCTGTTACCTTCTCCCCCTCCTCTCAACCATAGTACTCCGCTTGCTGGGTGGACATCACGACATTACTTAGGGAGCAAGCTGTTGAAGAGGGTGACACCTCAGAGTGGGCGGCAGACGAAGAAGGAGAAGGCAGGCAGCTGCTGCAGCAGCACAATGAGTGACTCTGCATTTAGTCAACTCACAGACTGGGCATTACACATAATTTAATTATAGTAATTTCTCTCAGTTATTACAGTTCATTAAAGTTTACTTACAAATCCATCCAATATAAGGCCCAGAGCAAGCTCCCCGGGTCAAAGTTCTGGCCAACGTACACCAACGGGAGTTCCCAGAGCCGGCCTTAGCTATAGGCAGGCTAGGCATTTGCCTAGGGCATTCAAGCATGTCTAGGGGCATCCAAGCATGTCCCTGCAGTATCTCATGCTGAGAGGGACAGTCCGCAAACTATCTGTTACTTTCCAAATGTATTCAATCAGTACTTGTATACACTGCTGTTTACATTTGTCAAAAAAAATGCACACTGTGCCTTAAAGTTCCTCCGACATGCTTGAATGCCCCTGACTTGTGAGACCTCAGACAGACAGCAGAAGCCCAGTAAATGCAATTCCTGGACCTGTGACATTTTTACTGACTATATAAGGTTATTACTGGATGGCTTCTTATGATAACACATGTGTATTTTGGAAGACTGCTTCACAGAAACCTGACATCACCTATACTGCTTGTGCACATGGGGGAGGGGTACCCTGCCATCCTGTGTGTGTCCCTTATCCCTGTGCAAACCCCAGATGTCTGCAGGGACATAACATGGGCAGTGTTCTCCTCACACTTTATTTCCTAGTCAGTCCATACCGTAAAATTCCCCTGCCATCTAGCATTGTAACGTGGTCAGTAAGTTGCGTTGTGCTATTTCTATATGAAACATCAGTGCAGCGTGACTTTCGGACACATCAGACTGGAGGGCAAAGCATATCGCTCCCACCGTATAAAATAAAGGGCACACAGTTGCCGGGAGTAACAGACACCAGCAAACACACTGAATAGTGAAGAGAATGGACAGTTGCTACATGTTTGATACTGATCTTTTTGTATAACCAGCAAGTGTGGCAGTATCTGTGGCAGTATATGTGTATTATGGGCATTATTAATGTGGGGCATATGTGAAAGGTGCATTACTGTGTGGCATTATGTGTATTATGGGCATTACTAATGTGGGGCATGTGTGTAAGGTTCCTTTACTGTGTGGAATTATATGTATTATGGTCATTACTGTGTGGCATTGTGCAGAGTTGAACTGGCCCACAGGGTAACCCCCCCGGTGGGCCCCACTACCTGAGCGTTGCAGGTACAGATGCAGAACTAGCGGCTGAGCTAGGGGGCACCAGACAAAATTTTGCCTAGGGCATCAAATTGGCTAGGGCCGGCTCTGGGAGTTCCAACTAGGACCCTAACCCCCTAGTATGTCTTCTAAGATCCAATGTTACCACTCTGTGAAGTTTTCTTTTAAACCCATCCAGTGGAAGGTCCAAAACAAACGCCTGTCATTCAGACAAATTGGTTAAATCACGGATTTTACCAATTTGCATGAATGACAGTTTTTGAACATTTTCCAGTGTTTGGGTGCAAATGGTCAATTGGCATTTGCTCTCATCCATTATCAGATTTTCATTCCAACCAGCCAGATCTGGCAGATAATCTGCCAGATAATTGTATAGTGTATGCCCAGTTTAAGGGATTGGATTTCCCCCTCACCTATTAAACCCTGGGTCGATATTGAAAGCTACACGTTACCCTTCCCCTTAATGGATCTTCTGTGGACTGATCCCCATAGCAGGCCCCCTCAACCTATTAGATTGAAGAGTCTATCAGATTCTTTAGCTGCCTGGGACAAACTGATTAAACTCTTTGGCGAGTTTTCACCTCCATCCTCTAATTTAACCATATTAACAGTCTCAAAATTAATTTCTGACTCGTCGCAATGTACTGTAGTAGTTGGTCAGAACAAGGTATTTTGTTGGTGCAGGATCTATATGATAACCAACAACTCAAATTATTCCTCCAACTTCATGATCAATATTCCCTTCCCTCACACAAATTCTATAAACATCTCCAAGTTAGACACTAGATATCTTCTAGATTTGTGTTTTCACAGCCCTTCTCCTCTTATATAGGCTCCAAATTTTCTTTGCTGAACCATAAGAATTTTTCCTATGTGGTACAGAACTCTTCTGTCCTCTTTGGAAGACAAGAAGTTAGCAATTCAAACTAAATGTGAGGCAGATCTCCAAATTTCTCTTAAGGTGTGTACACACGGTGCGATAGGCACTTAACTTTCCTTACGATTTTGATTATATAGTCAAAATCGTAAGGAAAGTTACTGCATATTGCACCGTGTGAACACAGCTTGCGATGCCGATGCGCGGTCCCACGGGATCGGCATCGCAAGCAAAAATAGACTGTGCAGGCAGCCCAACATTGACTATATCGGCGGGGCCGGCCTCCGACCCCGTTGAATAGTTAATGCCGTGCTGGAGACACATTGTGCCGTGTGTACACGGCTTTACTGATGAGGATTGGGTCAGCTGTTTACAAACATTTTTAAGATGTTCAAATGTATAAAGCACTCAGAAATGCAGTTTAAACTCATACATGGATTGTACCATACCCCAGCTATACTGCATAAAATCTGGCCAGAAACCTCCATTCTGCTGGAGGAACTGTGGGATGGAGGGCACTCTGATCCACATTTTTTGGTGCATGTAATGTGATTCAGCCATTATGGATTTTTTCATTTTGAATCAGCAGGTCACCTTGGATTCCCTTCCTTACCTCCCTGAAATTGCACTTTTACACCACTTTGCATTGTCAGTCCAACGACATAACAAATAAGTTATTGGTGTTATGAGTCGCCGCTGCGGCTGATTCCTATTTGTATTCTGGCTGTCTCCTAGCAACTAAAATGCTGGATGCTATGTGCAGCAGCACACCTGTATGGAATGCCTCATTACCTGACTCCCGCCTAATGACTCATGTGATTGGTCTCTCTCACTTTCATTAGGGTTTCTGGCCAGTTCCTGTAGCCGATGATATTCCATAGTTCCTGCACCTAGGGGGTAATTCCAAGTTGATCGCAGCAGGATTTTTGATAGCAATTGGGCAAAACCATGGCCCTCATTCCGAGTTGATCGGTCGCAAGGCGAATTTAGCAGAGTTACACACGCTAAGCCGCCGCCTACTGGGAGTGTATCTTAGCATCTTAAAATTGCGACCGATGTATTCGCAATATTGCGATCACAAACTACTTAGCAGTTTTAGAGTAGCTCCACACTTACTCTGCCTGTGCGATCAGTTCAGTGCTTGTCGTTCCTGGTTTGACGTCACAAACACACCCAGCGTTCGCCCAACCACTCCCCCGTTTCTCCGGCCACTCCTGCGTTTTTTCAGGAAACGGTAGCGTTTTCATCCACACGCCCATAAAACGCCGTGTTTCCGCCCAGTAACACCCATTTCCTGTCAATCACATTACGATCGCCGGAGCGATGAAAAAGCCGTGAGTAAAAATACTATCTTCATTGTTAAATTACTTGGCGCAGTCGCAGTGCGAATATTGCGCATGCGTACTAAGCGGATTTTCATTGCGATGCGATGAAAAATACAGAGCGAACGACTCGGAATGAGGGCCCATGTGCACTGCAGGGGAGGCAGATATAACATGTGCAGAGAGAGTTAGATTTGGGTGTGGTGTGTTCAGTCTGCAATCTAATTTGCAGTGTAAAAATAAAGCAGCCAGTATTTACCCTGCACAGAAATAAAATAACCCACCCAAATCTAACTCTTTCTGCACATGTTATATCTGCCTCCCCTGCAGTGCACATGGTTTTGCCCAATTGCTATCAAAAATCCTGCTGCGATCAACTTGGAATTACCCCCTAGTGAATTCATCACGTCGTTGTATCCTGTACAGTTGCCAGTCTGCCTGTCTATTCCGGTACCTTCGCCTCTGTCCTAGTCCTGCATCCTGATACCCTGCCTCAGTCCTCAGTGTGAAGTTCCTCCCAGTCTGGCTCTCATGCCCTGCTGGATTCTACCCTGCACTTGTGTCCTGTGTTTATCCCAGCTCTGGCCTAGCCTTGCCAAGACCCACCAGTTTACCTTCTCTGTCACTTCCAGTCTGTTTCCTGTTCCAGCAAGTTCCTGTGGATTCTCCATGCCGGTTCAAGTCATACCTAGTCCTGGTTCCATGCACCTATTGCAGTAAACTTGCTGTGCCTTTAACATCAAGTCTGCAGCTACCTGTTTCTAATACACATGGTCCAGTTCTCAAGTCACAGCTCACCAACTCTGTTGTATTATGTTATTTAAAGCTGCAGCCTAATCACAATTCATACAGCAAAACCCTGCAGCTGTTTGCCATTCTGTCAGCTGTCAGCCTGAGTTCAGTTCACACCCTGCTCCTGATTGCTTCCACAGTTAACCATTGCCTTACTGTAATTCCACTACATACTCAGCTCCAGACTGTTTTACCGTTAACACCTGCCTTGCTGAGTATCCAGTAATCATCCAGTCCTGCTGTTTTCAGTCACATCAGCTTAGTCTGCATTACCTTGTCAAAGTCTGTTTGTTGTTAGCCCCAGTCTTGCCGAGTCATCCTGCTGCTACTCTCCATGTATTTACCTTGTGGTCTCCAGCCTATTGTGTGAGCCCCTACTAGAGGTTTAAGACCAGGCAGCATCTAAAGTACTGGTGAACGCACACAGCTCTATGGGAACAGGTGCGGCTGTTATTGCAGAAGACCCTCTCTCCAGCTCTAGGGGTCTCACACTAATAGTGCTGGTGTTCCCTAACAATTGGTCACTTCCTCATTGCTATGATAGCAGCTCTGGCCCAATACTGGAAGAGATCTGACACCTCATCCCCTATAAAATATGATATCTATGGTCCAGCGTAGTCACAAAATGGAAACTCTAGGTTTCAAATATTCTATTTCTACCAAGTGCCCCATAGTTAGATGATTCTCATGTTGTGAATATTATACTACACATTTTGTTCACACAGCTGCTTATCTTTATTTTGAGCTAAAAAAAAATTGGGAAGGTGACTTCTGTCTTAAAATCACAAAATCCTCTGTAGATTTTCTGGCATTTTAGCCTTTAACATCTGGCAGTTTGTAATTCAAATAAAAATCTCCAAAAATGACATTTCCCACAGCAATTTTTCAGATATCTTCAGATTTAACTGTGATATTATTTTATTATTATTATTATTATTATTATTATCCTTTATTTATATGGCGCCACAAGGGTTCCGCAGTGCCCAATTACAGAGTACATAAACAAATAATCAAACAGGAAAACAGCAACTTACAGTTGATGACAGTATAGGACAAGTACAGGGTAAATAAACATAGTTACATCAGCAGATGACACTGGAATAAGTATCAGGTGGCAGAAGACTGCTGGATTTGGTGCAGTTGAAGATTATTAAAGTAAGAAAGGATAAACACATGAGGGAAGAGGGCCCTGCTCGTGAGAGCTTACATTCTAAAGGGGAGGGGTAGACAGACAGGGGTGACGAAGATGGGGTACATAGAGAGCATGGAACAGAGGTTTAAGATGAGATTTGGCTGGGTTTGGTGAAGAAGTGTGTCTTGAGAGCTTGTTTGAAGTTTTGTAGAGAGGTGGAAAGTCTGAGAGGGAGAGGTAGGGAATTCCAGAGAAGTGGTGCAGCACGTGAAAAACCTTGGAGGTAGGAGTAGGAGCAGAGCCGGCCCTAGCCAATTTGATGCCCTAGGCAAAATTTTGTCTGGTGCCCCCTAGCTCAGCCGCTAGTTCTGCATCTGTACCTGCAACGCTCAGGTAGTGGGGCCCACCGGGGGGGTTACCCTGTGGGCCAGTTCAACTCTGCACAATGCCACACAGTAATGACCATAATACATATAATTCCACACAGTAAAGGAACCTTACACACATGCCCCACATTAGTAATGCCCATAATACACATAATGCCACACAGTAATGCACCTTTCACATATGCCCCACATTAATAATGCCCATAATACACATATACTGCCACAGATACTGCCACACTTGCTGGTTATACAAAAAGATCAGTATCAAACATGTAGCAACTGTCCATTCTCTTCACTATTCAGTGTGTTTGCTGGTGTCTGTTACTCCCGGCAACTGTGTGCCCTTTATTTTATACGGTGGGAGCGATATGCTTTGCCCTCCAGTCTGATGTGTCCGAAAGTCACGCTGCACTGATGTTTCATATAGAAATAGCACAACGCAACTTACTGACCACGTTACAATGCTAGATGGCAGGGGAATTTTACGGTATGGACTGACTAGGAAATAAAGTGTGAGGAGAACACTGCCCATGTTATGTCCCTGCAGACATCTGGGGTTTGCACAGGGATAAGGGACACACACAGGATGGCAGGGTACCCCTCCCCCATGTGCACAAGCAGTATAGGTGATGTCAGGTTTCTGTGAAGCAGTCTTCCAAAATACACATGTGTTATCATAAGAAGCCATCCAGTAATAACCTTATATAGTCAGTAAAAATGTCACAGGTCCAGGAATTGCATTTACTGGGCTTCTGCTGTCTGTCTGAGGTCTCACAAGTCAGGGGCATTCAAGCATGTCGGAGGAACTTTAAGGCACAGTGTGCATTTTTTTTGACAAATGTAAACAGCAGTGTATACAAGTACTGATTGAATACATTTGGAAAGTAACAGATAGTTTGCGGACTGTCCCTCTCAGCATGAGATACTGCAGGGACATGCTTGGATGCCCCTAGACATGCTTGAATGCCCTAGGCAAATGCCTAGCCTGCCTATAGCTAAGGCCGGCTCTGAGTAGGAGGAAGTAATCCGTAGGCAGGAGAGTCGGTGTGCATTAGCAGAGCGAAGAGGACGGGTGGGAGTGTAAAGGGAGATAAGGTCAGAGATGTAGATGGGAGAGGAGTGGGTGAGGGCTTTGTAAGCGAGTGTGAGAAGCTTGAAATGGATTCTGAAAGGGAAGGGGAGCCAGTGAAGGCCTAGTAAGAGAGGAGAGGTGGACGCAGTGCGTTTGGTGAGGAAGATGAGCCGGGCAGCAGCATTGAGGATAGATTGGAGTGGAGAGAGGTATTTGTCAGGAATGCCAGTCAGGAGGAGATTACAGTAGTCCAGTCTGGAGATGACCAGTGAGTGGATAAGAGTCTTAGTAGCATCCTGGGTCAGAAAGGGTCTGATCCTAGAAATATTTTTTAGATGAAAACGGCAGGTTTGTGAGAGGTGCTGAATGTGTGGTTTGAATGAGAGGGAGGAGTCAAGTATAACTCCAAGACAGCACACTTGGGGGCTAGAGGAGATAGTAGTGCCATCAATAGATAATGATAATTTTGCAGTATGGCCAGATGAAATAGAAATCACTTTTTATAGATACAAAAACTATACTTAAGTATTTTGATTGCCCTTTAAGAAGAGAGAATGCACACAGCAGAATGTACAGTAGTAGTCTGTGAACCTAAAAGAAAGCATTGTAGTTACTGCTGAAAGAACCTCACTTTCTCTCAAGATAAGAAAAGTGGTCTGACGAGTTTTACATTCCATGCCTGTAAAAGTTTGATAGAACATAATTTAATAGCTTGGGCCATGTTTTATAGATAAAATCTAAATGAGAATTTCCATTGCTGTGGAGAACTTCAACAGTCTATTATGAAATAAACTTAGTTTGTCAAAATGCCCTAGCAAAGCAGCGAACCTGCAATAGGTCATCTATGGCAGTGGAAAATTGCAGCAGACAAATATTGGTGTAATCGTACCTCAGCCAGAAGGAACTCTGATCATATATTTTGTCTTCATAAGTCTCTACTCCAAAATTATAGCACAGTATGGATAGGTATACTGCCTGAAAACAAAAATACTTCAGTAATCAGTAAACTATATAATTAGCCACTATACAATTGATTACTATAACTCAGATCTAGACTGTATGGATGTAAAACAAGTATTGCATTGTTTCCAGTATAATAGCACATAGTTGACTCTAGTTACTGGAATGTGATACAATGCATTATACTGTGTATAAGAAGCTGATTCAACAAAATGAGCTCCTATTCCAGATTCTTCCAAACCAATCTTAAAGGGGACATGTCTTTAATTTATCAAAAATCATGTGTCTGTGTATGTGTATGTATATATATATATATATATATATATACTGTGACAAGAACACTGGGATAGTGTTTGAGGGCAGGTATGTTTGTCCCAGGTTCTTGTCTTACATGTTTTAAAAAGTGTTAACTTCTAGGAAAAATGCTTTTGGTTTTGTCAGAACCTTTTCAGTTTGCTGTAAAAGCTGGGTATAGGCTCTAAGAGAGAGATAAGGAGAGTTCTAGACATTGGGCCCAGTTCGGGTCTTTGGCCTCACAGAGGGCTAATCAGGGTTTCAGCTGTGTAAGTGTGTTATAGGGCTGCTAGCCTGATTAGTAGGAGCAGACTGCCTGGGAAGGCTGCAGGATCTGTGTGTGAGAGACACGCTTTCTGATGCAAGTAAGCTATACAGTATGTACTAAAGAACTCTGTGTTTTGTTTAGTGACAGTTAGGAATATCTTATGTTTAGTTAGTGCCGGACAGGCAAGGTATTTTTATTTTGGGGTTTGTTTTATTTTCTGTTTCAATAAAACTGGCCGGGGTCAGTTGTGCCAGAAACTGGACTTGTGTTGTTCCTCAGCTGCTGCGTGCTGCCATATTCCCCAGGAAAAGGTGCCTTGCACCCCTACAGTGTTACAACTTGGTGGAGAATGCGAGCACACCGTTCTGCGCATAAGTGAAAGCAGCAGCTTTGTGAGGCCTGCAGAAAACGGTGGTTTATGCAGATACAGCCCAGTGTGAAGTTACTGAGACTCACCCCTGAGGGTTTGATATATGTCCTGGGTGAAAGCAGCTACAAAGCCGCCTGAAAAATCTGTCGACATGGAGGAAAATAGGAGACAACAGCAGGTGGCAATGGAGGAAAATTGGAGACTACAGCAGGAGGCCAACAGACAGCAGCAGGTGGCAATGGAGGAAAATATAAGACAGCAGCAGGTGGCAATGGAGGAAAATAAGAGACAACAGCAGGCAGTTGTTGATGAACTTTACAGGCAACAGCGTCAGGATAGAGAGGCCTTAGCAGAAGTGGTGCAGAGACTTGCAGCTCGGGTTGGAGATGTGGCCGTCAGTGCTCCAACCAGCTCTAGTTCTATACGGGCCAGTCACTTCCTGCAGAAAATGACAGAGGCTGATGATGTGGAGACCTATCTGACCACGTTTGAAAGGACTGCCGAGCGTGAGAACTGGCCGAAAGCACAGTGGGCCAGTCTGCTGGCACCTTTCCTGTCAGGTGAGCCCCAAAAAGCTTACTTTGATTTAAGCCCTGCTGAGGCTCGGGACTATGATAAACTAAAGACTGAGATCCTGACCCGCCTGGGAGTCACGCTGTTAGTACGTGTCACGATCCGGGTATCTGGACGCCATTACTTACCCTTCAGATGCCTCCTAAGGCGGGCTCAGCGTTCCAGGACCGGATTCCGCTGTTCCTAAGTTTCACATGCAGAGTGGTCTTTTCATCAGCCGCGGCCTTCGCTGTGCCCGCGTGGTTAAATGTGCATCTATCAGCCTGGCGTCTCCTGTCTCCGGTGGCCGGCGCCGCCATTACTGTTTCCCAGACCACATGGATTACAAACCAAACTTCCCTCCAAGTGTCTGCATGGGCGCAGCCATCTTGGATTCTGTCATCTGATCATTTCCACCAATCTGCTGTCTGTGTTGTTGATTTGCATAATTGCCTAGCCAACCCCTTCCTTGCTGCAGGTATAAGTAAGCTGTACCTGAGCAAGGAAGACGTCAGTGCTTTGGTTGTCAAACCTAGTTCCTGTTTGTCTCTCTTCTATGATTGTCTTCCAGGTTCCAGCTCCTGTCTCAAGACTTCCACCATAGAGACCCGCACCAGCATTCCACCTGCGGTGTAGCCTGACTCTCCAATCCATTGTGGATTCATCTGTTTCCAGCTACAACACTACCTGCTTCCAGCCTCAGCTTCCAGCAGAGTACAGCTTCCGTTAAAGGGCCGGTGTCCTTTCTACACTTTACCACTCTCCACCGGAATTATTATTTCTCCGCTCTCAAGTTCTACATTTCAGTTCACATTTCATCGCTCCCAAAGTTCATTTATTATTTAACTGGTTCCAGCCAGTATCCACTCCGTGCTAACAACAGTCTGGTTCCAGCCAGTATCCACAGCAGCTGTTTTACCTTCAGCAACCCAGCTCTTCCTGGAACACCAGCTGGTACAATCCTGGGTTATCTCCATTGCTACAGCCGGGCCTGGTAAGGACTTTCCATGTAGAAGATCATAAGAACTATCTCACACTACCAGTGCCCTGTGGCTCCTGCCATGCTGTAGTACTCAGGAACTGTATTTATTCTTTGCTGACTTTTACGTTTTCTTTTATTGCTGCTGTGATGCGGAGTTGTCATAATAAACATCATTGACTTTTATCTAAGTTGTCGTGGTCACGCCTTCGGGCAGTTATTGTTCATGTTACTTACATGTCCAGGGGTCTGATACAACCTCCCAGGTTCCGGTACATCTCAGCCCCTACAACTGAGGCTGCCTCCCGTCAGCTCAGGCCCTCAGTTGTGACAGTACGAGCACAACGGGTGCACCGTTGGCTGTACGCCATGGAGAAGCCTCCGCGCTCCCAGATGCACGACCTTATTCAGCTAACAAAAAAATGGCTACAGCCAGAGACATTAACTGGTCCCCAGATGGTGGAAAGAGTCGTCATGGACCGCTACTTGAGATCTTTGCCCATGGTCCTGCGCAAGTGGGTGAGCCATGGAAACCCGGGTACTGCTGACCAATTAGTGGACATGGTAGAGAGGTATTTGGCAGCAGAGGAACTACTGATGACCACCCAGCAACCCATAGATCCTCGACAGCGCCCTTCAGTAAAGACTGGTAAGACTGTTCCGTGGGAAAACGTTGCTGGGCGGTTAAGAGAACGCAAGGCTGGAGAGACTGTAAACACTGGCCCTGGAAACAGGCCAATGGGGCTAGAACGGTCTATGCTGCCCAAACGGGTTGATAATCGTGTGGTTAAATGTTTTAGGTGTGGTATGCCAGGTCATGTTATTGCCAATTGCCCAGTCACGCAAGAACCCATGCAATGTGATGCTGCCTTTGAATGTCGCAGAATGTCTTTCTTTGCTAGGTTAGCCTGTACTGTGGTACCTTCACCTGAGCTGGAAAAACAAATGTGTGATGTGTTCTTAGAGGGTAACCGGGTAGAGGCCTTGCTAGATTCAGGAAGTTTAGTTACCCTCGTGAAAGCTGGGTTAGTGAACCCCTTAAAGGTCCAGCAAATACCTATTGGGGTAACTTGCATACATGGGGATACCCAACATTATGCCACTGCTGAGGTGAATATAGAAACTAGTTGTGGGTCAGCAATGGTTAAAGTGGGACTGGTCCCTACCTTGGTGCATGAGGCCATAATAGGGAGGGATTTTCCTCATTTTTGGAAACTGTGGGAATCACGGTTATCTACAGATGTGAGAAGTAAAAAGCCAGTTGATAATACCGGTGATTTTATGGATGTACGTGGGTCTTCGGAACTTTCTGGCCCTTTGCCTTTTGCTAGTTTGGCTGGGGAAGTGACAGATGCGGAGTCCAGTGAGGACCCTCTTGCTGGGAACAGAGACATAGTAGTTAGAACTGAAAGCGTGCCTGACCTGGAGGTAAAGAAGGATCTGTTTGCGTCTGAACAGTTAAAGGATCCTACCTTAATAAAGGCTAGAGAGAATGTTAAGATTGTTAATGGGGAACCTGTGGTACCAGGTGACAGGGTTACGTATCCCCACATGGCCATCTGTAATGAGCTCTTGTACCACATTGTCAAAAGGGGTGAGGATGTGGTGGAACAGTTGGTAGTTCCCCAGCCTTATCGGAGAACGGTACTAGATTTAGCTCATAGTCACGTTACCGCAGGACATTTAGGGGCAGAAAAAAACCACTGAAAGAGTTTTACAAAGGTTCTTTTGGCCAGGGGTTTATAAAGAAGTGTCTGAATATTGTTCTTCCTGTCCTGAATGCCAGTATCATGCCCCTAGACCCCATTTCAGGAGCCCACTAGTTCCCATGCCTATTATAGAGGTCCCGTTTGACAGAATAGCCATGGATCTCGTGGGGCCCTTGTTAAAGTCTGCTCGGGGCCATCAGTATATCCTGGTAATTATGGACTATGCCACTCGATATCCTGAGGCTGTCCCTTTACGCACTATCACAACCAAGGCGATAGCTAGGGAGCTGGTGCAGGTATTTAGTAGAGTGGGAATACCAAAAGAAATTTTGACTGACCAAGGTACTCCATTTATGTCAAGGATCATGAAAGAATTGTGCAAGTTATTTAAGGTCACTCACCTCAGGACGTCCATCTACCATCCCCAAACTGACGGGTTGGTGGAAAGGTTTAATAAAACATTAAAAAGTATGTTAAAAAAGGTTGTTGAGAGAGATGGGAAAAACTGGGATTGTTTGTTGCCCTACTTGTTAATGGCCATCAGAGAAGTTCCTCAGTCCTCTACGGGGTTTTCTCCATTTGATTTGTTGTATGGTAGACACCCCAGAGGGCTGTTGGATATTGCCAAAGAGACGTGGGAAGGACTGCCCACTCCTTATAGAAGCGTTATTGAGCATGTAACACAAATGCAGGATAGGATTGCAGCCGTGGTACCTGTTGTCAGAGAGCACATGGAACAGGCCCAAAGTGCTCAACAGAGGGTCTATAACCGGAGTGCCAAGATACGGGAATTTGCTCCTGGAGATAGAGTTCTTGTTTTGGTACCCACTGTGGAAAGCAAATTCCTAGCTAAATGGCAGGGTCCATTTGAGATTAGGGAAAAAGTGAATGAGGTTAATTACAAAGTATACCAGCCGGGAAAGAGAAAACCCGAACAGATCTACCATGTTAACTTAATCAAACCCTGGAAAGATAGGTTGTCTCTGTCAGCGGAGCCTTGCCCTTCGGTGTCTTCACCCCGGTTGCTTCCCGCAGTGAAGGTGTCAGAGACATTATCAGCTGATCAGAACAATCAGGTTAAAGAATTTCTCATCCAAAATAGGGAGGTATTTTCAGAGCTGCCTGGCCGAACGACCATAATAAAACATGACATTGTCACAGAACCAGGGGTCAGGGTTCATTTAAAGCCATATAGGATTCCTGAAGCTCAGCGAGAAGCTATTTCTAAAGAAGTTAAAACCATGTTAGAACTTGGAGTCATAGAGGAGTCTAACAGTGAGTGGTCCAGTCCCATAGTGCTCATCCCGAAGCCCGACGGTAGCATACGCTTCTGTAATGACTTTCGTAAGTTAAATGAGGTGTCCAAGTTTGACGCATACCCCATGCCCCGTGTGGATGAGCTTGTAGAAAGGCTGGGAACAGCCAGGTTTCTCACCACATTGGACCTGACCAAAGGTTACTGGCAAATACCTTTATCTGATAGCGCCAAAGAAAAAACAGCCTTTTCGGTTCCGGAGGGGCTGTACCAGTATAAGATGTTACCCTTTGGGTTGCATGGGGCTCCAGCAACCTTTCAACGGGCGATGGATAAAATTTTGAGGCCCCATAGAAAATATGCAGCTGCCTATTTGGATGATGTGGTAATTCACAGTAAAGACTGGGGGTCCCATTTGGTTAAAGTACAAGCAGTACTGGACTCAATCAGAGAGGCAGGGTTAACTGCTAACCCAAAGAAGTGCTGCCTCGCAATGGAGGAGGTCAAATACTTGGGCTTCACCATAGGCAGAGGTCTGATTAGGCCCCAATTGAATAAAGTTGATGCTATTCAAAACTGGCCTCGTCCAGTGAATAAAAAACAGGTAAGGGCTTTTTTGGGAATTACTGGGTACTACTGATGACCACCCAGCAACCCATAGATCCTCGACAGCGCCCTTCAGTAAAGACTGGTAAGACTGTTCCGTGGGAAAACGTTGCTGGGCGGTTAAGAGAACGCAAGGCTGGAGAGACTGTAAACACTGGCCCTGGAAACAGGCCAATGGGGCTAGAACGGTCTATGCTGCCCAAACGGGTTGATAATCGTGTGGTTAAATGTTTTAGGTGTGGTATGCCAGGTCATGTTATTGCCAATTGCCCAGTCACGCAAGAACCCATGCAATGTGATGCTGCCTTTGAATGTCGCAGAATGTCTTTCTTTGCTAGGTTAGCCTGTACTGTGGTACCTTCACCTGAGCTGGAAAAACAAATGTGTGATGTGTTCTTAGAGGGTAACCGGGTAGAGGCCTTGCTAGATTCAGGAAGTTTAGTTACCCTCGTGAAAGCTGGGTTAGTGAACCCCTTAAAGGTCCAGCAAATACCTATTGGGGTAACTTGCATACATGGGGATACCCAACATTATGCCACTGCTGAGGTGAATATAGAAACTAGTTGTGGGTCAGCAATGGTTAAAGTGGGACTGGTCCCTACCTTGGTGCATGAGGCCATAATAGGGAGGGATTTTCCTCATTTTTGGAAACTGTGGGAATCACGGTTATCTACAGATGTGAGAAGTAAAAAGCCAGTTGATAATACCGGTGATTTTATGGATGTACGTGGGTCTTCGGAACTTTCTGGCCCTTTGCCTTTTGCTAGTTTGGCTGGGGAAGTGACAGATGCGGAGTCCAGTGAGGACCCTCTTGCTGGGAACAGAGACATAGTAGTTAGAACTGAAAGCGTGCCTGACCTGGAGGTAAAGAAGGATCTGTTTGCGTCTGAACAGTTAAAGGATCCTACCTTAATAAAGGCTAGAGAGAATGTTAAGATTGTTAATGGGGAACCTGTGGTACCAGGTGACAGGGTTACGTATCCCCACATGGCCATCTGTAATGAGCTCTTGTACCACATTGTCAAAAGGGGTGAGGATGTGGTGGAACAGTTGGTAGTTCCCCAGCCTTATCGGAGAACGGTACTAGATTTAGCTCATAGTCACGTTACCGCAGGACATTTAGGGGCAGAAAAAAACCACTGAAAGAGTTTTACAAAGGTTCTTTTGGCCAGGGGTTTATAAAGAAGTGTCTGAATATTGTTCTTCCTGTCCTGAATGCCAGTATCATGCCCCTAGACCCCATTTCAGGAGCCCACTAGTTCCCATGCCTATTATAGAGGTCCCGTTTGACAGAATAGCCATGGATCTCGTGGGGCCCTTGTTAAAGTCTGCTCGGGGCCATCAGTATATCCTGGTAATTATGGACTATGCCACTCGATATCCTGAGGCTGTCCCTTTACGCACTATCACAACCAAGGCGATAGCTAGGGAGCTGGTGCAGGTATTTAGTAGAGTGGGAATACCAAAAGAAATTTTGACTGACCAAGGTACTCCATTTATGTCAAGGATCATGAAAGAATTGTGCAAGTTATTTAAGGTCACTCACCTCAGGACGTCCATCTACCATCCCCAAACTGACGGGTTGGTGGAAAGGTTTAATAAAACATTAAAAAGTATGTTAAAAAAGGTTGTTGAGAGAGATGGGAAAAACTGGGATTGTTTGTTGCCCTACTTGTTAATGGCCATCAGAGAAGTTCCTCAGTCCTCTACGGGGTTTTCTCCATTTGATTTGTTGTATGGTAGACACCCCAGAGGGCTGTTGGATATTGCCAAAGAGACGTGGGAAGGACTGCCCACTCCTTATAGAAGCGTTATTGAGCATGTAACACAAATGCAGGATAGGATTGCAGCCGTGGTACCTGTTGTCAGAGAGCACATGGAACAGGCCCAAAGTGCTCAACAGAGGGTCTATAACCGGAGTGCCAAGATACGGGAATTTGCTCCTGGAGATAGAGTTCTTGTTTTGGTACCCACTGTGGAAAGCAAATTCCTAGCTAAATGGCAGGGTCCATTTGAGATTAGGGAAAAAGTGAATGAGGTTAATTACAAAGTATACCAGCCGGGAAAGAGAAAACCCGAACAGATCTACCATGTTAACTTAATCAAACCCTGGAAAGATAGGTTGTCTCTGTCAGCGGAGCCTTGCCCTTCGGTGTCTTCACCCCGGTTGCTTCCCGCAGTGAAGGTGTCAGAGACATTATCAGCTGATCAGAACAATCAGGTTAAAGAATTTCTCATCCAAAATAGGGAGGTATTTTCAGAGCTGCCTGGCCGAACGACCATAATAAAACATGACATTGTCACAGAACCAGGGGTCAGGGTTCATTTAAAGCCATATAGGATTCCTGAAGCTCAGCGAGAAGCTATTTCTAAAGAAGTTAAAACCATGTTAGAACTTGGAGTCATAGAGGAGTCTAACAGTGAGTGGTCCAGTCCCATAGTGCTCATCCCGAAGCCCGACGGTAGCATACGCTTCTGTAATGACTTTCGTAAGTTAAATGAGGTGTCCAAGTTTGACGCATACCCCATGCCCCGTGTGGATGAGCTTGTAGAAAGGCTGGGAACAGCCAGGTTTCTCACCACATTGGACCTGACCAAAGGTTACTGGCAAATACCTTTATCTGATAGCGCCAAAGAAAAAACAGCCTTTTCGGTTCCGGAGGGGCTGTACCAGTATAAGATGTTACCCTTTGGGTTGCATGGGGCTCCAGCAACCTTTCAACGGGCGATGGATAAAATTTTGAGGCCCCATAGAAAATATGCAGCTGCCTATTTGGATGATGTGGTAATTCACAGTAAAGACTGGGGGTCCCATTTGGTTAAAGTACAAGCAGTACTGGACTCAATCAGAGAGGCAGGGTTAACTGCTAACCCAAAGAAGTGCTGCCTCGCAATGGAGGAGGTCAAATACTTGGGCTTCACCATAGGCAGAGGTCTGATTAGGCCCCAATTGAATAAAGTTGATGCTATTCAAAACTGGCCTCGTCCAGTGAATAAAAAACAGGTAAGGGCTTTTTTGGGAATTACTGGGTACTATAGACGGTTTATTCCCAATTTTGCGACCACAGCGGTGCCGTTGTCAGACCTTACCAAAGGGAAGCAGTCAAATGTGGTGAAATGGAACCCTGATGCAGAAAAGGCGTTCCAAGCGTTAAAAGTGGCTTTGTGTTCACAACCGGTGTTGATAACACCAGATTTTTCAAAAGAATTTGTGGTACAGACAGATGCCTCAGAGGTAGGGATAGGTGCTGTGCTGTCCCAAACCAGAGATGGGGACGAACACCCTATCATTTATTTGAGTAGGAAACTCAATGAGCATGAAAAAAGGTATGCCATTGTGGAAAAGGAGGCTTTGGCCATTAAGTGGGCACTAGATACCTTGAGATATTACCTCTTGGGTAGACAATTCAGACTAGTGACGGATCATGCCCCTTTAAAATGGATGTATGTAAATAGAGGCAAGAATGCTCGGGTAACTAGATGGTTTCTAGCGTTGCAGGATTTTAAGTTTACTGTTGAACATAGACCGGGAACACAATTGGCCAACGCAGATGCATTGTCTCGCATCTTCTGTTTGGGGGCTACAAGTGTTCCGGCCCCTAGGTCGAAACAGGGGAGGGGGATATGTGACAAGAACACTGGGATAGTGTTTGAGGGCAGGTATGTTTGTCCCAGGTTCTTGTCTTACATGTTTTAAAAAGTGTTAACTTCTAGGAAAAATGCTTTTGGTTTTGTCAGAACCTTTTCAGTTTGCTGTAAAAGCTGGGTATAGGCTCTAAGAGAGAGATAAGGAGAGTTCTAGACATTGGGCCCAGTTCGGGTCTTTGGCCTCACAGAGGGCTAATCAGGGTTTCAGCTGTGTAAGTGTGTTATAGGGCTGCTAGCCTGATTAGTAGGAGCAGACTGCCTGGGAAGGCTGCAGGATCTGTGTGTGAGAGACACGCTTTCTGATGCAAGTAAAGCTATACAGTATGTACTAAAGAACTCTGTGTTTTGTTTAGTGACAGTTAGGAATATCTTATGTTTAGTTAGTGCCGGACAGGCAAGGTATTTTTATTTTGGGGTTTGTTTTATTTTCTGTTTCAATAAAACTGGCCGGGGTCAGTTGTACCGGAAACTGGACTTGTGTTGTTCCTCAGCTGCTGCGTGCTGCCATATTCCCCAGGAAAAGGTGCCTTGCACCCCTACAGTGTTACAATACACATACACATATATGTGTGTTTAATGCTAGAAATAAAAGTTATTCTATCCTCTCTTAAAGTATAATGAAAAGACAAGTTATTTTGTATACATTACTAAAATGCTGTCTCTTCTCTGTTAAAATGTATTTACATTCTGTATACAGCAAGAGGCTGATGCAAGTTTCCATGGTGCATCCAATGGGATTGATGGACATCTCTTTTTATATGTGTGTGTGTGTGTGTGTGTGTGTGTGTGTGTGTGTGTGTGTGTGTGTGTGTGTGTGTGTTGCTCTGAATATGGAGAGTGCCGGAAATCCGACATCTAAAAATATACTATATATATATCCATACAGAGGATCCGGCACTCCAAACATAAATAATCGTAGTTGCTCTGGTGCCTTCTTTGAGGGGTCAGCGCAGCTGCACATGCAGCAAATAACAGGAAGTGGCACTCAGAGACGTGGTATATCATGCAGAATAAAGCAGCAAAGCTTTACTATATCACATCATCAACGTTTCGGGGTTTTACCCCTTCATCAGGATAACAACAAGTGATCAGACACAAACTTTATACATTACCCCTGCGAATGGAACCATTCCAGCATTCCCTCGGGAATGCTGGTATGGTTCCATTGGTGGGGGTAATGTATAAAGTTTGTGTCTGATCACTTGTTGTTATCCTGATGAAGGGGTAAAACCCCGAAACGTTGATGATGTGATATATTAAAGCTTTGCTGCTTTATTCTGCACGATATACCACGTCTCTGAGTGCCGCTTCCTGTTATTTGCTGCATGTGCAGGGGCGCTGACCCCTCAAAAAAGGCACCAGAGCAACTACGATTATTTATGTTTGGAGTGCCGGATCCTCTGTATGGATATCTATTGACTGTGTGAGCCCTGGATCAGGTAGCACGGTGACATCAAGGCACCCGTTGTTTTCTACAATTATTACCTTCAGAAGGAGTTTCAGTATTTTGCACATTTTTTTCACTGCCTATATGCACTGTATTTGCACTAGCACTTTAAACTTGGACACTATTGCACCTTACATGATTTGCTGCTGCATTTGAGGGTGTTGAGTTATCCCGGTTACCTCTTTGCCTGTGGATTTAACGTTTGCGTATTTTGCACTATGGAGCAAGGGGATTTTACATCCTATGTGTTGCAGTACGACAATTCTGACACTTTTAGTTACTCGGACATTGAGGCAGAAAACATCTTACATAAAGAAACTGCATTTGATGTGGTGACAGTAGATTCAAATGAGGAACTGTTCCAGGAATGGTACAAAGGGGGTAATTCCAAGTTGATTGCAGCAGGAATTTAGTGAGCAATTGGGCAAAACCATGTGCACTGCAGGGGAGGCAGATATAACATATGTAGAGAGAGTTAGATTTGGGTGGGTTATTTTATTTCTGTGCAGGGTAAATACTGGCTGCTTTATTTTTACACTGCAAATTAGATTGCAGATTGAACACACCCCAACCAAATCTAACTCTCTCTGCACATGTTAAATCTGCCTCCCCTGCAGTGCACATGGTTTTGCCCAATTGCTAACTAAATTCCTGCTGCGATCAACTTGGAATTACCCCCAAACTTAGGAAACGTGACCTGGACTTTACCTTTCACGGACGCACTTTATCCGATTATTTCCGCTCTAAATTAATTCCCCGTGGTTTTAGAATACACAACATCCCACCATTGGCCGCAACAGCATTCCCTTTTGCAAAAGATGGATCTCCATTTTAAATAAGTGTTCTATGGACCTGATTTTATTGGTGATTGAGGAATCCACAGGGGAATGCGTTGCAACCAAAGAAAAATTGGCTGCATTTGAGGTTGCTCATAAGAAAAGATTAGAGAAAGATAAAACCGATAATTGGTTGGAGAAACTTGAGACCCAGATACAGGCCTATCAAATGGAATTAATTAAATTCAAAGAACAAAAATTGTTGAAGGTCCAACAGGACTACGAGTTACACTGGGTGTATTCCTGGTTGGGTTCCAACAATGAGCAGAGGGGCCCAGCACGGCAACCGTGTTATAGACGCCGGCAATTCTCTCGAAATACAGTGAGTTCGGCTAGTGAAACAGATGAACGTTCTTCTATTGCTTCTACATCACGGAAATCTCATTCCCCTTTAGGCGTGAACACTCGGGCTGGTCGAACCACCCGAAAAGGACACACACAAGGAGGGGTGGCCAACAAAGGCGGCAAGCATGCACAGAAGTCGCCCAAAGGGAAAAAGAACTAATTTTTAATCTATCTTCATGCACCTTAACGCCTGCTGAAATTGGGGTTCTGTGCAAAGGTTTGTAGTTTGTTCCCAAAAATCAGCCAAATGAATTCTATAATAAGATTGAGAATTTTAAATTACAACGCACTCTTAAACTCAAGGAATATCATGATAAGAAAGTGGACACTTTTTCATCCGAAGTATTACCTCAACAATTGCGCAAACTTGGACCAAGATCCCAGTTTGAACCCATCACAACTAACCCATCTATTAAGACTTTCTGTCGTATGGTGGACCCTATGCAATGTCCCCCCCCCCCCAATAAGATTCACCCTAATTTATCTAAGCATGAACGTTTAGCTCTTAAGTCATTAGGAGAAAGGCAAGATATTGTTATACGTGGTGCAGATAAGGGGGGTTCAATTGTCGTGGTCGGTATTGATGATTATCGCACTGAATGCTTACGGTTGCTTAATGATAATGAAACTTACTGTTTGCTTGATCATGATCCTACGGATTTATACAAGAATGAGTTGGATCTGATTTTGGATAATGCGGTTAGCAATAGTGTTATCTCTAGTGGTGTTGGCAGTAAATTGAAAACTGAGTTTCCTAGAGTACCAGTCTTTTACACAATACCTAAAATTCACAAGCATCCGCAGAGACCTCCTGGCAGGCCTATTGTGTCTGCCAGGGGGTCTCTGTGTGAGCCGGTTTCAATCTTTTTAGATTTGTTTATACAACCCTGCATTCAGAGCACTTTTTCCTACCTTAAGGATTCCACTACGCTGCTGAGACATTTGGCAGATTTACAGATTATTCCTGCGTCTGTCACCATGGTGACACTTGATGTCTCCAGCCTCTACACTTGCATTCCTCACCGGGCTGGTGTGGAGGCTGTGAGGCATCTTTTGGTCAATAACCCTCTATACACGGGACCTGACATAGAATTTTTTTTGACTCTACTCATGTTCACCCTCACACACAACTATTTCTTGTTTGACGGACGTTTTTACCGCCAGAAAACTGGATGTGCTATGGGGTCGGCAGTGGCTCCATCACTAGCCAACTCATATATGTGGGAGGTGGAACGTGAATTATTCTTTGAGAATGCCAGTATAGCGGAGGGGATGTTGTGTATTATAGGTACATAGACGATCTCCTGGTATTCTGGGATGGTGATTTGCAAGTGCTGTTGACACATGTTGATAATCAGAATGTGTCACCCAGTCCGATCAAACTTACATATACGGTTAGTTCTACCGAAATCAACTTTTTAGACATTAAAATTTTGATTGTCCAACAACTAATACAGACAACACTGTATACGAAGCCTACCGACAGAAACAGCCTTCTCAGACACAATAGTTTTCATCCTCGCTCCACTGTCAGGGGCCTTCCATACTCTCAATATCTGAGGGTGTGTAGGACCACCAGTGACCCAGAGGATACATTAAGACAGTTGGAGCTTATGACAAAACATTTTTTGGATAAGGGTTATCCTATTCGGGAGCTAGAAAGAGCTAAGGTTAAAGCTTTAGGCTACACACGACAAACACTGTTATCTGAGACTAGTGTTAAGCAAAATAGGAAATCACTACAGAATACCGTTCCGTGGATCACTGAATATAACACGCAGAGTGAAGAAAGAAATACGTTAAATCATGGTGCCCTTTAGTGGCATCTGACTCAGGCTTAAATAGCTTACATGGCACTCGTTTGTTGGCAGGCCATTCCAGGAGTAGGAACATTAAGGACATCATTGTCCGGACGGATATTACTGGGTTTGGACAAACCAAAAAAATCAAATGTTTTGACCAGAAAGAATGGTTGCTACCGATGTCTGGGGTGTACCACGTGTGGGTACCTCCAGACCGGTGACACCATTGCTCATTCCCAGTCTGGGAAGAGATTTAAAATTAGATGGCCTCTCACCTGTTCTTCAAAATTTGTTATCTATGTGCTGTTTTGCCCTTGTGGGCTTCAGTATGTGGGTAAGACGGTATGCCAATTTAAAGAGAGGATGGCACAGCATAGGGCGGCCATTAGAGCCGCACTTTTATCTGGGCACAGTGAACAACTGGTGGCACGCCATTTTGCCCATTTGGTACATGGCGTTGCCACCGTACGATATAAGATCATTGATCATGTGCCACAATCATTGCGGAGAGGTGATAGACACAGAAGTTTATTACAACTGGAAGCCCATTGGATTTTCCGTCTTGATACACTGGCCCCTAGGGGTCTGAATGAGACCATGGGCCTCAATTGCTTTCTGTGATTATGTTGGATTGTTTCTTAATAGTGAGGCTTTTCTGATGTGTTAAGTGTCTGCAGGATCGAGTATTGGACTGGGTGATATGTCTCAACTCCACTGATTATGTATATGGTGGTTTATCTGCCCATAATGGTTAAGCTTAATGATAATTTATAGTCTATATTCATTTATTCCATATGTTGTGTGTTCTTGTTGGTGTAAATGACAGATGTCAAAAGCCATATAAGAATACTTTATTGTATGATTATTTTACTTTATTGACTTTTAGGTTGTTCTCTTTCTTATATTTGCTGTATTTCTCTCTCAATTAGGCTTGTACACTGTACTTAAACAATTTTGTGTATGTTCTTGCAGCAGCAATGAATCATGGTGCTCATAGTTCACATTTTGTATTTATTGGTGTATTTTATATATGTGGATGCCTGGCGCCGCCCGCGTTCAGGATGCTGCTGACGCGATTAAGTGTCTTTATGTGGTTCATCTGTATACGGGTTTCCGTGGCAACGCCGGCGTCGTCCCTGAACGCGTGTGGAGCCACGTTTCCATAGCAACTTTCCCGACGGCCAGCGTGGTGTACCGCGTCACTTCCGCTTCCGGCAACAGCCGTGAGTGGAGGAGGGAGTGGCGACGGGTCCCCGGGACGCTGGCGGGAATGCTGGAATGGTTCCATTGGTGGGGGTAATGTATAAAGTTTGTGTCTGATCACTTGTTGTTATCCTGATGAAGGGGTAAAACCCTGAAACGTTGATTATGTGATATATTAAAGCTTTGCTGCTTTATTCTGCACGATATACCACGTCTCTGAGTGCCGCTTCCTGTTATTTGCTGTGTATATATATATATATATATATATATATATATATATCCTGATTCCATTATGGATTAAATATTTTTTGCACTTTATCTACTTTGAATAAGTCTCCTGAGTGCCGCTGTTTGTCACCTCCTGGCTCTAAATATATATATATATATATATATATATATATATATATATATATATATATATATATATATATATATATAATGAGATTTATGGTAAGAACTTACCATTGTTAAATCTCTTTCTGCGAGGTACACTGGGCTCCACAAGGAATTACATCGGGGTGTAGAGTAGGATCTTGATCCGAGGCACCAACAGGCTCAAAGGTTTTGACTGTTCCCAAGATGCACAGTGCCGCCTCCTCTATAACCCCACCTCCATGCCAGGGAGCTCAGTTTTGTTAACCAGCCCAATGCAGTAGCAGGTACCAGAGACAACAACCGATCGTAGCCAATTACACCACACACTCACCACAGGAGAGGGTGTCAGCGGCTATGCAAATACCAACCCAAAAAAGCTAAGTGCGTCAGGGTGGGCACCTTTTGGAGCCCAGTGTACCTCGCAGAAAGAGATTTAACAATGGTAAGTTCTTACCATAAATCTCGTTTTCTGCTGCGGGGTACACTGGGCTCCACAAGGAATTACATCGGGGATGTCCCAAAGCAGTTCCTCATGGGAGGGGACGCACTGTAGCGGGCACAAGAAGCCGGCGTCCAAACGAAGCATCCTGGGAAGCAGCGGTATCGAAGGCATAGAACCTTATAAACGTGTTCCCTGAGGACCATGGAGCCGCCTTGCACAATTGTTCAAGGGTCGCACCACAGTGGGCAGCCCAAGAAGGTCCAACCAACCGAGTAGAATGGGCTTTGAAGGTAGCAGGAGCTGGACGATCAGCCTGTACATAAGCATGTGCAATCACCATTCTAATCCATCTGGCCAGAGTCTGCTTGGAAGCAGGCCAGCCACGTTTGTGAAAACCAAACAATACAAAAAGAGAATCAGATTTCCTTACGGAGGAAGTTCTCTTCACATAGATACGGAGAGCCCGTACCACATCCAAAGACAGTTCTTTGGGAGACAACTCAGGAGAATTAAAGGCCGGAACCACAATCTCCTGGTTAAGGTGGAAAGAAGACACCACCTTAGGCAAATAACCTGGCCGTATTCTAAGAACCGCCCGGTCACGGTGAAAAATCAAATAGGGAGACTTGCAGGATAAGGCACCCAAGTCCGAGACCCTTCTAGCCGAAGCAATAGCCAGCAAGAATAGGACCTTAAGGGAAAGCCACTTAAGGTCAGCAGAGGCAAGAGACTCAAATGGAGACACTTGCAAGGCCTCCAAAACCACCGACAAGTCCCAAGGGGCCACCGGCGGCACATATGGAGGCTGAATCCTCAACACACCCTGAGTGAATGTATGGACATCAGGTAGGGTGGCAATCTTTCTCTGAAACCAAACCGACAAGGCAGAAATGTGAACCTTGAGGGAGGCCAGACGTAGGCCTAAGTCCAGGCCCTGTTGCAGTAAGGCCAACAGTTTGGCCGTGCTAAACTTGAAAACGTCATGATTGTGAGATGCACACCAAGTAAAGTAAGCATTCCAGACCCTATGGTAAATCCGAGCAGAAGCCAGCTTACAGGCCTTCAACAGAGATTGAACGACCGCCTCAGAAAAACCCTTGGCCCTCAGGATGGAAGCTTCAAGAGCCATGCCGTCAAAGCCAGACGAGCCAAATCCTGGTAAACACAAGGACCCTGAATGAGGAGGTCTGGCCGTTGTGGAAGTAGAAGGGGACAATCTAGTGAGGGGCCCTGTAGATCGGAGAACCAGTGCCATCTGGGCCACGCTGGAAAGAGCAGAAGCAGGCTTCCTCCTTCTTACTTGAACTTCCATTTTGCTCTGGGCAGGAGTGACACTGGAGGGAACACGTACGGCAGCCAAAAGTTCCATGGGATTGACAGAGCATCCACGAACGCTGCTTGAGAATCCCTTTTCCTTGCTCCGAAGACCGGTACCTTGTGATTGTGTCGAGACGCCATCAGGTCCACATCTGGGAGGCCCCACTTGTCCACGAGAAGTTGAAACACCTCTGGATGTAGGCTCCATTCTCTGACGTGCACGTCATGACGACTGAGTTCAGAATGCCTGGAATGAACACTGCTGATATGGCCGGCAGATGGCATTCTGCCCACTAAAGAATCCGTGATACATCCCTCATTGCCATGCGGCTTCGAGTGCCGCCCTGATGATTTATGTACGCCACCATGGTGGAGTTGTCTGATTGCACCTGAACAGGTCTGTTCTGAATGAGATGCTGGACCAGTGACAACGCATTGAACACTGCCCGTAGTTCCAGAATAGTTATCGGGAGTACAGACTCCTTCTTGGTCCACCGACCCTGAAGAGAGTGTTGTTCCAACACCTCGCCCCAACCCCTCAGACTGGCATCCGTTGTTAGAAGGACCCAGTCGGATATCCAGAACGGACGGCCCCCACTCAATTAATGGTCTTGCAGCCACCAGCTCAGTGACAGGCGGACCTCCGGAGAAAATGAGACCATGTGAGATCTTATACGGTGAGGCAGGCCGTTCCACTTGGTCAGAATTAACTTCTGCAGAGGGCGAGAGTGGAACTGAGCATACTCCACCATGTCGAAAGTCGGCACCATGAGACCCAGCACTTGCATTGCCGAATGTATTGACACACGCGGACGAGATAGGAAGCATCGAATCCTGTCCTGAAGCTTCAGGACTTTCTCCTGAGACAGGAACAACCGTTGGTTGTGAGTGTCCAATAACGCTCCCAGATGAAACATGCTCTGAGCAGGAACCAGGGAGGATTTCTTCCAGTTGATCAGCCACCCGTGGGCGGTCATGCACTGGACCGTCAGATCGAGATGACACAGGTGAAGTTCTGGGGAATTTGCCGGATCAACTAATCGTCCAAGTACGGTAGGATCCTGACCCCTTGACAGCGGAGTGTAGCCTTCATGACCGCCATTACTTTGGTGAAAACTCGCAGAGCCGTTGTCAAACCAAAGGGTAACGCCCGAAATTGGTAATGAAGGTTGCCCACCGCAAACCGCAGGTACTGTTGATGAGAAACCGCAATAGGAATATGCAGGTAGGCATCCTGTATGTCCAGGGAGACCATATAGTACCCAGGATCCATGGCCAGAACAATAGAGCGCAAAGTTTCCATAAGAAACTTGGAGACCTGCACATGCTTGTTCAAGGACTTCAGGTTGAGAATGGGCCGCGAGGACCTGTTCGGTTTCGGGACTAGAAACAGCGTGGGATATTACCCCTTGCTTCTCTGAACCAGAGGCACCTGTACCACCACTCCTGTGACCAGGAGGGACTGTACCACTGAGTGCAGCGTGTTTGCTTTTGCCGGATCCACAGGCACATCTGTCAGGCAAAACCGCTGCAGGGGACAATTCTTGAAGGGTATGGCGTAACCTTGAGCGACGACTTCCCTCACCCAGGCATGTGAAGTGGTCTTCAACCATTCCTGGGCAAAACCTAGAAGTCGGCCCCCCACATCGGGATTCCCCAGAGGGAGGTCCGCCCCATCATGCGGCAAGCTGGTCAGTTTTGGAAGCTGGCTGACGGGCAGCCCACGCATGCTTCGGTCTGGGCTTGGCAGGTCTGGAAGCACGAGCTTGCTTTGAGTACGCCTGACTGTGGCCGGAGAGCCCCAGCCACGAGGCAAATGGCCGCCTTGGCACTGAAGGGGTTAATCCCTAGTGCCCGGCGCCATTTTTAAGGACAAAGGGCGCTTGGCGCCAGATTTGAAAAATGTAAGGCACTGTGTAAAATATTTGTATTTTAAACTGTGCCGTGGTCCCGGACCCCTCCGGAGACCACGGCAGGTTAGGAGTTTGGTGGTGGCAGCGAGAACCCGCCCACAGCGCAGTGGGTGGAGTCAGTAACAGGCGGTTACTGACGGTAAGCGGGAATCCCCTATGTGGTCAGGCCTCGTGCGGCTTGACCTTCCATTCTGTGCGCAGTCAACGGGACGCGGAAGCTGCGAGTGCTTCCGTACGGTATCGTCCTGTCACAGAAATTGGTGGCAGCGGTGGGATAATCCCAGGCGGCTTTTCATCACTTGATTGGAGAAGCCGAGTTACTCAGGAGAGGAGTAACTGCAGCGCAGGAGAACGCACAAGATGGCGGAATTCAGCGGAATGTCCAAGGAGGATCTGGAGATCGTATGCCAGGGGAAGGGTGTGGAAATCCCTTTCAACGCGTCCAGGAGCGTCATGCAGGCGGCGCTCAGGAGCTGGGAGGAGTCTCATCGGGCGGAGGTGGAAAGCACTGACGGCGTCAGCATCGCAGAGGGCGGCCCAACAGTGGACCTTCGTGAGGAACCGGTGAGACCCACAAGCCCCGCCCTCTCTTACAGCAGCAATGTTTCCCAGCAATCCCTAGCAGGGCCAGGATCCCAACGTCCCAGGGGGGGCGACCCGGATACCCTAGCAGATCGGCTAGCGGAATTGGGGGAAAGGGCAACGGAGCAAGAACGCATGCTTGTCATTCGGATGTGGCATGCGGAGCGGGCACCACAGGCCGTGGTACCCCGGGAGCCGTTGTCAGCTGTTGTACACAGATCAGGACGAGTTCAGTTTGCCAAGTTTGCAGACAGTGATGGGGACATTGATGGACATTTGCAAGTCTTTGAGAGGACTTGTAAACTACATGATCTACCCAAGTCAGAGTGGGTGAGACACCTTGTGCCCACTCTGCATGGAGAGGCCTTGGAGGCCTATCGAGGAGTGGCGACGGAGGACTGTGGGAACTACGACGAAGTCGAGAAGGCCCTCCTCCAGCGATTCTTCATCACTCCAAAGTCTTACAGGAAGAAGTTCAGAGACTTGCCCAAGAATCCTAGCAGCACCCATGAGCAGTTCGCCACCCAGCTGCGGCAGTACGTGGTGAAGTGGGTGAAGGATTCAGAAGCCACTACATGGGACGCACTGATCGACCTGATCTGCAGGGAGCAGTTCTACCGCCGGTGCGCCCAGGAAGTGAAGGAGTGGGTGCTAGATCGGGAGCCACCCAGCTTAAAGATGGCTGCCCAATTAGCAGACAAGTATGTGGCAATTCGGCCACGGGGGCAGAAGCGCCCCGCCAGCAGCCAGCTCCAACAGACTGTACCACCAAGGGGACCACCCTCTTCAGCTCATCACCCCCAAAGACAAGCATCTTCCAACCCGGGTGCTCTTGGCCAGCAACCGCACCGCACCGTCCCTGCAACTGATCAGAGATCATCGGTGCCACGACTGGAGAAGAAGTGCTACGGCTGTGGGAAAATCGGACATCTGAGGATGAACTGTCCTGCATCCCAAGCACCCCAGACTCGCGCCCCAAATCCGAGTGCTGGAGCCCGGCTCGCTTGTTTGACGAGAGGAGATGAGCCTACAGAGACTGTTCCCCCTCCAGTCAGTCCGATGGAGTGTGGCGAGAGACAGGTGCACTCTGCGGAGAGAGTCACCTGCATGGCCAAACAGCCCCTACACAACATGTGGAGGCACCTGCAGCCAGTCCACGTGGGACCCCTGCAGGGAGAAGGCCTAAGAGACTCTGGGGCCTCAATCACTGTGGTGAGCCCCCACCTTATAGATCCTGCTGCCGTATTGCAGGGTCGCACTGCCACGGTCACCCTGGCAGAAGGAACAGAAAAAGCGGTTCCCATGGCAAGAGTCTACCTGGACTGGGGAGCTGGACCAGAGTTGCGAGAAGTTGCCGTCATGGATGGTCTCCCAACTGATGTGGTCCTAGGAAATGATCTGGGTGGTGGGATCGTCACTATGTTTGTTGGCGCCATTCCCCGGAGTCAAGTTCCAAACCCACCGTTGACATCAGCTACTCCAGCACAGCCCAGCCCAGAGGAAAAGACTACAGCTGCTAGACAACTGCCAGCACAGCCAACCACAGCATCAACCAGCCCAGAGGAAAAGATTACAGTGGCTAGATCAGTACATCGACCCCGCATGCCTTTTGCCTCTGGTATGCCCACGTCCCCTAGCAACGCAGAGGATGTCGGTTCCAGCTCGTTTGATCCTGTGGGGGTGCCCAATGATGTTCCTGACCCAAGTGGTTTGCCAACTCCGGCGGTGAGTATGAGAAACCACATTGACTTTTCCATGACTGACCCCTACCAGACTGACCCTAGTAGTCCCCCCCTAGATCCCCCTGTAGAGTGTCCCAATTTAGGAGAGATTGAGGGCCACAGGCAGGAGTTTAGGGAGGCTCAACTCTCTGACCCATCCCAGAAAGGCATGAGGCGCCACTCTGGCAGCGGCCTTGACAGGGTTGGGGCGGGGAGGTTGACCTGGCGGGAAGGGTTAAGGTACAGGGTAGCCAGGAAAGTGGGAGGGGATAGACCAGATAGGGAATGTGTCCAACTGGTCCCCTCAGGGAACGTTCCTGCGCGACCGGTGTCGGTTGCCAGCGAAACCCCTTTGGACAGTAACCCGGAGACAGACCGTACCCTGAAGTGCCTGACACAGAGCTTACCCTGGTCTGGAATGTCGGATGACCCCCAGACCAAATGTAAGGCTGGTGCCATGCGTTGGCAGCCGGGGCACTCCAGCGTTTGTGTTGTCTCTGGGCCTCTGCCCATAGGAGAACCCTTGCAGCAAGTTGCTGTGGACATAGCAGGTCCCCTACCTGTGCACCGTAGATCGGGGAAGACACGCAGCCTCCCTGTAGTGGATGCCACACAGGATCCAGAGGCTGGTGGTCTGGCCGCCATCACTGTGGCACAGGTAGCGGACAAGGAGGGAAGAGTAGGCCTAGGTGACAGGGTAGGTTTCCCGAGTCATAGGTCGACAGAAGAGGATTGGAGGGCAGGTCTGACAGTTAGGGCAGACAGTTGCCAGATAGGTATGACGGAGGTGCAGTGCCTGGGGCACCATGTGGGAGGAGACAGGGGTAGGCCCAACCCAGAGGGGGTGGAGGCAACCAGAGGCTGTCCCCGACCCACATCACCCAGACCGGTACTGACCTTAGAACCTGTAAGGCCCTACGGACATGTTGTCATTGACTTTAGTCCTGTAGTGAACCCCTTGACAGAGATGGCTAGGAAGGGCATTCCCAAGTCAGTGGACTTTGCACCCGCTTGCGAGTTGGCATTCCAGTCATTGAAGGAGGCTCGGGTACCCGCTCCAGTGCTGATGGCGCACATTCTTGACCAGGACTGTGTGTTACGAACTATTGCGCCACTGCACGGACTGGGAGCTGTACCGAGCCAGAAAGAGCCATATGGGCAGGAGCACCCTGTGGCCTGTTTGAGCAGTATACTGCTATTGTGGGAGGTGGGGTATGCCACAGTTGGGACACCGTGGGTGGCACTTGTTTGTAACCGGCCCCCCACCGTGGTGACTTACCACCTACCGGTTAGGTGGCTGCAACCTACCTTGGGGAAATTGGACAGACTTTTGTGGTGGAGCCTTGAACTTGGACTTCAGGCGGACTATTTGAACATTGTGCACCCACGAAGAGAGGCCCACTACACTATGGATGAACTGTCTAGGCCAGAGCCTACACCCCCCAGGTAGCGTCCCCTTCACCCCAACGGACTGCGGGACCAGGACCCAAATCGTTGGGACATGGGTCCCTGGTTGACCCGCTTGAATGGGGGGGAGGAGTGTGGCCGGAGAGCCCCAGCCACGAGGCAAATGGCCGCCTTGGCACTGAAGGGGTTAATCCCTAGTGCCCGGCGCCATTTTTAAGGACAAAGGGCGCTTGGCGCCAGATTTGAAAAATGTATGGCACTGTGTAAAATATTTGTATTTTAAACTGTGCCGTGGTCCCGGACCCCTCCGGAGACCACGGCAGGTTAGGAGTTTGGTGGTGGCAGCGAGAACCCGCCCACAGCGCAGTGGGTGGAGTCAGTAACAGGCGGTTACTGACGGTAAGCGGGAATCCCCTATGTGGTCAGGCCTCGTGCGGCTTGACCTTCCATTCTGTGCGCAGTCAACGGGACGCGGAAGCTGCGAGTGCTTCCGTACGGTATCGTCCTGTCACACTGACCTTTTGCTTTACCTGGAGTACGAAAGGGCAGAGGGAAAGTACTTTTAGCATTTTGTGCGGAAGGAGCCGTACTAGGTAGGCAAGCTGTTTTAGCCATAGCCAGATCAGCCACAATCTTATTTAGGTCTTCTCCAAAGAGAATATCTCCTTTGAAAGGAAGCACCTCCAGGGTTTTCTTGGAAACCAAATCCACCAACCAGGATCTCAACCAAAGGATACGTCTGGCCAAGACGTACGCAGTAGCAGCCTTGGCTGCAAGCACCCTGGCATCGGAGGCCGCCTCCTTAAGGTACAGAGAAGCCGTGGCAATATATGAGAGACATTGTCGAGCATGCTCAGACGCGTCGGCAGACAGTTCCGCCTCGAGTTCCTGAGCCCACGCCTCAACCGCTTCAGCAGCCCAAGTCACTGCAATTGTTGGCCTATGCACAGCCCCCGTTAGGGTATAAATCGCTTTTAAACAGCCCTCCACATGTCTATCCGTTGGTTCCTTCAGAGAGGTGACGATAGATACTGGCAGAGCAGAGGAAACAACCATATGCGCCACATGAGAATCAACAGGCGGTGGGGTTTCCCAATCATTACACACCTCCGTAGAGAGAGGATAGCGAGCCAACAGTCTCTTATTCGGTGTAAACTTTGTCCCAGGATTTTCCCAGGATTCCTGACGTATGTCAACCAGGTGTTTAGAGTAGGGTAAAACCAGCTTAACCACCTTCTACCTATCCGGTTTCTTGGAAACAGTTTCAGGCTCAGAATCATCAGACACTTGAAGAATGAGCCGAATCGCCTCAATCAAATCCGGGACATCCACGGATGACTTCCCTTCCCCATCTGAAACGTCAGCGTCAGTGTCAGCTGGGTCAGTATATGCACCGTCCTCCTCCGAGGACGTGTCGGTTAAAGTCGTGGATTGGGAGGAGGTAATGGCCCGTTTAGAAGACAACTTAGTCTTAGGCTCGCCGTTTCTTATCCGCAAAGAACTTGTACCGGACTGAAACCTTCTTAAGATTAGCATGAACCTTACTCCAAATTTGTCTGAAGTGTAGTAGAGTGGACGTTACGGCTGGAACCTCTTCCATCGGAAGGCTTAGTAATTCTGGAACACTTGGATGGAACCCATAGTTGATGAAAAATGGAGATTCACCAGTGGAAGAAGGAAACGAATGATTATGGGCAAACTCTGCCCAAGGTAACAACTCCACCCAGTTGTCCTGTGAAGGGGAGAGATAAAGACGGAGGAAAGTCTCTAGATCTTGATTGACTCGTTCCGTTTGTCCATTCGTTTGGGGATGATAAGCGGAGGAAAACTTAAGTTTAATCTGTAGAGTCGAACAGAGGGCTTTCCAAAACCTTGCTGTGAACTGTACCCCACGATCAGAGACTATTTCCTGTGGCAACCCATGCAACCGAAAATGTTCTTGGATGAACAGTAGAGCTAGTTTCGGGGCTGTTGGTAGACCAGTCAAAGGAACGAAGTGTGCCATCTTCGAAAAAAGGTCGACGATTACCCAAACGGTGTTGCAACCCTTGGAATGGGGCAAGTCAGTGATGAAGTCCATGGAAATATGAGTCCAGGGTTTCATAGGAATGGACAGAGGACGAAGCAACCCAGCAGGAGGTAAACGGGGAGATTTATGCTGTGTACACTGGGGACAGGAATTAACGTAATCCTGTACATCCT
The DNA here is from genome assembly GCF_028390025.1 of Pseudophryne corroboree. Classification (NCBI taxonomy): domain Eukaryota; kingdom Metazoa; phylum Chordata; class Amphibia; order Anura; family Myobatrachidae; genus Pseudophryne; species Pseudophryne corroboree. The sequence continues at coordinate 237,065,727 of NC_086451.1, forward strand.
TCCTCATGGAGTCCCACCAGTAAGATCTTTGCAGAAACTTGTACATCTTCTGGGCGCCGGGATGACCGGAGAATTTGGAGATATGGGCCCATTGAAGTATCCTCGACCGGAATTTGACCGGTACGGACATTCTTCCAGGAAGAGGACCTGGAGTAGTGGAGGCAGCAGAGACAGAAATTGGATTTAGAATTAAACTCCGTTCAAAGGAATCCTCATCATCTGTGGGAGTTTGTGAACAAGACAGTGCATCCGCTTTGGTATTGAAAGTCCCGGCTCGGTATTTGATAATGAAAGAAAATCGAGTGAAGAAGAGTGCCCATCTAGCTTGGCGAGGATTCAAGCACTGTGCGGTTTTGATATACAACAAATTTTTGTGATCAGTGTAAATGGTAGTCACATGTTTGGCCCCCTCTAAGAGATATCTCCACTCTTCCAAGGCAGATTTAATCGCCAAGAGTTCCTGGTCTCCAATAGTGTAATTCCGTTCAGCTGGAGAGAATTTACGAGAGTGAAAGCCGCACGGATGTAATTTCTTATCTGAGGCATACTGAGAGAGAACGGCCCCAACTCCGACCGAGGATGCGTCGACTTCTAGGAAGAAAGGTTCCTCGAAATTTGGTTGTTGGAGTACTGGAGCGGACATAAAAGCTGATTTCAAGTGGGAAAAGGCCTCTATGGCTTCGGGAGGCCACAACCCCGGGTTGGAACCCTTTCTCGTTAGGGCGGTAATGGGTGCAACAATGGTGGAGAAACCTCTAATGAACTTTCTATAATAGTTCGCAAAACCCAGGAACCTTTGTATTGCTTTCAAGGAGAGTGGCTGTGCCTAGTCCCGAATGGCAGAGAGTTTCTCCGGATCCATGCGAAGCTCCTTCCCCGAGATTATATAACCGAGGAACGGTATTGATGTTACTTCAAAGGTACACTTGGACATCTTGGCATAGAGATGATTCTCACGTAGACGGCGGAGTACCTCTTTGACTTGTAATCTGTGTTCAGCAAGGTCTTTTGAAAAAATCAGGATGTCATCCAAATACACCACGACACTTAGGTATAACATGTCTCGGAATATTTCGTTGACGAATCCCTGGAAGACAGCAGGAGCATTGCTAAGACCGAACGGCATCACCAGGTACTCATAATGCCCATCCCGGGTATTGAAGGCGGTCTTCCATTCATCTCCCTCTCTGATGCGTATAAGGTTATAGGCCCCCCTCAAATCGAGCTTGGAAAAAACATGGGCACCACGAACTCTATCAAATAACTCTGTGATTAGAGGCAAGGGGTATTTATTTTTGATGGTAATATCATTTAAGCCGCGGTAGTCGATACATGGTCTTAACCCTCCGTCCTTTTTTTTCACGAAGAAAAAGCCCGCTCCAGCCGGGGAGGTAGAGGGGCGGATGAATCCCTTGTGAAGATTGGTTTTGATATAGTCAGACATAGCCTGTGTCTCTGGGAGGGACAGAGGATAAATGCGACCCCGAGGCGGCATTTTTCCAGGGATAAGGTCAATGGGGCAGTCCCAAGCTCTTTGGGGTGGTAACTGGTCGGCTGCTTGTTCCGAAAACACATCTCTAAATTCTTGGTATGCCTCTGGAATAGGTTCCTCCTCCGCCTTAAAAGAAATACGAAGCGGACAAACAGGGGTGAGACAGTTAACGTGACAAAAAGAACCCCAAGACCAAATCTGTGCGGTCTTCCAATCGATATGGGGATTGTGACTTTTGAGCCAAGGTATTCCGAGAACCAGATCGTGATGCATTTCCGGGATCACCAGGAACTCCAAGTATTCTTGATGTAGAGCCCCGACCTGTAGTTTAACTGGAACCGTGCGTTCTGTTATGATACCCTTGGATATCCTAGTACCATTGATGGCTGTCAAGGAAATAGGCCGTTCGATGGACCGTACTTCCAAATTCAGGCTTTGAACACAGAGGGAAGAAACGAAATTCCCCGCAGCTCCAGAGTCCAACAGGGCTTCAAAAGACTTGGAAGTGGCCTTGGTGATTAACGTTACAGGAAGCAAACAGTCCGAAGTGGGAGAAGATTTGGTCGTAACCCCCAACTTGACTCCTCCGGAACAAGCTAGGCCTTCTTGTTTCCCGGACGGGATTTGCAGGACTTGATGAAGTGACCCGCAGCTCCGCAGTACAGGCAGAGCTTACCCTCATGACGATGTTGCCGCTCCTCCGGGGACAATCGGGATCGGTTAATCTGCATGGGTTCGTCTGGACTTGGACCCACCGCTTGCCTTGCAGGAGGAAGCCGGAACCTAGAACGATCAGATCGACTACGTTCTCCTCCACGTTCCTGCATCCGGAGATCTACCTTGACACAGAGGGAGATCAATTCCTCTAAAGAATCCGGAAGCTCTCGAGTGACCAACTCGTCCTTCAGGCGATCAGAAAGACCGTTCCAGAAAGCAGCTCTCAGAGCCTCATTATTCCAACGAAGTTCAGAGGCAATGGTTTGGAAATGAACCACATACTGACCCACGGATCGGGAGCCTTGACGGATGCGGAGTAAGTCAGAAGAGGCCGAGGTCATCCTGCCGGGCTCATCAAAAATTCGTCGAAAAGACGTGATGAATTCGGAGTAATTGGAAACCAGCGAATCAGAACGTTCCCATAATGGAGACACCCAGTCCAAGGCAGATCCTTCCAGCAGAGAAATAATATATGCTACCTTGGACCGGTCTGTAGGAAAGTTGTGAGCTAGTAGCTCGAAATGTACCTCGCATTGGTTTAAGAAACCATGACAATTCTTAGGATTCCCATTGTAACGGGATGGCGTAGGCAGCTGAAGGCGCGGAGTGGCACCGGCCGATGGTTGGACATTGCTGGAGGTGGCAAGTGGTGCAGCTACCGGAACTGGTGCCGGAATTACTTAGGCTAGAGACGCCTGAATCTGATCCAGACGTCCGGACAACTCCTGGAGGTACTGCATCACCTGACCTTGTGCCGCTTCCTGACTTTGTACACGGGAAGCCAGGTCCTGGATGGCACTTGAGTCCGTGTTCCAATTCCCCGGGTCCATGGGGCCTGAGTATACTATCACTGACCTGGTTTGAGGAGGTTGTGGACTCGGGGTTTCTTCCGATGACCGGGAAGTGGAACCGCAACTGGGCCGCAGCAGAGATGGCCGGATGTAAGTCTTCCTCATGCAGGATCTGATCGGCGGACAGGAGGCACGTGCGGACGCTGCAGGTCTCCTGAAAGAGAGAACTTGACAGGTGCTGATAAATCACGAAGGTGCTGGTGGCACGGAGGTGCTGGTGGCACGGAGGTGCTTGGAGGCACGGAGGTGCTTGGAGGCACGGAGGTGCTTGGAGGCACGGAGGTGCTTGGAGGCACGGAGGTGCTTGGAGGCACGGAGGTGCTGGAGGCACGGAGGTGCTTGGAGGCACGGAGGTGCTTGGAGGCACGGAGCACTGGAGATCACAGGTACAGTTGAACGATGATACTCAGGCGCCGGAGCACTGCCCGGCGTCTGAATTTAAACTTCCCGCCAGGGCCTGATTGGAGGACGGGCCGATGACGTCACCCGCAGCTCCCGAGGACGTCGGACGTGGAGGCCTGCTAGACGGAGCGCCGGACGCCGGGACCCGCCAGCGAGGACGGCCGCACGGAGACCCAGCGCGCCCGGAGAGGTAAGTATGAAGACCGCGGCGCCGTGACATTATTCACCTCTTTACCAGTGTAAACATGCCTAGTCTTGCAAGCCTTTCCTCGTATTCCAGCATCTCCATACCCTTAATTAGTTTGGTCGCCCGCCTCTGAACCTTTTCTAGCTCCAGGATATCCTTTTTGTAGTAAGGTGCCCAGATTTGTACACAGTATTCAAGGTGTGGCCTCACAAGTGATTTATATAACTGGAGTATAATACTCTCAATTCCCTCAATTCCCCATTTTATGCATGTTAATATCTTATTAGCCTTCTTTGCTGCAGTCCTACTTTGGGTACTACTGCTTAGTTTGCTATCTATGAGGACACCTAAGTCCTTTTCCAGTACAGAATCCCCTAATTTTACCCCATTTAGTAGGTAGGTGTTATTTTTGTTCTTGTTACCACAGTGCATTACCTTACACTTGTCTGTATTGAAGCGCATTCTCCATTTCACTGCCCAAGATTCTAATTGAACTAAGTCGTTCTGAAGCGACTCAGCATCCCCCTCCGCATTTAAAACTTTACACAATTTGGTATCATCTGCAAAAATTGACACCATGCTCTCTAGACCTTCTGTTAGGTCGTTAATGAAAATATTGAACAATAGCGGTCCTAATACTGAGCCTTGCGGCACACCACTTAGCACTTCAGTCCAATTTGAAAAAGATCCATTAACCACAACGCGCTGCTCCCTATTATCTAACCAGTTTTTGACCCAAGTGCATATTGTGCTTCCTAGCCCTGTTTCTTGTAGCTTGTAGATAAGTCTCATGTGTGGTACAGTGTTGAATGCTTTGGCAAAATCTAAAAAGATTACATCCACCTCTTTACCCTGATCTAGGTTTGCACTTACTGTTTCATAAAAGCCAAGTAAGTTGGTTTGACAGGATCTGTCCTTCATAAACCCATGTTGATTCCTTTTAATGACCTTATTGACTTCAAGGAACTTCTGAATACTATCTCTTAGAATACCTTCCAATACTTTCCCCACTATAGATGTAAGACTAACTGGTCTATAATTACCTGGTTCAGCTTTACTTCCCTTTTTGAATATAGGCACTACTATACGCCAGTCTTTGGGAACCATACCTGATATTACTGAATACTTAAAGAACAAAAATAGCGGTTTTGCAAGTTCAGAGTGAAGCTCCATTAGAACCCTTGGGTGAATACCATCGGGACCTGGTGACTTATTAATCTTTAAATGTTTTAATCGGTCACAGACTACTTCCTCGCTTAAATAAGTACCTATCATTGGAATATTCTCATTATTGAGATTATGTGTTAGTCACTGAATTGGGTCCTCTCTAGTAAATACTGTTGAAAAAAACTAATTTAGTGTGTCCGCTATGTCACTATCATTTTTGCTTAAGACTCCCAACTTGTTTTTTAAAGGGCCTATACTCTCCTTCTTTAATCTCTTGCTACTGTATTGTGTTTAAATAATTTTTTGGGATTCGCTTTGCTTTCCTTTGCTAACATATGTATATTTGAAATAGTGTGTTAAGGGAGTAATTGTAAAACATGAAACACAGTTCCAGCCTTAACGTTTAGGTTTACACTCAAAAGAGAATTGCCCATGTGGGTGACTTCCGGCGAGCGTACGGAACAATTGTGTGTTGTGTTAGTGAGCAATAGTAGTTTTGTTGCTCACATTTATCGAGATAGTGTGGTTTATTGAGTTGCGAACGCACGTTTGTACCACAGCGTACAGGAGCGCGCACGTGGTACAGGGTCGCGCTCGTGGCGTAGAGACACGCACGGTCGTGTGTTTACGCAAGGTTGCGTAGAGTTGCGAGCGCAAAGTATAACCGCACAATAGCAGTTTCAATTTAAGGTGGGATAGAATACTTTTATACTATAGCACATAACTATCCGATTTCAAAAGCAGATTATTGTAAAATTTTGTTTAAACTGTACTACCTCTGGGATAGACTATCAATCAAGGGGAGTGATATTTTTCTGTACAGAAAAACACTGTGTATTTGTGTGAGCTGAAAGTAAGAGTGAACGGATTGAACCCCGGAAATCGGGATCCCGTGGAAACACTGAGTTAGCAGAGGCTCGGTGGCGTGAGGTCCGCTACCTTGCGTTAATATATAGAGAAGTACGCAAGTAGTGAGGAAACTTGCACAGGAGCGTGATAGAGTATAGATTGTGAATTGAAGTTTAAGGTTTTTGTGTTACGCTCCAGCTGAGGAGCGCAGCTTGTGAATTCGACTCCAGTGATCGTAGGGCGGATAGATAACAAGTATCTATACGCTGTGCGATTGGACCGCACGTCAGTGTGTTATACGCAGCGCAACGTGATACCATTTGCGTTATTTTGCGCAGGTGTGTCATATGCACTTTGTAAAGCATACGCTGACGTGATTGTATAAACAAGGGGTTTTTCGCTGATTTCTTCAGGAAATCTCCCTGGTGGACATCCATTGGAAAGGGTGATCTATAGTCTGTTTCTCACCCTATAAAAATTCCAGTGGAAAGATACCGAAAAGGAATTTTTCGCTGACTCTCTCAGGAAAAATATTCCAACAGAACCTCCACCGAAAGAAATTACGGTGCTGAAGGGTCTGATAGGAGTCCGAGGTTGGGTACACCGGGTTTTCCACTGGTGGAGTGGGTCGTAGTACAGGCCAGCGTGGGCAGGAGCGAGTTAAAGCGCTAGGTTGACTTTCACTGTCTACTCGTATTGTGCATTTGGGGATTGTGTTTAAAAAGTCTGCAATGGGATCCAATTGCACAAGCGGGGGGCGCTCGGCAGCCAGGGTTCAGGCTGGAGAGCTGCGGCCCAGGGGGTCAGCAAGGTTAATAATGTGTGGGAAGTATGGTCCACACGCGGAGGCTTTTTGTGACGAATGGGTCCGTATGACTGCTAGGGCATCATTCCCTAGGGTGGGTAGTTTTGAACCAGAGGTACTACAGAGCATAAGGATTAGGATATGTCTGATCAAATCTAGGAAACAGAGGATCAGACATACTGACTGTTTAAATCTGTGGCAACAAGAGGGAGATGTGCAAAGGGAACAGGCTCGCACAGCAGGTTCCAAACCTGACAGGAAGGTGAATATGAGCGCACCACCACCGCCATATGTCGATGGGGAGAAATTGGCTGCAATCAATGGTACGTCGGTAAAAGATAGCATGTGTTAACCCTAACCCTTGCAAGTTGTATCCCGTTTTGCATTTTCCCCAAGGTTGTGAGGAAGACGATGAGCCAAGCACGATATCAGCACTCTCTCTAGCAGCTACCATACAGGACACTCAGGTGGGCACGGCCCAACCGGTGAGAGCAGTGGCGATGCCCCCCTCGTGGAGGGGCGAGTGAGGTTGTGTCCACCGGTAAGTACGGAACCGTCCATTATGCAGAGACAATAGCTCCCCGTATTATAGAGCCAAACAGAAATGATGTGGTTCAGTTAAATCCAGTCAGGGTGATTGCAGTCCCCAATGGGAGAACTGATAATCAAGGAGTAACTCCCATCAGGAACATTGCAATGCATTGTCCTTGGTCCCGATCAGAACTGAGATCAATTATGTCAGAATTCCTCCAATCCAGAAAAGATCTAGTTGGATGCCAGAAATTCATTAAAGAATTGGGCAATGCCCATGAGCCCACGAACAAAGATTGTCTGACAGTGCTAAGAGCGAGTCTAACCTCAAATATTGACATCCCAAAATTCATAACTGATTGTAAATTAGATGGATAAGTGCCTCTCACTGATGAGTACAACCAGGAGAATGTAAGGCAAATTAACATACAACTAGGATTGTATTTCCCTACTGTTAAGTGGAACAAAAGTTTCTCCATAAGACAGAAGGACAGTGAAATGGCATCCAAGTATTTCCATAGAGCACTGCAGGAAATGGCTAGATACACTGGGATAGCGGATATTAAGGAAAATGCCAACCACAGGTAGGTAGCTGTCTCTGTACCAATGGATGGACTGAAGGAGGCACTGAGGACCAGAGTGCAAACTTCTCTGCCAAATTGGAGAGGTATCACGGCAGCTGCACTAAGAGAGTCTGCCATCGAGCATGATCGCAACATCAGTAAACACAGGGAGTCGCAAGGGGATAGGTTGGTGACGGTAAGTAAAACCCAGACCCCTGATGGTAAGAAACGGCCAATAACATTTTTCTTTTGCAAGAAAGCAGGGAATTTTGCAAGGGATTGTAGAAGTAACGGGACACATAACGTATATAGACCCCCTAGACCTGAATACGAACCACGTTACCAGACACATAGGCAGCATTGCAAACGCTAGGCTGCCGCCCTCTGGGAGTGTATCTTAGCTTAGCAGAATAGCGAACGAAAGATTAGTAGAACTGCTACTAAATAATTCCTTGCAGTTTCTGAGAAGCTCCAGACCTACTCCTAGATTGCGATCACCTCAGTCAGTTTAGTTCCTGCTTCGACATCACAAACACTCCCTGCGTTCGGCCAGCCACTCCCCCGTTTCTCCAGCCACTCCTGCGTTTTTTACTGGCACGCCTGCGTTTTTTAGCACACGCCCTGAAAACGCCAAGTTGTCGCCCAGAAACACCCACTTCCTGTCAATCACATTACGATCACTGGAGCGTTGAAAAAATGTCGCTCGAGCTTGTGTAAATCTCCAAAGTTTTGTGTTAAATTACTTAGCGCATGCGCGCTGCATACCATGCGCATTTTCCACCTAATCACTGCATTGCGAAAAACGGCAACGAGCGAACAACTTGGAATGACCACCATAGTTGGGATCAGGGAACACATAGAAGTGATTATGAGCCGCATAGAGGGGAAACAAGGAGGTACCCACCAAGGAGGGACTGGCAGTCCCCCGAAAACCCACAGTTATCCCCCACACATATTGTAGCTGCCAATGCCCAGCGGGAGGGTCCCACTACACAATAGAGGTTAGGTCATACCCGTAGTCTGCAGCCGGTGAAATTGATTGCTGGCCTTGGAAGTGAACCTGAGGTCATGGTCGATGTAGCTGGTGTACTAATACTTTTACTTGTAGACACAGGGGCGGCCAGATCAGTACTGAATTCCATAACAGGTGTAACAACCACAGGTAAAACGATTTTGGCAATGGGAGTAACGGGAAAGGTGCAGCAATACCCTTTGAATAGAGCTGCAGAGATTACGATAGGGCCGTTGCATACCAAACATTCTTTCCTGTTGGCAGCATCCGCTACGACTAATCTGCTTGGCAGAGATTTGTTGTGTAAAATGTGGTGTGTCATATACTGTACCCCTGAGGGTGTGTTCTTAGATATCCCTGAGAACCATGCACAGGAGGTACAAGATATCTTAGACACCCCTCAAAGGCTAATGTTACACTCCACCATTATAGACATATGTCCATCGCAGGTAGAGGAAATCATCTCACAAATACTGGGTTCCCTTTGGACCAAAGATGGACAGGACACTGGATTGATGGCGAATGTAGCCTCAGTAGTAGTACAAATAAAAGGTGGCAGGATAGCTCCAAAAATCCCACAGTACCCTCTGAAACCAGAGGTGGAATTAGGAGTATACCCCGTCATAGAACGGCTGCTACAGCAGGGCATCCTAGTCAGGACGTCCAGCACAGCCAACAGTCACATCTTCCCTGTGAAAAAGAGTGGGGGGAGGGGTTACAGGCTAGTGCAGGATCTAAGGGGGATAAACAAGATAGTTGAGAGTCAATTCCCCGAAGTGCCCAATCCAGCTGTCATCCTCATGCAGATTCCCTCAACCTCCAAGTTCTTTACTGTCATCGATCTCTGTTCTGCATTCTTTTCTGTCCCCCTCCACCCTGACAGCCAATACCTCTTTGCTTTCACCTACAGGGGAGTACAGTATACCTGGACCTGTCTCCCCCAAGGTTTCATTGACAGCCCAAGTATTTTCTCCCAGGCCTTGCATGACTATTTGCAATCTTTTCAACCTGAGAGTGGGTCGGTGCTAAAACAATATGTTGATGACTTGTTGTGCTCTGACTCATTCGAGTCATCCCTGGCAGACACTAAACAGCTTCTGTTTCATCTCTCCCAGACAGGACACAAGGTTTCAAAGGATAAATTGCAGTTGTGTCGGACTAGGATTAAATACTTGGGACACTGTTTGATGCACGGAGTTTGGCACCTGACCACTGATAGAATACAGGCCATCCGCGACATGACTCTGCCGCAAACTCAGCAACAGATCCGCACTTTCCACGGAATGTGTGAGTACTGTCGGAATTGGATTCCAGGGTTCTCTGTCCTGGCACTACCTTTGCAAGAAATGGTCTCCTCGAACAAACCAGAACGGGTCTCTCATACAGAAGAGTCCGAACTGGCATTTGAGAGACTAAAACAGTGCTTGTCACAAGCACCATCATTGGGAATGCCAGATTACGAGAAGCCCTTTGAGTTGTACGGTACTGAAAGCGCTGGGTGCGCGGCAGGAGTCTTAACACAGAAACATGGTGATGCCAGCAGACCGGTAGCCTACTACAGTGCACAGTTGGACACTGTAGCACGGTCTCTCCCCACTTGCCTACGAAGTGTTTCAGCCATAGCTTTGTTGGTAAGTATATACAATAATTCTATGAAAAGAGAGCGCATAAAATTTAAATAGTTTAATTCCAGAATTTCATAAAAGACAAAGATGTCTAATCAATATGTACATAATAATACTTTTAAAATAACCAAGAGAACAACACCCTCAATTGTGATATAGCTATATCCTTAATCTTTTGCCCATCCAGAGTCCATATTATTATAACAACTTGTGATTGTCATTTAGTGACCGTTTGGATCCCAAAGTCACTTTTTATGGACACTTAAATGCTGTAGCTATAATAGCTGTCTGTCCCACATCCTCAAGAAACTCTCACTTGAAAGGATGATTTTATTCAAGGAAATATAGTGAGTCCAGAAATAGTAGGATTTGCTCAAATATTATTCACTTGTGTAGACTGATAACATTGTGCTTAGATTCCTGATTAATATATTTGCATAATTATGTAGCCATAAAAAGTTCAAGTACCGTATCTCACTTCCTTATTTCCAAAAATCTTTTATAGATCACTATGCCAAACTCCTAAACGGAGTATTATGTCCCTTTCCCGTGGTTAGTGTAACACATACCAAAAAGCCGGCTCCCAGCTGCAGCGTTGTTCTGCTGTGCGTCTCCTCCTGGCCGTAGCACGGGCCGCGTGTGTAGAGGCTTTGAAGCGGAGCTCGGCTCCCGGCTGTGGCAGTGTCGTGCAGCTGTGTGTCTCCTCCTGGCCGTAGCACGGGCCGCTCGTATAGAGGCTATGAGGCGGAGCTCAGCTCCCGGCTGCGGCTGCCTGCCACTGTGTATACCTTGCTGGGACTTTTGATCTTGTTTCCACGGGGGTTGTTCAGCAGACACAGTGATCAGAGGTCTCTCGGTCTGATGCGGTATACCTGAAGAGGTATATACAGTTCCACAATCATAGGGTTTTGTCTCAAGATGTTATGATCCGGGTGCTCTTAACGCGTTTCTCCGTTGTACACATCTAACGGTTTCATCAGAAGATAATCACCCTTCTTTATCCCCTCTATTTAAACTAGATATCCTCCAATCAAAAATTCGTTTTAATTATCGGAAGCAGGTGTGTTTTAGGTGTATACACACCCAATTCTTTCCTTATGACCATCTCTGTTTAACCATTCAAAACAATACTTAATTTTCTATACAGATTATATCTTATAAAATGCAGCAATCATAAATAGGTTACATACTAAACATTATCATGATATTACTGTACATCTAATAAAAGCAGCACGCGAGAGATAGTGAAAAACCACACTATCTTTTTTTATATCTTTTTATCTTTATCTTCCAAGACAGGTGGATACAAGTCATTCTTACTTACTAATCCACCTCTGCCAATTTAGCTCAATATGAAGAGCTCCCAGCTCACAGCCAGCCAACCCGGGTTCAAACCATGAGTGCTCAGCTACAAACCGAACCTTCAGATATTTTCCCATATTCCAAATTTAATCATATACTATATCCACATATCTTCCTATCTTGTCATTATCCCTAAATAGAAATAAACATACCTAAATATTTCAAAACCATATGTTGTTTAGGATAGTCAATCCATATTTATATCTCTCTACCCAATCGTATTTTACACCCATATGGATATCCAAAGAGGGAAGAGAGGGAGGGATAGGGACGAGAGGACAAAGAATATACATGGGAAAGAAAAAAAGAAGAAAAGAAAAAAGAAGAAAGGGAATATTGCAGTGATCACTAGCTGAAGACTTAGATAAATGAAATGCCAATATTCTTATCTCATATATTGTTCATTTCAATATTGTCATTCAGACCCAGGGGAGATAAAGAGCCCAATGTAAATATCCAGAAAGCCTCTCTTTTACAGAGACGGTTAAACCTATCCCCACCTCTAGCGGTTACAGGTATTTTTTCAATACCCTGTATTTCTAAGCCTTCTATTCTGCCCTGATGTTTTCGTTGAATGTGTATAGACAGACTATGAGTTTTTATTCCTTTCGCTATATTCCGTTTATGCTCTAAGAATCTTGTGTTGAGCTTACGAGTTGTGCGACCCACATACTGAATGCCACACTTGCAAGTTATTAAATAAATTACATATGTGGCATTACAGTCTATTCTACTTTTAATCTCAAAATCGGAATTATATACAGTGGAATGGAAACTAGTGCTGTTATGTTTAGTGTATTTACACGTCATACAGCCCACCCGTCCACATCTATAGCAGCCCCTTTTTTGCGGAATCGCATTAAGCCAAGTTTCATTGCTTCTCTCTGTCTCCATCGAGCCCACATAATGACTGGGGGTTAGGAGGTTTTGTAAACTTCGTGCTTTCTTAAACACTATCTGTGGTTCTTCTTCTAACAATGGTGCTAATATTCTATCCGCCTTTAGGATAGACATATTTTTTCTCAATAGTTGTTTAATTTCCCCTGAACTTGTATTAAACCTTGAAATGAACCTCAATCTAGAGATATCTTCTCCATTACTATTATATTTATTTATGTTAGATGTTAAGAGAGATTCTCTATCAGCAGTCCTTGCCTGTTCTCTCGCTTCCTCTAAGATCTCAGTGGGATATTCCTGTTCAAGGAGTGCAGTAGTGAGAATGTTCGCTTGTTGATCATAATCCTCAATATCCGAGCAGTTTCTTCTATGCCTCATATACTGACTCTTTGGTATATTCCTGAGCCAAGGCTGATAGTGACAGCTGGAATAATTAAGAAATTTATTGCAATCTACCTCCTTCCTGAAAGTTGAGGAGGAGATTTTCCCATTCTTAACCTCAAGTGCAATGTCCAAAAAGGAAATGTTAGTATTGTGTATCGTGCTCGTGAGTTTCAATCCAAAGTGATTCAAATTTAAATAGTCTACAAAAGATTGGGCCGAGTCATAATCTCCATCCCAAATAAAAAACATGTCGTCAATATACCTACCATAGAGCACCAGGTTCGCCCCATGTCCGCCAGTCCAAATGAGGTCCTCCTCAAACCGACCCATATACAGGTTGGCAAAACTAGGGGCGAACCTGGTGCCCATGGCGGTACCCAATATCTGTAAATAAAATTGTGCATTAAATGTGAAATAATTATGAGTGAGTGTAAAAGAAATAGCATCTAAAATAAACTGCAATCTGACCACACTTAGGTCATCTTCTTGGAGGAGGAAGCTCTTAATTGCCTCTACCCCTCCAGAATGTGGAATGTTTGTGTAAAGAGACTCAATGTCACAAGTGATGAAAATATAATTATTCTGCCATTTCACGGTAGATATTAAACTTAAAAAGTGCATAGAGTCCCTAATATGTGACCTAAGTGTGGTCACATGTGGCTGTAAAAAAGAATCAATAAATGAAGACAAATTAGTGGTGAGGGACCCAATACCAGAAATAATGGGACGCCCGGGAGGTGCTGTGAGGGATTTGTGTATTTTTGGTAAATGATAATATGTGGGTATAACTGGATAGGGATTAAATAAAAAATTATATTCCTGTTTGGAGATTGCACCCTCAGTATATGCCCTATCCAAGAGCACCCTAAATTCGCATACAAAACCTGATGTTGGATTATAGGTTAATTTGGAATAGAATCTTTCATTATTTAATTGTCTATATGCTTCCTCTTCATATGTGTTCCTATCCTGCACCACTGTACCTCCTCCTTTATCTGCATTCTTGATTATGATCGTTTTATCTGTCCTTAATTTTTCAAGGGCTTTTCTTTCCTCTCTATGCAGATTATCTCTACCCGATCTCTTTCTATCACATATTTCCCTTAAACCATCTAAGGTTAGTGTATAGAAGGTCTCAATCATCCCACTTTTGTGTTGCATCGGATAGAACTCTGACTTCTTCTTAAAGACATTTTTCTTACTCTTATTAATTCCTTGTATATCAAACAGTTTCATTGTATCATTATTCTCACTCTGTAATTCCACAAGTGTGCTCAAAGCCATTTGGTCAGTTTTATCCAAAATAATGGGAAACTGTACATCTTCCTTATCTTTCAAAACTTTATTGGCAAAATAACGTTTCCTGCACAGATCCCTAGTGAACCTGTTAAGCTCAATAAAGAGCTCAAAAAGTTCCGGCTTCTGTGCTGGTGCAAATTTAAGGCCCTTTGATATCACCGCTTTCTCACTTTCACTTAACACCCTAGATGATAGATTGAACAAGCCTCGATTCCTTATTCCTTTCTTGCACTTTTGACGGTGTTTTTTGCGTCCTCCTCTGCATCCTCTGTTTCTAGACCCTTTCTTTTGGGTGAATCTTGGCTCAACCCTGCAAATCGGTTCCGCCCCTTCCAAATGGGATATAGTTCTTTCTCTAAAAAAGATCCAGAATCAGAGGGTGCACTTATTTTCTCCTTGCCCATAGTAAAGGTCTGTTCCTTATTTTTGGGTCTAGCTCCTCTCTTCATATAGTCCGCATTCGAGCGGATACTGTTTGAATCTATTTGTGGGTCTCTAGCTCTCATATTATTTTTGGGATTCTGATACTTAGTTACCTCCCTCCTTGCATCTATATTCTCTCTCCCTCTCTCCATATCTAGACTCCTGTTCCTCCCCATGTTCCTGTTCCTAGAACCATAATTCCCTCTTGGATAGACATTGGACATTTCTTGTCCTGGATGATTTCTAAACCTTCTATTATAGGATCTTACTTCATTTCTTTCATAATCCGTTTTATCCCTGGTAAGTTTCTGATTTTTTGTGGATATCAATTGCTGCTCAAAAGCTTCTATTTTTTGATTAAGTTTATACTCAGCATCCTTGAAATCTGCTCTTACATTATAGGGTTTCAACAGGCACTGTATTTTATTTACCTCCTCCGTTGTTTCTTTTACCTTAGTCTCTCGATATTCTATCAACAAATCTATCAAGGAAAGAGAACACCCATCCAATGTCTCATTCCACTTTTCAGTTAAAGCTGCATTATCTTTAAATGAACAGGCTTTAAAGATTCTCAAGCCTCTTGGAATCATTTTCTCTTTTCTATATTTTAACAAAAGCATTTTATCCAACCAATGGCGTGTCTCTGTCATCAACAGAGTCTCCAATCTAAAGAATAAATGCTGCATATCCAATGGATTGGCTTCTCCCACCATATCCTCTCTACTCAGGGTTTTATTCAACAGGAGATTTCTCCTTATATTCCTTTCATCTACCGTCTCGCGTGCTGCCATCTTATAACGCTGCCCAAAACTTTTTCAGATACTATACAACAAATACAATAATAAACGCCCACTGACACACAGCAGAACCACAAGGGTCCTATCTCTGTCTGCGGGTGTATATTAATTCAGGCGCTGATGATTCTATTGATTTATAACAATGGTCAACAGGAATTAGCTACCTGTGTGCAGCTCCCACTTGGCAACCTGAACAATTACCAAAAAAAAATATATACAATAATTCTATGAAAAGAGAGCGCATAAAATTTAAATAGTTTAATTCCAGAATTTCATAAAAGACAAAGATGTCTAATCAATATGTACATAATAATACTTTTAAAATAACCAAGAGAACAACACCCTCAATTGTGATATAGCTATATCCTTAATCTTTTGCCCATCCAGAGTCCATATTATTATAACAACTTGTGATTGTCATTTAGTGACCGTTTGGATCCCAAAGTCACTTTTTATGGACACTTAAATGCTGTAGCTATAATAGCTGTCTGTCCCACATCCTCAAGAAACTCTCACTTGAAAGGATGATTTTATTCAAGGAAATATAGTGAGTCCAGAAATAGTAGGATTTGCTCAAATATTATTCACTTGTGTAGACTGATAACATTGTGCTTAGATTCCTGATTAATATATTTGCATAATTATGTAGCCATAAAAAGTTCAAGTACCGTATCTCACTTCCTTATTTCCAAAAATCTTTTATAGATCACTATGCCAAACTCCTAAACGGAGTATTATGTCCCTTTCCCGTGGTTAGTGTAACACATACCAAAAAGCCGGCTCCCAGCTGCAGCGTTGTTCTGCTGTGCGTCTCCTCCTGGCCGTAGCACGGGCCGCGTGTGTAGAGGCTTTGAAGCGGAGCTCGGCTCCCGGCTGTGGCAGTGTCGTGCAGCTCGAATGCGGACTATATGAAGAGAGGAGCTAGACCCAAAAATAAGGAACAGACCTTTACTATGGGCAAGGAGAAAATAAGTGCACCCTCTGATTCTGGATCTTTTTTAGAGAAAGAACTATATCCCATTTGGAAGGGGCGGAACCGATTTGCAGGGTTGAGCCAAGATTCACCCAAAAGAAAGGGTCTAGAAACAGAGGATGCAGAGGAGGACGCAAAAAACACCGTCAAAAGTGCAAGAAAGGAATAAGGAATCGAGGCTTGTTCAATCTATCATCTAGGGTGTTAAGTGAAAGTGAGAAAGCGGTGATATCAAAGGGCCTTAAATTTGCACCAGCACAGAAGCCGGAACTTTTTGAGCTCTTTATTGAGCTTAACAGGTTCACTAGGGATCTGTGCAGGAAACGTTATTTTGCCAATAAAGTTTTGAAAGATAAGGAAGATGTACAGTTTCCCATTATTTTGGATAAAACTGACCAAATGGCTTTGAGCACACTTGTGGAATTACAGAGTGAGAATAATGATACAATGAAACTGTTTGATATACAAGGAATTAATAAGAGTAAGAAAAATGTCTTTAAGAAGAAGTCAGAGTTCTATCCGATGCAACACAAAAGTGGGATGATTGAGACCTTCTATACACTAACCTTAGATGGTTTAAGGGAAATATGTGATAGAAAGAGATCGGGTAGAGATAATCTGCATAGAGAGGAAAGAAAAGCCCTTGAAAAATTAAGGACAGATAAAACGATCATAATCAAGAATGCAGATAAAGGAGGAGGTACAGTGGTGCAGGATAGGAACACATATGAAGAGGAAGCATATAGACAATTAAATAATGAAAGATTCTATTCCAAATTAACCTATAATCCAACATCAGGTTTTGTATGCGAATTTAGGGTGCTCTTGGATAGGGCATATACTGAGGGTGCAATCTCCAAACAGGAATATAATTTTTTATTTAATCCCTATCCAGTTATACCCACATATTATCATTTACCAAAAATACACAAATCCCTCACAGCACCTCCCGGGCGTCCCATTATTTCTGGTATTGGGTCCCTCACCACTAATTTGTCTTCATTTATTGATTATTTTTTACAGCCACATGTGACCACACTTAGGTCACATATTAGGGACTCTATGCACTTTTTAAGTTTAATATCTACCGTGAAATGGCAGAATAATTATATTTTCATCACTTGTGACATTGAGTCTCTTTACACAAACATTCCACATTCTGGAGGGGTAGAGGCAATTAAGAGCTTCCTCCTCCAAGAAGATGACCTAAGTGTGGTCAGATTGCAGTTTATTTTAGATGCTATTTCTTTTACACTCACTCATAATTATTTCACATTTAATGCACAATTTTATTTACAGATATTGGGTACCGCCATGGGCACCAGGTTCGCCCCTAGTTTTGCCAACCTGTATATGGGTCGGTTTGAGGAGGACCTCATTTGGACTGGCGGACATGGGGCGAACCTGGTGCTCTATGGTAGGTATATTGACGACATGTTTTTTATTTGGGATGGAGATTATGACTCGGCCCAATCTTTTGTAGACTATTTAAATTTGAATCACTTTGGATTGAAACTCACGAGCACGATACACAATACTAACATTTCCTTTTTGGACATTGCACTTGAGGTTAAGAATGGGAAAATCTCCTCCTCAACTTTCAGGAAGGAGGTAGATTGCAATAAATTTCTTAATTATTCCAGCTGTCACTATCAGCCTTGGCTCAGGAATATACCAAAGAGTCAGTATATGAGGCATAGAAGAAACTGCTCGGATATTGAGGATTATGATCAACAAGCGAACATTCTCACTACTGCACTCCTTGAACAGGAATATCCCACTGAGATCTTAGAGGAAGCGAGAGAACAGGCAAGGACTGCTGATAGAGAATCTCTCTTAACATCTAACATAAATAAATATAATAGTAATGGAGAAGATATCTCTAGATTGAGGTTCATTTCAAGGTTTAATACAAGTTCAGGGGAAATTAAACAACTATTGAGAAAAAATATGTCTATCCTAAAGGCGGATAGAATATTAGCACCATTGTTAGAAGAAGATAGTGTTTAAGAAAGCACGAAGTTTACAAAACCTCCTAACCCCCAGTCATTATGTGGGCTCGATGGAGACAGAGAGAAGCAATGAAACTTGGCTTAATGCGATTCCGCAAAAAAGGGGCTGCTATAGATGTGGACGGGTGGGCTGTATGACGTGTAAATACACTAAACATAACAGCACTAGTTTCCATTCCACTGTATATAATTCCGATTTTGAGATTAAAAGTAGAATAGACTGTAATGCCACATATGTAATTTATTTAATAACTTGCAAGTGTGGCATTCAGTATGTGGGTCGCACAACTCGTAAGCTCAACACAAGATTCTTAGAGCATAAACGGAATATAGCGAAAGGAATAAAAACTCATAGTCTGTCTATACACATTCAACGAAAACATCAGGGCAGAATAGAAGGCTTAGAAATACAGGGTATTGAAAAAATACCTGTAACCGCTAGAGGTGGGGATAGGTTTAACCGTCTCTGTAAAAGAGAGGCTTTCTGGATATTTACATTGGGCTCTTTATCTCCCCTGGGTCTGAATGACAATATTGAAATGAACAATATATGAGATAAGAATATTGGCATTTCATTTATCTAAGTCTTCAGCTAGTGATCACTGCAATATTCCCTTTCTTCTTTTTTCTTTTCTTCTTTTTTTCTTTCCCATGTATATTCTTTGTCCTCTCGTCCCTATCCCTCCCTCTCTTCCCTCTTTGGATATCCATATGGGTGTAAAATACGATTGGGTAGAGAGATATAAATATGGATTGACTATCCTAAACAACATATGGTTTTGAAATATTTAGGTATGTTTATTTCTATTTAGGGATAATGACAAGATAGGAAGATATGTGGATATAGTATATGATTAAATTTGGAATATGGGAAAATATCTGAAGGTTCGGTTTGTAGCTGAGCACTCATGGTTTGAACCCGGGTTGGCTGGCTGTGAGCTGGGAGCTCTTCATATTGAGCTAAATTGGCAGAGGTGGATTAGTAAGTAAGAATGACTTGTATCCACCTGTCTTGGAAGATAAAGATAAAAAGATATAAAAAAAGATAGTGTGGTTTTTCACTATCTCTCGCGTGCTGCTTTTATTAGATGTACAGTAATATCATGATAATGTTTAGTATGTAACCTATTTATGATTGCTGCATTTTATAAGATATAATCTGTATAGAAAATTAAGTATTGTTTTGAATGGTTAAACAGAGATGGTCATAAGGAAAGAATTGGGTGTGTATACACCTAAAACACACCTGCTTCCGATAATTAAAAGGAATTTTTGATTGGAGGATATCTAGTTTAAATAGAGGGGATAAAGAAGGGTGATTATCTTCTGATGAAACCGTTAGATGTGTACAACGGAGAAACGCGTTAAGAGCACCCGGATCATAACATCTTGAGACAAAACCCTATGATTGTGGAACTGTATATACCTCTTCAGGTATACCGCATCAGACCGAGAGACCTCTGATCACTGTGTCTGCTGAACAACCCCCGTGGAAACAAGATCAAAAGTCCCAGCAAGGTATACACAGTGGCAGGCAGCCGCAGCCGGGAGCTGAGCTCCGCCTCATAGCCTCTATACGAGCGGCCCGTGCTACGGCCAGGAGGAGACACACAGCTGCACGACACTGCCACAGCCGGGAGCCGAGCTCCGCTTCAAAGCCTCTACACACGCGGCCCGTGCTACGGCCAGGAGGAGACGCACAGCAGAACAACGCTGCAGCTGGGAGCCGGCTTTTTGGTATGTGTTACACTAACCACGGGAAAGGGACATAATACTCCGTTTAGGAGTTTGGCATAGTGATCTATAAAAGATTTTTGGAAATAAGGAAGTGAGATACGGTACTTGAACTTTTTATGGCTACATAATTATGCAAATATATTAATCAGGAATCTAAGCACAATGTTATCAGTCTACACAAGTGAATAATATTTGAGCAAATCCTACTATTTCTGGACTCACTATATTTCCTTGAATAAAATCATCCTTTCAAGTGAGAGTTTCTTGAGGATGTGGGACAGACAGCTATTATAGCTACAGCATTTAAGTGTCCATAAAAAGTGACTTTGGGATCCAAACGGTCACTAAATGACAATCACAAGTTGTTATAATAATATGGACTCTGGATGGGCAAAAGATTAAGGATATAGCTATATCACAATTGAGGGTGTTGTTCTCTTGGTTATTTTAAAAGTATTATTATGTACATATTGATTAGACATCTTTGTCTTTTATGAAATTCTGGAATTAAACTATTTAAATTTTATGCGCTCTCTTTTCATAGAATTATTGTATATATTTTTTTTTGGTAATTGTTCAGGTTGCCAAGTGGGAGCTGCACACAGGTAGCTAATTCCTGTTGACCATTGTTATAAATCAATAGAATCATCAGCGCCTGAATTAATATACACCCGCAGACAGAGATAGGACCCTTGTGGTTCTGCTGTGTGTCAGTGGGCGTTTATTATTGTATTTGTTGTTGGTAAGTAAAAGCGAGGACGTAGTGTTAGGACATGACTTGATCATTCATACACCACATGCAGTATCAGCCTTACTGAACTCCGCCCAAACAGACATGTCTCATCCACTCGGTTTACAAGGTGGGAACTATCACTGATGGCCCCTGTAAACATCACCATAAAGAGGTGCAGCACACTAAATCCTGCAACTTACTTGCTGAGTGTGCCTAGTCATGCACAAAGGATAGAGGATGAGAACGATGGTGAAGGAGGATTTAGTGCAGACACTGATACGCATGATTGTATTGAATACCTGAACCAGACCTTCACTGCGAGACCTGACATCAGGGACAACCCACTAGTAGGCGTAGACTTTACCTTCTACACTGACTGTAGTTGCCACAGACAGACGGAATCGGGAGACCTGTGCACCAGATACGAAGTTGTAGATGATGAAGGTATCATAGAAGCTGAACCCCTTGGTCCACCTCACTCAGCACAAGTCGCTGAGCTGGTAGCACTGACCAGAGCATGTGAGCTGGCAAAGGGTAAGTCAGCTAATATATACATGGACTCTAGGTATGCCTTTGGAGTGGTGCATGATTTTGGGGCCCTGTGGCGCCTTAGAAATTTCATGACGGCAGCTAGCACACCTGTAGCGCATGCGTCATACATCAAGAGGCTTCTGACAGCCATGCAGGAACCAGACAGAGTGGCTGTTATCAAGTGTAAAGCAAACACTTATAACCAAGACCCAATTTCACTTAGTAACAGCCGGGCAGACGAAGCTGCAAAATCAGCAGCAAGCACCATCATACAAACTAACATCACACAACTGATGACATTTAAACCAGTAAACATGCAACAGTTAATTGAAATGCAAAATTTGTGTTCCCTACAGGAGACGGCGGTCTGGAAGGCGAAGGGATATGGTCAGGATTCCTCAGGACTTTGGACAGATGGACAAGGTGAGCCAGTGGCCCCCAGGGCATATCTCCCGAGCCTAGCTGAGGCGGCACACGGTCTGACTCATCTGGGCAAGGAAGGTATGTGCAAATTGGTAAAAGCCTACTGGAGTGCACCAGGGTTCTCTTCTCATGCAGGCAAGAAAGCAATGACATGTCTTACTTGCTTGAGGAAGAATATTGGTAAGACAATACCAATGGAGCCATCCCATATCCCTCGTACAGACGGACCTTTCCAGGTAATACAAATCGACTTCATACAGTTACCACCCTGTAGGAATTTAAAGTATGTGTTAGTATGTACCGATGTCTTTTCAAACTGGGTAGAAGCATTCCCCGCTGCCACAAATACTGCCATATTCACTGCAAAGAAAATCGTGCAGGAATTTGTGTGTAGATATGGTATCCCTAGAATGATTGAAAGTTATAGGGGTACCTATTTTACAGGTGAAGTCTTTCAGGTCATGTGCAAACTGATGGGTATTAATAGTAAGCTGCATACTCCATACCGGCCACAGGCAAGTGCGAAGGTGGAGAGAATGAACAGCACTATTAAGAACAAGCTGAGCAAAGTGATGGCTGAAACTGGAATGTTGTGGCCAGAGGCACTGCCACTAGTGTTGTACAGCATCAGAACCACTCCCAGGTCACCGCTTAACTTATCACCCTTCCAAGTTCTTTTTGGACGACAACCCCATGTAATGATAGACCCCCAGGATGATTTGAAGTGCAATAACGAAATAACTGCAATATTTGGTTAGGATGAGCCAGCAACTTAGAAACCAGCAAAGGAATCTAAAACTGGCGATTCCTGACCTACCAAACAGTAATTGTCATGACAATGAACCTGGGGATTATGTGATGATTCAAAATTTTCTATGCTCAGGTTACCACATTGACAGGTGGGAAGGACCGTATCAAGTTTTGTTGACCAGCACGACAGAACTAAAGGTTGCCGAGAGAGAGACTTGGGTCCACTCGTCCCACTGCAAGAAGGTCGCTGACCCGGAGAAAACTCGTGACAAAGAGAAAGGTGAAGAGAACCTCGTATCACTAGAGAGTCTGTTCTGGGAAAGCTGAGAGGCAGGACTGTTGGACGGCACCTGACCATAGAGAACAACAAAATCAAGGACGGTTGTCGTACCATTCCCCCCCCACCCCACCCCCCACTGCATTTTTCTTTTTTCCCCTATTCTATTTTTGCTCCCTAACGAAATGGATCCACACCAAGAGACTGTTCTGGCTTTTTCTTGTGACTCTGTTTTTGATCAGGGTCACCGAGACGTCGAACAAGGATCTGGAATGGGTTCTGATGGAGTGTACGGATTCGTAGGACCCCAGGATCAGCCCATCATTTTGGTCAAGGCTGGTATCAGTAAGAGATCTGGTAGTCACGGTGCTTGGAGGCAATATGAAGGGTTATTGTCTGATGAATACTGCATATGTAAGCACTGCGAAAATATAGTCGAAGACGGGTGCATCCAGAGATGTCAGTCAAACAGTAATATCGATATTGGCGGGCATCCTTTGAGTGATTACCACTCATTAGTGGGTACGGTCTTAAACCAAACAGAATGCTGGGTGTGCTCACAGGTACCTCAAGGACAGAGTAAGTCGGGATTAGTGCCATACCCTTTAACGATAGATGAGGTACTCGAATTACGGGGTGGGAGACCGGTGGACAAGAAATTCAATATATCTAGGCCCCCTAGCTTGAAGCTCCACCAGTACCACGTAGATAGGTCACTATTGTGCTCTAATGTGTCCAATTTCCGGAAACCAGGAAATTGGGAAGTGACATGGAATAACCAGACAATGACCTTTTCACATAGAGCTGATAAAATACCTATCAACTCCGAACTTGTACGTAAGATAGCTGCAAGTGGGAAGTATTTTCGGTATAGGTATACACGTGGGATCAAAACCATGTGGGCTGGAAAAGTGTTGCAGGGGTATTCTGCCCACATCATCCAGCCTGATACTTGTACTGAGCAAATGAGAGTACTGGGGACCGGTTTCTTTATCAGGAAAATATGTGATATGGTTTTGTTGCATTTTGTCCCTTATGGTCTCCCAGATGATGCCTACTTCATATGTGGAAGGAAAGCGTACAAGTGGCTTACTCCGAGCTCTGAAGGGTTGTGTTATATTGGCAGAGTACTACGAGAGGTTATGACCATAGCACACGACAAAATGAAAGACATTCACCGCAACGCTCAGACTCCTTATACTCATACACATTATGAACACATCATCAAGAGACACCTCATACATAGTTAAAAGACAGTCCTATAGCAGAAAATCAATACAGGTGCTTTAGTATATAAAACCACACTATTCGTAATTAATAAAATGCTGCTCTCAAAAGGTATTCTGTTATACCTAAAGTACCAAAATTATTTATAGACAACTCTAATAGAGCGCAAAAGTATATAATAATAATAATAATAATAATAATAATAATAAAAAAATGTATTGTTCTACACAACATATATTTAATTAAACATATACATCAGAGCTAGAGAGCCACAACCCAATCAAAAGAAATTTTAGATAATTTGGTATATACCATGTAGTTAATAAATAATATATTGAGATAGATATGTTAATAAGGTCCCTTTTAATTCCTGTGATTAAAAATCCAGTAATGTCCAAATGAAAAAAGAGTTCCTTAATGTCCAAGACAAGTATTAACCAGCTGAATCCCGGTTATTGCGTAAAGTGCCTTTTATGCTGTATATATAATGCCCATTCAATGGTGCCAGTATTGGTGCAATGATGCGCAGTATTTCACCATAAGAAAAGTGCCTCCTACTTCTTTAACAACGTAATTATAACACCCTTCTGCCGTTGTTAGGGTATATTCTCACCATGCGTGTTGTTCCTATTGCCGTGTCCTATTACACAAGGACGAAGCGGCTGGATGTTTAACGTTGGTGCCAGGTCCTATTGCACAAGGACCCGGGTGGCACTTGAAGCGGCAGCAAGCCGGGCTGTAAATCTCAATCCGTGAGGCGCACCTGTATCAGCGCTGGCAGTCTTTAGTACAGCTGGATAAAGATGTCCCGGGTATATGGAAAAGTGGTATTGCGGCTCCGTATCTCAGACCCTTGACGCGTTTCTCCGACTTAACTGGTGTCGGTTTCTTCAGAAGGTATGTCTGATGCTCAAACCAATGCAGTATTTAAAGGGTTCCTTGACCAATCAATGCTTACTACACCTACACACCAAATTCCTTCCAGGTGTGGATCTAATGCTTTTCAACAGGTGTGGTCTCTAACAAATACATTCATAATATCCTTAGTATTTAGCTGATAGTACTATTGCATTCACTGCCATAAACATAATTAACAACATATTAATAAAAGAATGCTTTAAAATACAATCTAATAATAACGATCTAATAATGACATCGCAGAGAAAGTTAAAACATTTAAATACATTTAATTACTATCTTACACTGGGATAGGTATATATTGCAAACCTTTATGTTTTCTGCACCCTAATACTATTTATATCACCATCATGATTGTCCATTACATGTCTAACTAGACTATGGTGACTGGTGCCCATCAGTATATTATTCTTATGTTCTAAAAATCTCAAGCGTAATGCCCGTGTAGTGCGACCCACACATTGGATCCCACACACGCAATTAATCACATAGATCACATAGCTAGTTTGGCAGTCTATGGTTCCTAATACTTCAAACTGGGTCCCATGAGTATGTGAATATATAGTGTTCACTTTATCCACAATAAATTGACACGTGATGCACCTCCTCCTCCTGCATTTATAGCATTTACACATTTTTGTAACCAGATATTTTTATTTCCAACCATTATATTGGTATCTATTGTATTGGTATCCAGTGATCTAAAGTGACTCGGGGCTAAATAAGTTTGCAGATTTTACGCTTTTTTATATGTAACACATGGTTTATCATCCAAAAAAGTAGAAAGCACCCTATCTGTTTTTAATATGGGATAATTTTTATTGATTATATTGCGCAATTCTCCAGAACACATGTTGAACTTAGAAATAAATCTGGGTTGTTGTGAATTGATGATAGGTGGTTAATCGCTTTCTGGTTTCGATACCAATAATGATCCTCTCTCTCTAGAGCGAGTTTCTATTAAAGCCTTTTTAACTAATGTCGCTTGATATCCCTGATCTCTAAAGGCAGTTGTGAGTTCAGCAGCTTGTAACTCAAATTGTTCTAATTGAGAACAATTGCGACAAACTCTTAAAAATTGGCTTTTTGGTATGTTATCTACCCATGGACGAAAATGACAACTCCTATAATTCAGAAAATTATTGGTATCCACATCTTTGCGAAATGTTGAAGTGGTGATCTTATTCTCTTTAATAGAGATATCTATATCCAAAAAATTAATACGTGATGCGTGCGCAGTGCTGGTGAACCGTAAACCATAGTCATTAGAATTAAGATGTGCTACAAGAGAAATAGTGGATTGTAAGTCCCCATCCCAAATAAAGAACAGGTCATCGATGTAGCGACCATAGAGCACCAGGTTCGCCCTCATACATAGGACAGAGCACGCAGCCTCTGATTTGATCCATGAATCCACCGGGATTCAGTTACTTCTCGTATTAGATATCACCCGTACTGCCAGAGGAACTATAAACTATTAGTACATCCATGCGCTGGCAAACTTGATTGATAATATCACCGAGATGTATGATGACACCTTCAGGTATACGGGTAGGGAGCTACAAGCCTACAAGGAGTTGGTCATGCACAGGATGGTCCTGAATTATGTCACGACTGTGACAGGTGGGTACTGTGTTACTCTGGCAACTCAATATGGTGTGAAGTGCTGCACGTATATTACGAATAGTACTGAAGACCCAACGGAGATCATCGATCAAAAGATGGACAAGATCTTGCAGTTAAAGTGGGAGTTCAGAAGGAAACACAACCTTACCTTGACGGCTGTGGGTAATGAACTGACCGGCTGGGCCTCATGGTTTAAGCCACTCAAATGGTTCTCTGGGTTAGGAGAGTGGGCGCAAAATGTAAGTGTGAGTGTGGGAAAGTTTCTCCTTTGTATCCTGGGTGTCGTCATAATTATCGGTCTGATATTCAGATGTGTTCGAATTTTGACACGGCGCAAACACAGGACAAATTTGATGAGTCTAAGGAGCGAGGGCGTTGTAGCAGCGGCAGATTTGATTTATGAACCATCCATAGAAACAGTGTTATGATAAGGATTGCTAATGAATTTCATGGCCTGTTATTCTGTTTTCCCCTCTACCCAGAAACATCCAACTTCAACCATACCCAAAATTTATGTGAATGTATCTTTATGTGTCTTACCCTCACCTCTGCATCCTTCAGTTAATAGCACACATAGTCGATAAGTGTTATCCACATATAGTAGTACACACATACGCTTCCCCTCCATGTATCATCAGATAAATGTGCTCCCCAAGAAGCCGGAAAGGTGAGGGCTAATGGCCCTTGCCCGAAAAGAGCTCGGTAGTGTTTGTTTGCCCATGTACAGACCATTAATACAGGATGAGAAGGATTTAATGTATACTTTGCAATACCTCAAAGCTTATTTAGAACATATACGGCACAATGATACATGCCCCTCAGACATTAATTCATACATACATGCTTTTTCCTATCCCACTAGGCTATACATTTCTCACCTACAAATCTCCTCTGGATACAATTATTTTGTATATAATGTATATGTAATATTTTCAGTTTTATTAGTAATGTGTGGCAGTTATTGTTTACTGCCAAAGGGTGCACCGTCGAAGTTGAAAATATTATAAGCACATGCATCACGTGCAAACACCACACAGAGTGGCCTCCGTTCGCGTGCTTGTTCTGCCGTGCGTGCGCATACCCGCACATTGCATATATAGGCTCACGAGGTCCTGCGTATTAACGCGTGGTATGGGTAAATACGGTAGCATATGCATTCGCATGGAAAAGCCACAAATACATATCTCATATTTAATCCACATAGTACATCATTTACACATAGCCTACACGCACCACACCAGCAAGTTACATTTGCTTCAGAGGTATAACAACAGAGGGATTCAACTTTACAGGATATGAGGGGACAGAGTTAGGTTAGGAGGTGGTGTTTGGTATCCAGCTGTACAGTATTTCAAGGGCAATACTCCGATGGCAGTTTGCAAATAGTAGCACGCTCCTGCGCATAGATATGCGCAGGAGTATAATATTAATATCACACTGTATTTACTGTACTCTTGATATTCGGCGGGAACCCAGTGGAGGACATCTGCAAGTGCACCTGGACCAGGCATCGCCCACCTATTCAAACCCACCTATGACCCCTCATGTACTGTAAATGACCAGTCCTTTGACCTATGGATGAAGAGATTACAGTTTCCTTTGTTTCACACTTTGGACTATTGTATAAAAGCCAAGCCTCCTGGCCGGTCAGACACATTCTCTGAAGGTCATCTACCCAGATTGACTGAGGACCGGAACCGGGTGGCGCAGGCGAACAAACGTATGTATCCATTGATTGTAGCCTTTTCTCTTATGTTATTGTATTTCTGTTGTACCCCCTTTTAAGTAAATATTTGTTGCTGGGTTGGACCTCAACATTACATATACAATTGGTGTCGCATTTCCTTTCCTGTTAGGGGTTATAAAGTGTATTCCACCGCACGTGTAGCTACTTTGTGCTTACAGCATGACGGCGTGCTTACGCAATGTGTACGCATTTCATAGGGGTTACACACACACGCTTAGAGGTTGCAGCAGCCTGAACATTTCTGTATTTAAGATATTGCTTTTCTTTCCTGAAAGTTAAACAAACTTAACAGGGGAGTAATGAACCCCCTGGACCTGAACTCTCAGCTGCTAAATTATCACCCGTTGCGTCAGCGGCCTCGCTACCACGCAGTGCGGGAGAGGCCCCAACGTCGTTGCCACGTGTAGCAGACATAACTATGTGCACAATAATGGGCAACCCGGTACAAGGTGTAGCAGCACTATACCTAGCAAGAACTCTCAGACAGCACAGACCGGAGGTTCAATCGATATAGAATATATGGTGACTATAAATCACAAGCAAAAATACCCCGACAGTATATCTTGTGATATAATCCTACATTGAAAACAGAAAAACCTGAAACACTTGGCCCCCTCAGGTATAGTAATATAGGAATAGCACGCTGAGTGAAATACCCTGCAATAAGGCAACCACGCAGCAGCTACATGCACACACACAGATATACAGTCACAAATGTACCATGCAGAAATTGTGTACCATAAAGTGCACTGGACTAGCAATACAAAGTAATACTCCGTATGGCTATATGTGATAACTATAAATATAACAAACACAGTAAGCACTGGATGTATATCACTGGGTGTTTGTACCACACAACCCTGAAGGTATGCACTCTTTCTTAACTAACACAGTCCCAGTGACAGGTAGAATACTCAAGTGTCCTGTAGGAAGCACAGCACTGGCAGTCAGGCGGTCCCACAGAGAAGGATTTGCCCCAGCAGTCCCAGGAACAGCAAGACTCAAGCTGTAATGGCCGCTGACCAGGAGTGAGGGAGAAGGAGGCAGCTCCAGGGCGGGAACATTGTAGAAATGGCGTCCTGGGGCTGGGGGGAAGTGCCTCAGGTCCGACCTGCTCCCCCTGCTGGCATCCCCACTGGGTGTGCGGGCAGACATAAAACGGGGGAATTGTACTAAATCTCCCTGACCTATGCCCTAAATAATACCCTGGTGGCTAGTGGAGCAAGCTGCCCAGTAATCAGTGCCCACGGCAGCGTGCGCGCGCCCCGTCTCCTACGGCCGCGCTGGATTGCGGTAAAGTGCGGCACAGGAGCCCCTTACCTCCCCCTATTCTGCGGCCCGCGATCCCGGAGACGGCGGCGTGTGTGTGACTAACAGTTAAAAAGAAGCCTTCGTCTCCGCTGCAGTGACCCGACAACCCCGGCACGGTAGTATACAGCGCCCCTGGGGGTGATGGGGCTGCACGCTGAAAAGTCTCTAAGACTTTATCAGCAGCAGTCCTTGAATTCTTCAAACAGAATCTTCTGTTCAGTCTGTAAAATTACTTTGAAAAACGCTGCTTAAGGCAGCCACCTGTAAAGTGCCTGCATACTGCAAGGCACCAACTTACAAACTGAGCTCCCTGGCATGGAGGCGAGGTTATAGAGGAGGCGGCGCTGTGCATCTTGGGAACAGTCAAAAGCTTTGAGCCTGTTGGTGC
Source organism: Pseudophryne corroboree (assembly GCF_028390025.1). Lineage (NCBI taxonomy): Eukaryota > Metazoa > Chordata > Amphibia > Anura > Myobatrachidae > Pseudophryne > Pseudophryne corroboree. The sequence continues at coordinate 237,095,743 of NC_086451.1, forward strand.
CTCGGATCAAGATCCTACTTTACACCCTGATGTAATTCCTTGTGGAGCCCAGTGTGTGTATATATATATATATATATATATATATATAGTATACACTGCCTGCGTGCCCTTGGTGAATCATGTAAAGCTACACAAACCCCCCCAGCAGGGAGAATCAACGTCCTCTCTACCAGCACACAGCTCTGACGAGGACAGGCAGAGAGGACGTTGTTTGCGTCTTCCCTGAATGGTTATTCCGTCCCCAGCTATCGGGTTGCTAAGCAACCAGTAAACTACTGATGACACCATCATGAGGTGCCGCTACACGCGGCTCCGGTTAGCGCATTCTTCCGCTTCTGGCTGTCTGCAGCGTGAGCTGGAACACAGTCGGGGATATAAGGTAAGATGTATTTTGTGTTCTTTATTTGTTGTAGCCTGACGACGGGACTCTGGGTCCCGGAACTTTGCATTAAACATACATGATTCTACAAGTCCTGCAGTGCCGTGGATGATTCCCCCTGCTGGTGGGGGGGGGGGGGAGGGGTGGTCTGTGTAGCTATATATACACACAAACACACACACATACATATATATATCACAGCACTGAGATCATGGTTTCTAATCCCATCATGGCCCTAACCGTGTGGAGTTTGTATATTCTCCCCATGCTTGCGTGGGTTTTCTCCAGACAATCCAGTTTCCTCCCACAATTCAAAAATATACTGGTAGGTTAATGGGCTTCAAACAAAATGAACCCTAGTGTGAGTGTGTGTGTGTGTGTGTGTGTGGGGTAGGGAATACAGATTGTAAGCTCCACTGGGGCAGGAGTCGGACTGATGTAAATGGCCATAATATTCTCTGTAGAGCACTGCAGAATATGTGTGCGCTATATAAATAACTGGTAATAATAGTAATAATAATAATAGACATATCAACAGTGAAATATAAGGAGATTAATGGTAGACTTACCATTGTTAAATATCTTTCTGCGAGGGACACTGGGTTCCACGGGGTATACATCAGGGTGTAGAGATGGAACTTGATCCAGACACAAACAGGTTAAAGCTTTAGCTGTCCCAGGATGCATTGGGGCCTCCTCTATAACCACGCCTCCAGGCGCTGTGAGCTCAGTTTCATTAACCAGTCCAATGCAGGAGCAGGTAAAAGAGAAGGCAGATGTTAGTCACATAGAACCACATTCTCATGACAGGGGAAGGGACCAGCGGCTAATGCAGGCTTGCCTACCCTCCCGCATTTAGCGGGAGGCTCCCATTTTTTAATTAAGCCTCCTGCTGCCCCGCAATCTCTGCTTGTGCTCCCGGATTTTGCGGTCTCGCCATGAAAAATCCGGGCTGCGCATGTGTGTGAAAATGTCTCAGGGTGGCATGATGTCATGACACTTGACATCATGTTATCTAAACGCTGGCCACCGCGGGTTGTCAGTAGCGGTGGCCTTTCTGCAGAGAGAGCAGGGGGCTGGGCAGTCTGTGGAGGAGGAGACAACAGCAGCGCCGGGTTCTGGCTCAGCATGTAGCAGACGGCAGTGAGAGGAAGGATGTCCCTGCCTCCCTCAAGGAAATTTCCTGGAGCCCTGTACCGGAGCCCTGACATTCCCCAGTGGGTAAGGAGAGGAGGGGGATGTATGTACTCACCAGGGCACTCTTTCCTTCGGCTGCCAGAGCAGGGACAGCCTCCAGGCTTCCTCCGTGCAGTCCCAGCCAGGCTCCAGGACCTCATAGCTGCTGTGGCTGCTCTTCTCTCACACTCAGACTTGTAGCCCCGCCCCCTTCAGCTCCAAGTCAGTCAGAGCTGGACTCAGACAGAGAAAGAGTGAGGTGACTGGGGCAGGGGTATATATGTTTCAGGGAAGTTAGATTACTGGGTGCCAGGCCTTGTCATATGGCATATTGGTTTAAGGGAGATTGCTGGGTGCAGGGTTGGGGCATAATGGGTGTGAGGGAGGTTAGTGGGTGCAGGGTTGGGTCATGTGTGTGAGGGAGGCAACTGGGTCAAACTTGCCTATCCTCCCAAACGGAAGTGCAGCTCCCTCTATCCCTGACACTCTCGCTCTCCCCTCTCACTTTCTGTCATGCCCTCACTTTCCCTGACATCCCCTCTCTTTCACCCTTACACTTTCTCGCTCTCCCCTTCTCATTTCCTCACTTTCTCTTAACCTCCCTCTCCCTGACACTGGAAAAGATCTCCCCCCGCCCCAAGGTGGCATGAAAACAATGTAAGGACATTAAAATTGAAACTTAGTAGTTATCACCAGGGCTAGATTAAAGTCTGTCAAATGTATATGTCATGTATACTGTATGTGTATGATGATGTGTGATGTCAGTATTCTGCTCTGCTGTGTAATGTATGTGTGATGTCAGTATTCTGCTCTGCTGTATAATGTAGGTGTGATGTCAGTATTCTGCTCTGCTGTATAATGTAGGTGTGAAGTCAGTATTATGCTCTACTGTGTAATGCAGGTGTGATGTAAGTATTATGCTCTGCTGTGTAATGTAGGTGTGATGTCAGTATTATGCTCTGCTGTGTAATGTAGGTGTGATGTCAGTATTATGCTCTGCTGTGTAATGTAGGTGTGATGTCAGTATTATGCTCTGCTGTGTAATTTAGGTGTGATGTTAATGTGTAGCCCTCCTGTGTAATGTTGATATGATGTCAGTGTGTAGCCATGTAATGTAGCTGTGATGTCATTGTGCAGCCCTGTAGTGTAACGTGGGTGTAATGTCAGTATGTAGACCTGCTGTGTAATGTAGCTGCGATGTCAGTGTGTAGCAAGTACTGAGCTTTGTAGTTTGGTTTTCACCTGACACTGCGCAGACACACCCCTGATTGACAGTAGATACGCCCATAGGTGGAGATAGACACGCCCCTTGGGTGCAATGTGACACGCCACCCTCAATGGTGCGCCACACGGCGCATTAGAGTGCGATCTATAATCTCCCTGAAACTACTTTTCAAAAGTAGGCAAGTATGGGCTAATGCCATACAAACCCATACAAGCTACAGTAGGTGCGTCAGGATGGGCGCCCTGTGGAACCCAGTGTACCTCGCAGAAAGAGATTTAACAATGGTAAGTCTACCATAAATCTCCTTTTCTGCAGCAGGCTACACTGTGTTCCACATGGAATACATCGAGGATGTCCTAAAGCAGTTACTCAAGGGAGGGGACGCACCTTAGCGGGTATGAGAACCCGGCATCCAAAGGAAGCATCCTGGGAGGCAGAAGTATCAAAGGCATAGAACCTAATGAACGTGTTTACTGGGGATCACGTAGCCGCCTTGCACAATTGTTCTGTGACACGCCACGGTGGGCCGCCCAAGAGGGTCCAACAGAACGAGTAGAATTGGCTTTAATAGCAGCAGGAGCTGGAAGTCCAGCCTGTGCAAAAGCTTGTGCAATCACCATTCTAATCCATCTGGCCAAGGTTTGCTTATTCGCAGGCCAGCCACGTTTGTGAAAACCAAACAAAACAAAAAGGGTATCTGACCTCCTAATATAGGCAGTTCTCTCCACATATATACAGAGAGCCCGTACCACATCCAAAGACCGTTCTTTGGAGGACAAGTCAGATGAGATGAAGGCCAGAACCACAATCTCGTGATTAAGGTGAAAAGCTGACACCACCTTAGGTAAATAACCAGGGGGAGTTCTAAGAACTGCTCAGTCACGATGAAATGTCAGAAAGGGCGGACGACAGGACAACGCGCCTAGGTCCGACACCTTTCTGGCAGAGGCAATAGCCAGTAAGAACAGGACCTTAGCCGTAAGCCATTTAAGGTCCACTGACTCAAGAGGTTCGAATGGAGACTCTTGCAAGGCATTCAGGACAACGGACAAATCCCATGGAGCCACAGGAGGGACATAGGAAGGTTGAATCCGTAATACACCATGAGTGAAGATATGAACGTCAGGTATAGACGCAATTTTTCTCTGAAACCACACCGACAAGACAGATATGTGAACCTTAAGGGAGGCCAGACGAAGGCCCAAGTCCAGGCCTTGTTGCAGGAAAGCCAGGATTCTGGCCGTCTTGAATCTGTGAACATCATAGTTCCTATCAGCACACCAGGTGAAGACTCTGTAATAGATCCGGGCAAATGCCGGTTTGCAGGCCCTCAACTTAGTTTGGATGACGGCCTCAGAAAACCCGTTTGCCCTTAGGAGTGAAGCTACAAGAGCCACGCCGTCAAAGCCAACCTGGCCAGGTCTGAAAAGAGACAAGGGCCCTGTACGAGGAGATCTGGTTGCTGAGGAAGTAGAAGAGGATGCTCTATTGATAGACCCTGCAGGTCTGAGAACTAATGCCGTCTGGGCCATGCTGGAGCAACTAGAAGTAGTATTCTTCCTTCTTGCTTGAAGTTCCGCAGAACCCTGGGCAGGCGTGACACTAGAGGGAACACGTAAGGCAGCTGAAAGTTCCATGGAATGGCTAGTGCATCCACAAATGCAGCTTGAGGATCCCTGGTCCTTGATCCAAAGACCGGAACTTTGTGATTATGTTGAGAAGCCAACAGGTCTACATCTGATAGACCCCACTTGTCCACTAGGAAAAGACTTCCGGATGAAGACTCCACTCTCCGGCATGCATGTCCTGGCGACTGAGGAAGTCCGCTTTCCAGTTGAGGACACCCGAAATGAACACTGCCGATATTGCTGGCAGATGGCGTTCCGCCCATTGAAGTATTTTTGACCCTTCCAACATTGCCATGCGGCTTCGAGTGCCGCCTTGATGGTTGATGTAAGCTACCGTGGAGGTGTTGTCTGACTGTACTTGAACAGGCCTGTTCAGTACTAGAGGCAGGGCAAGAGACAACGCATTGAACACTGCCTGCAACTCCAGAATGTTTAACAGGAGGAGGGACTCCTCCTTGGTCAAACGACCCTGAAAAGAGTGTTGCTCTAATAGCGCACCCCATCCCCTCAGGCTGGCGTCCATTGTCAGCAGGACCCAGTCGGGGATCCAGAAGGGACGGCCCCTGCTTAATTGCTGGTCCTGAAGCCACCAGGTCAGTGACAGACGAACCTCCAGAGTCAAAGTGATCATATGAGACCTGATCCGATGAGGTAGGTCGTCCCATTTGAAAAAGATTAACCTCTGCAGAGGGCGGGAATGAAATTGAGCGTACTCCACCATGTCGAATGCCAATACCATCAGACCCAGTACTAGCATTGCCGAGTGTATTGACACTCTGGGCCGACAAAGGAAGCATCTTATCCTGTCCTGAAACTTCAGGATCTTCTCTGGAGACAGAAACAGCCGTTGACTGTACGTGTTCAGCAGTGCGCCCAGGTGCACCATGCTCTGAGCTGGGACCAGCGAGGTCTTCTTCCAATTGATGAGCCACCTGTGGGCTTGTAGGAAGCTTCCTGTCAGTTGTAGATGTCTGAGAAGGACATCGTGGGAGTTTGCAAGGATCAGAAAGTCTTCCAGATTCAGCAGAATCCTGATTCCCTGGCGACGGAGATGAGCCGCCATCACTGCCATAACCTTGGTGAAGATCCGAGGGGCTGTAGCCAGTCCAAATGGCAGAGCCTGAGACTGATAGTGGGTGTTGCCAATAGCAAACTGCAGATATTGCTGATGCGACATGGCAATAAGTATATGCAGGTATGCATCCTGTACAATCGAGCGCAGAGTTTCCATACGGAACTTGGATACTCTCACAAACTTGTTCAATGATTCGGGGGTTGAGTATAGGCCGGAAAGACCCATTGTCGGAACTAGAAACAGGGTCGAATAGTATCCTTTGCCTCTCCGGGACAGCGGTACCGGCACCACCACTCCTGTATCCAGGAGGGAACTCACAACCAACTGTAGAGCAAGCGCTTTTAATGGATCTGAAGGGATAACCGTGGTGCAAAACTGGCGAGTGGGACGTCACTTGAAGGAGACTGCGTACCTGTGAGAGATGACTTCCCGCACACTTTGCGTCTGAAGTGGTCTTTTACCAGACCTGGGTGAACTGTAGAAGTCGACCTCCCACCCTGGGATCCCCCAGGTGGAGGCCCGCCCCGTTATGTGGCAGGCTTGACTTGTTTAGAAGCAGGCTGACGGGCCGCCCAGGACTGTTTTGTTTTGGGCTTTGTAGTTTTGGTAGCACAAGACTGTCTCGGGTATGCCTGACCTTTTGCTTTCCCATGAGGCCAAAATGAACGAAAAGTGGTACCTTTTGCACTCTGTGCAGAGAGAGTAGGTTTTGGGAGAAATGCCATTTTAGCAGCCGCTAAATCAGACACAATTTTATTTAGGTTTTCCTCAAACAAGATGTCTCCCTTAAAAGGGAGTACCTCCAAGGTCTTTTTGGAGTCCAGGTCCACCTTCCATGACCTCAACCACATAATACGGCTGCCAGGACAGACGTAGTCGATGCCTTAACCGCCAATACACCTGCATCAGAGGACGCTTCCTGAATATAATAGGCAGCGGTGGCAATGTGAGACAGATATTGTCTGGCCTTGTCAGATCATTTGTCGGGTAGCTATTCCTCCAGTGCTTGAACCCATGCTTCAATACCTTTTGCCGCCCAGGAGGCAGCAATAGTGGGTCTATTTACAGCACCTGTTAGGGAGTAAATAGATTTCAGGCTCTTTCAGCAGAGCCGCGTGGGGCCTCCTTCCTGCCATCGGAGACGAGAATGACACTGTCCACCGCTGTGACCTTGTCGTGGATTTCAGGGGCTCCTATCTGTGATCCTGACTGGTGGGTGATCGCCGCTACTTGTGCACAGCCTTCCTGCTATAGGGCCTACCGGTGATGCGGTCTTGGATCGTTATTCGGGAGACCTGGCCTTGGAGGACCGCGGAGGACACAAGGCTGTATTGTTCGCGGCTGATGAGGCGCCTCCTGCTACACACTGCACGACGAACCCGACCTGCTCCGGAACTGTGCTTTCCTCCGGCGCTGCTGATCGGAGTTACAGAAGAGCCTCCCTGTCTACCCATCTGGCTGCCCGAGACTGCATGATTACCCCTGACCTCGGTGACCATAGGTGCCTGTGACCCTGCGGCTGCGAGGCGCCCCTTGCCACACGCTCTTTAACAGGCGTGAACCGCTACGATTACCGCAACCTCCTCCGACACTGCTGCCCGGAGCCGCGGGCGATAACCCTTCTTGCCTGCCTTGCTGTCCAGAGCTGTGCAACTGTTTCTGCATCCACAGGCACAGCTACCTGGGATATTGTCGCCTGAGGATCTGGGTAAGTGTGCGGTACTGACCCCACTTTGACACAGTCTACGTCTGGTGTCTGAGCGGAGACAAAGCAGCAGGGAACCTCTGCTCACATAAACGCAGGTCCTGATAGAAACTGCAGCGATCTCCTGGTATTTTCCCTGCAGACTGCCACGACCGGGGTATTCACTCTGTCTTATTGGGTACGTGTACTATAGTGCTTGATAATTATGACTCCTAAAATTATCAAATCAGGCGCTCTGATATAAGGCACAAAATAAGCTGTTGGTCACCCAATTTATATATTAGAATTGATATACTGATGTCTATATACTTATAGCTGCTCCCACATGAGTATTCTGCGATACTCAAATAGATACAAAGTAATTGTGAAACATGCAATATCACAAGAGAGCGCTAGATACCGATCATCTCCTATATAATAGCCCAGATCTGTGACTTTGTGACTCATTTGCTAACGCTGGGCGGAGTCACAACACTGGGCGGAGTTAGTCAAATGAGTCACAGATCTGGGCAAATCTATAGGAGACTAGGAGCAGAAGCAGATAGTATGGACATGGCAAAGGCAGGAGTGCATACCTCCCAGCTTTCTTCAGGCAGACAGGGGTGCATACCTCCCAGCTTTCTTCAGGCAGGAGGGCACACACACACACACACACGGCGAAAAGGGGGCGTGGCCAACAAAAGGGGGCGTGGCTTTACTGGAGGGACCCCATTTTCGTCAGTGAGGGGGCATGCCCAGCGCTCTGTGAGCTGCTGGCATGCCTCCAGGGGCGGATTATGAGTCCGGGGGGCCCAGGGCACTTGAGACAGTGGAGCCCTATCTCATGGCTGTGTCTGCTGTGGGGCTGGGGGCGTGGCCTAATCGCGGCCACGTGGCCACGCCCCCTTGTGCAAATTCCGGGATTTATTTTTTTATATGGAATTTTGGCCCCTCAGCTAGGGCTAAAGCCAGAGGAGGTGGTCGCTTCCCCCTACACACCCGCACAGGCAGAAGAAAGCAGGCAACACCACAGACCTGCCAACACGCAGCAGCGTGTGCTGACTGTAGCACAATGCTGCCGCTGTTGCTGGCAGGACGGGGGAGCTTCTGAGCTGGGACAGAGCTACTCCAGCCGGGGGGCCCCCTAAAACTGTGGGGCCCACGGTACGTAACCCCTGCCCCCCTCCCTAATCCGGCTCTGCTGCCGGAACCCCGGGACAGTTGGGAGGTATGGGGGTGTGTGAGGGGGTATGCCATACAGACAGACGGGCACCGGCTCACTGTGTGCTTGACCCCCCACATCAGCATACTCAGCAGGGTCTCTCTGGCGCGGAGGAGCATCACTTTCTAGCACACTCCACGCTTCTTAGCTGCAGTTTTGTGGGGCACCTGCTGCTGTGCAGGTTCCGTACTGCCTCTGTTATCTCCAGCCCCGGCAACCCCACCGCTAGCTGCAGTGCTGCCGCCCGCAGTGAGGTGCGCCCAGCTCCTTCACACACTTTAGCCAGCGGGTAGCGCTGCAGAAGTCCGAGCTGCTTGCAGGCTCCGACCCCCTCCTCCCTCCCTCCAGCCACAGCGTCTCATGGGGGCTAACCAGTCACTCCCAGTCTCCCCTTACCACAGTGCCCGGCAGCTGCGCGATGTCTGCGGTGTGTGACTGAGGAGGGGGGGAGGGATGCGGGCGGGCAGAGGAAGCAGGACTCCAGCCTAAGAGAGTCAGCCATGCCAAGTCTCCACCAGCAGCAGATCCCAACAGGTTGGAGTGGAACAGCAGCAGCCGTGACTCCGGTAAGACACATCTGTCTGTCACCACTGTTTTGTCCCTAATACCAATCTCTCCCGTGCCCTGTGTTCTGTCATGTCCCTGTCACCCCTGACCTTGCCCTGTCACCCTTATCCTGGCCCTTTCACCCTTATGCTGGCCCTGTTACCCCTATCCTGGCCCTGTCACCCGTGATCTGACCCTGTCACCCCTGTCCTGGCCCTGTTACTGCATGCCCTCCAACTACCTTTTTGGCAGGTACAGTACCCGCAGCGCTTCCAGACCCCTCCTCAATGAACCACACCTCCGCACCTTCCCCTCCACCACATGTGGCACTCCACCCCTCCCCCACACGCTGTGCCTCCAGACCCCCTACACCACCCGTGGCTCCCACTCCTCCGCCCCTACACCACCCACAGCACCTCCAGACCCCCTCCACCATCCACCCCCCATATATGTCTCCCCCCACACCTGCCCCCCTCCACCCGCAGCATCTGCAGACACCCTCCTCCATCTGCGGTCCCCCCACCCACCCCTCCCCCACCCATGGCACCCCCGCACCTACCCCTCCACCACCTGCAGCGCCTCCAGACCCTCTTCCCCATCCGCCGCACCACCCGTACCTGCCCCTCCCCTACCCACGGCGCCTCCAGACCATCGCAAGGGGCAGTGCCTCCTTCACCATCGCACGCCCTTTCATTGTGCAATATTTAACCACTGACAAAGGAATGCAGGTAATACTCCATATTGAACCCCAGAAAGGCATGCAAGGGTTAAGGGGGCGTAGCCCCTTGCGACGGTGTGAAGAGCGCCCGTAGGGCGCGATGAAGCACCTAGTTACTATATAAACATTTTATTCAATCACATAAAATAAAAGCATAAAACATGCATATAAACATATAAAAGAATTATTCTCACTGCAGATATTATTTACACGCTGCCATATACTGTATCCCAATTGTATATTGCACAGATGTCCACATCCAAAAGACCAGTGTGGCTGGTTCGCTCCAAAGCAAATTATAAAGTCGCAATTTGTATTAGGGAATGTGAATGGTGTTCACTAGATGGTGAATGCTCAGCTGTATAAACGATGGGCGCTATGCTACTACCTCCCCCGACCGCCAAACAATTTTGTGCTCACCACTTATTCCTTAGAGTCTCATGTGAGGCTGGCTGTCAGCATGCGGAATCCGTTGTGGTTGGTGGGAGCGGCGGTGTTCTATTCAGTTCACCGGGGAGGGAGGGCACCGTTCGTAGCTGTAGAATTCAGGCAGTTTGCCGTGTGCTGGAGTCCGGACTGTGGTGCTGTGCTTGTGTAGATCTCAGGGAAAAACAGCAGCATGAGATGTCCTTAACATGTTTCTCCGTGAAAATCAAACCACGGTTTCATCAGAAGGCGGTCGGGGGAGGTAGTAGCATAGAATAATTCTTTTATGAAAATATGCATTGCATGTTTTATGCTTTTATTTTATGTGATTGAATAAAATGTTTACATAGTAATGATCGGTATCTAGCGCTCTCTTGTGATATTGCATGTTTCACAATTACTTTATTGGGGACGTGCTCACATCCTTGATCATGTCTGGCTGCTGTTGCCCCTGACATTTTCCTACACTACTCTTTGGACGCTTGCAGCCTTGTACAGTCACCTTGCACAAAATACCTGGTAACTTAGTCGATCTAATAATCGTCTTGCTACCCTACTGTGGAACACATCCTTGCTATTGGGGGCACCTCCTTGGATGCACGGTGCCTTATAGGCATTCTTCACCACTCTTATCCACTCTTATCATTGCTGGGACTGTGTCTATTTTATATATGGTATTCACCTTGTTTTACTTGTCATATATTACAGAATACATTGTTTTTCTCCCTATTCTCCTTACTATATATACACTGCTCAAAAAAAAAAAGGGAACACTTAAACAACACATCCTAGATCTGAATGAATGAAATATTCTTATTAAATACTTTGTTCTTTACATAGTTGAATGTGCTGACAACAAAATCACACAAAAATTATCAATGGAAATCAAATTTATTAACCCATGGAGGTCTGAATTTGGAGTCACACTCAAAATTAAAGTGGAAAAATACACTACAGGCTGATCCAACTTTGATGTAATGTCCTTAAAACAAGTCAAAATGAGGCTCAGTAGTGTGTGTGGCCTCCACGTGCCTGTATGACCTCCCTACAACGCCTGGGCATGCTCCTGATGAGGTGGCGGATGGTCTCCTGAGGGATCTCCTCCCAGACCTGGACTAAAGCATCTGCCAACTCCTGGACAGTCTGTGGTGCAACGTGGCGTTGGTGGATGGAGCGAGACATGATGTCTCAGATGTGCTCAATTGGATTCAGGTCTGGGGAACGGGCGGGCCAGTCCATAGCATCAATGCCTTCGTCTTGCAGGAACTGCTGACACACTCCAGCCACATGAGGTCTAGCATTGTCTTGCATTAGGAGGAACCCAGGGCCAACCACACCAGCATATGGTCTCACAAGGGGTCTGAGGATCTCATCTCGGTACCTAATGGCAGTCAGGCTACCTCTGTCGAGCACATGGAGGGCTGTGCGCCCCCCCCAAAGAAATGCCACCCCACACCATTACTGACCCACTGCTAAACCGGTCATGCTGGAGGATGTTGCAGGCAGCAGAACATTCTCCTTGGCTTCTCCAGACTCTGTCACATCTGTCACATATGCTCAGTGAGAACCTGCTTTCATCTGTGAAGAGCACAGGGCGCCAGTGGCGAATTTGCCAATCTTGGTGTACTCTGGCAAATGCCAAACGTCCTGCACGGTGTTGGGCTGTAAGCACAACCCCCACCTGTGGACGTCGGGCCCTCATACCCTCATGGAGTCTGTTTCTGATCGTTTGAGTAGACACATGCACATTTGTGGCTTGCTGGAGGTCATTTTGCAGGGCTCTGGCAGTGCTCCTCCTGTTCCTACTTGCACAAAGGCGGAGGTAGCGGTCCTGCTGCTGGGTTGTTGCCCTCCTACGGCCTCCTCCACATCTCCTGATGTACTGGCCTGTCTCCTGGTAGCTCCTCCATGCTCTGGACACTACGCAGACAGACACAGCAAACCTTCTTGCCACAGCTCGCATTGATGTGCCTTCCTGGATGAGCTGCACTACCTGAGCCACTTGTGTGGGTTGTAGACTCCGTCTCATGCTACCACTAGAGTGAAAGCACCGCCAGCTTTCAAAAGTGACCAAAACATCAGCCATAAAGCATAGGAGCTGAGAAGTGGTCTGTGGTCACCACCTGCAGAACAACTCCTTTATTGGGGGTGTCTTGCTAATTGCCTATAATTTCCACCTGTTGTCTATTCCATTTGCACAACAGCATGTGAAATTGATTGTCAATCAGTGTTGCTTCCTAAGTGGACAGTTTGATTTCACAGAAGTGTGATTGACTTGGAGTTACATTGTGTTGTTTAAGTGTTCCCTTTATTTTTTTGAGCAGTGTATAACAAAGTGATGTGGAACCTATTTTCTACCAAGGGCCACTTGGATATTTATAAAATCCTTTGGGGAGCCATACAAAAATTCTCAACTTAAAAATTACCCTGCCCCCCAGTAGTTCTGCCTCCTAGAGGTACTGAGTGCGCGCATGCCAAAAAATGGGTGTGGCCAATAAAAATGGGACGTGATACAGATATGCCCCCAATAGTGCAGTGCCATATACACGTCAGTGCAGTGCCAGAAACACAAATGCCGCCACAGTGCCAGATACACAATTGCCCCCACAGTGCCCGATACACAATTGCCCCCACAGTGCCAGATCCACAAATGCCCCCACTGTGCCAGGTATACAAATGCCCCCACAGTGCCAGGTATACAAATGCCCCCACAGTGCCCCCCCACCCCACTGTGCTGCTCACCGCTGCTGCTCCATCCGGCGGCGTGTCTTGGGGTCAGGGCATGGAGGAGAGTGTGGCTATGTCCGGCGGCAGGTAAGATCTCAAACCAGCTACCGGTTCATGAGCCAATCAGAGCTCGCGGACCGGCAGCGGTGGCTCCTGATTGACTGCTGGTCCGTGAGCTCTGATTGGCTCACGAACCGGCAGCTAGTTTGAGATCTTACCTGCCGTTGCCGCCGGACATGTAGCTGTGCTCTCCTCCCTGTCCTCACAGCTGAGACACGCCGCTGCCGGACTGAGCGGCGGCGTGTCTCACTGACACAAGTGGGTGGGCTGAAACAAACTACTTTGCGGGCCTTGTACGGCCCGCGGGCCGGAGGTTCCCCACCCCTGATATAACACATCTTTTATATTCTCCCATTGATGAATATTAGCCGCCGCCCTGAACCAGCTTGACATATGACACAAATCTTTGATTCACACTGTATACCTGTCTGATATACCTATTTTATTTCTCAGCTATTGCATATCTAGTGCCCTCTGGTGTCGATCTGTTCTCTGACACATGTTCTTTGCACATTCCACCCCAGCCTTATTTGGCAATTTTGGCAACTTTAATGGTCTTTTTGGTACAGATTGTCCACACCGTTTGTTATTCATTGTCACAAATGAGGGCTGAGGCTGACCTGGGGAAGCCTCAGGTGTAGGGGCTGGCATGTAGGTGAACCGTGGAGGTAGAATTGGGTTCCTAGACATACAGGAGATCTAGTACCATCTGCCAGAAGGCGTGACCACGACAACGGAGTTGTAAAAGCAAAAATAAGATTTTACTTACCGATTAATCTATTTCTCGTAGTCCGTAGTGGATGCTGGGACTCCGTCAGGACCATGGGGATTAGCGGCTCCACAGGAGACAGGGCACAAAAATAAAAGCTTTAGGACTAGGTGGTGTGCACTGGCTCCTCCCCCTATGACCCTCCTCCAAGCCTCAGTTAGGATACTGTGCCCGGACGAGCGTACACAATAAGGAAGGATTTTGAATCCCGGGTAAGACTCATACCAGCCACACCAATCACACCGTACAACTTGTGATCTGAACCCAGTTAACAGTATGACAAACGTAGAAGCCTCTGAACAGACGGCTCACAACAATAACAACCCGATTTTTTTGTAACAATAACTATGTACAAGTATTGCAGACAATCCGCACTTGGGATGGGCGCCCAGCATCCACTACGGACTACGAGAAATAGATTTATCGGTAAGTAAAATCTTATTTTCTCTGACGTCCTACTGGATGCTGGGACTCCGTCAGGACCATGGGGATTATACCAAAGCTCCCAAACGGGCGGGAGAGTGCGGATGACTCTGCAGCACCGAATGAGAGAACTCCAGGTCCTCTTTAGCCAGGGTATCAAATTTGTAGAATTTTACAAACGTGTTCTCCCCCGACCACGTAGCTGCTCGGCAGAGTTGTAATGCCGAGACCCCTCGGGCAGCCGCCCAAGATGAGCCCACCTTCCTTGTGGAATGGGCCTTGATAGATTTAGGCTGTGGCAGGCCTGCCACAGAATGTGCAAGTTGAATTGTGCTACAAATCCAACGAGCAATCGACTGCTTAGAAGCAGGAGCACCCAGCTTGTTGGGTGCATACAGTATAAACAGCGAGTCAGATTTTCTGACTCCAGCCGTCCTTGAAATATATATTTTCAATGCCCTGACAACGTCCAGCAACTTGGAATCCTCCAAATCGCTAGTAGCCGCAGGCACCACAATAGGCTGGTTCAGGTGAAACGCTGAAACCACCTTAGGCAGAAACTGAGGACGCGTCCGCAGTTCTGCCCTGTCCGAATGGAAAATCAGATATGGGCTTTTATACGATAAAGCCGCCAATTCTGACACTCTCCTGGCTGAAGCCAGGGCCAGTAGCATGGTTACTTTCCATGTAAGATATTTCAAATCCACCGATTTGAGTGGCTCAAACCAATGGGATTTGAGAAAATCCAAAACTACATTAAGATCCCACGGAGCCACTGGGGGCACAACCGGGGGCTGTATATGTAGTACTCCTTTTACAAAAGTCTGGACTTCAGGAACTGAAGCCAATTCTTTCTGGAAGAAAATCGACAGGGCCGAAATTTGAACCTTAATGGACCCTAATTTGAGGCCCATAGATAATCCTGTTTGCAGGAAATGTAGGAATCGACCCAGTTGAAATTCCTCCGTCGGGGCCTTCCTGGCCTCACACCACGCAACATATTTTCTCCAAATGCGGTGATAATGTTGTGCAGTCACCTCCTTCCTGGCTTTTACCAGGGTAGGGATGACCTCTTCCGGAATGCCTTTTTCCCTTAGAATTCGGCGTTCAACCGCCATGCCGTCAAACACAGCCGCGGTAAGTCTTGGAATAGACACGGTCCCTGCTGAAGCAGGTCCCGTCTTAGAGGTAGAGGCCACGGATCTTCCGTGAGCATCTCCTGAAGTTCCGGGTACCAAGTTCTTCTTGGCCAATCCGGAGCCACGAGTATCGTTCTTACTCCCCTGTGCCGTATAATTCTCAGTACTTTTGGTATGAGAGGCAGAGGAGGAAACACATACACTGACTGGAACACCCATGGTGTTACCAGAGCGTCCACAGCTATTGCCTGAGGGTCTCTTGACCTGGCGCAATACCTGTCCAGTTTTTTGTTGAGGCGGGACGCCATCATATCCACCTTTGGTTTTTCCCAACGGTTCACAATCATGTGGAAGACTTCTGGATGAAGTCCCCACTCTCCCGGGTGTAGATCGTGTCTGCTGAGGAAGTCCGCTTCCCAGTTGTCCACTCCCGGAATGAACACTGCTGACAGTGCTATCACATGATCTTCCGCCCAGCGAAGAATCCTTGCAGCTTCTGCCATTGCCCTCCTGCTTCTTGTGCCGCCCTGTCTGTTTACGTGGGCGACTGCCGTGATGTTGTCCGACTGGATCAACACCGGCTGACCCTGAAGCAGGGGTTTTGCCAGGCTTAGAGCATTGTAAATCGCTCTTAGCTCCAGTATATTTATGTGAAGAGACATCTCCAGGCTTGACCACACTCCCTGGAAGTTTCTTCCCTGTGTGACCGCTCCCCAGCCTCTCAGACTGGCATCCGTGGTCACCAGGACCCAGTCCTGTATGCCGAATCTGCGGCCCTCTAACAGATGAGCACTCTGCAACCACCACAGAAGAGACACCCTTGTCCGTGGAG
The DNA here is from genome assembly GCF_028390025.1 of Pseudophryne corroboree. Lineage (NCBI taxonomy): Eukaryota > Metazoa > Chordata > Amphibia > Anura > Myobatrachidae > Pseudophryne > Pseudophryne corroboree. The sequence continues at coordinate 237,111,772 of NC_086451.1, forward strand.
ACAAAGTTATCCGCTGATGCATCTGCAGATGCGATCCGGACCATTTGTCCAGCAGATCCCACTGAAAAGTTCGTGCGTGGAATCTGCCGAATGGAATCGCTTCGTAAGAAGCCACCATTTTTCCCAGGACTCTTGTGCATTGATGCACAGACACTTTTCCTGGTTTTAGGAGGTTCCTGACAAGTTCGGATAACTCCCTGGCTTTCTCCTCCGGAAGAAACACCTTTTTCTGAACCGTGTCCAGAATCATTCCCAGGAACAGCAGACGTGTCGTCGGGGTCAATTGAGATTTTGGAAAATTCAGAATCCACCCGTGCTGTTGCAGCACTACTTGGGTTAGTGCTACTACGTCCCCCAGCTGTTCTCTGGACCTTGCCCTTATCAGGAGATCGTCCAAGTAAGGGATAATTAATACGCCTTTTCTTCGCAGAAGAAACATCATTTCGGCCATTACCTTGGTAAAGACCCGAGGTGCCGTGGACAATCCAAACGGCAGCGTCTGAAACTGATAATGACAGTTTTGCACCACGAACCTGAGGTACCCTTGATGTGAAGGGCAAATTGGGACATGCAGGTAAGCATCCTTGATGTCCAGGGACACCATAAAGTCCCCTTCTTCCAGATTCGCTATCACTGCTCTGAGTGACTCCATCTTGAACTTGAATTTTTGTATGTACAGGTTCAAAGATTTCAGATTTAGAATAGGTCTTACCGAGCCGTCCGGCTTCGGTACCACAAATAGTGTGGAATAATACCCCTTTCCCTGTTGTAGGAGGGGTACCTTGACTATCACCTGCTGAGAATACAGCTTGTGAATGGCTTCCAATACCGTCGCCCTGTCTGAGGGAGACGTTGGCAGAGCAGACTTTAGGAACCGGCGAGGGGGAGACTTCTCGAATTCCAACCTGTAACCCTGAGATACTACCTGCAGGATCCAGGGGTCCACCTGTGAGTGAGCCCACTGTGCGCTGAAATTCTTGAGTCGACCCCCCACCGCCCCTGAGTCCGCTTGTAAAGCCCCAACGTCATGCTGAGGGCTTTGCAGAAGCCGGGGAGGGAGCTGCTTGGTGCACTCTCTTACCCTTTCCTTTGCCTCGGGGCAGATATGACTGTCCTTTTGCCCGCTTGTTCTTATAGGAACGAAAGGACTGCGGCTGAAAAGACGGTGTCTTTTTCTGTTGGGAGGGGACCTGAGGTAAAAAGGTGGATTTCCCGGCTGTTGCCGTGGCCACCAAATCCGATAGACCGACCCCAAATAATTCCTCCCTTTTATACGGCAATACTTCCATATGCCGTTTGGAATCCGCATCACCTGACCACTGTCGCGTCCATAAACGTCTTCTGGCAGAATTGGACATCGCACTTACTCTCGATGCCAGAGTGCAAATATCCCTCTGAGCATCTCGCATATAAAGAAAAGCATCCTTTAATTGCTCTATAGTCAATAAAATACTGTCCCTATCCAGGGTATCAATATTTTCAGTCAGGGAATCCGACCAAACCACCCCAGCACTGCACATCCATGCAGAGGCGATGGCTGGTCGCAGTATAACACCAGTATGAGTGTATATACTTTTCAGGGTAGTTTCCAGCCTCCTATCAGCTGGATCCTTGAGGGCGTTTTGATAAGCGTGTGAGCGCCTTATCCACCCTAGGGGGTGTTTCCCAGCGCGCCCTAACCTCTGGCGGGAAAGGATATAATGCCAATAACTTCTTTGAAATTAGCAGTTTTCTATCGGGGTTAACCCACGCTTGATCACACACTTCATTCAATTCCTCTGATTCAGGAAAAACTACAGGTAGTTTTTTCAGACCCCACATAATACCCCTTTTTGTGGTACTTGCAGTATCAGAGATATGCAAAGCCTCCTTCATTGCCGTGATCATATAACGTGTGGCCCTACTGGAAAATACGTTTGTTTCTTCACCGTCGACACTAGATTCGGTGTCCGTGTCTGGGTCTGTGTCGACCGACTGAGGTAAAGGGCGTTTTACAGCCCCTGACGGTGTCTGAGACGCCTGGACAGGTACTAACTGGTTTGCCGGCCGTCTCATGTCGTCAACTGATTTTTGTAACGTGCTGACATTATCACGTAATTCCATAAACAAAGCCATCCATTCCGTTGTCGACTCCCTAGGGGGTGACATCACCATTACCGGCAATTGCTCCGCCTCCACACCAACATCGTCCTCATACATGTCGACACACACGTACCGACACACAGCAGACACACAGGGAATGCTCTTATCGAAGACAGGACCCCACTAGCCCTTTGGGGAGACAGAGGGAGAGTTTGCCAGCACACACCCAAGCGCTATAAATATATAGGAACAACCCTACAGAAGTGTTGTTTCCTTTATAGCAGCTTAATATATCAATATCGCCAAAAAAGTGCCCCCCCTCTGTTTTTTTACCCTGTTTCTGTAGTGCAGTGCAGGGGAGAGTCCTGGGAGCCTTCCTCGCAGCGGAGCTGTGCAGGAAAATGGCGCTGTGTGCTGAGGAGATAGGCCCCGCCCCCTATTTCGGCGGGCTCTTCTCCCGGTGTTTGTGAGACCTGGCAGGGGTTAAATACATCCATATAGCCCCAGGGGCTATATGTGATGTATTTTTAGCCAGAACAAGGTATTATCATTGCTGCCCAGGGCGCCCCCCCCCAGCGCCCTGCACCCTCAGTGACCGCTGGTGTGAAGTGTGCTGACAACAATGGCGCACAGCTGCAGTGCTGTGCGCTACCTCATGAAGACTGAAAAGTCTTCTGCTGCCGGTTTCTGGACCTCTTCACTTTTCGGTATCTGCAAGGGGGTCGGCGGCGCGGCTCCGGGACCGGACTCCATGGCTGGGCCTGTGTTCGATCCCTCTGGAGCTAATGGTGTCCAGTAGCCTAAGAAGCCAATCCATCCTGCACGCAGGTGAGTTCACTTCTTCTCCCCTAAGTCCCTCGTTGCAGTGAGCCTGTTGCCAGCAGGACTCACTGAAAATAAAAAAACCTAATAACTTTTTCTAAGCAGCTCTTTAGGAGAGCCACCTAGATTGCACCCTGCTCGGACGGGCACAAAAACCTAACTGAGGCTTGGAGGAGGGTCATAGGGGGAGGAGCCAGTGCACACCACCTAGTCCTAAAGCTTTTATTTTTGTGCCCTGTCTCCTGCGGAGCCGCTAATCCCCATGGTCCTGACGGAGTCCCAGCATCCACTAGGACGTCAGAGAAAGTCAGTTTATTGAACACACAGTACAGACACTTGGGTTATGCAGTAACTTCAATAGTAGATGTGCAGAGAGATATCACAGTACAGTTCCTAAAAGCGCAGAGGTAATAGGTGCTATGGCTTTGCAGAACAGAATGTTATAGTCCTTGCCAAATCCGGAGCTAGGAAGTCCGTATGCCACAGCTAACCGCTGAGGTAAGGAACAAGCTGGTACTGCCCATCAGGTGATACACAGAGGCTGGGTAAATACGGGTGCACAGGAGTAGAGCTGATACTTGGTAGAACTGCAGAGAATACCGGATGGATCCAGGTTGAACAAGAGGTATACAGAGCTCACCAATGAAGCTGGAGTCCGATGGTGAGCCTCGACGGAGACTGTGGTTCAATGTTGTGTGGTTACTGATGCAGAGCGATATCGGATTACCGCTGGTGATGCAGAATAACGCTGGAGATGATGCAGGCACCGCTGGAAGGTTGTTAGTGACACAGGAACGCTGTAGAAAGCTGGAAACCCGTGATGCACACACACCATGAAGCATAGAGAGCGATGCTGCAGAGAATGGTAGCAGGGAGCAATCCCAGGACACCGCTGGAGGCGAAGCAGGACCAACGCTGTGAGCAGGAAGCTGGTGTCGGATCGCAGGAGGTAACCAGGAGCAATGCTGGAACACTGCAGGAGTCAGGCTACACTGCTGGATGGTAGCTGGCGCAAGTCTCTTAGTGGAGCTGGATCACAGGAGCTGGAATACCTGGAGAAGCAAGCTGTAGAATCCACAAACAGGAGAGGCATGTGTACAAGGTTAGACAACCAAAGCACTGACGACTATCCAGCCCTGGAGTAGGATATTTATACCAGCTGGTGAGCAGGGCCGGCTTTAGGCATGTTCGAATAGAGCGGCCGCGCAGGGCGCCACCCTTAATGGGCGCCGCGCGCTGGCGGCGCCATATTCGATGCCGGAGCCGGCCCTGTGTGTGCAGCATTGGCCCGTCCCGCCCGTGTGTGCGCTATGCACGCTGCGCGGCGCCGGTGTCTAACGTCAGACGCCGGCGCCGCGCAACGCGCATAGCGCACACAAGTGGCCGCCCGCCCGGACCCGGACCCAGGCTCACTCTCACTCGCCCGGCCGCCCGCCAGCACTCCCGCACTCGGACAGGCGGACAGCAGTACTCCTCCCCAGCGCCGCAGGTATTGGGGGGGGGGGGGGGATCCGCACTGTGGGGGCATTTATCTGGCACTGTGGGGCATTTCTGGCACACTGGGGGCATTTTTGGCTCTGTGGGGGGCATTTCTGGCACTGTGGGGGCATTTCTGGCACACTGGGGGCATTTCTGGCTCTGTGGGGGGCATTTCTGGCACTGTGGGGGCATATCTGGCACTGTGGGGGCATATATTGCACTGTGGGAGCATATCTTGCACTGTGGGGGCATTTATCTTGCACTGTGGGGGCATTTATCTTGCACTGTGGGGGCATTTATCTTGCACTGTGGGGGCATTTATCTGGCTCTGTGGGGGCATTTCTGGCTCTGTGGGGGCATTTCTTCTGTGGGGGCATATCTGGCTCTGTGGGGGCATATCTGGCACCGTGGGGGCATTTCTGGCACCGTGGGGGGCATTTCTGGCACCGTGGGGGGCTTCTGGCACCGTGGGGGGCATTTCTGGCACTGTGGGGGGCATTTCTGGCACCGTGGGGGCATTTATGTATCAGGCACTGTGGGGGCATTTATGTATCAGGCACTGTGGGGGCATTTATGTATCAGGCACTGTGGGGGCATTTATGTATCTGGCACTGTGGGGGCATTTATGTATCAGGCACCTTGGGGGCATTTATGTATCAGGCACCGTGGGGGCATTTATGTATCTGGCACTGTGGGGGCATTTATGTATCTGGCACTGTGGGGGCATTTATGTATCTGGCACTGTGGGGGCATTTATGTATCTGGCACTGTGGGGGCATTTATGTATCTGGCACTGTGGGGGCATTTCTTGCACTGTGGGGGCATATCTTGCACTGTGAGGGCATTAATGTATCTGGCACTGTGGGGGCATATCTGCGCTGTGGGGGCATTTATCCATCTGGAACTGTGTGGCCATTTATGTAGCTGGCACTGCTGGGGGGCATGTCACGTGTAGCTGGCACTGCTGGGGGGCATGTCATGTGTAACTGGCACTGCTGGGGGGCATATCATGTAGTGTTCCCACTAGGCGTCTGTGGCTGGGCAGTGTGTCTCAGTGCTCTACCTGGCGCAATGTGTCTAACGTGCTCTTATAGGAGGTTCTACCTGGTGCAATGTGTATTAGATGCACTACTGTGTGGTGTAATGTGAATTGCCCCTATAATGTGGCTACGCACCTTCCCCACGAAGTAACTCCCCTAAATTTTTGCTGCGCGCCTTCGGCGCGCACTGTCCATGCTTTCGCGTGTGGAAATGGGAACAACAAGCATTACAATATGTACATCATTTTGCCCACCTAACTTAAAAATGTGCCCTCCCTGTGATCAGCAACCTGCCCTAAAAAGTGAACACTATCATGTGTAGCTGGCACTGCTGGGAGTCATGTCACGTGTAGCTGGCACTGCTGGAGGGCATGTCATGTGTAGCTGGCACTGCTGGGGGGGGCGAGACCACGCCCACTTTTTCAGGAGGCCACGCCCACTTTTCCAGGAGCGCGCGCGGCTTTGGCGCGCGCATGGGGGGGGCACTTTTAAATTTTCTCGCTCAGGGTGCTAGTAGGCCTGGAGCCGGCCCTGCTGGTGAGCAGGCATTGGCTGGATAATTAGGCAGAGTCGAGAGTGCAGCGGATAGGCTGTAGATTAACATGTGATGTGAACAAACATGGCTGCGCCCATGTTTGCATTTGGATGGAAAGATTGTTTGTAACTTGCATGTGGTAATCGGCAGTAATGGCAGGAGACGCCATACTTTAGAACAAGTGGGATTTAACAGTAATGTTGCCATGACAACACTGCCGGGATCACAGGGAAGAGACTTGAGGCAATGGAATGCACGCAGACAGCGCTGATGGAATCCAGGCTTGGAATGCTGGGACAGTCTCAGGAGGCATTTGGAAGGTAAATACTGATGAGGAATTACCCGGATCGTGACATTCATGCCTTGCAGGTCTTCACCCCCTTTTAAAACTTTCATTATTTAGGTATGATAATTCTGTGCTTGTTCACTTTAAGTATTTCATTGCTGCACTCAGTTGCAACCTATGGTGAACTTAGGGTACATTAGCCGTACCTTTTTTTGTACTGTCTGTATACTGTCTTGACCTCTGCTTAGCCTAATGTACCCCGTATCTAATTAGGGTGTTCTTGTGCCATTTTTTTTTTTTTTACTTAATCGGCAGACCCACTTCATGGATATTGTAGTTCTTTAATATACCTGAAGTTAATACTGTCAACAATATAATTACTGTTCTGCCATTTAATTCTTAAGTTACAGGATGTGACCTCCACAACTCCCAGGAGAGCTGCTTCTTTTCTGTTTTGTTGTATCTATACAACGTAGGGACTACTTTGCCCTTTAATACTTTAGCATATAGGATATTTAGTCAATTAGTTTGATGTATGGACACATTTCTTAATAAGTCACTGTCCTCACTCCCATCTAGAACTATCCGCACTATGGTTAAACCCAATAAAACGCCAGCAAAACCTGGCCCCTCCCCACCTTCACCATAGGGTGGCTCCTCCCCAGTACATCCAGATGTTAGGCGCCAGGGTCCGCTCGTCGGTGCGGCCCGGCGCCTAGCAACCAGGGACGCCGTGCGCGTACAGCCGCCGGCTCCCTGGCAACGCTAGACGCCGGGCGCACGGAGCCGCTCTGACCTTAGCAACGGGGACGCCACGTTCAGCCGCGTTCCCCGTTGCTGGGTCTGTCCTGATTACCTCATGGTGTGCTGGCCGTGCAGCATGCAAGCTGCACGGCATTTCAGTTGATTACCCTGTCTGGATGTTGATTGGAGGGTTCCTGAATAAAGGCACCCTCAGGACTCCTTACAGACGCCGGTGATAGCTTCCTGTTTGCCTGTGTCTGCTACAGAGAGTTTCCAGTCCTGCTCAATCCGGTTGTTCCTGTCCTCAGAGATCCTGTACTCGGAAGTTTGTCATCTGTTCCTGGAGTCTGACCGAGCACCTTTAACATCTTGTGGTGTTCGTGAGTCGCGGCTCAGCCGTGTGTTGCGGCTTGTCCGCTTACTGTTTATTATTTAGTTTACTTGTGTTCTGGAGCTTTTGCGGAGGATTCCGCTCCCACAGATCCACTCTGGTATCCAGCGGTGCTGGATAGGAGTAACGGATCAGGGGATCTTTGGTTGTCCTTTTCCCTGGCGGCTAGTCCGCACATACCTTTGGTTTAAGTTAGTTAGCTTGTAACCCCTGGCCTGGTTGCTTAGTCAGAGGGCCCCTTGTTATCACCCTGTCTCGAACTTCCCCTTGTCTCCCTTTAAGACCTGCGGGGGCATCGGGGTTGGGCAGACATAATCCGCCCTTCGAACGCGGCTGCCATGGGCTCAAGCAACCATAGTCTCGCAGGGGATTTCTGATAACACGGGCGAGACAACGGAGTTAGGGTGCCAGGGGTTACTAGGCTCTCCTGCTCCCACAACCAGCTTATTTTCCCTGTACTCAGACCTCTGCCATACGATCTCCTCCGGTCTGGAGTACAGGAATCATAACATTATCACCGGCCAGACAAAAGAAAAAATTTTAATTAACAGGAGTTAATTTTTTCACTTATTCAGTTGGGAGATTTTGTCGGCCTCATGAATCCCGCCGGTATTGGGCCAAATCCTGGCCAGCTTCTAGTTAGTCAGATTCAAGAACTTACTCAGATGGTTCAGGATCTGTCCCTCCGGGTGAGGTCACAGGAAGATCTGTTACGGACTTCCCTGAGGGTCATCCCTGAACCAAAAATGCATCTGCCTGACCGTTTTTCTGGGGATAGAAAACAGTTTTTTAATTTTAAAGAGTCTTGTAAACTTTATTTTCGTTTAAGACCAGTCTCCTCAGGTACGGAGGCTCAGCGGGTTGGAATTATTATTTCTCTGCTTCAGGGGGATCCTCAGACCTGGGCTTTTGGTTTAAAGACAGATGATCCGGCCTTATCGTCTGTAGACGCCTTTTTAAAATCTTTAGGGCTATTGTATGACGACCCTGATAGAGAGGCGTCCGCTGAGAGTCAGTTGCGTGCTCTTAGACAGGGTAGGAATCCCGCAGAGAATTATTGTACGGAGTTTCGCCGTTGGTCGAACGACTGTGGATGGAATGACCCAGCTCTGCGCAGTCAGTTTCGCCTCGGCTTATCTGAATCTATAAAAGACAGTCTCCTTCAGTATCCCGCTCCTGAGACTCTCGATAAACTCATGGAGCTCTCTATTAAGATAGATCGTCGGCTCAGAGAGCGGAGGGCTGAAAAAGGGGCATCTGTCGGGTCTACTCCTTGTGTGCTTTCCATTCCTGTAGACATGGAGGAGCCTATGCAGATAGGTCTCTCCAAACTGTCTCCTGAAGAAAGAACCAGGAGGCAGAATTCTGGTCTTTGTTTATACTGTGGAGGTAAGGGACATTTTGCCCGTAGTTGTCCGAACAAATCGGGAAACTTCCTGACCAAGTGAATTGTGAGGGGGTTCACTTTGGTCTGCAGCTCATCTCCTCAAATAACTCACTGTTAGTTCCTGCTAAAGTTTCCTTTGGCAGCCTCTGTTCCTCGGTCTCTGCTTTTGTGGACAGTGGAGCTGCAGGGAACTTTATGGATTTAACATGGGCCAAGGCCTTAGGTAATCCTCAGTTAACCTTGGGTAGGTGTGTCACCATGCATGGTTTAGATGGGAGTCCCTTGTCCAATGGGGTTATTTCTCTAGGTACACCTCCTGTTTTACTCTCGGTGGGAGCCCTGCATTCTGAAAAGATTGAGTTTTTCCTTACTCATTGTCCAGCAGTTCCTGTGGTTCTGGGTCACCCTTGGCTGGCCTTTCATAATCCCATCATTGATTGGCAGTCGGGGGAGATCTTACAATGGGGTACCATCTGTAATAAAGAATGTATTACGCTTCCTATCCGAGTAGCTGCCGCCGTTCCTGCACCCATTCCTGAGGAATATCAGGATTTTGTTGACGTGTTTTCCAAGGGCAATGCGGATATTCTGCCTCCCCATAGGCCTTACGATTGTGCCATTGAGCTAATTCCTGGTGCCACGTTGCCTAAAGGAAGGTTATATGCATTGTCTGGTCCTGAAACTGTGGCCATGAATGAGTATGTGAAAGAAAGCCTTGGGAAAGGTTTTATCAGGCCATCTAAATCCCCTTTAAGTGCAGGTTTCTTCTTCGTAGAGAAGAAGGATGGTTCACTCAGACCCTGCATTGACTTTAGAGCTTTGAATAAAATCTCAGTAAAGAATACTTACCCTCTGCCGCTGATCTCTGTCCTCTTTGATCAGCTACGTTCGGCTGTGATTTTTTCTAAGATTGACCTTAGAGGAGCATATAACCTCATCAGAATCAAGTCAGGGGATGAGTGGAAAACGGCATTCAGTACTCAATCAGGCCACTATGAGTATCTGGTTATGCCATTCGGCCTGTCAAACGCTCCGGCAGTTTTCCAGGATCTCATTAATGATGTGCTCCGTGAATTTCTTGGAAGATTCGTTGTAGTCTACTTAGACGATATTTTGATATATTCTGACTCTGTAGAACAACATGTTACCCAGGTGCGTCAGGTGCTACAGAAATTACGTGAAAATCACCTATATGCCAAACTGGAGAAGTGTGAATTTCATGTCACGGAGGTATCCTTTTTAGGGTACATTATTTCCCCTCGGGGATTCCGTATGGAACCAAAGAAGCTCCAAGCCATCCTTAGTTGGGCGCAACCCACCAACTTAAAAGCAATTCAGCGCTTTTTAGGGTTTGCGAACTACTATAGAAGATTTATTCACTCTTTCTCTGACCTAGTTGCTCCCATTGTGGCACTTACTAAGAAGGGAGCAGATCCTACCAATTGGTCATGTGAAGCTGAGTTATCTTTTCAGGCCTTGAAACAAGCCTTTGTCTCAGCCCCTGTCCTTAGACATCCCAACCCAGAATTGCCTTTCATTGTTGAGGTTGATGCCTCGGAGGTTGGAGTTGGGGCTATCCTTTCTCAGAAGGATCCAGATTCCCTTGAATTACATCCTTGTGCCTTTATGTCCAGGAAATTCTCATCTGCAGAATCCAACTACGATGTTGGTAACCGGGAATTGCTGGCTATTAAATGGGCTTTCGAGGAGTGGAGGCATTGGCTTGAAGGAGCGACCCATACCATTTCAGTTTTGACTGATCACAAAAATCTTCAATACATTGAATCTGCTAAACGACTGAATGCCCGGCAGGCTCGTTGGGCTTTATTTTTTACTCGTTTCAAATTCATTATCACCTTCAGGCCAGGTTCCAAGAATACTAAGGCAGATGCCCTGTCACGCAGTTTTCTTCCAGTTCAAGACAATAGTCCTGTTACTCCCATACTTCCGTCTTCAGTCATTCGGGCAGGCCTCACACAGGATGTATTTACCCAGTTAAAGCTGCTTCAACATCAAGCTCCTGGAAATACTCCTGCTGGTCGTCTTTTTGTCCCTGAGTTTTTGAGAGCTACTGTTTTGGCGGAGTTTCATGATAGCAAGGTTGCCGGGCATCCGGGAATCGCTAAGACTTTGGAATTAGTCTCCCGCTCAGTATGGTGGCCTGGTCTTTCCAAAGACATTAAAGAGTTTGTTTTTTCTTGTCAGGTCTGTGCACAGCATAAAGTTCCCCGTTCTTTGCCTATAGGTCAACTTATGCCCTTGAATGTTCCCCTTAGGCCATGGTCGCATATCTCCATGGATTTTGTGGTGGACCTCCCTCTGTCAGCCGGATGCCGAGTCATATGGGTGGTAGTGGACCGTTTTAGCAAAATGGCCCATTTCATTGCTCTTCCCCGATTGCCATCTGCCCAGGGATTGGCAGTCTTGTTCCTCCGCCATGTTTTCAGACTCCATGGCTTACCCACTGATATTGTTTCTGATAGGGGTCCACAATTCATTGCACAATTTTGGAAGTCTTTTTGTGCTTCGTTAAAGATGAAATTATCTTTAACGTCCGGTTATCATCCCCAATCCAATGGGCAGACTGAGCGAGTTAACCAATCTCTAAAACAATATTTGCGTTTGTACTCGGCCAAACTCCAAAATGACTGGTTTGAGTTTCTTCCTTTGGCGGAGTTTGCTTATAATAATGCCTGTCATTCCTCCACCAATGTGTCTCCATTTTTTGCCGTTTTTGGTTTTCACCCCAGAGCTAATTCATTTTTTTAACATTCCTCTGTCTCCTCTCTGGCCCTGACCTCTCATCTTAAACTTATTTGGAAAAAAGTGCACTTGGCTCTCAGAAAAGCAGCATTCCGGGAAAAAAGATTTTCTGACAGGCTCCGGCGGCCGTGCACTTTTAAAGTAGGAGACAGGGTGTGGTTGTCGACTCGCAACATTAAACTTCGACAAACCTCAGCCAGATTGGGTCCTAGATTTATTGGACCATTTCTCATTATCAAAAAAGTCAATCCAGTTGCTTTCCGGTTACGTTTACCAAAAACTTTACGGATCGGAAATACCTTCCATTGCTCATTACTGAAACCATATGTTTCGTCCAGTAGATTTCCTCGTAAAATATCTCAGGGGAGATCACCAATAAATGTACAGGGTCAGCAGGAGTTCTTGGTGGAGAAGGTTCTCGATTCCAAGTTGTCCCGGGGTCGGCTTTATTTTTTGGTACATTGGAGAGGTTATGGGCCAGAGGAAAGGTCTTGGGTCCTGGATGAGGATCTTCATTCCCCGAGGCTCAAAAGGGCATTTTTTCGAGAATTTCCTCAGAAACCCGGCTTTAGGGGTTCCTTGACCCCTCCTCAAGGGGGGGGTACTGTTAGGCGCCAGGGTCCGCTCGTCGGTGCGGCCCGGCGCCTAGCAACCAGGGACGCCGTGCGCGTACAGCCGCCGGCTCCCTGGCAACGCTAGACGCCGGGCGCACGGAGCCGCTCTGACCTTAGCAACGGGGACGCCACGTTCAGCCGCGTTCCCCGTTGCTGGGTCTGTCCTGATTACCTCATGGTGTGCTGGCCGTGCAGCATGCAAGCTGCACGGCATTTCAGTTGATTACCCTGTCTGGATGTTGATTGGAGGGTTCCTGAATAAAGGCACCCTCAGGACTCCTTACAGACGCCGGTGATAGCTTCCTGTTTGCCTGTGTCTGCTACAGAGAGTTTCCAGTCCTGCTCAATCCGGTTGTTCCTGTCCTCAGAGATCCTGTACTCGGAAGTTTGTCATCTGTTCCTGGAGTCTGACCGAGCACCTTTAACATCTTGTGGTGTTCGTGAGTCGCAGCTCAGCCGTGTGTTGCGGCTTGTCCGCTTACTGTTTATTATTTAGTTTACTTGTGTTCTGGAGCTTTTGCGGAGGATTCCGCTCCCACAGATCCACTCTGGTATCCAGCGGTGCTGGATAGGAGTAACGGATCAGGGGATCTTTGGTTGTCCTTTTCCCTGGCGGCTAGTCCGCACATACCTTTGGTTTAAGTTAGTTAGCTTGTAACCCCTGGCCTGGTTGCTTAGTCAGAGGGCCCCTTGTTATCACCCTGTCTCGAACTTCCCCTTGTCTCCCTTTAAGACCTGCGGGGGCATCGGGGTTGGGCAGACATAATCCGCCCTTCGAACGCGGCTGCCATGGGCTCAAGCAACCATAGTCTCGCAGGGGATTTCTGATAACACGGGCGAGACAACGGAGTTAGGGTGCCAGGGGTTACTAGGCTCTCCTGCTCCCACAACCAGCTTATTTTCCCTGTACTCAGACCTCTGCCATACGATCTCCTCCGGTCTGGAGTACAGGAATCATAACACCAGATAGGGAAAGAGAGGGTCCTCACCCTCCGCGTCCTGACATGGCATTGTCACTCCTTAATGTGATAATGCCAAGAACTGAGGAGAAGTTCGAGCTGCTCATGCCTATGATTGATAAAAAACTTCAAAACTTCCTACCCAAATTTGAGGATAAATTTGATCAGCTGATGCCCAAAATAGACAAAAGATTAGACAAATTACAAACGTCTCTGGATTTCAGCATTAAAATCCCTGACCGATCATACTAATAGGCTGGGTGCTTTGGAACAAAGGGTGAGTGATGTTGAGGATAACTTACTTACCATACAATCATCTAACACGGCTACCATGGCTTCTTATCAATCACTTATTGACAAAGTGGACGAGCTAGAAAACCGTCATATTCGAAATAATCTCCTTTGTGGGTATCCCAGAACAGGTTAAAAGGTCGGCCTTGATAGATTTTATAAGCATACAGCTAGTCGAGGCACTTAACCTGCACAATGACTTGGAAACTCCTTGCATTAAACGGGCACATAGACTGGGCCCAGAACGTGAGGGTCCTAACAGTAGACACCACCCAGTAATTGCAAAATTTCTGGACTACCGTGACAAGGAGAAAATTTTAACTACTTTTAAACGTCGACGAGATTTGGTCGTTGAAGAACACCGTATTCTCATTTTTCAGGATTTCTTTGTCGTGGTGGCCCAGAAACGCAAAGAGTTTCTGTTTGATAACAACAAGCGCTTCGCATTGTTGTACCCTGCAAAACTAAAGGTCACTGAAAATGGGCAGACTTTTACTTTTTAAAACCTGAATGAGGCCCGAGCCCACTTGTTGCCGAATCGCCCATCTCGGGGCTCACCCGCCCGATCACAATCAAGTTCTTCTCCTCACTTATGAGCCTTTATGGCTAGCTAGAATTGAAATGACACGCTCTCCTGGTTAAGAGATAACTGGTAGTTTTTGTCTTATTACATGTACGTTATCTTTTCAACTGTTATAATGATTAATCTCTATGTTTGGTTCTGTTTCTTTTAGTGATGTGCACCAGACATTTTTTGGGTTTTGTGTTTTGGTTTTGGATTCGGTTCCGCGGCTGTGTTTTGGATTCGGACGCGTTTTGGCAAAACCTCCCTGAAAATGTTTTGTCGGATTCGGGTGTGTTTTGGATTCGGGAGTTTTTTACAAAAACCCCTCAAAAACAGCTTAAATCATAGAATTTGGGGGTCATTTTGATCCCATAGTATTATTAACCTCAATAACCATAATTTCCACTAATTTTCAGTCTATTCTGAACACTGAACACCTCACAATATTATTTTTAATCCTAAAATTTGCACCGAGGTCGCTGGATGACTAAGCTAAGCGACCCAAGTGGCCGACACAAACACCTGGCCCATCTAGGAGTGGCACTGCAGTGTCAGGCAGGATGGCACTTCAAAAAAATAGTCCCCAAACAGCACATGATGCAAAGAAAAAAAGAGGTGCACCAAGGTCGCTGGATGGCTAAGCTAAGCGACACAAGTGGCCGACACAAACACCTGGCCCATCTAGGAGTGGCACTCCAGTGTCAGGCAGGATGGCACTTCAAAAAAATAGTCCCCAAACAGCACATGATGCAAAGAAAAATGAAAGAAAAAAGAGGTGCAAGATGGAATTGTCCTTGGGCCCTCCCACCCACCCTTATGTTGTATAAACAGGACATGCACACTTTAACAAACCCATCATTTCAGCGACAGGGTCTGCCACACAACTGTGACTGAAATGACTGGTTGGTTTGGGTCCCCACCAAAAAAGAAGCAATCAATCTCTCCTTGCACAAACTGGCTCTACAGAGGCAAGATGTCCACCTCCTCCTCATCGTCCGATTCCTCACCCCTTTCACTGTGTACATCCCCCTCCTCACAGATTATTAATTCGTCCCCACTGGAATTCACCATCTCAGGTCCCTGTGTACTTTCTGGAGGCAATTGCTGGTGAATGTCTCCACGGAGGAATTGATTATAATTCATTTTGATGAACATCATCTTCTCCACATTTTCTGGAAGTAACCTCGTACGCCGATTGCTGACAAGGTGAGCGGCTGCACTAAACACTCTTTCGGAGTACACACTGGAGGGTGGGCAACTTAGGTAAAATAAAGCCAGTTTCTGTAAGGGCCTCCAAATTGCCTCTTTTTCCTGCCAGTATACGTACAGTCCGTCTGACGTGCCTACTTGGATGCGGTCACTCATATAATCCTCCACCATTCTTTCAATGGTGAGACAATCATATGCAGTGACAGTAGACGACATGTCAGTAATCGTTGGCAGGTCCTTCAGTCCAGACCAGATGTCAGCACTCGCTCCAGACTGCCCTGCATCACCGCCAGCGGGTGGGCTCGGAATTCTTAGCCTTTTCCTCGCACCCCCAGTTGCGGGAGAATGTGAAGGAGGAGCTGTTGACGGGTCACGTTCCGCTTGACTTGACAATTTTCTCACCAGCAGGTCTTTGAACCTCTGCAGACTTGTGTCTGCCAGAAAGAGAGATACAACGTAGGTTTTAAATCTAGGATCGAGCACGGTGGCCAAAATGTAGTGCTCTGATTTCAACAGATTGACCACCCGTGAATCCTGGTTAAGTGAATTAAGGGCTCCATCCACAAGTCCCACATGCCTAGTGTTTTAGCTCCTCCTTCAATGTCTCCAGCTTCTTCTGCAAAAGCCTGATGAGGGGAATGACCTGACTCAGGCTGGGAGTGTCTGAACTGACTTCACGTGTGGCAAGTTCAAATGGTTGCAGAACCTTGCACAACGTTGAAATCATTCTCCACTGCGCTTGAGTCAGGTGCATTCCCCCTCCTTTGCCTATATCGTAGGCAGATGTATAGGCTTGAATGGCCTTTTGCTGCTCCTCCATCCTCTGAAGCATATAGAGGGTTGAATTCCACCTCGTTACCACCTCTTGCTTCAGATGATGGCAGGGCAGGTTCAGGAGTGTTTGCTGGTGCTCCAGTCTTCGGCACGTGGTGGCTGAATGCCGAAAGTGGCCCACAATTCTTCGGGCCACCGACAGCATCTCTTGTACGCCCCTGTCGTTTTTTAAATAATTCTGCACCACCAAATTCAATGTATGTGCAAAACATGGGACGTGCTGGAATTTGCCCAGATGTAATGCACGCACAATATTGCTGGCGTTGTCCGATGTCACAAATCCCCAGGAGAGTCCATTTGGGGTAAGCCATTCTGCGATGATGTTCCTCAGTTTCCGTAAGAGGTTGTCAGCTGTGTGCCTCTTCTGGAAAGCGGTGATACAAAGCGTAGCCTGCCTAGGAACGAGTTGGCGTTTGCGAGATGCTGCTACTGGTGCCGCCGCTGCTGTTCTTGCTGCGGGAGGCAATACATCTACCCAGTGGGCTGTCACAGTCATATAGTCCTGAGTCTGCCCTGCTCCACTTGTCCACATGTCCGTGGTTAAGTGGACATTGGGTACAACTGCATTTTTTAGGACACTGGTGACTCTTTTTCTGAGGTCTGTGTACATTTTCGGTTTCGCCTGCCTAGAGAAATGGAACCTAGATGGTATTTGGTACCGGGGACACAGTATCTCAATCAAGTCTGTAGTTGCCTGTGAATTAACGGTGGATACCGGAAACACGTTTCTCACCGCCCAGGCTGCCAAGGCCTGAGTTATCCGCTTTGCAGCAGGATGACTGCTGTGATATTTCATCTTCCTCGCAAAGGACTGTTGGACAGTCAATTGCTTACTGGAAGTAGTACAAGTGGTCTTCCGACTTCCCCTCTGGGATGACGATCGACTTTCAGCAGCAACAACAGCAGCGCCAGCAGCAGTAGGCGTTACACTCAAGGATGCATCGGAGGAATCCCAGGCAGGAGAGGACTCGTCAGACTTGCCAGTGACATGGCCTGCAGGACTATTGGCTTTCCTGTGTAAGGAGGAAATTGACACTGAGGGAGTTGGTGGTGTGGTTTGCAGGAGCTTGGTTACAAGAGGAAGGGATTTAGTGGTCAGTGGACTGCTTCCTCTGTCATCCAAAGTTTTTGAACTTGTCACTGACTTATGATGAATGCTCTGCAGGTGATGTATAAGGGAGGATGTTCCGAGGTGGTTAACGTCCTTACCCCTACTTATTACAGCTTGACAAAGGCAACACACGGCTTGACACCAGTTGTCCGCATTTCTGTTAAAATAATTCCACACCAAAGAGGTGATTTTTTTTGTAATTTGACCAGGCATGTCAATGGCCATATTCGTCCCACGGACAACAGGTGTCTCCCCGGGTGCCTGACATAAACAAACCACCTCACCATCAGAATCCTCCTTGTCAATTTCCTCCTCAGCGCCAGCAACACCCATATCCTCATCCTGGTGTACTTCAACAGTGACATCTTCAATTTGACTATCAGGAACTGGACTGCGGGTGCTCCTTCCAGCACTTGCAGGGGGCGTGCAAATGGTGGAAGGCGCCACCTCTTCCCGTCCAGTGTTGGGAAGGTCAGGCATCGCAGCCGTCACAATTGGACTCTCCTTGGGGATTTGTGATTTAGAAGAACGCACAGTTCTTTGCTGTGCTTTTGCCAGCTTAAGTCTTTTCATTTTTCTAGCGAGAGGATGAGTGCTTCCATCCTCATGTGAAGCTGAACCACTAGCCATGAACATAGGCCAGGTCCTCAGCCGTTCCTTGCCACTCCGTGTCGTAAATGGCATATTGGCAAGTTTACGCTTCTCCTCAGACGCTTTTAATTTTGATTTTTGGGTCATTTTACTGAACTTTTGTGTTTTGGATTTTACATGCTCTCTACTATGACATTGGGCATCGGCCTTGGTAGACGACGTTGATGGCATTTCATCGTCTCGGCCATGACTAGTGGCAGCAGCTTCAGCACGAGGTGGAAGTGGATTTGGATCTTTCCCTATTTTACCCTCCACATTTTTGTTCTCCATTTTTTAATGTGTGGAATTATATGCCAGTATCAATAGCAATGGCCTACTACTATATACACTGCGCACAACTGAAATGCACCACAGGTATGGATGGATAGTATACTTGACGACACAGAGGTAGGTAGAGCAGTGGCCTACTGTACCGTACTGCTATATATTATATACTGGTGGTCAGCAAACTGTGCAAAACTGAAATGCACCACAGGTATGGATGGATAGTATACTTGACGACACAGAGGTAGGTAGAGCAGTGGCCTACTGTACCGTAATGCTATATATTATATACTGATGGTCAGCAAACTGTGCAAAACTTAAATGCACCACAGGTATGGATGGATAGCATACTTGACGACACAGAGGTAGGTAGAGCAGTGGCCTACTGTACCGTAATGCTATATATTATATACTGGTGGTCAGCAAAATTATGCACTGTACTCCTACTATATACTACAATGCAGCACAGATATGGAGCGTTTTTCAGGCAGAGAACGTATAATACTTAGAGATGAGCGCCTGAAATTTTTCGGGTTTTGTGTTTTGGTTTTGGGTTCGGTTCCGCGGCCGTGTTTTGGGTTCGAACGCGTTTTGGCAAAACCTCACCGAATTTTTTTTGTCGGATTCGGGTGTTTTTTTCCAAAAACACTAAAAAACAGCTTAAATCATAGAATTTGGGGGTCATTTTGATCCCAAAGTATTATTAACCTCAAAAACCATAATTTACACTCATTTTCAGTCTATTCTGAATACCTCACACCTCACAATATTATTTTTAGTCCTAAAATTTGCACCGAGGTCGCTGTGTGAGTAAGATAAGCGACCCTAGTGGCCGACACAAACACCGGGCCCATCTAGGAGTGGCACTGCAGTGTCACGCAGGATGTCCCTTCCAAAAAACCCTCCCCAAACAGCACATGACGCAAAGAAAAAAAGAGGCGCAATGAGGTAGCTGTGTGAGTAAGATTAGCGACCCTAGTGGCCGACACAAACACCGGGCCCATCTAGGAGTGGCACTGCAGTGTCACGCAGGATGGCCCTTCCAAAAAACCCTCCCCAAACAGCACATGACGCAAAGAAAAAAAGAGGCGCAATGAGGTAGCTGTGTGAGTAAGATTAGCGACCCTAGTGGCCGACACAAACACCGGGCCCATCTAGGAGTGGCACTGCAGTGTCACGCAGGATGGCCCTTCCAAAAAACCCTCCCCAAACAGCACATGACGCAAAGAAAAAAAGAGGCGCAATGAGGTAGCTGACTGTGTGAGTAAGATTAGCGACCCTAGTGGCCGACACAAACACCGGGCCCATCTAGGAGTGGCACTGCAGTGTCACGCAGGATGTCCCTTCCAAAAAACCCTCCCCAAACAGCACATGACGCAAAGAAAAAAAGAGGCGCAATGAGGTAGCTGACTGTGTGAGTAAGATTAGCGACCCTAGTGGCCGACACAAACACCGGGCCCATCTAGGAGTGGCACTGCAGTGTCACGCAGGATGTCCCTTCCAAAAAACCCTCCCCAATCAGCACATGATGCAAAGAAAAAGAAAAGAAAAAAGAGGTGCAAGATGGAATTGTCCTTGGGCCCTCCCACCCACCCTTATGTTGTATAAACAAAACAGGACATGCACACTTTAACCAACCCATCATTTCAGTGACAGGGTCTGCCACACGACTGTGACTGATATGACGGGTTGGTTTGGACCCCCCCCAAAAAAGAAGCAATTAATCTCTCCTTGCACAAACTGGCTCTACAGAGGCAAGATGTCCACCTCATCTTCACCCTCCGATATATCACCGTGTACATCCCCCTCCTCACAGATTATCAATTCGTCCCCACTGGAATCCACCATCTCAGCTCCCTGTGTACTTTGTGGAGGCAATTGCTGCTGGTCAATGTCTCCGCGGAGGAATTGATTATAATTCATTTTAATGAACATCATCTTCTCCACATTTTCTGGATGTAACCTCGTACGCCGATTGCTGACAAGGTGAGCGGCGGCACTAAACACTCTTTCGGAGTACACACTTGTGGGAGGGCAACTTAGGTAGAATAAAGCCAGTTTGTGCAAGGGCCTCCAAATTGCCTCTTTTTCCTGCCAGTATAAGTACGGACTGTGTGACGTGCCTACTTGGATGCGGTCACTCATATAATCCTCCACCATTCTATCAATGTTGAGAGAATCATATGCAGTGACAGTAGACGACATGTCCGTAATCGTTGTCAGGTCCTTCAGTCCGGACCAGATGTCAGCATCAGCAGTCGCTCCAGACTGCCCTGCATCACCGCCAGCGGGTGGGCTCGGAATTCTGAGCCTTTTCCTCGCACCCCCAGTTGCGGGAGAATGTGAAGGAGGAGATGTTGACAGGTCGCGTTCCGCTTGACTTGACAATTTTGTCACCAGCAGGTCTTTCAACCCCAGCAGACCTGTGTCTGCCGGAAAGAGAGATCCAAGGTAGGCTTTAAATCTAGGATCGAGCACGGTGGCCAAAATGTAGTGCTCTGATTTCAACAGATTGACCACCTGTGAATCCTTGTTAAGCGAATTAAGGGCTGCATCCACAAGTCCCACATGCCTAGCGGAATCGCTCCGTGTTAGCTCCTCCTTCAATGCCTCCAGCTTCTTCTGCAAAAGCCTGATGAGGGGAATGACCTGACTCAGGCTGGCAGTGTCTGAACTGACTTCACGTGTGGCAAGTTCAAAGGGCATCAGAACCTTGCACAACGTTGAAATCATTCTCCACTGCACTTGAGACAGGTGCATTCCACCTACTATATCGTGCTCAATTGTATAGGCTTGAATGGCCTTTTGCTGCTCCTCCAACCTCTGAAGCATATAGAGGGTTGAATTCCACCTCGTTACCACTTCTTGCTTCAGATGATGGCAGGGCAGGTTCAGTAGTTTTTGGTGGTGCTCCAGTTTTCTGTACGTGGTGCCTGTACGCCGAAAGTGTCCCGCAATTCTTCTGGCCACCGACAGCATCTCTTGCACGCCCCTGTCGTTTTTTAAAAAATTCTGCACCACCAAATTCAAGGTATGTGCAAAACATGGGACGTGCTGGAATTGGCCCAGATTTAATGCACACACAATATTGCTGGCGTTGTCCGATGCCACAAATCCACAGGAGAGTCCAATTGGGGTAAGCCATTCCGCGATGATCTTCCTCAGTTGCCGTAAGAGGTTTTCAGCTGTGTGCGTATTCTGGAAAGCGGTGATACAAAGCGTAGCCTGCCTAGGAAAGAGTTGGCGTTTGCGAGATGCTGCTACTGGTGCCGCCGCTGCTGTTCTTGCGGCGGGAGTCCATACATCTACCCAGTGGGCTGTCACAGTCATATAGTCCTGACCCTGCCCTGCTCCACTTGTCCACATGTCCGTGGTTAAGTGGACATTGGGTACAGCTGCATTTTTTAGGACACTGGTGACTCTTTTTCTGAGGTCTGTGTACATTTTCGGTATCGCCTGCCTAGAGAAATGGAACCTAGATGGTATTTGGTACCGGGGACACAGTACCTCCAACAAGTCTCTAGTTGGCTCTGCAGTAATGATGGATACCGGAACCACGTTTCTCACCACCCAGGATGCCAAGGCCTCAGTTATCCGCTTTGCAGTAGGATGACTGCTGTGATATTTCATCTTTCTCGCAAAGGACTGTTGAACAGTCAATTGCTTACTGGAAGTAGTACAAGTGGGCTTACGACTTCCCCTCTGGGATGACCATCGACTCCCAGCGGCAACAACAGCAGCGCCAGCAGCAGTAGGCGTTACACGCAAGGATGCATCGGAGGAATCCCAGGCAGGAGAGGACTCGTCAGAATTGCCAGTGACATGGCCTGCAGGACTATTGGCATTCCTGGGGAAGGAGGAAATTGACACTGAGGGAGTTGGTGGGGTGGTTTGCGTGAGCTTGGTTACAAGAGGAAGGGATTTACTGGTCAGTGGACTGCTTCCGCTGTCACCCAAAGTTTTTGAACTTGTCACTGACTTATTATGAATGCGCTGCAGGTGACGTATAAGGGAGGATGTTCCGAGGTGGTTAACGTCCTTACCCCTACTTATTACAGCTTGACAAAGGGAACACACGGCTTGACACCTGTTGTCCGCATTTCTGGTGAAATACCTCCACACCGAAGAGCTGATTTTTTTGGTATTTTCACCTGGCATGTCAACGGCCATATTCCTCCCACGGACAACAGGTGTCTCCCCGGGTGCCTGACTTAAACAAACCACCTCACCATCAGAATCCTCCTGGTCAATTTCCTCCCCAGCGCCAGCAACACCCATATCCTCCTCATCCTGGTGTACTTCAACACTGACATCTTCAATCTGACTATCAGGAACTGGACTGCGGGTGCTCCTTCCAGCACTTGCAGGGGGCGTGCAAATGGTGGAAGGCGCATGCTCTTCACGTCCAGTGTTGGGAAGGTCAGGCATCGCAACCGACACAATTGGACTCTCCTTGTGGATTTGGGATTTCAAAGAACGCACAGTTCTTTGCGGTGCTTTGCCTTTTGCCAGCTTGAGTCTTTTCAGTTTTCTAGCGAGAGGCTGAGTGCTTCCATCCTCATGTGAAGCTGAACCACTAGCCATGAACATAGGCCAGGGCCTCAGCCGTTCCTTGCCACTCCGTGTGGTAAATGGCATATTGGCAAGTTTACGCTTCTCCTCCGACAATTTTATTTTAGGTTTTGGAGTCCTTTTTTTACTGATATTTGGTGTTTTGGTTTTGACATGCTCTGTACTATGCCATTGGGCATCGGCCTTGGCAGACGACGTTGCTGGCATTTCATCGTCTCGGCCATGACTAGTGGCAGCAGCTTCAGCACGAGGTGGAAGTGGATCTTGATCTTTCCCTAATTTTGGAACCTCAACATTTTTGTTCTCCATATTTTAATAGGCACAACTAAAAGGCACCTCAGGTAAACAATGGAGATGGATGGATTGGATACTAGTATACAATTATGGACGGGCTGCCGAGTGCCGACACAGAGGTAGCCACAGCCGTGAACTACCGCACTGTACTGTGTCTGCTGCTAATATATAGACTGGTTGATAAAGAGATAGTATACTCGTAACTAGTATGTATGTATAAAGAAAGAAAAAAAAACCACGGTTAGGTGGTATATACAATTATGGACGGGCTGCCGAGTGCCGACACAGAGGTAGCCACAGCCGTGAACTACCGCACTGTACTGTGTCTGCTGCTAATATATAGACTGGTTGATAAAGAGATAGTATACTCGTAACTAGTATGTATGTATAAAGAAAGAAAAAAAAACCACGGTTAGGTGGTATATACAATTATGGACGGGCTGCCGAGTGCCGACACAGAGGTAGCCACAGCCGTGAACTACCGCACTGTACTGTGTCTGCTGCTAATATATAGACTGGTTGATAAAGAGATAGTATACTCGTAACTAGTATGTATGTATAAAGAAAGAAAAAAAAACCACGGTTAGGTGGTATATACAATTATGGACGGGCTGCCGAGTGCCGACACAGAGGTAGCCACAGCCGTGAACTACCGCACTGTACTGTGTCTGCTGCTAATATATAGACTGGTTGATAAAGAGATAGTATACTCGTAACTAGTATGTATGTATAAAGAAAGAAAAAAAAACCACGGTTAGGTGGTATATACAATTATGGACGGGCTGCCGAGTGCCGACACAGAGGTAGCCACAGCCGTGAACTACCGCACTGTACTGTGTCTGCTGCTAATATATAGACTGGTTGATAAAGAGATAGTATACTCGTAACTAGTATGTATGTATAAAGAAAGAAAAAAAAAACCACGGTTAGGTGGTATATACAATTATGGACGGGCTGCCGAGTGCCGACACAGAGGTAGCCACAGCCGTGAACTACCGCACTGTACTGTGTCTGCTGCTAATATAGACTGGTTGATAAAGAGATAGTATACTCGTAACTAGTATGTATGTATAAAGAATGAAAAAAAAACCACGGTTAGGTGGTATATACAATTATGGACGGGCTGCCGAGTGCCGACACAGAGGTAGCCACAGCCGTGAACTACCGCACTGTACTGTGTCTGCTGCTAATATATAGACTGGTTGATAAAGAGATAGTATACTCGTAACTAGTATGTATGTATAAAGAAAGAAAAAAAAACCACGGTTAGGTGGTATATACAATTATGGACGGGCTGCCGAGTGCCGACACAGAGGTAGCCACAGCCGTGAACTACCGCACTGTACTGTGTCTGCTGCTAATATATAGACTGGTTGATAAAGAGATAGTATACTCGTAACTAGTATGTATGTATAAAGAAAGAAAAAAAAACCACGGTTAGGTGGTATATACAATTATGGACGGGCTGCCGAGTGCCGACACAGAGGTAGCCACAGCCGTGAACTACCGCACTGTACTGTGTCTGCTGCTAATATAGACTGGTTGATAAAGAGATAGTATACTACTAATATTATATACTGGTGGTCAGGTCACTGGTCACTAGTCACACTGGCAGTGGCACTCCTGCAGCAAAAGTGTGCACTGTTTAATTTTAATATAGTATTATGTACTCCTGGCTCCTGCTATAACCTATAACTGGCACTGCAGTAGTGCTCCCCAGTCTCCCCCACAATTATAAGCTGTGTGAGCTGAGCAGTCAGACAGATATATAATATATATAGATGATGCAGCACACTGGCCTGAGCCTGAGCAGTGCACACAGATATGGTATGT